>NC_141329.1:14574443-15166508 GCF_037954235.1 Aulostomus chinensis | reverse complement strand
GTTTCAACCTGAAAGCATAGAAAGATGCATAAACTTGAAGTTACAGCTTGATTTCAGTGAGTTTTCATCAAAATACAGGAGTTTTGCATGAAGTGTTCATTTTGGCCTTCTCTCGCTGAGAAAACACTATTTGTGACCTGTGATACAAAAATGCCATAACTTTTGTTCAAAGTGAGTTTTCAGTCAAGTTTCAACCTGAAAGCATAGAAAGATGCATAAACTTGAAGTTACAGCTTGATTTCAGTGAGTTTTCATCAAAATACAGGAGTTCTGCATGAAGTGTTCATTTTGGCCTTCTCTCGCTGAGAAAACACTATTTGTGACCTCTGATACAAAAATGCCATAACTTTTGTTCAAAGTGAGTTTTCAGTCAAGTTTCAACCTGAAAGCATAGAAAGATGCATAAACTTGAAGTTACAGCTTGATTTCAGTGAGTTTTCATCAAAATACAGGAGTTTTGCATGAAGTGTTCATTTTGGCCTTCTCTCGCTGAGAAAACGCTATTTGTGACCTGCGACACAGAACAGCCATAACTTTTGTTCAAAGTGAGTTTTCAGTCAAGTTTCAACCTGAAAGCATAGAAAGATGCATAAACTTGAAGTTACAGCTTGATTTCAGTGAGTTTTCATCAAAATACAGGAGTTCTGCATGAAGTGTTCATTTTGGCCTTCTCTCGCTGAGAAAACACTATTTGTGACCTGTGATACAAAAATGCCATAACTTTTGTTCAAAGTGAGTTTTCAGTCAAGTTTCAACCTGAAAGCATAGAAAGATGCATAAACTTGAAGTTACAGCTTGATTTCAGTGAGTTTTCATCAAAATACAGGAGTTCTGCATGAAGTGTTCATTTTGGCCTTCTCTCGCTGAGAAAACACTATTTGTGACCTGTGATACAAAAATGCCATAACTTTTGTTCAAAGTGAGTTTTCAGTCAAGTTTCAACCTGAAAGCATAGAAAGATGCATAAACTTGAAGTTACAGCTTGATTTCAGTGAGTTTTCATCAAAATACAGGAGTTCTGCATGAAGTGTTCATTTTGCCTTCTCTCGCTGAGAAAACACTATTTGTGACCTGTGATACAAAAATGCAGTAACTTTTGTTCAAAGTGAGTTTTCAGTCAAGTTTCAACCTGAAAGCATAGAAAGATGCATAAATTTGAAGTTACAGCTTGATTTCAGTGAGTTTTCATCAAAATACAGGAGTTCTGCATGAAGTGTTCATTTTGGCCTTCTCTCGCTGAGAAAACGCTATTTGTGACCTGCGAAACAGAACAGCCATAACTTTTGTTCAAAGTGAGTTTTCTTTCAAGTTTCAACCTGAAAGCATAGAAAGATGCATAAACTTGAAGTTACAGCTTGATTTCAGTGAGTTTTCATCAAAATACAGGAGTTCTGTATGAAGTGTTCATTTTGGCCTTCTCTCGCTGAGAAAACACTATTTGTGACCTGTGATACAAAAATGCCATAACTTTTTATGTTCAAAGTGAGTTTTCAGTCAAGTTTAAACCTGAAAGCATAGAAAGATGCATAAACTTGAAGTTACAGCTTGATTTCAGTGAGTTTTCATCAAAATACAGGAGTTCTGCATGAAGTGTTCATTTTGGCTTTCTCTCGCTGAGAAAACACTATTTGTGACCTGTGATACAAAAATGCCATAACTTTTGTTCAAAGTGAGTTTTCAGTCAAGTTTCAACCTGAAAGCATAGAAAGATGCATAAACTTGAAGTTACAGCTTGATTTCAGTGAGTTTCATCAAAATACAGGAGTTCTGCATGAAGTGTTCATTTTGGCCTTCTCTCGCTGAGAAAACACTATTTGTGACCTGTGATACAAAAATGCCATAACTTTTGTTCAAAGTGAGTTTTCAGTCAAGTTTCAACCTGAAAGCATAGAAAGATGCATCAACTTGAAGTTACAGCTTGATTTCAGTGAGTTTTCATCAAAATACAGGAGTTCTGCATGAAGTGTTCATTTTGGCCTTCTCTCGCTGAGAAAACACTATATGTGACCTGTGATACAAAAATGCCATAACTTTTGTTCAAAGTGAGTTTTCAGTCAAGTTTCAACCTGAAAGCATAGAAAGATGCATAAACTTGAAGTTACAGCTTGATTTCAGTGAGTTTTCATCAAAATACAGTAGTTCTGCATGAAGTGTTCATTTTGGCCTTCTCTCGCTGAGAAAACACTATTTGTGACCTGTGATACAAAAATGCCATAACTTTTGTTCAAAGTGAGTTTTCTGTCAAGTTTCAACCTGAAAGCATAGAAAGATGCATAAACTTGAAGTTACAGCTTGATTTCAGTGAGTTTTCATCAAAATACAGGAGTTCTGCATGAAGTGTTCATTTTGGCCTTCTCTCGCTGAGAAAACGCTATTTGTGACCTGCGACACAGAACAGCCATAACTTTTGTTCAAAGTGAGTTTTCAGTCGAGTTTCAACCTGAAAGCATAGAAAGATGCATAAACTTGAAGTTACAGCTTGATTTCAGTGAGTTTTCATCAAAATATAAGGAGTTCTGCATGAAGTGTTCATTTTGGCCTTCTCTCGCTGAGAAAACACTATTTGTGACCTGTGATACAAAAATGCCATAACTTTTGTTCAAAGTGAGTTTTCAGTCAAGTTTCAACCTGAAAGCATAGAAAGATGCATAAACTTGAAGTTACAGCTTGATTTCAGTGAGTTTTCATCAAAATACAGGAGTTCTGCATGAAGTGTTCATTTTGGCCTTCTCTCGCTGAGAAAACACTATTTGTGACCTGTGATACAAAAATGCCATAACTTTTGTTCAAAGTGAGTTTTCAGTCAAGTTTCAACCTGAAAGCATAGAAAGATGCATAAACTTGAAGTTACAGCTTGATTTCAGTGAGTTTTCATCAAAATACAGGAGTTCTGCATGAAGTGTTCATTTTGGCCTTCTCTCGCTGAGAAAACACTATTTGTGACCTGTGATACAAAAATGCCATAACTTTTGTTCAAAGTGAGTTTTCAGTCAAGTTTCAACCTGAAGCATAGAAAGATGCATAAACTTGAAGTTACAGCTTGATTTCAGTGAGTTTTCATCAAAATACAGGAGTTCTGCATGAAGTGTTCATTTTGGCCTTCTCTCGCTGAGAAAACGCTATTTGTGACCTGCGACACAGAACAGCCATAACTTTTGTTCAAAGTGAGTTTTCTGTCAAGTTTCAACCTGAAAGCATAGAAAGATGCATAAACTTGAAGTTACAGCTTGATTTCAGTGAGTTTTCATCAAAATACAGGAGTTTGCATGAAGTGTTCATTTTGGCCTTCTCTCGCTGAGAAAACACTATTTGTGACCTGTGATACAAAAATGCCATAACTTTTGTTCAAAGTGAGTTTTCAGTCAAGTTTCAACCTGAAAGCATAGAAAGATGCATAAACTTGAAGTTACAGCTTGATTTCAGTGAGTTTTCATCAAAATACAGGAGTTCTGCATGAAGTGTTCATTTTGGCCTTCTCTCGCTGAGAAAACACTATTTGTGACCTGTGATACAAAAATGCCATAACTTTTGTTCAAAGTGAGTTTTCAGTCAAGTTTCAACCTGAAAGCATAGAAAGATGAATAAACTTGAAGTTACAGCTTGATTTCAGTGAGTTTTCATCAAAATACAGGAGTTCTGCATGAAGTGTTCATTTTGGCCTTCTCTCGCTGAGAAAACGCTATTTGTGACCTGCGACACAGAACAGCCATAACTTTTGTTCAAAGTGAGTTTTCTTTCAAGTTTCAACCTGAAAGCATAGAAAGATGCATAAACTTGAAGTTACAGCTTGATTTCAGTGAGTTTTCATCAAAATACAGGAGTTCTGCATGAAGTGTTCATTTTGGCCTTCTCTCGCTGAGAAAACACTATTTGTGACCTGTGATGCAAAAATGCCATAACTTTTGTTCAAAGTGAGTTTTCAGTCAAGTTTCAACCTGAAAGCATAGAAAGATGCATAAACTTGAAGTTACAGCTTGATTTCAGTGAGTTTTCATCAAAATACAGGAGTTCTGCATGAAGTGTTCATTTTTGCCTTCTCTCGCTGAGAAAACACTATTTGTGACCTGTGATACAAAAATGCCATAACTTTTGTTCAAAGTGAGTTTTCAGTCAAGTTTCAACCTGAAAGCATAGAAAGATGCATAAACTTGAAGTTACAGCTTGATTTCAGTGAGTTTTCATCAAAATACAGGAGTTCTGCATGAAGTGTTCATTTTGGCCTTCTCTCGCTGAGAAAACGCTATTTGTGACCTGCTGATACAGAACAGCCATAACTTTTGTTCAAAGTGAGTTTTCTGTCAAGTTTCAACCTGAAAGCATAGAAAGATGCATAAACTTGAAGTTACAGCTTGATTTCAGTGAGTTTTCATCAAAATACAGGAGTTCTGCATGAAGTGTTCATTTTGGCCTTCTCTCGCTGAGAAACGCTATTTGTGACCTGCGAAACAGAACAGCCATAACTTTTGTTCAAAGTGAGTTTTCTTTCAAGTTTCAACCTGAAAGCATAGAAAGATGCATAAACTTGAAGTTACAGCTTGATTTCAGTGAGTTTTCATCAAAATACAGGAGTTCTGCATGAAGTGTTCATTTGGCCTTCTCTCGCTGAGAAAACACTATTTGTGACCTGTGATACAAAAATGCCATAACTTTTGTTCAAAGTGAGTTTTCAGTCAAGTTTCAACCTGAAAGCATAGAAAGATGCATAAACTTGAAGTTACAGCTTGATTTCAGTGAGTTTTCATCAAAATACAGGAGTTCTGCATGAAGAGTTCATTTTGGCCTTTCTCTCGCTGAGAAAACACTATTTGTGACCTGTGATACAAAAATGCCATAACTTTTGTTCAAAGTGAGTTTTCAGTCAAGTTTCAACCTGAAAGCATAGAAAGATGCATAAACTTGAAGTTACAGCTTGATTTCAGTGAGTTTTCATCAAAATACAGGAGTTCTGCATGAAGTGTTCATTTTGGCCTTCTCTCGCTGAGAAAACACTATTTGTGACCTGTGATACAAAAATGCCATAACTTTTGTTCAAAGTGAGTTTTCAGTCAAGTTTCAACCTGAAAGCATAGAAAGATGCATAAACTTGAAGTTACAGCTTGATTTCAGTGAGTTTTCATCAAAATACAGGAGTTCTGCATGAAGTGTTCATTTTGGCCTTCTCTCGCTGAGAAAACACTATTTGTGACCTGTGATACAAAAATGCCATAACTTTTGTTCAAAGTGAGTTTTCAGTCAAGTTTAAACCTGAAAGCATAGAAAGATGCATAAACTTGAAGTTACAGCTTGATTTCAGTGAGTTTTCATCAAAATACAGGAGTTCTGCATGAAGTGTTCATTTTGGCCTTCTCTCGCTGAGAAAACACTATTTGTGACCTGTGATACAAAAATGCCATAACTTTTGTTCAAAGTGAGTTTTCAGTCAAGTTTCAACCTGAAAGCATAGAAAGATGCATAAACTTGAAGTTACAGCTTGATTTCAGTGAGTTTTCATCAAAATACAGGAGTTCTGCATGAAGTGTTCATTTTGGCCTTCTCTCGCTGAGAAAACACTATTTGTGACCTGTGATACAAAAATGCCATAACTTTTTTCAAAGTGAGTTTTCAGTCAAGTTTCAACCTGAAAGCATAGAAAGATGCATAAACTTGAAGTTACAGCTTGATTTCAGTGAGTTTTCATCAAAATACAGGAGTTCTGCATGAAGTGTTCATTTTGGCCTGATCTCGCTGAGAAAACACTATTTGTGACCTGTGATACAAAAATGCCATAACTTTTGTTCAAAGTGAGTTTTCAGTCAAGTTTCAACCTGAAAGCATAGAAAGATGCATAAACTTGAAGTTACAGCTTGATTTCAGTGAGTTTTCATCAAAATACAGGAGTTCTGCATGAAGTGTTCATTTTGGCCTTCTCTCGCTGAGAAAACACTATTTGTGACCTGTGATACAAAAATGCCATAACTTTTGTTCAAAGTGAGTTTTCAGTCAAGTTTCAACCTGAAAGCATAGAAAGATGCATAAACTTGAAGTTACAGCTTGATTTCAGTGAGTTTTCATCAAAATACAGGAGTTTTGCATGAAGTGTTCATTTTGGCCTTCTCTCGCTGAGAAAACACTATTTGTGACCTGTGATACAAAAATGCCATAACTTTTGTTCAAAGTGAGTTTTCAGTCAAGTTTCAACCTGAAAGCATAGAAAGATGCATAAACTTGAAGTTACAGCTTGATTTCAGTGAGTTTTCATCAAAATACAGGAGTTCTGCATGAAGTGTTCATTTTGGCCTTCTCTCGCTGAGAAAACGCTATTTGTGACCTGCGACACAGAACAGCCATAACTTTTGTTCAAAGTGAGTTTTCAGTCAAGTTTCAACCTGAAAGCATAGAAAGATGCATAAATTGAAGTTACAGCTTGATTTCAGTGAGTTTTCATCAAAATACAGGAGTTCTGCATGAAGTGTTCATTTTGGCCTTCTCTCGCTGAGAAAACACTATTTGTGACCTGTGATACAAAAATGCCATAACTTTTGTTCAAAGTGAGTTTTCAGTCAAGTTTCAACCTGAAAGCATAGAACGATGCATAAACTTGAAGTTACAGCTTGATTTCAGTGAGTTTTCATCAAAATACAGGAGTTCTGCATGAAGTGTTCATTTTGGCCTTCTCTCGCTGAGAAAACACTATTTGTGACCTGTGATACAAAAATGCCATAACTTTTGTTCAAAGTGAGTTTTCAGTCAAGTTTCAACCTGAAAGCATAGAAAGATGCATAAACTTGAAGTTACAGCTTGATTTCAGTGAGTTTTCATCAAAATACAGGAGTTCTGCATGAAGTGTTCATTTTGGCC
Organism: Aulostomus chinensis; assembly: GCF_037954235.1. NCBI lineage: Eukaryota > Metazoa > Chordata > Actinopteri > Syngnathiformes > Aulostomidae > Aulostomus > Aulostomus chinensis. The sequence continues at coordinate 15,159,671 of NC_141329.1, read as the reverse complement.
TTCTCTCGCTGAGAAAACGCTATTTGTGACCTGCGACACAGAACAGCCATAACTTTTGTTCAAAGTGAGTTTTCTTTCAAGTTTCAACCTGAAAGCATAGAAAGATGCATAAACTTGAAGTTACAGCTTGATTTCAGTGAGTTTTCATCAAAATACAGGAGTTCTGCATGAAGTGTTCATTTTGGCCTTCTCTCGCTGAGAAAACACTATTTGTGACCTGTGATACAAAAATGCCATAACTTTTGTTCAAAGTGAGTTTTCAGTCAAGTTTCAACCTGAAAGCATAGAAAGATGCATAAACTTGAAGTTACAGCTTGATTTCAGTGAGTTTTCATCAAAATACAGGAGTTCTGCATGAAGTGTTCATTTTGGCCTTCTCTCGCTGAGAAAACACTATTTGTGACCTGTGATACAAAAATGCCATAACTTTTGTTCAAAGTGAGTTTTCAGTCAAGTTTCAACCTGAAAGCATAGAAAGATGCATAAACTTGAAGTTACAGCTTGATTTCAGTGAGTTTTCATCAAAATACAGGAGTTCTGCATGAAGTGTTCATTTTGGCCTTCTCTCGCTGAGAAAACGCTATTTGTGACCTGCGATACAGAACAGCCATAACTTTTGTTCAAAGTGAGTTTTCATTCAAGTTTCAACCTGAAAGCATAGAAAGATGCATAAACTTGAAGTTACAGCTTGATTTCAGTGAGTTTTCATCAAAATACAGGAGTTCTGCATGAAGTGTTCATTTTGGCCTTCTCTCGCTGAGAAAACACTATTTGTGACCTGTGATACAAAAATGCCATAACTTTTGTTCAAAGTGAGTTTTCAGTCAAGTTTCAACCTGAAAGCATAGAAAGATGCATAAACTTGAAGTTACAGCTTGATTTCAGTGAGTTTTCATCAAAATACAGGAGTTCTGCATGAAGTGTTCATTTTGGCCTTCTCTCGCTGAGAAAACACTATTTGTGACCTGTGATACAAAAATGCCATAACTTTTGTTCAAAGTGAGTTTTCAGTCAAGTTTCAACCTGAAAGCATAGAAAGATGCATAAACTTGAAGTTACAGCTTGATTTCAGTGAGTTTTCATCAAAATACAGGAGTTCTGCATGAAGTGTTCATTTTGGCCTTCTCTCGCTGAGAAAACACTTTTTGTGACCTGTGATACAAAAATGCCATAACTTTTGTTCAAAGTGAGTTTTCTGTCAAGTTTCAACCTGAAAGCATAGAAAGATGCATAAACTTGAAGTTACAGCTTGATTTCAGTGAGTTTTCATCAAAATACAGGAGTTCTGCATGAAGTGTTCATTTTGGCCTTCTCTCGCTGAGAAAACACTATTTGTGACCTGTGATACAAAAATGCCATAACTTTTGTTCAAAGTGAGTTTTCAGTCAAGTTTCAACCTGAAAGCATAGAAAGATGCATAAACTTGAAGTTACAGCTTGATTTCAGTGAGTTTTCATCAAAATACAGGAGTTCTGCATGAAGAGTTCATTTTGGCCTTCTCTCGCTGAGAAAACACTATTTGTGACCTGTGATACAAAAATGCCATAACTTTTGTTCAAAGTGAGTTTTCAGTCAAGTTTCAACCTGAAAGCATAGAAAGATGCATAAACTTGAAGTTACAGCTTGATTTCAGTGAGTTTTCATCAAAATACAGGAGTTCTGCATGAAGTGTTCATTTTGGCCTTCTCTCGCTGAGAAAACACTATTTGTGACCTGTGATACAAAAATGCCATAACTTTTGTTCAAAGTGAGTTTTCAGTCAAGTTTCAACCTGAAAGCATAGAAAGATGCATAAACTTGAAGTTACAGCTTGATTTCAGTGAGTTTTCATCAAAATACAGGAGTTCTGCATGAAGTGTTCATTTTGGCCTTCTCTCGCTGAGAAAACACTATTTGTGACCTGTGATACAAAAATGCCATAACTTTTGTTCAAAGTGAGTTTTCAGTCAAGTTTCAACCTGAAAGCATAGAAAGATGCATAAACTTGAAGTTACAGCTTGATTTCAGTGAGTTTTCATCAAAATACAGGAGTTCTGCATGAAGTGTTCATTTTGGCCTTCTCTCGCTGAGAAAACACTATTTGTGACCTGTGATACAAAAATGCCATAACTTTTGTTCAAAGTGAGTTTTCAGTCAAGTTTCAACCTGAAAGCATAGAAAGATGCATAAACTTGAAGTTACAGCTTGATTTCAGTGAGTTTTCATCAAAATACAGGAGTTCTGCATGAAGTGTTCATTTTGGCCTTCTCTCGCTGAGAAAACACTATTTGTGACCTGTGATACAAAAATGCCATAACTTTTGTTCAAAGTGAGTTTTCAGTCAAGTTTCAACCTGAATGCATAGAAAGATGCATAAACTTGAAGTTACAGCTTAATTTCAGTGAGTTTTCATCAAAATACAGGAGTTCTGCATGAAGTGTTCATTTTGGCCTTCTCTCGCTGAGAAAACACTATTTGTGACCTGTGATACAAAAATGCCATAACTTTTGTTCAAAGTGAGTTTTCTGTCAAGTTTCAACCTGAAAGCATAGAAAGATGCATAAACTTGAAGTTACAGCTTGATTTCAGTGAGTTTTCATCAAAATACAGGAGTTCTGCATGAAGTGTTCATTTTGGCCTTCTCTCGCTGAGAAAACACTATTTGTGACCTGTGATACAAAAATGCCATAACTTTTGTTCAAAGTGAGTTTTCAGTCAAGTTTCAACCTGAAAGCATAGAAAGATGCATAAACTTGAAGTTACAGCTTGATTTCAGTGAGTTTTCATCAAAATACAGGAGTTCTGCATGAAGTGTTCATTTTGGCCTTCTCTCGCTGAGAAAACGCTATTTGTGACCTGCGAAACAGAACAGCCATAAGTTTTGTTCAAAGTGAGTTTTCTGTCACGTTTCAACCTGAAAGCATAGAAAGATGCATAAACTTGAAGTTACAGCTTGATTTCAGTGAGTTTTCATCAAAATACAGGAGTTCTGCATGAAGTGTTCATTTTGGCCTTCTCTCGCTGAGAAAACACTATTTGTGACGTGTGATACAAAAATGCCATAACTTTTGTTCAAAGTGAGTTTTCAGTTAAGTTTCAACCTGAAAGCATAGAAAGATGCATAAACTTGAAGTTACAGCTTGATTTCAGTGAGTTTTCATCAAAATACAGGAGTTCTGCATGAAGTGTTCATTTTGGCCTTCTCTCGCTGAGAAAACACTATTTGTGACCTGCGAAACAGAACAGCCATAAGTTTTGTTCAAAGTGAGTTTTCTGTCACGTTTCAACCTGAAAGCATAGAAAGATGCATAAACTTGAAGTTACAGCTTGATTTCAGTGAGTTTTCATCAAAATACAGGAGTTCTGCATGAAGTGTTCATTTTGGCCTTCTCTCGCTGAGAAAACACTATTTGTGACGTGTGATACAAAAATGCCATAACTTTTGTTCAAAGTGAGTTTTCAGTCAAGTTTCAACCTGAAAGCATAGAAAGATGCATAAACTTGAAGTTACAGCTTGATTTCAGTGAGTTTTCATCAAAATACAGGAGTTCTGCATGAAGTGTTCATTTTGGCCTTCTCTCGCTAAGAAAACACTGTTTGTGACCTGTGATACAAAAATGCCATAACTTTTGTTCAAAGTGAGTTTTCAGTCAAGTTTCAACCTGAAAGCATAGAAAGATGCATAAACTTGAAGTTACAGCTTGATTTCAGTGAGTTTTCATCAAAATACAGGAGTTCTGCATGAATTGTTCATTTTGGCCTTCTCTCGCTGAGAAAACACTATTTGTGACCTGTGATACAAAAATGCCATAACTTTTGTTCAAAGTGAGTTTTCTGTCAAGTTTCAACCCGAAAGCATAGAAAGATGCATAAACTTGAAGTTACAGCTTGATTTCAGTGAGTTTTCATCAAAATACAGGAGTTCTGCATGAAGTGTTCATTTTGGCCTTCTCTCGCTGAGAAAACACTATTTGTGACCTGTGATACAAAAATGCCATAACTTTTGTTCAAAGTGAATTTTCAGTCAAGTTTCAACCTGAAAGCATAGAAAGATGCATAAACTTGAAGTTACAGCTTGATTTCAGTGACGTTTTCATCAAAATACAGGAGTTCTGCATGAAGTGTTCATTTTGGCCTTCTCTCGCTGAGAAAACACTATTTGTGACCTGTGATACAAAAATTCCATAACTTTTGTTCAAAGTGAGTTTTCAGTCAAGTTTCAACCTGAAAGCATAGAAAGATGCATAAACTTGAAGTTACAGCTTGATTTCAGTGAGTTTTCATCAAAATACAGGAGTTCTGCATGAAGAGTTCATTTTGGCCTTCTCTCGCTGAGAAAACACTATTTGTGACCTGTGATACAAAAATGCCATAACTTTTGTTCAAAGTGAGTTTTCAGTCAAGTTTCAACCTGAAAGCATAGAAAGATGCATAAACTTGAAGTTACAGCTTGATTTCAGTGAGTTTTCATCAAAATACAGAAGTTCTGCATGAAGTGTTCATTTTGGCCTTCTCTCGCTAAGAAAACACTGTTTGTGACCTGTGATACAAAAATGCCATAACTTTTGTTCAAAGTGAGTTTTCTGTCAAGTTTCAACCTGAAAGCATAGAAAGATGCATAAACTTGAAGTTACAGCTTGATTTCAGTGAGTTTTCATCAAAATACAGGAGTTCTGCATGAAGTGTTCATTTTGGCCTTCTCTCGCTGAGAAAACACCATTTGAGACCTGTGATACAAAAATTGCATAACTTTTGTTCAAAGTGAGTTTTCTGTCAAGTTTCAACCCGAAAGCATAGAAAGATGCATAAACTTGAAGTTACAGCTTGATTTCAGTGAGTTTTCATCAAAATACAGGAGTTCTGCATGAAGTGTTCATTTTGGCCTTCTCTCGCTGAGAAAACACTATTTGTGACCTGAGAAACAGAACAGCCATAACTTTTGTTCAAAGTGAATTTTCAGTCAAGTTTCAACCTGAAAGCATAGAAAGATGCATAAACTTGAAGTTACAGCTTGATTTCAGTGAGTTTTCATCAAAATACAGGAGTTCTGCATGAAGTGTTCATTTTGGCCTTCTCTCGCTGAGAAAACACTATTTGTGACCTGTGATACAAAAATTCCATAGCTTTTGTTCAAAGTGAGTTTTCAGTCAAGTTTCAACCTGAAAGCATAGAAAGATGCATAAACTTGAAGTTACAGCTTGATTTCAGTGAGTTTACATCAAAATACAGGAGTTCTGCATGAAGTGTTAATTTTGGCCTTCTCTCGCTGAGAAAACGCTATTTGTGACCTGCGACACAGAACAGCCATAACTTTTGTTCAAAGTGAGTTTTCTGTCAAGTTTCAACCTGAAAGCATAGAAAGATGCATAAACTTGAAGTTACAGCTTGATTTAAGTGAGTTTTCATCAAAATATAGGAGTTCTGCATGAAGTGTTCATTTTGGCCTTCTCTCGCTGAGAAAACACTATTTGTGACCTGTGATACAAAAATGCCATAACTTTTGTTCAAAGTGAGTTTTCAGTCAAGTTTCAACCTGAAAGCATAGAAAGATGCATAAACTTGAAGTTACAGCTTGATTTCAGTGAGTTTTCATCAAAATACAGGAGTTCTGCATGAAGTGTTCATTTTGGCCTTCTCTCGCTGAGAAAACACTATTTGTGACCTGTGATACAAAAATGCCATAACTTTTGTTCAAAGTGAGTTTTCAGTCAAGTTTCAACCTGAAAGCATAGAAAGATGCATCAACTTGAAGTTACAGCTTGATTTCAGTGAGTTTTCATCAAAATACAGGAGTTCTGCATGAAGTGTTCATTTTGGCCTTCTCTCGCTGAGAAAACACTATTTGTGACCTGTGATACAAAAATGCCATTACTTTTGTTCAAAGTGAGTTTTCTGTCAAGTTTCAACCTGAAAGCATAGAAAGATGCATAAACTTGAAGTTACAGCTTGATTTCAGTGAGTTTTCATCAAAATACAGGAGTTCTGCATGAAGTGTTCATTTTGGCCTTCTCTCGCTGAGAAAAAACTATTTGTGAGCTATGATACAAAAATGCCATAAATTTTGTTCAAAGTGAGTTTTCAGTCAAGTTTCAACCTGAAAGCATAGAAAGATGCATAAACTTGAAGTTACAGCTTGATTTCAGTGAGTTTTCATCAAAATACAGGAGTTCTGCATAAAGAGTTCATTTTGGCTTTCTCTTGCTGAGAAAACACTATTTGTGACCTGTGATACAAAAATGCCATAACTTTTGTTCAAAGTGAGTTTTCAGTCAAGTTTCAACCTGAAAGCATAGAAAGATGCATAAACTTGAAGTTGCAGCTTGATTTCAGTGAGTTTTCATCAAAATACAGGAGTTCTGCATGAAGAGTTCATTTTGGCCTTCTCTCGCTGAGAAAACACTATTTGTGACCTGTGATACAAAAATGCCATAACTTTTGTTCAAAGTGAGTTTTCTTTCAAGTTTCAACCTGAAAGCATAGAAAGATGCATAAACTTGAAGTAACAGCTTGATTTCAGTGAGTTTTCATCAAAATACAGGAGTTCTGCATGAAGTGTTCATTTTGGCCTTCTCTCGCTGAGAAAACACTATTTGTGACCTGTGAAACAAAAATTCCATAACTTTTGTTCAAAGTGAGTTTTCAGTCAAGTTTCAACCTGAAAGCATAGAAAGATGCATAAACTTGAAGTTACAGCTTGATTTCAGTGAGTTTTCATCAAAATACAGGAGTTCTGCATGAAGTGTTCATTTTGGCCTTCTCTCGCTGAGAAAACACTATTTGTGACCTGTGATACAAAAATGCCATAACTTTTGTTCAAAGTGAGTTTTCAGTCAAGTTTCAACCTGAAAGCATAGAAAGATGCATAAACTTGAAGTTACAGCTTGATTTCAGTGAGTTTTCATCAAAATACAGGAGTTCTGCATGAAGTGTTCATTTTGGCCTTCTCTCGCTGAGAAAACACTATTTGTGACCTGTGATACAAAAATGCCATAACTTTTGTTCAAAGTGAGTTTTCAGTCAAGTTTCAACCTGAAAGCATAGAAAGATGCATAAACTTGAAGTTACAGCTTGATTTCAGTGAGTTTTCATCAAAATACAGGAGTTCTGCATGAATTGTTCATTTTGGCCTTCTCTCGCTGAGAAAACACTATTTGTGACCTGTGATACAAAAATGCCATAACTTTTGTTAAAAGTGAGTTTTCTGTCAAGTTTCAAACTGAAAGCATAGAAAGATGCATAAACTTGAAGTTACAGCTTGATTTCAGTGAGTTTTCATCAAAATACAGGAGTTCTGCATGAAGTGTTCATTTTGGCCTTCTCTCGCTGAGAAAACACTATTTGTGACCTTTGATACAAAAATGCCATAACTTTAGTTCAAAGTGAGTTTTCAGTCAAGTTTCAACCTGAAAGCATAGAAAGATGCATAAACTTGAAGTTACAGCTTGATTTCAGTGAGTTTTCATCAAAATACAGGAGTTCTGCATGAAGTGTTCATTTTGGCCTTCTCTCGCTGAGAAAACACTATTTGTGACCTGTGATACAAAAATGCCATAACTTTTGTTCAAAGTGAGTTTTCAGTCAAGTTTCAACCTGAAAGCATAGAAAGATGCATAAACTTGAAGTTACAGCTTGATTTCAGTGAGTTTTCATCAAAATACAGGAGTTCTGCATGAAGTGTTCATTTTGGCCTTCTCTCGCTGAGAAAACACTATTTGTGACCTGTGATACAAAAATGCCATAACTTTTGTTCAAAGTGAGTTTTCAGTCAAGTTTCAACCTGAAAGCATAGAAAGATGCATAAACTTGAAGTTACAGCTTGATTTCAGTGAGTTTTCATCAAAATACAGGAGTTCTGCATGAAGAGTTCATTTTGGCTTTCTCTCGCTGAGAAAACACTATTTGTGACCTGTGATACAAAAATGCCATAACTTTTGTTCAAAGTGAGTTTTCAGTCAAGTTTCAACCTGAAAGCATCGAAAGATGCATAAACTTGAAGTTACAGCTTGATTTCAGTGAGTTTTCATCAAAATACAGGAGTTCTGCATGAAGTGTTCATTTTGGCCTTCTCTCGCTGAGAAAACACTATTTGTGACCTGTGATACAAAAATGCCATTACTTTTGTTCAAAGTGAGTTTTCAGTCAAGTTTCAACCTGAAAGCATAGAAAGATGCATAAACTTGAAGTTACAGCTTGATTTCAGTGAGTTTTCATCAAAATACAGGAGTTCTGCATGAAGTGTTCATTTTGGCCTTCTCTCGCTGAGAAAACACTATTTGTGACCTGTGATACAAAAATGCCATAACTTTTGTTCAAAGTGAGTTTTCAGTCAAGTTTCAACCTGAAAGCATAGAAAGATGCATAAACTTGAAGTTACAGCTTGATTTCAGTGAGTTTTCATCAAAATACAGGAGTTCTGCATGAATTGTTCATTTTGGCCTTCTCTCGCTGAGAAAACACTATTTGTGACCTGTGATACAAAAATGCCATAACTTTTGTTAAAAGTGAGTTTTCTGTCAAGTTTCAAACTGAAAGCATAGAAAGATGCATAAACTTGAAGTTACAGCTTGATTTCAGTGAGTTTTCATCAAAATACAGGAGTTCTGCATGAAGTGTTCATTTTGGCCTTCTCTCGCTGAGAAAACACTATTTGTGACCTTTGATACAAAAATGCCATAACTTTTGTTCAAAGTGAGTTTTCATTCAAGTTTCAACCTGAAAGCATAGAAAGATGCATAAACTTGAAGTTACAGCTTGATTTCAGTGAGTTTTCATCAAAATACAGGAGTTCTGCATGAAGTGTTCATTTTGGCCTTCTCTCGCTGAGAAAACACTATTTGTGACCTGTGATACAAAAATGCCATAACTTTTGTTCAAAGTGAGTTTTCAGTCAAGTTTCAACCTGAAAGCATAGAAAGATGCATAAACTTGAAGTTACAGCTTGATTTCAGTGAGTTTTCATCAAAATACAGGAGTTCTGCATGAAGAGTTCATTTTGGCTTTCTCTCGCTGAGAAAACACTATTTGTGACCTGTGATACAAAAATGCCATAACTTTTGTTCAAAGTGAGTTTTCAGTCAAGTTTCAACCTGAAAGCATCGAAAGATGCATAAACTTGAAGTTACAGCTTGATTTCAGTGAGTTTTCATCAAAATACAGGAGTTCTGCATGAAGTGTTCATTTTGGCCTTCTCTCGCTGAGAAAACACTATTTGTGACCTGTGATACAAAAATGCCATAACTTTTGTTCAAAGTGAGTTTTCAGTCAAGTTTCAACCTGAAAGCATAGAAAGATGCCTAAACTTGAAGTTACAGCTTGATTTCAGTGAGTTTTCATCAAAATACAGGAGTTCTGCATGAAGTGTTCATTTTGGCCTTCTCTCGCTGAGAAAACACTATTTGTGACCTGTGATACAAAAATGCCATAACTTTTGTTCAAAGTGAGTTTTCAGTCAAGTTTCAACCTGAAAGCATAGAAAGATGCATAAACTTGAAGTTACAGCTTGATTTCAGTGAGTTTTCATCAAAATACAGGAGTTCTGCATGAAGTGTTCATTTTGGCCTTCTCTCGCTGAGAAAGCACTATTTGTGACCTGTGATACAAAAATGCCATAACTATTGTTCAAAGTGAGTTTTCAGTCAAGTTTCAACCTGAAAGCATAGAAAGATGCATAAACTTGAAGTTACAGCTTGATTTCAGTGAGTTTTCATCAAAATACAGGAGTTCTGCATGAAGTGTTCATTTTGGCCTTCTCTCGCTGAGAAAACACTATTTGTGACCTGTGATACAAAAATGCCATAACTTTTGTTCAAAGTGAGTTTTCTTTCAAGTTTCAACCTGAAAGCATAGAAAGATGCATAAACTTGAAGTTACAGCTTGATTTCAGTGAGTTTTCATCAAAATACAGGAGTTCTGCATGAAGTGTTCATTTTGGCCTTCTCTCGCTGAGAAAACACTATTTGTGACCTGTGATACAAAAATGCCATAACTTTTGTTCAAAGTGAGTTTTCAGTCAAGTTTCAACCTGAAAGCATAGAAAGATGCATAAACTTGAAGTTACAGCTTGATTTCAGTGAGTTTTCATCAAAATACAGGAGTTCTGCATGAAGTGTTCATTTTGGCCTTCTCTCGCTGAGAAAACACTATTTGTGACCTGTGATACAAAAATGCCATAACTTTTGTTCAAAGTGAGTTTTCAGTCAAGTTTCAACCTGAAAGCATAGAAAGATGCATAAACTTGAAGTTACAGCTTGATTTCAGTGAGTTTTCATCAAAATACAGGAGTTCTGCATGAAGTGTTCATTTTGGCCTTCTCTCGCTGAGAAAACACTATTTGTGACCTGTGATACAAAAATGCCATAACTTTTGTTCAAAGTGAGTTTTCAGTCAAGTTTCAACCTGAAAGCATAGAAAGATGCATAAACTTGAAGTTACAGCTTGATTTCAGTGAGTTTTCATCAAAATACAGGAGTTCTGCATGAAGTGTTCATTTTGGCCTTCTCTCGCTGAGAAAACACTATTTGTGACCTGTGATACAAAAATGCCATAACTTTTGTTCAAAGTGAGTTTTCAGTCAAGTTTCAACCTGAAAGCATAGAAAGATGCATAAACTTGAAGTTACAGCTTGATTTCAGTGAGTTTTCATCAAAATACAGGAGTTCTGCATGAAGTGTTCATTTTGGCCTTCTCTCGCTGAGAAAACACTATTTGTGACCTGTGATACAAAAATGCCATAACTTTTGTTAAAAGTGAGTTTTCTGTCAAGTTTCAAACTGAAAGCATAGAAAGATGCATAAACTTGAAGTTACAGCTTGATTTCAGTGAGTTTTCATCAAAATACAGGAGTTCTGCATGAAGTGTTCATTTTGGCCTTCTCTCGCTGAGAAAACACTATTTGTGACCTTTGATACAAAAATGCCATAACTTTTGTTCAAAGTGAGTTTTCAGTCAAGTTTCAACCTGAAAGCATAGAAAGATGCATAAACTTGAAGTTACAGCTTGATTTCAGTGAGTTTTCATCAAAATACAGGAGTTCTGCATGAAGTGTTCATTTTGGCCTTCTCTCGCTGAGAAAACACTATTTGTGACCTGTGATACAAAAATGCCATAACTTTTGTTCAAAGTGAGTTTTCAGTCAAGTTTCAACCTGAAAGCATAGAAAGATGCATAAACTTGAAGTTACAGCTTGATTTCAGTGAGTTTTCATCAAAATACAGGAGTTCTGCATGAAGAGTTCATTTTGGCTTTCTCTCGCTGAGAAAACACTATTTGTGACCTGTGATACAAAAATGCCATAACTTTTGTTCAAAGTGAGTTTTCAGTCAAGTTTCAACCTGAAAGCATCGAAAGATGCATAAACTTGAAGTTACAGCTTGATTTCAGTGAGTTTTCATCAAAATACAGGAGTTCTGCATGAAGTGTTCATTTTGGCCTTCTCTCGCTGAGAAAACACTATTTGTGACCTGTGATACAAAAATGCCATAACTTTTGTTCAAAGTGAGTTTTCAGTCAAGTTTCAACCTGAAAGCATAGAAAGATGCATAAACTTGAAGTTACAGCTTGATTTCAGTGAGTTTTCATCAAAATACAGGAGTTCTGCATGAAGTGTTCATTTTGGCCTTCTCTCGCTGAGAAAACACTATTTGTGACCTGTGATACAAAAATGCCATAACTTTTGTTCAAAGTGAGTTTTCAGTCAAGTTTCAACCTGAAAGCATAGAAAGATGCATAAACTTGAAGTTACAGCTTGATTTCAGTGAGTTTTCATCAAAATACAGGAGTTCTGCATGAAGTGTTCATTTTGGCCTTCTCTCGCTGAGAAAGCACTATTTGTGACCTGTGATACAAAAATGCCATAACTTTTGTTCAAAGTGAGTTTTCAGTCAAGTTTCAACCTGAAAGCATAGAAAGATGCATAAACTTGAAGTTACAGCTTGATTTCAGTGAGTTTTCATCGAAATACAGGAGTTCTGCATGAAGTGTTCATTTTGGCCTTCTCTCGCTGAGAAAACACTATTTGTGACCTGCGAAACAGAACAGCCATAACTTTTGTTGAAAGTGAGTTTTCAGTCAAGTTTCAACCTGAAAGCATAGAAAGATGCATAAACTTGAAGTTACAGCTTGATTTCAGTGAGTTTTCATCAAAATACAGGAGTTCTGCATGAAGTGTTCATTTTGGCCTTCTCTCGCTGAGAAAACACTATTTGTGACCTGTGATACAAAAATGCCATAACTTTTGTTCAAAGTGAGTTTTCTGTCAAGTTTCAACCTGAAAGCATAGAAAGATGCATAAACTTGAAGTTACAGCTTGATTTCAGTGAGTTTTCATCAAAATACAGGAGTTCTGCATGAAGTGTTCATTTTGGCCTTCTCTCGCTGAGAAAACGCTATTTGTGACTTGCGAAACAGAACAGCCATAACTTTTGTTCAAAGTGAGTTTTCTTTCAAGTTTCAACCTGAAAGCATAGAAAGATGCATAAACTTGAAGTTACAGCTTGATTTCAGTGAGTTTTCATCAAAATACAGGAGTTCTGCATGAAGTGTTCATTTTGGCCTTCTCTCGCTGAGAAAACACTATTTGTGACCTGTGATACAAAAATGCCATAACTTTTGTTCAAAGTGAGTTTTCAGTCAAGTTTCAACCTGAAAGCATAGAAAGATGCATAAATTTGAAGTTACAGCTTGATTTCAGTGAGTTTTCATCAAAATACAGGAGTTCTGCATGAAGTGTTCATTTTGGCCTTCTCTCGCTGAGAAAACACTATTTGTGACCTGTGATACAAAAATGCCATAACTTTTGTTCAAAGTGAGTTTTCAGTCAAGTTTCAACCTGAAAGCATAGAAAGATGCATAAACTTGAAGTTACAGCTTGATTTCAGTGAGTTTTCATCAAAATACAGGAGTTCTGCATGAAGAGTTCATTTTGGCCTTCTCTCGCTGAGAAAACACTATTTGTGACCTGTGATACAAAAATGCCATAACTTTTGTTCAAAGTGAGTTTTCAGTCAAGTTTCAACCTGAAAGCATAGAAAGATGCATAAACTTGAAGTTACAGCTTGATTTCAGTGAGTTTTCATTAAAATACAGGAGTTCTGCATGAAGTGTTCATTTTGGCCTTCTCTCGCTGAGAAAACACTATTTGTGACCTGTGACACAAAAATGCCATAACTTTTGTTCAAAGTGAGTTTTCAGTCAAGTTTCAACCTGAAAGCATAGAAAGATGCATAAACTTGAAGTTACAGCTTGATTTCAGTGAGTTTTCATCAAAATACAGGAGTTCTGCATGAAGAGTTCATTTTGGCCTTCTCTCGCTGAGAAAACACTATTTGTGACCTGTGATACAAAAATGCCATAACTTTTGTTCAAAGTGAGTTTTCAGTCAAGTTTAAACCTGAAAGCATAGAAAGATGCATAAACTTGAAGTTACAGCTTGATTTCAGTGAGTTTTCATCAAAATACAGGAGTTCTGCATGAAGTGTTCATTTTGGCCTTCTCTCGCTGAGAAAGCACTATTTGTGACCTGTGATACAAAAATGCCATAACTTTTGTTCAAAGTGAGTTTTCAGTCAAGTTTCAACCTGAAAGCATAGAAAGATGCATAAACTTGAAGTTACAGCTTGATTTCAGTGAGTTTTCATCAAAATACAGGAGTTCTGCATGAAGTGTTCATTTTGGCCTTCTCTCGCTGAGAAAACGCTATTTGTGACTTGCGAAACAGAACAGCCATAACTTTTGTTCAAAGTGAGTTTTCTTTCAAGTTTCAACCTGAAAGCATAGAAAGATGCATAAACTTGAAGTTACAGCTTGATTTCAGTAAGTTTTCATCAAAATACAGGAGTTCTGCATGAAGTGTTCATTTTGGCCTTCTCTCGCTGAGAAAACACTATTTGTGACCTGTGATACAAAAATGCCATAACTTTTGTTCAAAGTGAGTTTTCAGTCAAGTTTCAACCTGAAATCATAGAAAGATGCATAAACTTGAAGGTACAGCTTGATTTCAGTGAGTTTTCATCAAAATACAGGAGTTCTGCATGAAGAGTTCATTTTGGCCTTCTCTCGCTGAGAAAACACTATTTGTGACCTGTGATACAAAAATGCCATAACTTTTGTTCAAAGTGAGTTTTCAGTCAAGTTTCAACCTGAAAGCATAGAAAGATGCATAAACTTGAAGTTACAGCTTGATTTCAGTGAGTTTTCATCAAAATACAGGAGTTCTGCATGAAGTGTTCATTTTGGCCTTCTCTCGCTGAGAAAACACTATTTGTGACCTGTGATACAAAAATGCCATAACTTTTGTTCAAAGTGAGTTTTCAGTCAAGTTTCAACCTGAAAGCATAGAAAGATGCATAAACTTGAAGTTACAGCTTAATTTCAGTGAGTTTTCATCAAAATACAGGAGTTCTGCATGAAGTGTTCATTTTGGCCTTCTCTCGCTGAGAAAACACTATTTGTGACCTGTGATACAAAAATGCCATAACTTTTGTTCAAAGTGAGTTTTCTGTCAAGTTTCAACCTGAAAGCATAGAAAGATGCATAAACTTGAAGTTACAGCTTGATTTCAGTGAGTTTTCATCAAAATACAGGAGTTCTGCATGAAGTGTTCATTTTTGCCTTCTCTCGCTGAGAAAACACTATTTGTGACCTGTGATACAAAAATGCCATAACTTTTGTTCAAAGTGAGTTTTCAGTCAAGTTTCAACCTGAAAGCATAGAAAGATGCATAAACTTGAAGTTACAGCTTGATTTCAGTGAGTTTTCATCAAAATACAGGAGTTCTGCACGAAGTGTTCATTTTGGCCTTCTCTCGCTGAGAAAACGCTATTTGTGACCTGCGAAACAGAACAGCCATAACTTTTGTTCAAAGTGAGTTTTCTGTCAAGTTTCAACCTGAAAGCATAGAAAGATGCATAAACTTGAAGTTACAGCTTGATTTCAGTGAGTTTTCATCAAAATACAGGAGTTCTGCATGAAGTGTTCATTTTGGCCTTCTCTCGCTGAGAAAACACTATTTGTGACCTGTGATACAAAAATGCCATAACTTTTGTTCAAAGTGAGTTTTCAGTCAAGTTTCAACCTGAAATCATAGAAAGATGCATAAACTTGAAGGTACAGCTTGATTTCAGTGAGTTTTCATCAAAATACAGGAGTTCTGCATGAAGTGTTCATTTTGGCCTTCTCTCGCTGAGAAAACGCTATTTGTGACTTGCGAAACAGAACAGCCATAACTTTTGTTCAAAGTGAGTTTTCTTTCAAGTTTCAACCTGAAAGCATAGAAAGATGCATAAACTTGAAGTTACAGCTTGATTTCAGTGAGTTTTCATCAAAATACAGGAGTTCTGCATGAAGTGTTCATTTTGGCCTTCTCTCGCTGAGAAAACACTATTTGTGACCTGTGATACAAAAATGCCATAACTTTTGTTCAAAGTGAGTTTTCAGTCAAGTTTCAACCTGAAATCATAGAAAGATGCATAAACTTGAAGGTACAGCTTGATTTCAGTGAGTTTTCATCAAAATACAGGAGTTCTGCATGAAGAGTTCATTTTGGCCTTCTCTCGCTGAGAAAACACTATTTGTGACCTGTGATACAAAAATGCCATAACTTTTGTTCAAAGTGAGTTTTCAGTCAAGTTTCAACCTGAAAGCATAGAAAGATGCATAAACTTGAAGTTACAGCTTGATTTCAGTGAGTTTTCATCAAAATACAGGAGTTCTGCATGAAGTGTTCATTTTGGCCTTCTCTCGCTGAGAAAACACTATTTGTGACCTGTGATACAAAAATGCCATAACTTTTGTTCAAAGTGAGTTTTCAGTCAAGTTTCAACCTGAAAGCATAGAAAGATGCATAAACTTGAAGTTACAGCTTAATTTCAGTGAGTTTTCATCAAAATACAGGAGTTCTGCATGAAGTGTTCATTTTGGCCTTCTCTCGCTGAGAAAACACTATTTGTGACCTGTGATACAAAAATGCCATAACTTTTGTTCAAAGTGAGTTTTCTGTCAAGTTTCAACCTGAAAGCATAGAAAGATGCATAAACTTGAAGTTACAGCTTGATTTCAGTGAGTTTTCATCAAAATACAGGAGTTCTGCATGAAGTGTTCATTTTTGCCTTCTCTCGCTGAGAAAACACTATTTGTGACCTGTGATACAAAAATGCCATAACTTTTGTTCAAAGTGAGTTTTCAGTCAAGTTTCAACCTGAAAGCATAGAAAGATGCATAAACTTGAAGTTACAGCTTGATTTCAGTGAGTTTTCATCAAAATACAGGAGTTCTGCACGAAGTGTTCATTTTGGCCTTCTCTCGCTGAGAAAACGCTATTTGTGACCTGCGAAACAGAACAGCCATAACTTTTGTTCAAAGTGAGTTTTCTGTCAAGTTTCAACCTGAAAGCATAGAAAGATGCATAAACTTGAAGTTACAGCTTGATTTCAGTGAGTTTTCATCAAAATACAGGAGTTCTGCATGAAGTGTTCATTTTGGCCTTCTCTCGCTGAGAAAACACTATTTGTGACCTGTGATACAAAAATGCCATAACTTTTGTTCAAAGTGAGTTTTCAGTCAAGTTTCAACCTGAAAGCATAGAAAGATGCATAAACTTGAAGTTACAGCTTGATTTCAGTGAGTTTTCATCAAAATACAGGAGTTCTGCATGAAGTGTTCATTTTGGCCTTCTCTCGCTGAGAAAACACTATTTGTGACCTGTGATACAAAAATGCCATAACTTTTGTTCAAAGTGAGTTTTCAGTCAAGTTTCAACCTGAAAGCATAGAAAGATGCATAAACTTGAAGTTACAGCTTGATTTCAGTGAGTTTTCATCAAAATACAGGAGTTCTGCATGAAGTGTTCATTTTGGCCTTCTCTCGCTGAGAAAACACTATTTGTGACCTGTGATACAAAAATGCCATAACTTTTGTTCAAAGTGAGTTTTCAGTCAAGTTTCAACCTGAAAGCATAGAAAGATGCATAAACTTGAAGTTACAGCTTGATTTCAGTGAGTTTTCATCAAAATACAGGAGTTCTGCATGAAGTGTTCATTTTGGCCTTCTCTCGCTGAGAAAACACTATTTGTGACCTGTGATACAAAAATGCCATAACTTTTGTTCAAAGTGAGTTTTCAGTCAAGTTTCAACCTGAAAGCATAGAAAGATGCATAAACTTGAAGTTACAGCTTGATTTCAGTGAGTTTTCATCAAAATACAGGAGTTCTGCATGAAGTGTTCATTTTGGCCTTCTCTCGCTGAGAAAACACTATTTGTGACCTGTGATACAAAAATGCCATAACTTTTGTTCAAAGTGAGTTTTCAGTCAAGTTTCAACCTGAAAGCATAGAAAGATGCATAAACTTGAAGTTACAGCTTGATTTCAGTGAGTTTTCATCAAAATACAGGAGTTCTGCATGAAGTGTTCATTTTGGCCTTCTCTCGCTGAGAAAACACTATTTGTGACCTGTGATACAAAAATGCCATAACTTTTGTTCAAAGTGAGTTTTCTGTCAAGTTTCAACCTGAAAGCATAGAAAGATGCATAAACTTGAAGTTACAGCTTGATTTCAGTGAGTTTTCATCAAAATACAGGAGTTCTGCATGAAGTGTTAATTTTGCCTTCTCTCGCTGAGAAAACACTATTTGTGACCTGTGATACAAAAATGCCATAACTTTTGTTCAAAGTGAGTTTTCAGTCAAGTTTCAACCTGAAAGCATAGAAAGATGCATAAACTTGAAGTTACAGCTTGATTTCAGTGAGTTTTCATCAAAATACAGGAGTTCTGCATGAAGAGTTCATTTTGGCCTTCTCTCGCTGAGAAAACACTATTTGTGACCTGTGATACAAAAATGCCATAACTTTTGTTCAAAGTAAGTTTTCAGTCAAGTTTCAACCTGAAAGCATAGAAAGATGCATAAACTTGAAGTTACAGCTTGATTTCAGTGAGTTTTCATCAAAATACAGGAGTTCTGCATGAAGTGTTCATTTTGGCCTTCTCTCGCTGAGAAAACACTATTTGTGACCTGCGAAACAGAACAGCCATAACTTTTGTTCAAAGTGAGTTTTCTGTCAAGTTTCAACCTGAAAGCATAGAAAGATGCATAAACTTGAAGTTACAGCTTGATTTCAGTGAGTTTTCATCAAAATACAGGAGTTCTGCATGAAGTGTTCATTTTGGCCTTCTCTCGCTGAGAAAACACTATTTGTGACCTGTGATGCAAAAATGCCATAACTTTTGTTCAAAGTGAGTTTTCAGTCAAGTTTCAACCTGAAAGCATAGAAAGATGCATAAACTTGAAGTTACAGCTTGATTTCAGTGAGTTTTCATCAAAATACAGGAGTTCTGCATGAAGTGTTCATTTTGGCCTTCTCTCGCTGAGAAAATTCTATTTGTGACCTGCGAAACAGAACAGCCATAACTTTTGTTCAAAGTGAGTTTTCAGTCAAGTTTCAACCTGAAAGCATAGAAAGATGCATAAACTTGAAGTTACAGCTTGATTTCAGTGAGTTTTCATCAAAATACAGGAGTTCTGCATGAAGAGTTCATTTTGGCCTTCTCTCGCTGAGAAAACACTATTTGTGACCTGTGATTCAAAAATGCCATAACTTTTGTTCAAAGTGAATTTTCAGTTAAGTTTCAACCTGAAAGCATAGAAAGATGCATAAACTTGAAGTTACAGCTTGATTTCAGTGAGTTTTCATCAAAATACAGGAGTTCTGCATGAAGTGTTCATTTTGGCCTTCTCTCGCTGAGAAAACACTATTTGTGACCTGTGATACAAAAATGCCATAACTTTTGTTCAAAGTGAGTTTTCAGTCAAGTTTCAACCTGAAAGCATAGAAAGATGCATAAACTTGAAGTTACAGCTTGATTTCAGTGAGTTTTCATCAAAATACAGGAGTTGTGCATGAAGTGTTCATTTTGGCCTTCTCTCGCTGAGAAAACACTATTTGTGACCTGTGATACAAAAATGCCATAACTTTTGTTCAAAGTGAGTTTTCAGTCAAGTTTCAACCTGAAATCATAGAAAGATGCATAAACTTGAAGTTACAGCTTGATTTCAGTGAGTTTTCATCCAAATACAGGAGTTCTGCATGAAGTGTTCATTTTGGCCTTCTCTCGCTGAGAAAACACTATTTGTGACCTGTGATACAAAAATGCCATAACTTTTGTTCAAAGTGAGTTTTCAGTCAAGTTTCAACCTGAAAGCATAGAAAGATGCATAAACTTGAAGTTACAGCTTGATTTCAGTGAGTTTTCATCAAAATACAGGAGTTCTGCATGAAGTGTTCATTTTGGCCTTCTCTCGCTGAGAAAACACTATTTGTGACCTGTGATACAAAAATGCCATAAATTTTGTTCAAAGTGAGTTTTCAGTCAAGTTTCAACCTGAAAGCATAGAAAGATGCATAAACTTGAAGTTACAGCTTGATTTCAGTGACTTTTCATCAAAATACAGGAGTTCTGCATGAAGTGTTCATTTTGGCCTTCTCTCGCTGAGAAAACACTATTTGTGACCTGTGATACAAAAATGCCATAACTTTTGTTCAAAGTGAGTTTTCAGTCAAGTTTCAACCTGAAAGCATAGAAAGATGCATAAACTTGAAGTTACAGCTTGATTTCAGTGAGTTTTCATCAAAATACAATAGTTCTGCATGAAGTGTTCATTTTTGCCTTCTCTCGCTGAGAAAACACTATTTGTGACCTGTGATACAAAAATGCCATAACTTTTGTTCAAAGTGAGTTTTCAGTCAAGTTTCAACCTGAAAGCATAGAAAGATGCATAAACTTGAAGTTACAGCTTGATTTCAGTGAGTTTTCATCAAAATACAGGAGTTCTGCATGAAGTGTTCATTTTGGCCTTCTCTCGCTGAGAAAACGCTATTTGTGACCTGCGACACAGAACAGCCATAACTTTTGTTCAAAGTGAGTTTTCTGTCAAGTTTCAACCTGAAAGCATAGAAAGATGCATAAACTTGAAGTTACAGCTTGATTTCAGTGAGTTTTCATCAAAATACAATAGTTCTGCATGAAGTGTTCATTTTGGCCTTCTCTCGCTGAGAAAACACTATTTGTGACCTGTCATACAAAAATGCCATAACTTTTGTTCAAAGTGAGTTTTCAGTCAAGTTTCAACCTGAAAGCATAGAAAGATGCATAAACTTGAAGTTACAGCTTGATTTCAGTGAGTTTTCATCAAAATACAGGAGTTCTGCATTAAGTGTTCATTTTGGCCTTCTCTCGCTGAGAAAACGCTATTTGTGACCTGCGACACAGAACAGCCATAACTTTTGTTCAAAGTGAGTTTTCTGTCAAGTTTCAACCTGAATGCATAGAAAGATGCATAAACTTGAAGTTACAGTTTGATTTCAGTGAGGTTTCATCAAAATACAGGAGTTCTGTATGAAGTGTTCATTTTGGCCTTCTCTCGCTGAGAAAACACTATTTGTGACCTGTGATACAAAAATGCCATAACTTTTGTTCAAAGTGAGTTTTCAGTCAAGTTTCAACCTGAAAGCATAGAAAGATGCATAAACTTGAAGTTACAGCTTGATTTCAGTGAGTTTTCATCAAAATACAGGAGTTCTGCATGAAGTGTTCATTTTGGCCTTCTCTCGCTGAGAAAAAGCTATTTGTGACCTGCGACACAGAACAGCCATAACTTTTGTTCAAAGTGAGTTTTCAGTCAAGTTTCAACCTGAAATCATAGAAAGATGCATAAACTTGAAGTTACAGCTTGATTTCAGTGAGTTTTCATCAAAATACAGGAGTTCTGCATGAAGTGTTCATTTTGGCCTTCTCTCGCTGAGAAAACACAATTTGTGACCTGTGATACAAAAATGCCATAACTTTTGTTCAAAGTGAGTTTTCAGTCAAGTTTCAACCTGAAAACATAGAAAGATGCATAAACTTGAAGTTACAGCTTGATTTCAGTGAGTTTTCATCAAAATACAGGAGTTCTGCATGAAGTGTTCATTTTGGCCTTCTCTCGCTGAGAAAACGCTATTTGTGACCTGCGACACAGAACAGCCATAACTCTTGTTCAAAGTGAGTTTTCAGTCAAGTTTCAACCTGAAATCATAGAAAGATGCATAAACTTGAAGTTACAGCTTGATTTCAGTGAGTTTTCATCAAAATACAGGAGTTCTGCATGAAGTGTTCATTTTGGCCTTCTCTCGCTGAGAAAACACTATTTGTTACCTGTGATAAAAAAATGCCATAACTTTTGTTCGAAGTGAGTTTTCAGTCAAGTTTCAACCTGAAAGCATAGAAAGATGCATAAACTTGAAGTTACAGCTTGATTTCAGTGAGTTTTCATCAAAATACAGGAGTTCTGCATGAAGTGTTCATTTTGGCCTTCTCTCGCTGAGAAAACACTATTTGTGACCTGTGATACAAAAATGCCATAACTTTTGTTCAAAGTGAGTTTTCAGTCAAGTTTCAACCTGAAAGCATAGAAAGATGCATAAACTTGAAGTTACAGCTTGATTTCAGTGAGTTTTCATCAAAATACAGGAGTTCTGCATGAAGTGTTCATTTTGGCCTTCTCTCGCTGAGAAAACACTATTTGTGACCTGTCATACAAAAATGCCATAACTTTTGTTCAAAGTGAGTTTTCAGTCAAGTTTCAACCTGAAAGCATAGAAAGATGCATAAACTTGAAGTTACAGCTTGATTTCAGTGAGTTTTCATCAAAATACAGGAGTTCTGCATGAAGTGTTCATTTTGGCCTTCTCTCGCTGAGAAAACGCTATTTGTGACCTGCGACACAGAACAGCCATAACTTTTGTTCAAAGTGAGTTTTCAGTCAAGTTTCAACCTGAAAGCATAGAAAGATGCATAAACTTGAAGTTACAGCTTGATTTCAGTGAGTTTTCATCAAAATACAATAGTTCTGCATGAAGTGTTCATTTTGGCCTTCTCTCGCTGAGAAAACGCTATTTGTGACCTGCGACACAGAACAGCCATAACTTTTGTTCAAAGTGAGTTTTCTGTCAAGTTTCAACCTGAATGCATAGAAAGATGCATAAACTTGAAGTTACAGTTTGATTTCAGTGAGGTTTCATCAAAATACAGGAGTTCTGTATGAAGTGTTCATTTTGGCCTTCTCTCGCTGAGAAAACACAATTTGTGACCTGTGATACAAAAATGCCATAACTTTTGTTCAAAGTGAGTTTTCAGTCAAGTTTCAACCTGAAAGCATAGAAAGATGCATAAACTTGAAGTTACAGCTTGATTTCAGTGAGTTTTCATCAAAATACAGGAGTTCTGCATGAAGTGTTCATTTTGGCCTTCTCTCGCTGAGAAAACGCTATTTGTGACCTGCGACACAGAACAGCCATAACTTTTGTTCAAAGTGAGTTTTCAGTCAAGTTTCAACCTGAAATCATAGAAAGATGCATAAACTTGAAGTTACAGCTTGATTTCAGTGAGTTTTCATCAAAATACAGGAGTTCTGCATGAAGTGTTCATTTTGGCCTTCTCTCGCTGAGAAAACACTATTTGTTACCTGTGATAAAAAAATGCCATAACTTTTGTTCAAAGTGAGTTTTCAGTCAAGTTTCAACCTGAAAGCATAGAAAGATGCATAAACTTGAAGTTACAGCTTGATTTCAGTGAGTTTTCATCAAAATACAGGAGTTCTGCATGAAGTGTTCATTTTGGCCTTCTCTCGCTGAGAAAACACTATTTGTGACCTGTGATACAAAAATGCCATAACTTTTGTTCAAAGTGAGTTTTCAGTCAAGTTTCAACCTGAAAGCATAGAAAGATGCATAAACTTGAAGTTACAGCTTGATTTCAGTGAGTTTTCATCAAAATACAGGAGTTCTGCATAAAGTGTTCATTTTGGCCTTCTCTCGCTGAGAAAACACTATTTGTGACCTGTGATACAAAAATGCTATAACTTCTGTTCAAAGTGAGTTTTCAGTCAAGTTTCAACCTGAAAGCATAGAAAGATGCATAAACTTGAAGTTACAGCTTGATTTCAGTGAGTTTTCATCAAAATACAGGAGTTCTGCATGAAGTGTTCATTTTGGCCTTCTCTCGCTGAGAAAACGCTATTTGTGACCTGTGATACAAAAATGCCATAACTTTTGTTCAAAGTGAGTTTTCAGTCAAGTTTCAACCTGAAAGCATAGAAAGATGCATAAACTTGAAGTTACAGCTTGATTTCAGTGAGTTTTCATCAAAATACAGGAGTTCTGCATGAAGTGTTCATTTTGGCCTTCTCTCGCTGAGAAAACACTATTTGTGACCTGTGATACAAAAATGCCATAACTTTTGTTCAAAGTGAGTTTTCAGTCAAGTTTCAACCTGAATGCATAGAAAGATGCATAAACTTCAAGTTACAGCTTGATTTCAGTGAGGTTTCATCAAAATACAGGAGTTCTGCATGAAGTGTTCATTTTTGCCTTCTCTCGCTGAGAAAACACTATTTGTGACCTGTGATACAAAAATGCCATAACTTTTGTTCAAAGTGAGTTTTCAGTCAAGTTTCAACCTGAAAGCATAGAAAGATGCATAAACTTGAAGTTACAGCTTGATTTCAGTGAGTTTTCATCAAAATACAGGAGTTCTGCATGAAGTGTTCATTTTGGCCTTCTCTCGCTGAGAAAACACTATTTGTGACCTGTGATACAAAAATGCTATAACTTTTGTTCAAAGTGAGTTTTCAGTCAAGTTTCAACCTGAAAGCATAGAAAGATGCATAAACTTGAAGTTACAGCTTTTATTTCAGTGAGTTTTCATCAAAATACAGGAGTTCTGCATGAAGTGTTCATTTTGGCCTTCTCTCGCTGAGAAAACACTATTTGTGACCTGTGATACAAAAATGCCATAACTTTTGTTCAAGGTGAGTTTTCAGTCAAGTTTCAACCTGAAAGCATAGAAAGATGCATAAACTTGAAGTTACAGCTTGATTTCAGTGAGTTTTCATCAAAATACAGGAGTTCTGCATGAAGTGTTCATTTTGGCCTTCTCTCGCTGAGAAAACGCTATTTGTGACCTGTGATACAAAAATGCCATAACTTTTGTTCAAAGTGAGTTTTCAGTCAAGTTTCAACCTGAAAGCATAGAAAGATGCATAAACTTGAAGTTACAGCTTGATTTCAGTGAGTTTTCATCAAAATACAGGAGTTCTGCATGAAGTGTTCATTTTGGCCTTCTCTCGCTGAGAAAACACTATTTGTGACCTGTCATACAAAAATGCCATAACTTTTGTTCAAAGTGAGTTTTCAGTCAAGTTTCAACCTGAAAGCATAGAAAGATGCATAAACTTGAAGTTACAGCTTGATTTCAGTGAGTTTTCATCAAAATACAGGAGTTCTGCATTAAGTGTTCATTTTGGCCTTCTCTCGCTGAGAAAACGCTATTTGTGACCTGCGACACAGAACAGCCATAACTTTTGTTCAAAGTGAGTTTTCTGTCAAGTTTCAACCTGAATGCATAGAAAGATGCATAAACTTGAAGTTACAGTTTGATTTCAGTGAGGTTTCATCAAAATACAGGAGTTCTGTATGAAGTGTTCATTTTGGCCTTCTCTCGCTGAGAAAACACAATTTGTGACCTGTGATACAAAAATGCCATAACTTTTGTTCAAAGTGAGTTTTCAGTCAAGTTTCAACCTGAAAGCATAGAAAGATGCATAAACTTGAAGTTACAGCTTGATTTCAGTGAGTTTTCATCAAAATACAGGAGTTCTGCATGAAGTGTTCATTTTGGCCTTCTCTCGCTGAGAAAACGCTATTTGTGACCTGCGACACAGAACAGCCATAACTTTTGTTCAAAGTGAGTTTTCAGTCAAGTTTCAACCTGAAATCATAGAAAGATGCATAAACTTGAAGTTACAGCTTGATTTCAGTGAGTTTTCATCAAAATACAGGAGTTCTGCATGAAGTGTTCATTTTGGCCTTCTCTCGCTGAGAAAACACTATTTGTTACCTGTGATAAAAAAATGCCATAACTTTTGTTCAAAGTGAGTTTTCAGTCAAGTTTCAACCTGAAAGCATAGAAAGATGCATAAACTTGAAGTTACAGCTTGATTTCAGTGAGTTTTCATCAAAATACAGGAGTTCTGCATGAAGTGTTCATTTTGGCCTTCTCTCGCTGAGAAAACACTATTTGTGACCTGTGATACAAAAATGCCATAACTTTTGTTCAAAGTGAGTTTTCAGTCAAGTTTCAACCTGAAAGCATAGAAAGATGCATAAACTTGAAGTTACAGCTTGATTTCAGTGAGTTTTCATCAAAATACAGGAGTTCTGCATAAAGTGTTCATTTTGGCCTTCTCTCGCTGAGAAAACACTATTTGTGACCTGTGATACAAAAATGCTATAACTTCTGTTCAAAGTGAGTTTTCAGTCAAGTTTCAACCTGAAAGCATAGAAAGATGCATAAACTTGAAGTTACAGCTTGATTTCAGTGAGTTTTCATCAAAATACAGGAGTTCTGCATGAAGTGTTCATTTTGGCCTTCTCTCGCTGAGAAAACGCTATTTGTGACCTGTGATACAAAAATGCCATAACTTTTGTTCAAAGTGAGTTTTCAGTCAAGTTTCAACCTGAAAGCATAGAAAGATGCATAAACTTGAAGTTACAGCTTGATTTCAGTGAGTTTTCATCAAAATACAGGAGTTCTGCATGAAGTGTTCATTTTGGCCTTCTCTCGCTGAGAAAACACTATTTGTGACCTGTGATACAAAAATGCCATAACTTTTGTTCAAAGTGAGTTTTCAGTCAAGTTTCAACCTGAATGCATAGAAAGATGCATAAACTTCAAGTTACAGCTTGATTTCAGTGAGGTTTCATCAAAATACAGGAGTTCTGCATGAAGTGTTCATTTTTGCCTTCTCTCGCTGAGAAAACACTATTTGTGACCTGTGATACAAAAATGCCATAACTTTTGTTCAAAGTGAGTTTTCAGTCAAGTTTCAACCTGAAAGCATAGAAAGATGCATAAACTTGAAGTTACAGCTTGATTTCAGTGAGTTTTCATCAAAATACAGGAGTTCTGCATGAAGTGTTCATTTTGGCCTTCTCTCGCTGAGAAAACACTATTTGTGACCTGTGATAAAAAAATGCTATAACTTTTGTTCAAAGTGAGTTTTCAGTCAAGTTTCAACCTGAAAGCATAGAAAGATGCATAAACTTGAAGTTACAGCTTTTATTTCAGTGAGTTTTCATCAAAATACAGGAGTTCTGCATGAAGTGTTCATTTTGGCCTTCTCTCGCTGAGAAAACACTATTTGTGACCTGTGATACAAAAATGCCATAACTTTTGTTCAAGGTGAGTTTTCAGTCAAGTTTCAACCTGAAAGCATAGAAAGATGCATAAACTTGAAGTTACAGCTTGATTTCAGTGAGTTTTCATCAAAATACAGGAGTTCTGCATGAAGTGTTCATTTTGGCCTTCTCTCGCTGAGAAAACGCTATTTGTGACCTGTGATACAAAAATGCCATAACTTTTGTTCAAAGTGAGTTTTCAGTCAAGTTTCAACCTGAATGCATAGAAAGATGCATTAACTTGAAGTTACAGCTTGATTTCAGTGAGGTTTCATCAAAATACAGGAGTTCTGCATGAAGTGTTCATTTTTGCCTTCTCTCGCTGAGAAAACACTATTTGTGACCTGTGATACAAAAATGCCATAACTTTTATTCAAAGTGAGTTTTCAGTCAAGTTTCAACCTGAAAGCATAGAAAGATGCATTAACTTGAAGTTACAGCTTGATTTCAGTGAGTTTTCATCAAAATACAGGAGTTCTGCATGAAGTTTTCATTTTGGCCTTCTCTCGCTGAGAAAACACTATTTGTGACCTGTGATACAAAAATGCCATAACTTTTGTTCAAAGTGAGTTTTCAGTCAAGTTTCAACCTGAAAGCATGGAAAGATGCATAAGCTTGAAGTTACAGCTTGATTTCAGTGAGTTTTCATCAAAATACAGGAGTTCTGCATGAAGTGTTCATTTTGGCCTTCTCTCGCTGAGAAAACACTATTTGTGACCTGTGATACAAAAATGCTATAACTTTTGTTCAAAGTGAGTTTTCAGTCAAGTTTCAACCTGAAAGCATAGAAAGATGCATAAACTTGAAGTACAGCTTGATTTCAGTGAGTTTTCATCAAAATACAGGAGTTCTGCATAAAGTGTTCATTTTGGCCTTCTCTCGCTGAGAAAACACTATTTGTGACCTGTGATACAAAAATGCTATAACTTTTGTTCAAAGTGAGTTTTCAGTCAAGTTTCAACCTGAAAGCATAGAAAGATGCATAAACTTCAAGTTACAGCTTGATTTCAGTGAGTTTTCATCAAAATACAGGAGTTCTGCATGAAGTGTTCATTTTGGCCTTCTCTCGCTGAGAAAACGCTATTTGTGACCTGTGATACAAAAATGCCATAACTTTTGTTCAAAGTGAGTTTTCAGTCAAGTTTCAACCTGAAAGCATAGAAAGATGCATAAACTTGAAGTTACAGCTTGATTTCAGTGAGTTTTCATCAAAATACAGGAGTTCTGCATGAAGTGTTCATTTTGGCCTTCTCTCGCTGAGAAAACACTATTTGTGACCTGTGATACAAAAATGCCATAACTTTTGTTCAAAGTGAGTTTTCAGTCAAGTTTCAACCTGAAAGCATAGAAAGATGCATAAACTTGAAGTTACAGCTTGATTTCAGTGAGTTTTCATCAAAATACAGGAGTTCTGCATGAAGTGTTCATTTTGGCCTTCTCTCGCTGAGAAAACACTATTTGTGACCTGTGATACAAAAATGCTATAACTTTTGTTCAAAGTGAGTTTTCAGTCAAGTTTCAACCTGAAAGCATAGAAAGATGCATAAACTTGAAGTTACAGCTTGATTTCAGTGAGTTTTCATCAAAATACAGGAGTTCTGCATGAAGTGTTCATTTTGGCCTTCTCTCGCTGAGAAAACACTATTTGTGACCTGTGATACAAAAATGCTATAACTTTTGTTCAAAGTGAGTTTTCAGTCAAGTTTCAACCTGAAAGCATAGAAAGATGCATAAACTTGAAGTTACAGCTTGATTTCAGTGAGTTTTCATCAAAATACAGGAGTTCTGCATGAAGTGTTCATTTTGGCCTTCTCTCGCTGAGAAAACACTATTTGTGACCTGTGATACAAAAATGCCATAACTTTTGTTCAAAGTGAGTTTTCAGTCAAGTTTCAACCTGAAAGCATAGAAAGATGCATAAACTTGAAGTTACAGCTTGATTTCAGTGAGTTTTCATCAAAATACAGGAGTTCTGCATGAAGTGTTCATTTTGGCCTTCTCTCGCTGAGAAAACACTATTTGTGACCTGTGATACAAAAATGCCATAACTTTTGTTCAAAGTGAGTTTTCAGTCAAGTTTCAACCTGAAAGCATAGAAAGATGCATAAACTTGAAGTTACAGCTTGATTTCAGTGAGTTTTCATCAAAATACAGGAGTTCTGCATGAAGTGTTCATTTTGGCCTTCTCTCGCTGAGAAAACACTATTTGTGACCTGTGATACAAAAATGCCATAACTTTTGTTCAAGGTGAGTTTTCAGTCAAGTTTCAACCTGAAAGCATAGAAAGATGCATAAACTTGAAGTTACAGCCTGATTTCAGTGAGTTTTCATTAAAATACAGGAGTTCTGCATGAAGTGTTCATTTTGGCCTTCTCTCGCTGAGAAAACGCTATTTGTGACCTGCGACACAGAACAGCCATAACTTTTGTTCAAAGTGAGTTTTCTGTCAAGTTTCAACCTGAATGCATAGAAAGATGCATAAACTTGAAGTTACAGCTTGATTTCAGTGAGTTTTCATCAAAATACAGGAGTTCTGCATGAAGTGTTCATTTTGGCCTTCTCTCGCTGAGAAAACACTATTTGTGACCTGTGATACAAAAATGCTATAACTTTTGTTCAAAGTGAGTTTTCAGTCAAGTTTCAACCTGAAAGCATAGAAAGATGCATAAACTTGAAGTTACAGCTTGATTTCAGTGAGTTTTCATCAAAATACAGGAGTTCTGCATGAAGTGTTCATTTTTGCCTTCTCTCGCTGAGAAAACACTATTTGTGACCTGTGATACAAAAATGCCATAACTTTTGTTCAAAGTGAGTTTTCAGTCAAGTTTCAACCTGAAAGCATAGAAAGATGCATAAACTTGAAGTTACAGCTTGATTTCAGTGAGTTTTCATCAAAATACAGGAGTTCTGCATGAAGTGTTCATTTTGGCCTTCTCTCGCTGAGAAAACACTTTTTGTGACCTGTGATACAAAAATGCCATAACTTTTGTTCAAAGTGAGTTTTCAGTCAAGTTTCAACCTGAAAGCATAGAAAGATGCATAAACTTGAAGTTACAGCTTGATTTCAGTGAGTTTTCATCAAAATACAGGAGTTCTGCATGAAGTGTTCATTTTGGCCTTCTCTCGCTGAGAAAACACTATTTGTGACCTGCGACACAGAACAGCCATAACTTTTGTTCAAAGTGAGTTTTCAGTCAAGTTTCAACCTGAAATCATAGAAAGATGCATAAACTTGAAGTTACAGCTTGATTTCAGTGAGTTTTCATCAAAATACAGGAGTTCTGCATGAAGTGTTCATTTTGGCCTTCTCTCGCTGAGAAAACGCTATTTGTGACCTGTGATTCAAAAATGCCATAACTTTTGTTCAAAGTGAGTTTTCAGTCAAGTTTCAACCTGAAAGCATAGAAAGATGCATAAACTTGAAGTTACAGCTTGATTTCAGTGAGTTTTCATCAAAATACAGGAGTTCTGCATAAAGTGTTCATTTTGGCCTTCTCTCGCTGAGAAAACGCTATTTGTGACCTATGATACAAAAATGCCATAACTTTTGTTCAAAGTGAGTTTTCAGTCAAGTTTCAACCTGAAAGCATAGAAAGATGCATAAACTTGAAGTTACAGCTTGATTTCAGTGAGTTTTCATCAAAATACAGGAGTTCTGCATGAAGTGTTCATTTTGGCCTTCTCTCGCTGAGAAAACGCTATTTGTGACCTGCGACACAGAACAGCCATAACTTTTGTTCAAAGTGAGTTTTCAGTCAAGTTTCAACCTGAAATCATAGAAAGATGCATAAACTTGAAGTTACAGCTTGATTTCAGTGAGTTTTCATCAAAATACAGGAGTTCTGCATGAAGTGTTCATTTTGGCCTTCTCTCGCTGAGAAAACACTATTTGTGACCTGTGATACAAAAATGCCATAACTTTTGTTCAAAGTGAGTTTTCAGTCAAGTTTCAACCTGAAAGCATAGAAAGATGCATAAACTTGAAGTTACAGCTTGATTTCAGTGAGTTTTCATCAAAATACAGGAGTTCTGCATGAAGTGTTCATTTTGGCCTTCTCTCGCTGAGAGAACGCTATTTGTGACCTGTGATGCAAAAATGCCATAACTTTTGTTCAAAGTGAGTTTTCAGTCAAGTTTCAACCTGAAAGCATAGAAAGATGCATAAACTTGAAGTTACAGCTTGATTTCAGTGAGTTTTCATCAAAATACAGGAGTTCTGCATGAAGTGTTCATTTTGGCCTTCTCTCGCTGAGAAAACACTATTTGTGACCTGTGATACAAAAATGCTATAACTTTTGTTCAAAGTGAGTTTTCAGTCAAGTTTCAACCTGAAAGCATAGAAAGATGCATAAACTTGAAGTTACAGCTTGATTTCAGTGAGTTTTCATCAAAATACAGGAGTTCTGCATGAAGTGTTCATTTTGGCCTTCTCTCGCTGAGAAAACACTATTTGTGACCTGTGATACAAAAATGCTATAACTTTTGTTCAAAGTGAGTTTTCAGTCAAGTTTCAACCTGAAAGCATAGAAAGATGCATAAACTTGAAGTTACAGCTTGATTTCAGTGAGTTTTCATCAAAATACAGGAGTTCTGCATGAAGTGTTTATTTTGGCCTTCTCTCGCTGAGAAAACACTATTTGTGACCTGTGATTACAAAAATGCTATAACTTTTGTTCAAAGTGAGTTTTCAGTCAAGTTTCAACCTGAAAGCATAGAAAGATGCATAAACTTGAAGTTACAGCTTGATTTCAGTGAGTTTTCATCAAAATACAGGAGTTCTGCATAAAGTGTTCATTTTGGCCTTCTCTCGCTGAGAAAACACTATTTGTGACCTGTGATACAAAAATGCTATAACTTTTGTTCAAAGTGAGTTTTCAGTCAAGTTTCAACCTGAAAGCATAGAAAGATGCATAAACTTGAAGTTACAGCTTGATTTCAGTGAGTTTTCATCAAAATACAGGAGTTCTGCATGAAGTGTTCATTTTGGCCTTCTCTCGCTGAGAAAACGCTATTTGTGACCTGTGATACAAAAATGCCATAACTTTTTTTCAAAGTGAGTTTTCAGTCAAGTTTCAACCTGAAAGCATAGAAAGATGCATAAACTTGAAGTTACAGCTTGATTTCAGTGAGTTTTCATCAAAATACAGGAGTTCTGCATAAAGTGTTCATTTTGGCCTTCTCTCGCTGAGGAAACACTATTTTTTGACCTGTGATACAAAAATGCTATAACTTTTGTTCAAAGTGAGTTTTCAGTCAAGTTTCAACCTGAAAGCATAGAAAGATGCATAAACTTGAAGTTACAGCTTGATTTCAGTGAGTTTTCATCAAAATACAGGAGTTCTGCATGAAGTGTTCATTTTGGCCTTCTCTCGCTGAGAAAACACTATTTGTGACCTGTGATACAAAAATGCCATAACTTTTGTTCAAAGTGAGTTTTCAGTCAAGTTTCAACCTGAAAGCACAGAAAGATGCATAAACTTGAAGTTACAGCTTGATTTCAGTGAGTTTTCATCAAAATACAGGAGTTCTGCATGAAGTGTTCATTTTGGCCTTCTCTCGCTGAGAAAACACTATTTGTGACCTGTGATATAAAAATGCCATAACTTTTGTTCAAAGTGAGTTTTCAGTCAAGTTTCAACCTGAAAGCATAGAAAGATGCATAAACTTGAAGTTACAGCTTGATTTCAGTGAGTTTTCATCAAAATACAGGAGTTCTGCATGAAGTGTTCATTTTGGCCTTCTCTCGCTGAGAAAACGCTATTTGTGACCTGTGATACAAAAATGCCATAACTTTTGTTCAAAGTGAGTTTTCAGTCAAGTTTCAACCTGAAATCATAGAAAGATGCATAAACTTGAAGTTACAGCTTGATTTCAGTGAGTTTTCATCAAAATACAGGAGTTCTGCATGAAGTGTTCATTTTGGCCTTTTCTCGCTGAGAAAACACTATTTGTGACCTGCGACACAGAACAGCCATAACTTTTGTTCAAAGTGAGTTTTCTGTCAAGTTTCAACCTGAAAGCATAGAAAGATGCATAAACTTGAAGTTACAGCTTGATTTCAGTGAGTTTTCATCAAAATACAAAAGTTCTGCATGAAGTGTTCATTTTGGCCTTCTCTCGCTGAGAAAACACTATTTGTGACCTGTGATACAAAAATGCCATAACTTTTGTTCAAAGTGAGTTTTCAGTCAAGTTTCAACCTGAAACCATAGAAAGATGCATAAACTTGAAGTTACAGCTTGATTTCAGTGAGTTTTCATCAAAATACAGGAGTTCTGCATGAAGTGTTCATTTTGGCCTTCTCTCGCTGAGAGAACGCTATTTGTGACCTGCGAAACAGAACAGCCATAACTTTTGTTCAAAGTGAGTTTTCTGTCAAGTTTCAACCTGAATGCATAGAAAGATGCATAAACTTGAAGTTACAGCTTGATTTCAGTGAGGTTTCATCAAAATACAGGAGTTCTGCATGAAGTGTTCATTTTTGCCTTCTCTCGCTGAGAAAACACTATTTGTGACCTGTGATACAAAAATGCCATAACTTTTATTCAAAGTGAGTTTTCAGTCAAGTTTCAACCTGAAAGCATAGAAAGATGCATAAACTTGAAGTTACAGCTTGATTTCAGTGAGTTTTCATCAAAATACAGGAGTTCTGCATAATGTGTTCATTTTGGCCTTCTCTCGCTGAGAAAACACTATTTGTGACCTGTGATACAAAAATGCTATAACTTTTGTTCAAAGTGAGTTTTCAGTCAAGTTTCAACCTGAAAGCATAGAAAGATGCATAAACTTGAAGTTACAGCTTGATTTCAGTGAGTTTTCATCAAAATACAGGAGTTCTGCATGAAGTGTTCATTTTGGCCTTCTCTCGCTGAGAAAACGCTATTTGTGACCTGTGATACAAAAATGCCATAACTTTTGTTCAAAGTGAGTTTTCAGTCAAGTTTCAACCTGAAAGCATAGAAAGATGCATAAACTTGAAGTTACAGCTTGATTTCAGTGAGTTTTCATCAAAATACAGGAGTTCTGCATGAAGTGTTCATTTTGGCCTTCTCTCGCTGAGAAAACGCTATTTGTGACCTGTGATACAAAAATGCCATAACTTTTGTTCAAAGTGAGTTTTCAGTCAAGTTTCAACCTGAATGCATAGAAAGATTCATAAACTTGAAGTTACAGCTTGATTTCAGTGAGGTTTCATCAAAATACAGGAGTTCTGCATGAAGTGTTCATTTTGGCCTTCTCTCGCTGAGAAAACACTATTTGTGTCCTGTGATACAAAAATGCCATAACTTTTGTTCAAAGTGAGTTTTCAGTCAAGTTTCAACCTGAAAGCATAGAAAGATGCATAAACTTGAAGTTACAGCTTGATTTCAGTGAGTTTTCATCAAAATACAGGAGTTCTGCATGAAGTGTTCATTTTGGCCTTCTCTCGCTGAGAAAACACTATTTGTGACCTGTGATACAAAAATGCCATAACTTTTGTTCAAAGTGAGTTTTCAGTCAAGTTTCAACCTGAAAGCATAGAAAGATGCATAAACTTGAAGTTACAGCTTGATTTCAGTGAGTTTTCATCAAAATACAGGAGTTCTGCATGAAGTGTTCATTTTGGCCTTCTCTCGCTGAGAAAACGCTATTTGTGACCTGCGACACAGAACAGCCATAACTTTTGTTCAAAGTGAGTTTTCAGTCAAGTTTCAACCTGAAATCATAGAAAGATGCATAAACTTGAAGTTACAGCTTGATTTCAGTGAGTTTTCATCAAAATACAGGAGTTCTGCATGAAGTGTTCATTTTGGCCTTTTCTCGCTGAGAAAACACTATTTGTGACCTGTGATACAAAAATGCCATAACTTTTGTTCAAAGTGAGTTTTCAGTCAAGTTTCAACCTGAAAGCATAGAAAGATGCATAAATTTGAAGTTACAGCTTGATTTCAGTGAGTTTTCATCAAAATACAGGAGTTCTGCATGAAGTGTTCATTTTGGCCTTCTCTCGCTGAGAAAACACTATTTGTGACCTGTGATACAAAAATGCCATAACTTTTGTTCAAAGTGAGTTTTCAGTCAAGTTTCAACCTGAAAGCATAGAAAGATGCATAAACTTGAAGTTACAGCTTGATTTCAGTGAGTTTTCATCAAAATACAGGAGTTCTGCATGAAGTGTTCATTTTGGCCTTCTCTCGCTGAGAAAACACTATTTGTGACCTGTGATACAAAAATGCCATAACTTTTGTTCAAAGTGAGTTTTCAGTCAAGTTTCAACCTGAAAGCATAGAAAGATGCATAAACTTGAAGTTACAGCTTGATTTCAGTGAGTTTTCATCAAAATACAGGAGTTCTGCATGAAGTGTTCATTTTTGCCTTCTCTCGCTGAGAAAACGCTATTTGTGACCTGCGACACAAAACAGCCATAACTTTTGTTCAAAGTGAGTTTTCTGTCAAGTTTCAACCTGAATGCATAGAAAGATGCATAAACTTGAAGTTACAGCTTGATTTCAGTGAGGTTTCATCAAAATACAGGAGTTCTGCATGAAGTGTTCATTTTTGCCTTCTCTCGCTGAGAAAACACTATTTGTGACCTGTGATACAAAAATGCCATAACTTTTATTCAAAGTGAGTTTTCAGTCAAGTTTCAACCTGAAAGCATAGAAAGATGCATAAACTTGAAGTTACAGCTTCATTTCAGTGAGTTTTCATCAAAATACAGGAGTTCTGCATGAAGTGTTCATTTTGGCCTTCTCTCGCTGAGAAAACACTATTTGTGACCTGTGATACAAAAATGCCATAACTTTTGTTCAAAGTGAGTTTTCAGTCAAGTTTCAACCTGAAAGCATAGAAAGATGCATAAACTTGAAGTTACAGCTTGATTTCAGTGAGTTTTCATCAAAATACAGGAGTTCTGCATGAAGTGTTCATTTTGGCCTTCTCTCGCTGAGAAAACACTATTTGTGACCTGTGATTACAAAAATGCCATAACTTTTGTTCAAAGTGAGTTTTCAGTCAAGTTTCAACCTGAAAGCATAGAAAGATGCATAAACTTGAAGTTACAGCTTGATTTCAGTGAGTTTTCATCAAAATACAGGAGTTCTGCATAAAGTGTTCATTTTGGCCTTCTCTCGCTGAGAAAACACTATTTGTGACCTGTGATACAAAAATGCTATAACTTTTGTTCAAAGTGAGTTTTCAGTCAAGTTTCAACCTGAAAGCATAGAAAGATGCATAAACTTGAAGTTACAGCTTGATTTCAGTGAGTTTTCATCAAAATACAGGAGTTCTGCATGAAGTGTTCATTTTGGCCTTTTCTCGCTGAGAAAACACTATTTGTGACCTGTGATACAAAAATGCCATAACTTTTGTTCAAAGTGAGTTTTCAGTCAAGTTTCAACCTGAAAGCATAGAAAGATGCATAAACTTGAAGTTACAGCTTGATTTCAGTGAGTTTTCATCAAAATACAGGAGTTCTGCATGAAGTGTTCATTTTGGCCTTCTCTCGCTGAGAAAACACTATTTGTGACCTGTGATACAAAAATGCCATAACTTTTGTTCAAAGTGAGTTTTCAGTCAAGTTTCAACCTGAAAGCATAGAAAGATGCATAAACTTGAAGTTACAGCTTGATTTCAGTGAGTTTTCATCAAAATACAGGAGTTCTGCATGAAGTGTTCATTTTGGCCTTCTCTCGCTGAGAAAACACTATTTGTGACCTGTGATACAAAAATGCCATAACTTTTGTTCAAAGTGAGTTTTCAGTCAAGTTTCAACCTGAAAGCATAGAAAGATGCATAAACTTGAAGTTACAGCTTGATTTCAGTGAGTTTTCATCAAAATACAGGAGTTCTGCATGAAGTGTTCATTTTGGCCTTCTCTCGCTGAGAAAACGCTATTTGTGACCTGCGACACAAAACAGCCATAACTTTTGTTCAAAGTGAGTTTTCTGTCAAGTTTCAACCTGAATGCATAGAAAGATGCATAAACTTGAAGTTACAGCTTGATTTCAGTGAGGTTTCATCAAAATACAGGAGTTCTGCATGAAGTGTTCATTTTGGCCTTCTCTCGCTGAGAAAACGCTATTTGTGACCTGTGATACAAAAATGCCATAACTTTTGTTCAAAGTGAGTTTTCAGTCAAGTTTCAACCTGAAAGCATAGAAAGATGCATAAACTTGAAGTTACAGCTTGATTTCAGTGAGTTTTCATCAAAATACAGGAGTTCTGCATGAAGTGTTCATTTTGGCCTTCTCTCGCTGAGAAAACGCTATTTGTGACCTGCGACACAAAACAGCCATAACTTTTGTTCAAAGTGAGTTTTCTGTCAAGTTTCAACCTGAATGCATAGAAAGATGCATAAACTTGAAGTTACAGCTTGATTTCAGTGAGGTTTCATCAAAATACAGGAGTTCTGCATGAAGTGTTCATTTTTGCCTTCTCTCGCTGAGAAAACACTATTTGTGACCTGTGATACAAAAATGCCATAACTTTTATTCAAAGTGAGTTTTCAGTCAAGTTTCAACCTGAAAGCATAGAAAGATGCATAAACTTGAAGTTACAGCTTGATTTCAGTGAGTTTTCATCAAAATACAGGAGTTCTGCATGAAGTGTTCATTTTGGCCTTCTCTCGCTGAGAAAACGCTATTTGTGACCTGCGACACAGAACAGCCATAACTTTTGTTCAAAGTGAGTTTTCAGTCAAGTTTCAACCTGAAAGCATAGAAAGATGCATAAACTTGAAGTTACAGCTTGATTTCAGTGAGTTTTCATCAAAATACAGGAGTTCTGCATGAAGTGTTCATTTTGGCCTTTTCTCGCTGAGAAAACACTATTTGTGACCTGTGATACAAAAATGCCATAACTTTTGTTCAAAGTGGGTTTTCAGTCAAGTTTCAACCTGAAAGCATAGAAAGATGCATAAACTTGAAGTTACAGCTTGATTTCAGTGAGTTTTCATCAAAATACAGGAGTTCTGCATGAAGTGTTCATTTTGGCCTTCTCTCGCTGAGAAAACACTATTTGTGACCTGTGATACAAAAATGCCATAACTTTTGTTCAAAGTGAGTTTTCAGTCATTTTTCAACCTGAAAGCATAGAAAGATGCATAAACTTGAAGTTACAGCTTGATTTCAGTGAGTTTTCATCAAAATACAGGAGTTCTGCATGAAGTGTTCATTTTGGCCTTCTCTCGCTGAGAAAACACTATTTGTGACCTGTGATACAAAAATGCCATAACTTTTTGTTCAAAGTGAGTTTTCAGTCAAGTTTCAACCTGAAAGCATAGAAAGATGCATAAACTTGAAGTTACAGCTTGATTTCAGTGAGTTTTCATCAAAATACAGGAGTTCTGCATGAAGTGTTCATTTTGGCCTTCTCTCGCTGAGAAAACACTATTTGTGACCTGTGATACAAAAATGCCATAACTTTTGTTCAAAGTGAGTTTTCAGTCAAGTTTCAACCTGAAAGCATAGAAAGATGCATAAACTTGAAGTTACAGCTTGATCTCAGTGAGTTTTCATCAAATTACAGGAGTTCTGCATGAAGTGTTCATTTTGGCCTTCTCTCGCTGAGAAAACACTATTTGTGACCTGTAATACAAAAATGCCATAACTTTTGTTCAAAGTGAGTTTTCAGTCAAGTTTCAACCTGAAAGCATAGAAAGATGCATAAACTTGAAGTTACAGCTTGATTTCAGTGAGTTTTCATCAAAATACAGGAGTTCTGCATGAAGTGTTCATTTTGGCCTTCTCTCGCTGACAAAACGCTATTTGTGACCTGCGACACAGAACAGCCATAACTTTTGTTCAAAGTGAGTTTTCCG
Source organism: Aulostomus chinensis (assembly GCF_037954235.1). Classification (NCBI taxonomy): domain Eukaryota; kingdom Metazoa; phylum Chordata; class Actinopteri; order Syngnathiformes; family Aulostomidae; genus Aulostomus; species Aulostomus chinensis. Next base: position 15,121,629 of record NC_141329.1, on the reverse strand, counting down.
TCAAGTTTCAACCTGAAATCATAGAAAGATGCAGAAACTTGAAGATACAGCTTGATTTCAGTGAGTTTTCATCAAAATACAGGAGTTCTGCATGAAGTGTTCATTTTGGCCCTCTCTCGCTGAGAAAACGCTATTTGTGACCTGTGATACAAAAATGCCATAACTTTTGTTCAAAGTGAGTTTTCAGTCAAGTTTCAACCTGAAAGCATAGAAAGATTCATAAACTTGAAGTTACAGCTTGATTTCAGTGAGTTTTCATCAAAATACAGGAGTTCTGCATGAAGTGTTCATTTTGGCCTTCTCTCGCTGAGAAAACACTATTTGTGACCTGTGATACAAAAATGCCATAACTTTTGTTCAAAGTGAGTTTTCAGTCAAGTTTCAACCTGAAAGCATAGAAAGATGCATAAACTTGAAGTTACAGCTTGATTTCAGTGAGTTTTCATCAAAATACAGGAGTTCTGCATGAAGTGTTCATTTTGGCCTTCTCTCGCTGAGAAAACGCTATTTGTGACCTGCGACACAGAACAGCCATAACTTTTGTTCAAAGTGAGTTTTCAGTCAAGTTTCAACCTGAAAGCATAGAAAGATGCATAAACTTGAAGTTACAGCTTGATTTCAGTGAGTTTTCATCAAAATACAGGAGTTCTGCATGAAGTGTTCATTTTGGCCTTTTCTCGCTGAGAAAACACTATTTGTGACCTGTGATACAAAAATGCCATAACTTTTGTTCAAAGTGGGTTTTCAGTCAAGTTTCAACCTGAAAGCATAGAAAGATGCATAAACTTGAAGTTACAGCTTGATTTCAGTGAGTTTTCATCAAAATACAGGAGTTCTGCATGAAGTGTTCATTTTGGCCTTCTCTCGCTGAGAAAACACTATTTGTGACCTGTGATACAAAAATGCCATAACTTTTGTTCAAAGTGAGTTTTCAGTCATTTTTCAACCTGAAAGCATAGAAAGATGCATAAACTTGAAGTTACAGCTTGATTTCAGTGAGTTTTCATCAAAATACAGGAGTTCTGCATGAAGTGTTCATTTTGGCCTTCTCTCGCTGAGAAAACACTATTTGTGACCTGTGATACAAAAATGCCATAACTTTTGTTCAAAGTGAGTTTTCAGTCAAGTTTCAACCTGAAAGCATAGAAAGATGCATAAACTTGAAGTTACAGCTTGATTTCAGTGAGTTTTCATCAAAATACAGGAGTTCTGCATGAAGTGTTCATTTTGGCCTTCTCTCGCTGAGAAAACACTATTTGTGACCTGTGATACAAAAATGCCATAACTTTTGTTCAAAGTGAGTTTTCAGTCAAGTTTCAACCTGAAAGCATAGAAAGATGCATAAACTTGAAGTTACAGCTTGATTTCAGTGAGTTTTCATCAAATTACAGGAGTTCTGCATGAAGTGTTCATTTTGGCCTTCTCTCGCTGAGAAAACACTATTTGTGACCTGTAATACAAAAATGCCATAACTTTTGTTCAAAGTGAGTTTTCAGTCAAGTTTCAACCTGAAAGCATAGAAAGATGCATAAACTTGAAGTTACAGCTTGATTTCAGTGAGTTTTCATCAAAATACAGGAGTTCTGCATGAAGTGTTCATTTTGGCCTTCTCTCGCTGACAAAACGCTATTTGTGACCTGCGACACAGAACAGCCATAACTTTTGTTCAAAGTGAGTTTTCCGTCAAGTTTCAACCTGAAATCATAGAAAGATGCAGAAACTTGAAGATACAGCTTGATTTCAGTGAGTTTTCATCAAAATACAGGAGTTCTGCATGAAGTGTTCATTTTGGCCCTCTCTCGCTGAGAAAACGCTATTTGTGACCTGTGATACAAAAATGCCATAACTTTTGTTCAAAGTGAGTTTTCAGTCAAGTTTCAACCTGAAAGCATAGAAAGATTCATAAACTTGAAGTTACAGCTTGATTTCAGTGAGTTTTCATCAAAATACAGGAGTTCTGCATGAAGTGTTCATTTTGGCCTTCTCTCGCTGAGAAAACACTATTTGTGACCTGTGATACAAAAATGCCATAACTTTTGTTCAAAGTGAGTTTTCAGTCAAGTTTCAACCTGAAAGCATAGAAAGATGCATAAACTTGAAGTTACAGCTTGATTTCAGTGAGTTTTCATCAAAATACAATAGTTCTGCATGAAGTGTTCATTTTGGCCTTCTCTCGCTGAGAAAACACTATTTGTGACCTGTGATACAAAAATGCCATAACTTTTGTTAAAAGTGAGTTTTCAGTCAAGTTTCAACCTGAAAGCATAGAAAGATGCACAAACTTGAAGTTACAGCTTGATTTCAGTGAGTTTTCATCAAAATACAGGAGTTCTGCATGAAGTGTTCATTTTGGCCTTCTCTCGCTGAGAAAACGCTATTTGTGACCTGTGATACAAAAATGCCATAACTTTTGTTCAAAGTGAGTTTTCAGTCAAGTTTCAACCTGAAAGCATAGAAAGATGCATAAACTTGAAGTTACAGCTTGATTTCAGTGAGTTTTCATCAAAATACAGGAGTTCTGCATGAAGTGTTCATTTTGGCCTTCTCTCGTTGAGAAAACACTATTTGTGACCTGTGATACAAATTTGCTATAACTTTTGTTCAAAGTGAGTTTTCAGTCAAGTTTCAACCTGAAAGCATAGAAAGATGCATAAACTTGAAGTTACAGCTTGATTTCAGTGAGTTTTCATCAAAATACAGGAGTTCTGCATGAAGTGTTCATTTTGGCCTTCTCTCGCTGAGAAAACGCTATTTGTGACCTGTGATACAAAAATGCCATAACTTTTTTTCAAAGTGAGTTTTCAGTCAAGTTTCAACCTGAAAGCATAGAAAGATGCATAAACTTGAAGTTACAGCTTGATTTCAGTGAGTTTTCATCAAAATACAGGAGTTCTGCATGAAGTGTTCATTTTGGCCTTCTCTCGTTGAGAAAACACTATTTGTGACCTGTGATACAAAAATGCCATAACTTTTGTTCAAAGTGAGTTTTCAGTCAAGTTTCAACCTGAAAGCATAGAAAGATGCATAAACTTGAAGTTACAGCTTGATTTCAGTGAGTTTTCATCAAAATACAATAGTTCTGCATGAAGTGTTCATTTTGGCCTTCTCTCGCTGAGAAAACACTATTTGTGACCTGTGATACAAAAATGCCATAACTTTTGTTCAAAGTGAGTTTTCAGTCAAGTTTCAACCTGAAAGCATAGAAAGATGCATAAACTTGAAGTTACAGCTTGATTTCAGTGAGTTTTCATCAAAATACAGGAGTTCTGCATGAAGTGTTCATTTTGGCCTTCTCTCGCTGAGAAAACACTATTTGTGACCTGTGATACAAAAATGCCATAACTTTTGTTCAAAGTGAGTTTTCAGTCAAGTTTCAACCTGAAAGCATAGAAAGATGCATAAACTTGAAGTTACAGCTTGATTTCAGTGAGTTTTCATCAAAATACAGGAGTTCTGCATGAAGTGTTCATTTTGGCCTTCTCTCGCTGAGAAAACGCTATTTGTGACTTGCGACACAGAACAGCCATAACTTTTTTTCAAAGTGAGTTTTCTGTCAAGTTTCAACCTGAATGCATAGAAAGATGCATAAACTTGAAGTTACAGCTTGATTTCAGTGAGGTTTCATCAAAATACAGGAGTTCTGCATGAAGTGTTCATTTTGGCCTTCTCTCGCTGAGAAAACACTATTTGTGACCTGTGATACAAAAATGCCATAACTTTTGTTCAAAGTGAGTTTTCAGTCAAGTTTCAACCTGAAAGCATAGAAAGATGCATAAACTTGAAGTTACAGCTTGATTTCAGTGAGTTTTCATCAAAATACAATAGTTCTGCATGAAGTGTTCATTTTGGCCTTCTCTCGCTGAGAAAACACTATTTGTGACCTGTGATACAAAAATGCCATAACTTTTGTTCAAAGTGAGTTTTCAGTCAAGTTTCAACCTGAAAGCATAGAAAGATGCATAAACTTGAAGTTACAGCTTGATTTCAGTGAGTTTTCATCAAAATACAGGAGTTCTGCATGAAGTGTTCATTTTGGCCTTCTCTCGCTGAGAAAACACTATTTGTGACCTGTGATACAAATTTGCTATAACTTTTGTTCAAAGTGAGTTTTCAGTCAAGTTTCAACCTGAAAGCATAGAAAGATGCATAAACTTGAAGTTACAGCTTGATTTCAGTGAGTTTTCATCAAAATACAGGAGTTCTGCATGAAGTGTTCATTTTGGCCTTCTCTCGCTGAGAAAACGCTATTTGTGACCTGTGATACAAAAATGCCATAACTTTTGTTCAAAGTGAGTTTTCAGTCAAGTTTCAACCTGAAAGCATAGAAAGATGCATAAACTTGAAGTTACAGCTTGATTTCAGTGAGTTTTCATCAAAATACAGGAGTTCCGCATGAAGTGTTCATTTTGGCCTTCTCTCGCTGAGAAAACACTATTTGTGACCTGTGATACAAAAATGCCATAACTTTTGTTCAAAGTGAGTTTTCAGTCAAGTTTCAACCTGAAAGCATATAAAGATGCATAAACTTGAAGTTACAGCTTGATTTCAGTGAGTTTTCATCAAAATACAATAGTTCTGCAAGAAGTGTTCATTTTGGCCTTCTCTCGCTGAGAAAACACTATTTGTGACCTGTGATACAAAAATGCCATAACTTTTGTTCAAAGTGAGTTTTCAGTCAAGTTTCAACCTGAAAGCATAGAAAGATGCATAAACTTGAAGTTACAGCTTGATTTCAGTGAGTTTTCATCAAAATACAGGAGTTCTGCATGAAGTGTTCATTTTGGCCTTCTCTCGCTGAGAAAACACTATTTGTGACCTGTGATACAAAAATGCCATAACTTTTGTTCAAAGTGAGTTTTCAGTCAAGTTTCAACCTGAAAGCATAGAAAGATGCATAAACTTGAAGTTACAGCTTGATTTCAGTGAGGTTTCATCAAAATACAGGAGTTCTGCATGAAGTGTTCATTTTGGCCTTCTCTCGCTGAGAAAACGCTATTTGTGACCTGCGACACAGAACAACCATAACTTTTGTTCAAAGTGAGTTTTCTGTCAAGTTTCAACCTGAAATCATAGAAAGATGCATAAACTTGAAGTTACAGCTTGATTTCAGTGAGTTTTCATCAAAATACAATAGTTCTGCAAGAAGTGTTCTTTTTGGCCTTCTCTCGCTGAGAAAACACTATTTGTGACCTGTGATACAAAAATGCCATAACTTTTGTTCAAAGTGAGTTTTCAGTCAAGTTTCAACCTGAAAGCATAGAAAGATGCATAAACTTGAAGTTACAGCTTGATTTCAGTGAGTTTTCATCAAAATACAGGAGTTCTGCATGAAGTGTTCATTTTGGCCTTCTCTCGCTGAGAAAACGCTATTTGTGACCTGCGACACAGAACAGCCATAACTTTTGTTCAAAGTGAGTTTTCAGTCAAGTTTCAACCTGAAAGCATAGAAAGATGCATAAACTTGAAGTTACAGCTTGATTTCAGTGAGTTTTCATCAAAATACAGGAGTTCTGCATGAAGTGTTCATTTTGGCCTTCTCTCGCTGAGAAAACACTATTTGTGACCTGTGATACAAAAATGCCATAACTTTTGTTCAAAGTGAGTTTTCTGTCAAGTTTCAACCTGAAAGCATAGAAAGATGCATAAACTTGAAGTTACAGCTTGATTTCAGTGAGTTTTCATCAAAATACAGGAGTTCTGCATGAAGTGTTCATTTTGGCCTTCTCTCGCTGAGAAAACACTATTTGTGACCTGTGATACAAAAATGCCATAACTTTTGTTCAAAGTGAGTTTTCAGTCAAGTTTCAACCTGAAAGCATAGAAAGATGCATAAACTTGAAGTTACAGCTTGATTTCAGTGAGTTTTCATCAAAATACAGGAGTTCTGCATGAAGTGTTCATTTGGCCTTCTCTCGTTGAGAAAACGCTATTTGTGACCTGCGACACAGAACAGCCATAACTTTTGTTAAAAGTGAGTTTTCTGTCAAGTTTCAACCTGAAAGCATAGAAAGATGCATAAGCTTGAAGTTACAGCTTGATTTCAGTGAGTTTTCATCAAAATACAGGAGTTCTGCATGAAGTTTTCATTTTGGCTTTCTCTCGCTGAGAAAACACTATTTGTGACCTGTGATACAAAAATGCCATAACTTTTGTTCAAAGTGAGTTTTCTGTCAAGTTTCAACCTGAAAGCATAGAAAGATGCATAAACTTGAAGTTACAGCTTGATTTCAGTGAGTTTTCATCAAAATACAGGAGTTCTGCATGAAGAGTTCATTTTGGCTTTCTCTCGCTGAGAAAACACTATTTGTGACCTGTGATACAAAAATGCCATAACTTTTGTTCAAAGTGAGTTTTCAGTCAAGTTTCAACCTGAAAGCATAGAAAGATGCATAAACTTGAAGTTACAGCTTGATTTCAGTGAGTTTTCATCAAAATACAGGAGTTCTGCATGAAGTGTTCATTTTGGCCTTCTCTCGCTGAGAAAACGCTATTTGTGACCTGCGACACAGAACAGCCATAACTTTTGTTCAAAGTGAGTTTTCTGTCAAGTTTCAACTTGAATGCATAGAAAGATGCATAAACTTGAAGTTACAGCTTGATTTCAGTGAGGTTTCATCAAAATACAGGAGTTCTGCATGAAGTGTTCATTTTTGCCTTCTCTCGCTGAGAAAACACTATTTGTGACCTGTGATACAAAAATGCCATAACTTTTGTTCAAAGTGAGTTTTCAGTCAAGTTTCAACCTGAAAGCATAGAAAGATGCATAAACTTGAAGTTACAGCTTGATTTCAGTGAGTTTTCATCAAAATACAGGAGTTCTGCATGAAGTGTTCATTTTGGCCTTGTCTCGCTGAGAAAACACTATTTGTGACCTGTGATACAAATTTGCTATAACTTTTGTTCAAAGTGAGTTTTCAGTCAAGTTTCAACCTGAAAGCATAGAAAGATGCATAAACTTGAAGTTACAGCTTGATTTCAGTGAGTTTTCATCAAAATACAGGAGTTCTGCATGAAGTGTTCATTTTGGCCTTCTCTCGCTGAGAAAACGCTATTTGTGACCTGTGATACAAAAATGCCATAACTTTTGTTCAAAGTGAGTTTTCAGTCAAGTTTCAACCTGAAAGCATAGAAAGATGCATAAACTTGAAATTACAGCTTGATTTCAGTGAGTTTTCATCAAAATACAGGAGTTCTGCATGAAGTGTTCATTTTGGCCTTCTCTCGTTGAGAAAACACTATTTGTGACCTGTGATACAAAAATGCCATAACTTTTGTTCAAAGTGAGTTTTCAGTCAAGTTTCAACCTGAAAGCATAGAAAGATGCATAAACTTGAAGTTACAGCTTGATTTCAGTGAGTTTTCATCAAAATACAGGAGTTCTGCATGAAGTGTTCATTTTGGCCTTCTCTCGCTGAGAAAACGCTATTTGTGACCTGCGACACAGAACAGCCATAACTTTTTTTCAAAGTGAGTTTTCTGTCAAGTTTCAACCTGAATGCATAGAAAGATGCATAAACTTGAAGTTACAGCTTGATTTCAGTGAGGTTTCATCAAAATACAGGAGTTCTGCATGAAGTGTTCATTTTTGCCTTCTCTCGCTGAAAAAACACTATTTGTGACCTGTGATACAAAAATGCCATAACTTTTGTTCAAAGTGAGTTTTCTGTCAAGTTTCAACCTGAAAGCATAGAAAGATGCATAAACTTGAAGTTACAGCTTGATTTCAGTGAGTTTTCATCAAAATACAGGAGTTCTGCATGAAGTGTTCATTTTGGCCTTCTCTCGCTGAGAAAACACTATTTGTGACCTGTGATACAAATTTGCTATAACTTTTGTTCAAAGTGAGTTTTCAGTCAAGTTTCAACCTGAAAGCATAGAAAGATGCATAAACTTGAAGTTACAGCTTGATTTCAGTGAGTTTTCATCAAAATACAGGAGTTCTGCATGAAGTGTTCATTTTGGCCTTCTCTCGCTGAGAAAACGCTATTTGTGACCTGTGATACAAAAATGCCATAACTTTTGTTCAAAGTGAGTTTTCAGTCAAGTTTCAACCTGAAAGCATAGAAAGATGCATAAACTTGAAGTTACAGCTTGATTTCAGTGAGTTTTCATCAAAATACAGGAGTTCTGCATGAAGTGTTCATTTTGGCCTTCTCTCGCTGAGAAAACACTATTTGTGACCTGTGATACAAAAATGCCATAACTTTTGTTCAAAGTGAGTTTTCAGTCAAGTTTCAACCTGAAAGCATAGAAAGATGCATAAACTTGAAGTTACAGCTTGATTTCAGTGAGTTTTCATCAAAATACAATAGTTCTGCATGAAGTGTTCATTTTGGCCTTCTCTCGCTGAGAAAACACTATTTGTGACCTGTGATACAAAAATGCCATAACTTTTGTTCAAAGTGAGTTTTCAGTCAAGTTTCAACCTGAAAGCATAGAAAGATGCATAAACTTGAAGTTACAGCTTGATTTCAGTGAGTTTTCATCAAAATACAGGAGTTCTGCATGAAGTGTTCATTTTGGCCTTCTCTCGCTGAGAAAACACTATTTGTGACCTGTGATACAAATTTGCTATAACTTTTGTTCAAAGTGAGTTTTCAGTCAAGTTTCAACCTGAAAGCATAGAAAGATGCATAAACTTGAAGTTACAGCTTGATTTCAGTGAGTTTTCATCAAAATACAGGAGTTCTGCATGAAGTGTTCATTTTGGCCTTCTCTCGCTGAGAAAACGCTATTTGTGACCTGTGATACAAAAATGCCATAACTTTTGTTCAAATTGAGTTTTCAGTCAAGTTTCAACCTGAAAGCATAGAAAGATGCATAAACTTGAAGTTACAGCTTGATTTCAGTGAGTTTTCATCAAAATACAGGAGTTCCGCATGAAGTGTTCATTTTGGCCTTCTCTCGCTGAGAAAACACTATTTGTGACCTGTGATACAAAAATGCCATAACTTTTGTTCAAAGTGAGTTTTCAGTCAAGTTTCAACCTGAAAGCATAGAAAGATGCATAAACTTGAAGTTACAGCTTGATTTCAGTGAGTTTTCATCAAAATACAATAGTTCTGCAAGAAGTGTTCATTTTGGCCTTCTCTCGCTGAGAAAACACTATTTGTGACCTGTGATACAAAAATGCCATAACTTTTGTTCAAAGTGAGTTTTCAGTCAAGTTTCAACCTGAAAGCATAGAAAGATGCATAAACTTGAAGTTACAGCTTGATTTCAGTGAGTTTTCATCAAAATACAGGAGTTCTGCATGAAGTGTTCATTTTGGCCTTCTCTCGCTGAGAAAACACTATTTGTGACCTGTGATACAAAAATGCCATAACTTTTGTTCAAAGTGAGTTTTCAGTCAAGTTTCAACCTGAAAGCATAGAAAGATGCATAAACTTGAAGTTACAGCTTGATTTCAGTGAGTTTTCATCAAAATACAGGAGTTCTGCATGAAGTGTTCATTTTGGCCTTCTCTCGCTGAGAAAACGCTATTTGTGACCTGCGACACAGAACAACCATAACTTTTGTTCAAAGTGAGTTTTCTGTCAAGTTTCAACCTGAAATCATAGAAAGATGCATAAACTTGAAGTTACAGCTTGATTTCAGTGAGTTTTCATCAAAATACAATAGTTCTGCAAGAAGTGTTCATTTTGGCCTTCTCTCGCTGAGAAAACACTATTTGTGACCTGTGATACAAAAATGCCATAACTTTTGTTCAAAGTGAGTTTTCAGTCAAGTTTCAACCTGAAAGCATAGAAAGATGCATAAACTTGAAGTTACAGCTTGATTTCAGTGAGTTTTCATCAAAATACAGGAGTTCTGCATGAAGTGTTCATTTTGGCCTTCTCTCGCTGAGAAAACGCTATTTGTGACCTGCGACACAGAACAGCCATAACTTTTGTTCAAAGTGAGTTTTCAGTCAAGTTTCAACCTGAAAGCATAGAAAGATGCATAAACTTGAAGTTACAGCTTGATTTCAGTGAGTTTTCATCAAAATACAGGAGTTCTGCATGAAGTGTTCATTTTGGCCTTCTCTCGCTGAGAAAACACTATTTGTGACCTGTGATACAAAAATGCCATAACTTTTGTTCAAAGTGAGTTTTCAGTCAAGTTTCAACCTGAAAGCATAGAAAGATGCATAAACTTGAAGTTACAGCTTGATTTCAGTGAGTTTTCATCAAAATACAGGAGTTCTGCATGAAGTGTTCATTTTGGCCTTCTCTCGCTGAGAAAACGCTATTTGTGACCTGCGACACAGAACAACCATAACTTTTGTTCAAAGTGAGTTTTCTGTCAAGTTTCAACCTGAAATCATAGAAAGATGCATAAACTTGAAGTTACAGCTTGATTTCAGTGAGTTTTCATCAAAATACAATAGTTCTGCAAGAAGTGTTCATTTTGGCCTTCTCTCGCTGAGAAAACACTATTTGTGACCTGTGATACAAAAATGCCATAACTTTTGTTCAAAGTGAGTTTTCAGTCAAGTTTCAACCTGAAAGCATAGAAAGATGCATAAACTTGAAGTTACAGCTTGATTTCAGTGAGTTTTCCTCAAAATACAGGAGTTCTGCATGAAGTGTTCATTTTGGCCTTCTCTCGCTGAGAAAACGCTATTTGTGACCTGTGATACAAAAATGCCATAACTTTTGTTCAAAGTGAGTTTTCAGTCAAGTTTCAACCTGAAAGCATAGAAAGATGCATAAACTTGAAGTTACAGCTTGATTTCAGTGAGTTTTCATCAAAATACAGGAGTTCCGCATGAAGTGTTCATTTTGGCCTTCTCTCGCTGAGAAAACACTATTTGTGACCTGTGATACAAAAATGCCATAACTTTTGTTCAAAGTGAGTTTTCAGTCAAGTTTCAACCTGAAAGCATATAAAGATGCATAAACTTGAAGTTACAGCTTGATTTCAGTGAGTTTTCATCAAAATACAATAGTTCTGCAAGAAGTGTTCATTTTGGCCTTCTCTCGCTGAGAAAACACTATTTGTGACCTGTGATACAAAAATGCCATAACTTTTGTTCAAAGTGAGTTTTCAGTCAAGTTTCAACCTGAAAGCATAGAAAGATGCATAAACTTGAAGTTACAGCTTGATTTCAGTGAGTTTTCATCAAAATACAGGAGTTCTGCATGAAGTGTTCATTTTGGCCTTCTCTCGCTGAGAAAACACTATTTGTGACCTGTGATACAAAAATGCCATAACTTTTGTTCAAAGTGAGTTTTCAGTCAAGTTTCAACCTGAAAGCATAGAAAGATGCATAAACTTGAAGTTACAGCTTGATTTCAGTGAGGTTTCATCAAAATACAGGAGTTCTGCATGAAGTGTTCATTTTGGCCTTCTCTCGCTGAGAAAACGCTATTTGTGACCTGCGACACAGAACAACCATAACTTTTGTTCAAAGTGAGTTTTCTGTCAAGTTTCAACCTGAAATCATAGAAAGATGCATAAACTTGAAGTTACAGCTTGATTTCAGTGAGTTTTCATCAAAATACAATAGTTCTGCAAGAAGTGTTCTTTTTGGCCTTCTCTCGCTGAGAAAACACTATTTGTGACCTGTGATACAAAAATGCCATAACTTTTGTTCAAAGTGAGTTTTCAGTCAAGTTTCAACCTGAAAGCATAGAAAGATGCATAAACTTGAAGTTACAGCTTGATTTCAGTGAGTTTTCATCAAAATACAGGAGTTCTGCATGAAGTGTTCATTTTGGCCTTCTCTCGCTGAGAAAACGCTATTTGTGACCTGCGACACAGAACAGCCATAACTTTTGTTCAAAGTGAGTTTTCAGTCAAGTTTCAACCTGAAAGCATAGAAAGATGCATAAACTTGAAGTTACAGCTTGATTTCAGTGAGTTTTCATCAAAATACAGGAGTTCTGCATGAAGTGTTCATTTTGGCCTTCTCTCGCTGAGAAAACACTATTTGTGACCTGTGATACAAAAATGCCATAACTTTTGTTCAAAGTGAGTTTTCTGTCAAGTTTCAACCTGAAAGCATAGAAAGATGCATAAACTTGAAGTTACAGCTTGATTTCAGTGAGTTTTCATCAAAATACAGGAGTTCTGCATGAAGTGTTCATTTTGGCCTTCTCTCGCTGAGAAAACACAATTTGTGACCTGTGATACAAAAATGCCATAACTTTTGTTCAAAGTGAGTTTTCAGTCAAGTTTCAACCTGAAAGCATAGAAAGATGCATAAACTTGAAGTTACAGCTTGATTTCAGTGAGTTTTCATCAAAATACAGGAGTTCTGCATGAAGTGTTCATTTTGGCCTTCTCTCGTTGAGAAAACGCTATTTGTGACCTGCGACACAGAACAGCCATAACTTTTGTTAAAAGTGAGTTTTCTGTCAAGTTTCAACCTGAAAGCATAGAAAGATGCATAAGCTTGAAGTTACAGCTTGATTTCAGTGAGTTTTCATCAAAATACAGGAGTTCTGCATGAAGTTTTCATTTTGGCTTTCTCTCGCTGAGAAAACACTATTTGTGACCTGTGATACAAAAATGCCATAACTTTTGTTCAAAGTGAGTTTTCTGTCAAGTTTCAACCTGAAAGCATAGAAAGATGCATAAACTTGAAGTTACAGCTTGATTTCAGTGAGTTTTCATCAAAATACAGGAGTTCTGCATGAAGAGTTCATTTTGGCTTTCTCTCGCTGAGAAAACACTATTTGTGACCTGTGATACAAAAATGCCATAACTTTTGTTCAAAGTGAGTTTTCAGTCAAGTTTCAACCTGAAAGCATAGAAAGATGCATAAACTTGAAGTTACAGCTTGATTTCAGTGAGTTTTCATCAAAATACAGGAGTTCTGCATGAAGTGTTCATTTTGGCCTTCTCTCGCTGAGAAAACGCTATTTGTGACCTGCGACACAGAACAGCCATAACTTTTGTTCAAAGTGAGTTTTCTGTCAAGTTTCAACTTGAATGCATAGAAAGATGCATAAACTTGAAGTTACAGCTTGATTTCAGTGAGGTTTCATCAAAATACAGGAGTTCTGCATGAAGTGTTCATTTTTGCCTTCTCTCGCTGAGAAAACACTATTTGTGACCTGTGATACAAAAATGCCATAACTTTTGTTCAAAGTGAGTTTTCAGTCAAGTTTCAACCTGAAAGCATAGAAAGATGCATAAACTTGAAGTTACAGCTTGATTTCAGTGAGTTTTCATCAAAATACAGGAGTTCTGCATGAAGTGTTCATTTTGGCCTTGTCTCGCTGAGAAAACACTATTTGTGACCTGTGATACAAATTTGCTATAACTTTTGTTCAAAGTGAGTTTTCAGTCAAGTTTCAACCTGAAAGCATAGAAAGATGCATAAACTTGAAGTTACAGCTTGATTTCAGTGAGTTTTCATCAAAATACAGGAGTTCTGCATGAAGTGTTCATTTTGGCCTTCTCTCGCTGAGAAAACGCTATTTGTGACCTGTGATACAAAAATGCCATAACTTTTGTTCAAAGTGAGTTTTCAGTCAAGTTTCAACCTGAAAGCATAGAAAGATGCATAAACTTGAAATTACAGCTTGATTTCAGTGAGTTTTCATCAAAATACAGGAGTTCTGCATGAAGTGTTCATTTTGGCCTTCTCTCGTTGAGAAAACACTATTTGTGACCTGTGATACAAAAATGCCATAACTTTTGTTCAAAGTGAGTTTTCAGTCAAGTTTCAACCTGAAAGCATAGAAAGATGCATAAACTTGAAGTTACAGCTTGATTTCAGTGAGTTTTCATCAAAATACAGGAGTTCTGCATGAAGTGTTCATTTTGGCCTTCTCTCGCTGAGAAAACGCTATTTGTGACCTGCGACACAGAACAGCCATAACTTTTTTTCAAAGTGAGTTTTCTGTCAAGTTTCAACCTGAATGCATAGAAAGATGCATAAACTTGAAGTTACAGCTTGATTTCAGTGAGGTTTCATCAAAATACAGGAGTTCTGCATGAAGTGTTCATTTTTGCCTTCTCTCGCTGAAAAAACACTATTTGTGACCTGTGATACAAAAATGCCATAACTTTTGTTCAAAGTGAGTTTTCAGTCAAGTTTCAACCTGAAAGCATAGAAAGATGCATAAACTTGAAGTTACAGCTTGATTTCAGTGAGTTTTCATCAAAATACAGGAGTTCTGCATGAAGTGTTCATTTTGGCCTTCTCTCGCTGAGAAAACACTATTTGTGACCTGTGATACAAATTTGCTATAACTTTTGTTCAAAGTGAGTTTTCAGTCAAGTTTCAACCTGAAAGCATAGAAAGATGCATAAACTTGAAGTTACAGCTTGATTTCAGTGAGTTTTCATCAAAATACAGGAGTTCTGCATGAAGTGTTCATTTTGGCCTTCTCTCGCTGAGAAAACGCTATTTGTGACCTGTGATACAAAAATGCCATAACTTTTGTTCAAAGTGAGTTTTCAGTCAAGTTTCAACCTGAAAGCATAGAAAGATGCATAAACTTGAAGTTACAGCTTGATTTCAGTGAGTTTTCATCAAAATACAGGAGTTCTGCATGAAGTGTTCATTTTGGCCTTCTCTCGCTGAGAAAACACTATTTGTGACCTGTGATACAAAAATGCCATAACTTTTGTTCAAAGTGAGTTTTCAGTCAAGTTTCAACCTGAAAGCATAGAAAGATGCATAAACTTGAAGTTACAGCTTGATTTCAGTGAGTTTTCATCAAAATACAATAGTTCTGCATGAAGTGTTCATTTTGGCCTTCTCTCGCTGAGAAAACACTATTTGTGACCTGTGATACAAAAATGCCATAACTTTTGTTCAAAGTGAGTTTTCAGTCAAGTTTCAACCTGAAAGCATAGAAAGATGCATAAACTTGAAGTTACAGCTTGATTTCAGTGAGTTTTCATCAAAATACAGGAGTTCTGCATGAAGTGTTCATTTTGGCCTTCTCTCGCTGAGAAAACACTATTTGTGACCTGTGATACAAATTTGCTATAACTTTTGTTCAAAGTGAGTTTTCAGTCAAGTTTCAACCTGAAAGCATAGAAAGATGCATAAACTTGAAGTTACAGCTTGATTTCAGTGAGTTTTCATCAAAATACAGGAGTTCTGCATGAAGTGTTCATTTTGGCCTTCTCTCGCTGAGAAAACGCTATTTGTGACCTGTGATACAAAAATGCCATAACTTTTGTTCAAATTGAGTTTTCAGTCAAGTTTCAACCTGAAAGCATAGAAAGATGCATAAACTTGAAGTTACAGCTTGATTTCAGTGAGTTTTCATCAAAATACAGGAGTTCCGCATGAAGTGTTCATTTTGGCCTTCTCTCGCTGAGAAAACACTATTTGTGACCTGTGATACAAAAATGCCATAACTTTTGTTCAAAGTGAGTTTTCAGTCAAGTTTCAACCTGAAAGCATAGAAAGATGCATAAACTTGAAGTTACAGCTTGATTTCAGTGAGTTTTCATCAAAATACAATAGTTCTGCAAGAAGTGTTCATTTTGGCCTTCTCTCGCTGAGAAAACACTATTTGTGACCTGTGATACAAAAATGCCATAACTTTTGTTCAAAGTGAGTTTTCAGTCAAGTTTCAACCTGAAAGCATAGAAAGATGCATAAACTTGAAGTTACAGCTTGATTTCAGTGAGTTTTCATCAAAATACAGGAGTTCTGCATGAAGTGTTCATTTTGGCCTTCTCTCGCTGAGAAAACACTATTTGTGACCTGTGATACAAAAATGCCATAACTTTTGTTCAAAGTGAGTTTTCAGTCAAGTTTCAACCTGAAAGCATAGAAAGATGCATAAACTTGAAGTTACAGCTTGATTTCAGTGAGTTTTCATCAAAATACAGGAGTTCTGCATGAAGTGTTCATTTTGGCCTTCTCTCGCTGAGAAAACGCTATTTGTGACCTGCGACACAGAACAACCATAACTTTTGTTCAAAGTGAGTTTTCTGTCAAGTTTCAACCTGAAATCATAGAAAGATGCATAAACTTGAAGTTACAGCTTGATTTCAGTGAGTTTTCATCAAAATACAATAGTTCTGCAAGAAGTGTTCATTTTGGCCTTCTCTCGCTGAGAAAACACTATTTGTGACCTGTGATACAAAAATGCCATAACTTTTGTTCAAAGTGAGTTTTCAGTCAAGTTTCAACCTGAAAGCATAGAAAGATGCATAAACTTGAAGTTACAGCTTGATTTCAGTGAGTTTTCATCAAAATACAGGAGTTCTGCATGAAGTGTTCATTTTGGCCTTCTCTCGCTGAGAAAACGCTATTTGTGACCTGCGACACAGAACAGCCATAACTTTTGTTCAAAGTGAGTTTTCAGTCAAGTTTCAACCTGAAAGCATAGAAAGATGCATAAACTTGAAGTTACAGCTTGATTTCAGTGAGTTTTCATCAAAATACAGGAGTTCTGCATGAAGTGTTCATTTTGGCCTTCTCTCGCTGAGAAAACACTATTTGTGACCTGTGATACAAAAATGCCATAACTTTTGTTCAAAGTGAGTTTTCAGTCAAGTTTCAACCTGAAAGCATAGAAAGATGCATAAACTTGAAGTTACAGCTTGATTTCAGTGAGTTTTCATCAAAATACAGGAGTTCTGCATGAAGTGTTCATTTTGGCCTTCTCTCGCTGAGAAAACGCTATTTGTGACCTGCGACACAGAACAACCATAACTTTTGTTCAAAGTGAGTTTTCTGTCAAGTTTCAACCTGAAATCATAGAAAGATGCATAAACTTGAAGTTACAGCTTGATTTCAGTGAGTTTTCATCAAAATACAATAGTTCTGCAAGAAGTGTTCATTTTGGCCTTCTCTCGCTGAGAAAACACTATTTGTGACCTGTGATACAAAAATGCCATAACTTTTGTTCAAAGTGAGTTTTCAGTCAAGTTTCAACCTGAAAGCATAGAAAGATGCATAAACTTGAAGTTACAGCTTGATTTCAGTGAGTTTTCATCAAAATACAGGAGTTCTGCATGAAGTGTTCATTTTGGCCTTCTCTCGCTGAGAAAACGCTATTTGTGACCTGCGACACAGAACAGCCATAACTTTTGTTCAAAGTGAGTTTTCAGTCAAGTTTCAACCTGAAAGCATAGAAAGATGCATAAACTTGAAGTTACAGCTTGATTTCAGTGAGTTTTCATCAAAATACAGGAGTTCTGCATGAAGTGTTCATTTTGGCCTTCTCTCGCTGAGAAAACACTATTTGTGACCTGTGATACAAAAATGCCATAACTTTTGTTCAAAGTGAGTTTTCTGTCAAGTTTCAACCTGAAAGCATAGAAAGATGCATAAACTTGAAGTTACAGCTTGATTTCAGTGAGTTTTCATCAAAATACAGGAGTTCTGCATGAAGTGTTCATTTTGGCCTTCTCTCGCTGAGAAAACACTATTTGTGACCTGTGATACAAAAATGCCATAACTTTTGTTCAAAGTGAGTTTTCAGTCAAGTTTCAACCTGAAAGCATAGAAAGATGCATAAACTTGAAGTTACAGCTTGATTTCAGTGAGTTTTCATCAAAATACAGGAGTTCTGCATGAAGTGTTCATTTTGGCCTTCTCTCGTTGAGAAAACGCCATTTGTGACCTGCGACACAGAACAGCCATAACTTTTGTTAAAAGTGAGTTTTCTGTCAAGTTTCAACCTGAAAGCATAGAAAGATGCATAAGCTTGAAGTTACAGCTTGATTTCAGTGAGTTTTCATCAAAATACAGGAGTTCTGCATGAAGTTTTCATTTTGGCTTTCTCTCGCTGAGAAAACACTATTTGTGACCTGTGATACAAAAATGCCATAACTTTTGTTCAAAGTGAGTTTTCTGTCAAGTTTCAACCTGAAAGCATAGAAAGATGCATAAACTTGAAGTTACAGCTTGATTTCAGTGAGTTTTCATCAAAATACAGGAGTTCTGCATGAAGAGTTCATTTTGGCTTTCTCTCGCTGAGAAAACACTATTTGTGACCTGTGATACAAAAATGCCATAACTTTTGTTCAAAGTGAGTTTTCAGTCAAGTTTCAACCTGAAAGCATAGAAAGATGCATAAACTTGAAGTTACAGCTTGATTTCAGTGAGTTTTCATCAAAATACAGGAGTTCTGCATGAAGTGTTCATTTTGGCCTTCTCTCGCTGAGAAAACACTATTTGTGACCTGTGATACAAAAATGCCATAACTTTATTTCAAAGTGAGTTTTCAGTCAAGTTTCAACCTGAAAGCATAGAAAGATGCATAAACTTGAAGTTACAGCTTGATTTCAGTGAGTTTTCATCAAAATACAGGAGTTCTGCATGAAGTGTTCATTTTGGCCTTCTCTCGCTGAGAAAACACTATTTGTGACCTGTGATACAAAAATGCCATAGCTTTTGTTCAAAGTGAGTTTTCAGTCAAGTTTCAACCTGAAAGCACAGAAAGATGCATAAACTTGAAGTAACAGCTTGATTTCAGTGAGTTTTCATCAAAATACAGGAGTTCTGCATGAAGTGTTCATTTTGGCCTTCTCTCGCTGAGAAAACACTATTTGTGACCTGTGATACAAAAATGCCATAACTTTTGTTCAAAGTGAGTTTTCTGTCAAGTTTCAACCTGAAAGCATAGAAAGATGCATAAACTTGAAGTTACAGCTTGATTTCAGTGAGTTTTCATCAAAATACAGGAGTTCTGCATGAAGTGTTCATTTTGGCCTTCTCTCGCTGAGAAAACACTATTTGTGACCTGTGATACAAAAATGCCATAACTTTTGTTCAAAGTGAGTTTTCAGTCAAGTTTCAACCTGAAAGCATAGAAAGATGCATAAACTTGAAGTTACAGCTTGATTTAAGTGAGTTTTCATCAAAATACAGGAGTTCTGCATGAAGTGTTCATTTTGGACTTCTCTCGCTGAGAAAACGCTATTTGTGACCTGCGACACAGAAAAGCCATAACTTTTGTTCAAAGTGAGTTTTCAGTCAAGTTTCAACCTGAAAGCATAGAAAGATGCATAAACTTGAAGTTACAGCTTGATTTCAGTGAGTTTTCATCAAAATACAGGAGTTCTGCATGAAGTGCTCATTTTGGCCTTGTCTCGCTGAGAAAACGCTATTTGTGACCTGCGATACAGAACAGCCATTACTTTTTTCAAAGTGAGTTTTCAGTCAAGTTTCAACCTGAAAGCATAGAAAGATGCATAAACTTGAAGTTACAGCTTGATTTCAGTGAGTTTTCATCAAAATACAGGAGTTCTGCATGAAGTGTTCATTTTGGCCTTGTCTCGCTGAGAAAACGCTATTTGTGACCTGTGATACAAAAATGCCATAACTTTTGTTCAAAGTGAGTTTTCAGTCAAGTTTCAACCTGAAAGCATAGAAAGATGCATAAACTTGAAGTTACAGCTTGATTTCAGTGAGTTTTCATCAAAATACAGGAGTTCTGCATGAAGTGTTCATTTTGGCCTTCTCTCGCTGAGAAAACGCTATTTGTGACCTGCGACACAGAACAGCCATAACTTTTTTTCAAAGTGAGTTGTTAGTCAAGTTTCAACCTGAAAGAATAGAAAGATGCATAAACTTGAAGTTACAGCTTGATTTCAGTGAGTTTTCATCAAAATACAGGAGTTCTGCATGAAGAGTTCATTTTGGCCTTGTCTCGCTGAGAAAACACTATTTGTGACCTGTGATACAAAAATGCCATAACTTTTGTTCAAAGTGAGTTTTCAGTCATTTTTCAACCTGAAAGCATAGAAAGATGCATAGACTTGAAGTTACAGCTTGATTTCAGTGAGTTTTCATCAAAATACAGGAGTTCTGCATGAAGTGTTCATTTTGGCCTTCACTCGCTGAGAAAACGTTATTTGTGACCTGCGACACAGAAAAGCCATAACTTTTGTTCAAAGTGAGTTTTCTGTCAAGTTTCAACCTGAAAGCATAGAAAGATGCATAAACTTGAAGTTACAGCTTGATTTCAGTGAGTTTTCATCAAAATACAGGAGTTCTGCATGAAGTGTTCATTTTGGCCTTGTCTCGCTGAGAAAAAACTATTTGTGACCTGTGATACAAAAATGTCATAACTTTTGTTCAAAGTGAGTTTTCAGTCAAGTTTCAACCTGAAAGCATAGAAAGATGCATAAACTTGAAGTTACGGCTTGATTTCAGTGAGTTTTCATCAAAATACAGGAGTTCTGCATGATGTGTTCATTTTGGCCTTCTCTCGCTGAGAAAACACTATTTGTGACCTGTGATACAAAAATGCCATAACTTTTGTTCAAAGTGAGTTTTCAGTCAAGTTTCAACCTGAAAGCATAGAAAGATGCATAAACTTGAAGTTACAGCTTGATTTCAGTGAGTTTTCATCAAAATACAGGAGATCTGCATGAAGTGTTCATTTTGGCCTTGTCTCGCTGAGAAAACACTATTTGTGACCTGTGATACAAAAATGCCATAACTTTTGTTCAAAGTGAGTTTTCAGTCATGTTTCAACCTGAAAGAATAGAAAGATGCATAAACTTGAAGTTACAGCTTGATTTCAGTGAGTTTTCATCAAAATACAGGAGTTCTGCATGAAGTGTTCATTTTGGCCTTGTCTCGCTGAGAAAACACTATTTGTGACCTGTGATACAAAAATGCCATAACTTTTGTTCAAAGTGAGTTTTCAGTCATGTTTCAACCTGAAAGCATAGAAAGATGCATAGACTTGAAGTTACAGCTTGATTTCAGTGAGTTTTCATCAAAATACAGGAGTTCTGCATGAAGTGTTCATTTTGGCCTTCACTCGCTGAGAAAATGTTATTTGTGACCTGCGACACAGAACAGCCATAACTTTTGTTCAAAGTGAGTTTTCTGTCAAGTTTCAACCTGAAAGCATAGAAAGATGCATAAACTTGAAGTTACAGCTTGATTTCAGTGAGTTTTCATCAAAATACAGGAGTTCTGCATGAAGTGTTCATTTTGGCCTTGTCTCGCTGAGAAAACACTATTTGTGACCTGTGATACAAAAATGCCATAACTTTTGTTCAAAGTGAGTTTTCAGTCAAGTTTCAACCTGTAAGCATAGAAAGATGCATAAACTTGAAGTTACAGCTTGATTTCAGTGAGTTTTCATCAAAATACAGGAGTTCTGCATGAAGTGTTCATTTTGGCCTTCTCTCGCTGAGAAAACGCTATTTGTGACCTGTGATACAAAAATGCCATAACTTTTGTTCAAAGTGAGTTTTCAGTCAAGTTTCAACCTGAAAGCATAGAAAGATGCATAAACTTGAAGTTACAGCTTGATTTCAGTGAGTTTTCATCAAAATACAGGAGTTCTGCATGAAGAGTTCATTTTGGCTTTCTCTCGCTGAGAAAACACTATTTGTGACCTGTGATACAAAAATGCCATAACTTTTGTTCAAAGTGAGTTTTCAGTCAAGTTTCAACCTGAAAGCATAGAAAGATGCATAAACTTGAAGTTACAGCTTGATTTCAGTGAGTTTTCATCAAAATACAGGAGTTCTGCATGAAGTGTTCATTTTGGCCTTCTCTCGCTGAGAAAACACTATTTGTGACCTGTGATACAAAAATGCCATAACTTTTGTTCAAAGTGAGTTTTCAGTCAAGTTTCAACCTGAAAGCATAGAAAGATGCATAAACTTGAAGTTACAGCTTGATTTCAGTGAGTTTTCATCAAAATACAGGAGTTCTGCATGAAGTGTTCATTTTGGCCTTCTCTCGCTGAGAAAACGCTATTTGTGACCTGCGACACAGAACAGCCATAACTTTTGTTCAAAGTGAGTTTTCAGTCAAGTTTCAACCTGAAAGCATAGAAAGATGCATAAACTTGAAGTTACAGCTTGATTTCAGTGAGTTTTCATCAAAATACAGGAGTTCTGCATGAAGTGTTCATTTTGGCCTTCTCTCGCTGAGAAAACACTATTTGTGACCTGTGATACAAAAATGCCATAACTTTTGTTCAAAGTGAGTTTTCTGTCAAGTTTCAACCTGAAAGCATAGACAGATGCATAAATTTGAAGTTACAGCTTGATTTCAGTGAGTTTTCATCAAAATACAGGAGTTCTGCATGAAGTGTTCATTTTGGCCTTCTCTCGCTGAGAAAACACTATTTGTGACCTGTGATACAAAAATGCCATAACTTTTGTTCAAAGTGAGTTTTCAGTCAAGTTTCAACCTGAAAGCATAGAAAGATGCATAAACTTGAAGTTACAGCTTGATTTCAGTGAGTTTTCATCAAAATACAGGAGTTCTGCATGAAGTGTTCATTTTGGCCTTCTCTCGTTGAGAAAACGCTATTTGTGACCTGCGACACAGAACAGCCATAACTTTTGTTAAAAGTGAGTTTTCTGTCAAGTTTCAACCTGAAAGCATAGAAAGATGCATAAGCTTGAAGTTACAGCTTGATTTCAGTGAGTTTTCATCAAAATACAGGAGTTCTGCATGAAGTTTTCATTTTGGCTTTCTCTCGCTGAGAAAACACTATTTGTGACCTGTGATACAAAAATGCCATAACTTTTGTTCAAAGTGAGTTTTCTGTCAAGTTTCAACCTGAAAGCATAGAAAGATGCATAAACTTGAAGTTACAGCTTGATTTCAGTGAGTTTTCATCAAAATACAGGAGTTCTGCATGAAGAGTTCATTTTGGCTTTCGCTCGCTGAGAAAACACTATTTGTGACCTGTGATACAAAAATGCCATAACTTTTGTTCAAAGTGAGTTTTCAGTCAAGTTTCAACCTGAAAGCATAGAAAGATGCATAAACTTGAAGTTACAGCTTGATTTCAGTGAGTTTTCATCAAAATACAGGAGTTCTGCATGAAGTGTTCATTTTGGCCTTCTCTCGCTGAGAAAACACTATTTGTTACCTGTGATACAAAAATGCCATAACTTTATTTCAAAGTGAGTTTTCAGTCAAGTTTCAACCTGAAAGCATAGAAAGATGCATAAACTTGAAGTTACAGCTTGATTTCAGTGAGTTTTCATCAAAATACAGGAGTTCTGCATGAAGTGTTCATTTTGGCCTTCTCTCGCTGAGAAAACACTATTTGTGACCTGTGATACAAAAATGCCATAGCTTTTGTTCAAAGTGAGTTTTCAGTCAAGTTTCAACCTGAAAGCACAGAAAGATGCATAAACTTGAAGTAACAGCTTGATTTCAGTGAGTTTTCATCAAAATACAGGAGTTCTGCATGAAGTGTTCATTTTGGCCTTCTCTCGCTGAGAAAACACTATTTGTGACCTGTGATACAAAAATGCCATAACTTTTGTTCAAAGTGAGTTTTCTGTCAAGTTTCAACCTGAAAGCATAGAAAGATGCATAAACTTGAAGTTACAGCTTGATTTCAGTGAGTTTTCATCAAAATACAGGAGTTCTGCATGAAGTGTTCATTTTGGCCTTCTCTCGCTGAGAAAACACTATTTGTGACCTGTGATACAAAAATGCCATAACTTTTGTTCAAAGTGAGTTTTCAGTCAAGTTTCAACCTGAAAGCATAGAAAGATGCATAAACTTGAAGTTACAGCTTGATTTAAGTGAGTTTTCATCAAAATACAGGAGTTCTGCATGAAGTGTTCATTTTGGACTTCTCTCGCTGAGAAAACGCTATTTGTGACCTGCGACACAGAAAAGCCATAACTTTTGTTCAAAGTGAGTTTTCAGTCAAGTTTCAACCTGAAAGCATAGAAAGATGCATAAACTTGAAGTTACAGCTTGATTTCAGTGAGTTTTCATCAAAATACAGGAGTTCTGCATGAAGTGCTCATTTTGGCCTTGTCTCGCTGAGAAAACGCTATTTGTGACCTGCGATACAGAACAGCCATTACTTTTTTCAAAGTGAGTTTTCAGTCAAGTTTCAACCTGAAAGCATAGAAAGATGCATAAACTTGAAGTTACAGCTTGATTTCAGTGAGTTTTCATCAAAATACAGGAGTTCTGCCTGAAGTGTTCATTTTGGCCTTGTCTCGCTGAGAAAACGCTATTTGTGACCTGTGATACAAAAATGCCATAACTTTTGTTCAAAGTGAGTTTTCAGTCAAGTTTCAACCTGAAAGCATAGAAAGATGCATAAACTTGAAGTTACAGCTTGATTTCAGTGAGTTTTCATCAAAATACAGGAGTTCTGCATGAAGTGTTCATTTTGGCCTTCTCTCGCTGAGAAAACGCTATTTGTGACCTGCGACACAGAACAGCCATAACTTTTTTTCAAAGTGAGTTGTTAGTCAAGTTTCAACCTGAAAGAATAGAAAGATGCATAAACTTGAAGTTACAGCTTGATTTCAGTGAGTTTTCATCAAAATACAGGAGTTCTGCATGAAGAGTTCATTTTGGCCTTGTCTCGCTGAGAAAACACTATTTGTGACCTGTGATACAAAAATGCCATAACTTTTGTTCAAAGTGAGTTTTCAGTCATTTTTCAACCTGAAAGCATAGAAAGATGCATAGACTTGAAGTTACAGCTTGATTTCAGTGAGTTTTCATCAAAATACAGGAGTTCTGCATGAAGTGTTCATTTTGGCCTTCTCTCGCTGAGAAAACACTATTTGTGACCTGTGATACAAAAATGCCATAACTTTTTTTAAAAGTGAGTTTTCAGTCAAGTTTCAACCTGAAAGCATAGAAAGATGCATAAACTTGAAGCTACAGCTTGATTTCAGTGAGTTTTCATCAAAATACAGGAGTTCTGAATGAAGTGTTCATTTTGGCCTTCTCTCGCTGAGAAAACACTATTTGTGACCTGTGATACAAAAATGTCATACCTTTTGTTGAAAGTGAGTTTTCAGTCAAGTTTCAACCTGAAAGCATAGAAAGATGCATAAACTTGAAGTTACAGCTTGATTTCAGTGAGTTTTCATCAAAATACAGGAGTTCTGCATGAAGTGTTCATTTTGGCCTTCTCTCGCTGAGAAAACACTATTTGTGACCTGTGATACAAAAATGCCATAACTGTTTTTAAAAGTGAGTTTTCAGTCAATTTTCCACCTGAAAGCATAGAAAGATGCATAAACTTGAAGTTACAGCTTGATTTCAGTGAGTTTTCATCAAAATACAGGAGTTCTGCATGAAGTGTTCTTTTTGGCCTTCTCTCGCTGAGAAAACACTATTTGTGACCTGTGATACAAAAATGCCATAACTTTTGTTGAAAGTGAGTTTTCAGTCAAGTTTCAACCTGAAAGCATAGAAAGATGCATAAACTTGAAGTTACAGCTTGATTTCAGTGAGTTTTCATCAAAATACAGGAGTTCTGCATGAAGTGTTCATTTTGGCCTTCTCTCGCTGAGAAAACACTATTTGTGACCTGTGATACAAAAATGCCATAACTTTTGTTCAAAGTGAGTTTTCAGTCAAGTTTCAACCTGAAAGCATAGAAAGATACATAAACTTGAAGTTACAGGTGGATTCAGTGATTTTTTATTAAAATACAGGAGTTCTGCATGAAGTGTTCATTTTGGCCTTCTCTCGCTGAGAAAACGCTATTTGTGACCTGCGACACAGAACAGCCATAACTTTTGTTCAAAGTGAGTTTTCAGTCAAGTTTCAACCTGAAAGCATAGAAAGATGCATAAACTTGAAGTTACAGGTGGATTCAGTGATTTTTTATTAAAATACAGGAGTTCTGCATGAAGTGTTCATTTTGGCCTTCTCTCGCTGAGAAAACGCTATTTGTGACCTGCGACACAGAACAGCCATAACTTTTGTTCAAAGTGAGTTTTCAGTCAAGTTTCAACCTGAAAGCATAGAAAGATGCATAAACTTGAAGTTACAGCTTGATTTCAGTGAGTTTTCATCAAAATACAGGAGTTCTGCATGAAGTGTTCATTTTGGCCTTCTCTCGCTGAGAAAACACTATTTGTGACCCGTGATACAAAAATGCCATAACTTTTTTTAAAAGTGAGTTTTCAGTCAAGTTTCAACCTGAAAGCATAGAAAGATGCATAAACTTGAAGTTACAGCTTGATTTCAGTGAGTTTTCATCAAAATACAGGAGTTCTGCATCAAGTATTCTTTTTGGCCTTCTCTCGCTGAGAAAACGCTATTTGTGACCTGCGATACAAAAATGCCATAACTTTTGTTCAAAGTGAGTTTTCAGTCAAGTTTCAACCTGAAAGCATAGAAAGATGCATAAACTTGAAGTTACAGCTTGATTTCAGTGAGTTTTCATCAAAATACAGGAGTTCTGCATGAAGTGTTCATTTTGGCCTTCTCTCGCTGAGAAAACACTATTTGTGACCTGTGATACAAAAATGCCATAACTTTTTTTAAAAGTGAGTTTTCAGTCAAGTTTCAACCTGAAAGCATAGAAAGATGCATAAACTTGAAGTTACAGCTTGATTTCAGTGAGTTTTCATCAAAATACAGGAGTTCTGCATGAAGTGTTCATTTTGGCCTTCTCTCGCTGAGAAAACACTATTTGTGACCTGTGATACAAAAATGCCATAACTTTTGTTCAAAGTGAGTTTTCAGTCAAGTTTCAACCTGAAAGCATAGAAAGATACATAAACTTGAAGTTACAGGTGGATTCAGTGATTTTTTATTAAAATACAGGAGTTCTGCATGAAGTGTTCATTTTGGCCTTCTCTCGCTGAGAAAACGCTATTTGTGACCTGCGACACAGAACAGCCATAACTTTTGTTCAAAGTGAGTTTTCAGTCAAGTTTCAACCTGAAAGCATAGAAAGATGCATAAACTTGAAGTTACAGCTTGATTTCAGTGAGTTTTCATCAAAATACAGGAGTTCTGCATGAAGTGTTCATTTTGGCCTTCTCTCGCTGAGAAAACACTATTTGTGACCTGTGATACAAAAATGCCATAACTTTTGTTCAAAGTGAGTTTTCAGTCAAGTTTCAACCTGAAAGCATAGAAAGATGCATAAACTTGAAGTTACAGCTTGATTTCAGTGAGTTTTCATCAAAATACAGGAGTTCTGCATGAAGTGTTCATTTTGGCCTTCTCTCACTGAGAAAACACTATTTGTGACCTATGATACAAAAATGCCATAACTTTTGTTCAAAGTGAGTTTTCAGTCAAGTTTCAACCTGAAAGCATAGAAAGATGCATAAACTTGAAGTTACAGCTTGATTTCAGTGAGTTTTCATCAAAATACAGGAGTTCTGCATGAAGTGTTCATTTTGGCCTTCTCTCGCTGAGAAAACGCTATTTGTGACCTGCGACACAGAACAGCCATAACTTTTGTTCAAAGTGAGTTTTCAGTCAAGTTTCAACCTGAAAGCATAGAAAGATGCATAAACTTGAAGTTACAGCTTGATTTCAGTGAGTTTTCATCAAAATACAGGAGTTCTGCATGAAGTGTTCATTTTGGCCTTCTCTCGCTGAGAAAAAACTATTTGTGACCTGTAATACAAAAATGCCATAACTTTTGTTCAAAGTGAGTTTTCAGTCAAGTTTCAACCTGAAAGCATAGAAAGATGCATAAACTTGAAGTTACAGCTTGATTTCAGTGAGTTTTCATCAAAATACAGGAGTTCTGCATGAAGTGTTCATTTTGGCCTTTTCTCGCTGAGACAACACTATTTGTGACCTGTGATACAAAAATGCCATAACTTTTCTTCAAAGTGAGTTTTCAGTCAAGTTTCAACCTGAAAGCATAGAAAGATGCATAAACTTGAAGTTACAGCCTGATTTCAGTGAGTTTTCATCAAAATACAGGAGTTATGCATGAAGTGTTCATTTTGGCCTTCTCTCGCTGAGAAAACACTATTTGTGACCTGTGATACAAAAATGCCATAACTTTTTTTAAAAGTGAGTTTTCAGTCAAATTTCAACCTGAAAGCATATAACGATGCATAAACTTGAAGTTACAGCTTGATTTCAGTGAGTTTTCATCAAAATACAGGAGTTCTGCATGAAGTGTTCATTTTGGCCTTCTCTCGCTGAGAAAACGCTATTTGTGACCTGCGATACAAAAATGCCATAACTTTTGTTCAAAGTGAGTTTTCAGTCAAGTTTCAACCTGAAAGCATAGAAAGATGCATAAACTTGAAGTTACAGCTTGATTTCAGTGAGTTTTCATCAAAATACAGGAGTTCTGCATGAAGTGTTCATTTTGGCCTTCTCTCGCTGAGAAAACACTATTTGTGACCTGTGATACAAAAATGCCATAACTTTTGTTCAAAGTGAGTTTTCAGTCAAGTTTCAACCTGAAAGCATAGAAAGATGCATAAACTTCAAGTTACAGCTTGATTTCAGTGAGTTTTCATCAAAATACAGGAGTTCTGCATGAAGTGTTCATTTTGGCCTTCTCTCGCTGAGAAAACACTATTTGTGACCTGTGATACAAAAATGCCATAACTTTTGTTCAAAGTGAGTTTTCAGTCAAGTTTCAACCTGAAAGCATAGAAAGATGCATAAACTTGAAGTTACAGCTTGATTTCAGTGAGTTTTCATCAAAATACAGGAGTTCTGCATGAAGTGTTCATTTTGGCCTTCTCTCACTGAGAAAACACTATTTGTGACCTATGATACAAAAATGCCATAACTTTTGTTCAAAGTGAGTTTTCAGTCAAGTTTCAACCTGAAAGCATAGAAAGATGCATAAACTTGAAGTTACAGCTTGATTTCAGTGAGTTTTCATCAAAATACAGGAGTTCTGCATGAAGTGTTCATTTTGGCCTTCTCTCGCTGAGAAAACGCTATTTGTGACCTGCGACACAGAACAGCCATAACTTTTGTTCAAAGTGAGTTTTCAGTCAAGTTTCAACCTGAAAGCATAGAAAGATGCATAAACTTGAAGTTACAGCTTGATTTCAGTGAGTTTTCATCAAAATACAGGAGTTCTGCATGAAGTGTTCATTTTGGCCTTCTCTCGCTGAGAAAAAACTATTTGTGACCTGTAATACAAAAATGCCATAACTTTTGTTCAAAGTGAGTTTTCAGTCAAGTTTCAACCTGAAAGCATAGAAAGATGCATAAACTTGAAGTTACAGCTTGATTTCAGTGAGTTTTCATCAAAATACAGGAGTTCTGCATGAAGTGTTCATTTTGGCCTTCTCTCGCTGAGAAAAAACTATTTGTGACCTGTAATACAAAAATGCCATAACTTTTGTTCAAAGTGAGTTTTCAGTCAAGTTTCAACCTGAAAGCATAGAAAGATGCATAAACTTGAAGTTACAGCTTGATTTCAGTGAGTTTTCATCAAAATACAGGAGTTCTGCATGAAGTGTTCATTTTGGCCTTTTCTCGCTGAGACAACACTATTTGTGACCTGTGATACAAAAATGCCATAACTTTTCTTCAAAGTGAGTTTTCAGTCAAGTTTCAACCTGAAAGCATAGAAAGATGCATAAACTTGAAGTTACAGCCTGATTTCAGTGAGTTTTCATCAAAATACAGGAGTTATGCATGAAGTGTTCATTTTGGCCTTCTCTCGCTGAGAAAACACTATTTGTGACCTGTGATACAAAAATGCCATAACTTTTTTTAAAAGTGAGTTTTCAGTCAAATTTCAACCTGAAAGCATAGAACGATGCATAAACTTGAAGTTACAGCTTGATTTCAGTGAGTTTTCATCAAAATACAGGAGTTCTGCATGAAGTGTTCATTTTGGCCTTCTCTCGCTGAGAAAACGCTATTTGTGACCTGCGATACAAAAATGCCATAACTTTTGTTCAAAGTGAGTTTTCAGTCAAGTTTCAACCTGAAAGCATAGAAAGATGCATAAACTTGAAGTTACAGCTTGATTTCAGTGAGTTTTCATCAAAATACAGGAGTTCTGCATGAAGTGTTCATTTTGGCCTTCTCTCGCTGAGAAAACACTATTTGTGACCTGTGATACAAAAATGCCATAACTTTTGTTCAAAGTGAGTTTTCAGTCAAGTTTCAACCTGAAAGCATAGAAAGATGCATAAACTTGAAGTTACAGCTTGATTTCAGTGAGTTTTCATCAAAATACAGGAGTTCTGAATGAAGTGTTCATTTTGGCCTTCTCTCGCTGAGAAAACACTATTTGTGACCTGTGATACAAAAATGCCATAATTTTTGTTCAAAGTGAGTTTTCAGTCAAGTTTCAACCTGAAAGCATAGAAAGATGCATAAACTTGAAGTTACAGCTTGATTTCAGTGAGTTTTCATCAAAATACAGGAGTTCTGCATGAAGTGTTCATTTTGGCCTTCTCTCGCTGAGAAAACACTATTTGTGACCTGTGATACAAAAATGCCATAACTTTTGTTCAAAGTGAGTTTTCAGTCAAGTTTCAACCTGAAAGCATAGAAAGATGCATAAACTTGAAGTTACAGCTTGATTTCAGTGAGTTTTCATCAAAATACAGGAGTTCTGCATGAAGTGTTCATTTTGGCCTTCTCTCGCTGAGAAAACGCTATTTGTGACCTGCGACACAGAACAGCCATAACTTTTGTTCAAAGTGAGTTTTCAGTCAAGTTTCAACCTGAAAGCATAGAAAGATGCATAAACTTGAAGTTACAGCTTGATTTCAGTGAGTTTTCATCAAAATACAGGAGTTCTGCATGAAGTGTTCATTTTGGCCTTCTCTCGCTGAGAAAACACTATTTGTGACCCGTGATACAAAAATGCCATAACTTTTTTTAAAAGTGAGTTTTCAGTCAAGTTTCAACCTGAAAGCATAGAAAGATGCATAAACTTGAAGTTACAGCTTGATTTCAGTGAGTTTTCATCAAAATACAGGAGTTCTGCATGAAGTGTTCATATTGGCCTTCTCTTGCTGAGAAAACACTATTTGTGACCTGTGATACAAAAATGCCATAACTTTTTTTAAAAGTGAGTTTTCAGTCAAGTTTCAACCTGAAAGCATAGAAAGATGCATAAACTTGAAGTTACAGCTTGATTTCAGTGAGTTTTCATCAAAATACAGGAGTTCTGCATGAAGTGTTCATTTTGGCCTTCTCTCGCTGAGAAAACACTATTTGTGACCTGTGATACAAAAATGCCATAACTTTTGTTCAAAGTGAGTTTTCAGTCAAGTTTCAACCTGAAAGCATAGAAAGATGCATAAACTTGAAGTTACAGCTTGATTTCAGTGAATTTTCATCAAAATACAGGAGTTCTGCATGAAGTGTTCATTTTGGCCTTCTCTCGCTGAGAAAACACTATTTGTGACCTGTGATACAAAAATGCCATAACTTTTGTTCAAAGTGAGTTTTCAGTCAAGTTTCAACCTGAAAGCATAGAAAGATGCATAAACTTGAAGTTACAGCTTGATTTCAGTGAGTTTTCATCAAAATACAGGAGTTCTGCATGAAGTGTTCATTTTGGCCTTCTCTCGCTGAGAAAACACTATTTGTGACCTGTGATACAAAAATGCCATAACTTTTGTTCAAAGTGAGTTTTCAGTCAAGTTTCAACCTGAAAGCATAGAAAGATGCATAAACTTGAAGTTACAGCTTGAATTCAGTGAGTTTTCATCAAAATACAGGAGTTCTGCATGAAGTGTTCATTTTGGCCTTCTCTCGCTGAGAAAACGCTATTTGTGACCTGCGACACAGAACAGCCATAACTTTTGTTCAAAGTGAGTTTTCAGTCAAGTTTCAACCTGAAAGCATAGAAAGATGCATAAACTTGAAGTTACAGCTTGATTTCAGTGAGTTTTCATCAAAATACAGGAGTTCTGCATGAAGTGTTCATTTTGGCCTTCTCTCGCTGAGAAAAAACTATTTGTGACCTGTCATACAAAAATGCCATAACTTTTGTTCAAAGTGAGTTTTCAGTCAAGTTTCAACCTGAAAGCATAGAAAGATGCATAAACTTGAAGTTAGAGGTAGATTTCATGCAGTTTTCTTCAAAATACAGGAGTTCTGCATGAAGTGTTGATTTTGGCCTTCCCTCGCTGAGAAAACACTATTTGTGACCTGTGATACAAAAAAGCCATAACTTTTGTCCAAAGTGAGTTTTCAGTCAAGTTTCAACCTGAAAGCATAGAAAGATGCATAAACTTGAAGTTTGATTTGGATTTTAGGGCAGTTTTACTCAAAATACATGAGTTCTGCATGAAGTGTTCATTTTGGCCTTCGCTCGCTGAGAAAACACTATTTGTGACCTGTGATAAAAAACAGCTATAACTTTTGTCCAAAGTGAGTTTTCAGTCAAGTTTCAACCTGAAAGCATAGAAAGATGCATAAACTTGAAGTTAGAGTTGGATTTCAGGCAGTTTTCCAAAAAATACAGGAGTTATGCATGAAGTGTTCATTTTGGCCTTCTCTCGCTGAGAAAAACCTATTTGTGACCTGTGACACAAAACAGTCATAACTTTTGTTCAAAGTGAGTTTTCACTCAAGTTTGAACCTGGATGCATAGAAAGATGCATAAACTTGAAGTTCCAGGTGGATTTCACTCAGTTTTCCTCAAAATACAGCAGTAGTGCATGAAGTGTTCATTTTGGCCTTCTCTCACTGAGAAAACGCTATTTGTGGCCTGTGACACAAAGCAGACTTAACTTTTCCTCAAAGTGATTTTTCAGTCAAGTTTCAACCTGAAAGCATAGAAAGATGCATAAAGTTTAATTTAGAGTTGGATTTCAGGCAGTTTTCCAAAAAATACAGGAGTTATGCATGAAGTGTTCATTTTGGCCTTCTCTCGCTGAGAGAACGCTATTTGTGACCTGTGACACAAAACAGCCTTAACTTTTGTTCAAAGTGAGTTTTCAGTCAAGTTTCAACCTGAAAGCATAGAAAGATGCATAAACTTGAAGTTAGAGGTGGACTTCAGGCAGTTTTCCAAAAAATAGAGGAGTTATGCATGAAGTGTTCATTTTGGCCTTCTCTCACTGAGAAAACACTATGTGTGACCTGTGATACAAAAAAGCCATTACTTTTTTTCAAAGTGAGTTTTCAGTCAAGTTTCAAACTTAAATAATAGAAAGATGTATAAACCTTAAGTTACAGGTGGATTTCATTCAGTTCTCCTCAGAATACAGGAGTTATGCACAAAGTGTTCATTTTGGCCTTCTCTTGCTGAGAAAACGCGATTTGTGGCCTGTGACACAAAACAGCCATAACTTTTTTCAAAGTTAGTTTTCAGTCAAGTTTCAACCTGAAAGCATAGAAAGATGCATAAACTTGAAGTTCCATGTGGATTTCACTCAGTTTTCCTCAAAATACAGGAGTTTTGCATGAAGTTTTCATTTTAGCCTTCTACCGCTGAGAAAACAAAATTTGTGATTTGTGACACGAAACAGTCATAACTTTTGTTCAAAGTGAGTTTTCAGTCAAGTTTCAACTTGGAAGCATAGAAAGATGCATAGATATGCAGATACAAGTGGATTTCAGTCAGTTTTCCTCAAAATACAGGAGTAATGCATGAAGTGTTCATTTTTGCCTTCTCTCGCTGAGAAAACACTATTTGTGACCTGTGATACAAAAAAGCCATAACTTTTGTTCAAAGTGAGTTTTCACTCAAGTTTCAACCTGAAAGCATAGAAAGATGCATAAACTTGAAGTTAGAGTTCGATTTCAGGCAGTTTTCCAAAAAATACAGGAGTTATGCATGAAGTGTTCATTTTGGCCTTCTCTCGCTGAGAAAAAGCTATTTGTGACCTGTGTCACAAAACAGTCATAACTTTTGTTAAAAGTGAGTTTTTAGTCAAGTTTCAACATGGAAGCATAGAAAGATGCATAGACTTGAAGATACAGGTGGATTTCACTCAGTTTTACTCAAAATACAGGAGTAATGCATGAAGTGTTGATTTTGGCCTTTTCTTTCTGAGAAAATGCTATTTGTGACCTGTGACACAAAACTTTAAGTTGTTTCGTTTCAAAGGTCACAAATAGCGTTTTCAAAGCGAGAGAAGGCAAAAATGAACACTTCATGCATAACTCCTGTATTTTGAGGAAAACTGAGTGAAATCCACCAATAACTTCAAGTTTATGCATCTTTCTATGCTTTCACATTTAAACTTGACTGAAAACTCACTTTGAACAAAAGTTATGGCTGTTTTGTTTCACAGGTCACGAATAGCGTTTTCACAAAAAGAGAAGGCTAAAATGAAAACTTCATGCATAACTCCTGTATTTTGAGGAAAACTGAGTGAAATCCACCTGTAACTTCAAGTCTATGCACCTTTCTATGGTTTCAGGTTGAAACTTTATTGAAAGCTCACTTTGAACAAAAGTTATGGCTGTTTTTTGTCACTGGTCACAAATAGCATTTTATCAGTGAGAGAAGGCCAAAATGAACACTTCATGCATAACTGCTGTATTTTGAGGAAAACTGAGTTAAATACACATGGAACTTCAAGTTTATGCATCTTTCTATGCTTTCAGGTTGAAACTTGACTGAAAACTCACTTTGAAAAAAGTTATGGCATTTTTGTATCACAGGTCACAAATACCTTTTTCTCAGCGAGAGAAGGCCAAAATGAACACTTCATGCAAAACTCCTCTATTTTGAGGAAAATTGAGTGAAATCCACCTATAACTCCAAGTTTATTCATCTTTCTATTCCCTCAGGGTGAAACTTGACTGAAAACTCACTTTGAACAAAAGTTATGGCTTTTTTGTATCACAGGTCACAAATAGCATTTTCTCAGCGAGAGAAGGCCAAAATGAACACTTCATGCAGAACTCAATTATTTTGAGGAAAACTGAGTGAAAACCATAATTTAACTTTCAAGTTTATGCATCTTTCTTTGGTTTCAGGTTCAAACTTGAATGAAAACAAACTTTTAATAAAAGTTAAGGCTGTTTTGAATCAAAGGTCACAAATAGCGTTTTCAGAGCTAGAGAAGGCCAAAATGAACACTTCATGCATAACTCCTCTATTTTGAGGAAAATTGAGTGAAATCCACCTATAACTCCAAGTTTATGCAGCTTTCTATGCTTTCAGGGTGAAACTTGACTGAAAACTCACTTTGAACAAAAGTTATGGCTTTTTTTTATCACATGTCCCAAATAGCGTTTTCTCAGCGAGAGAAGGCCAAAATGAACACTTCATGCATAACTCCTGTATTTTGAGGAAAACTGCCTGAAATCCACCTCTAACTTCAAGTTTATGCATCTTTCTATGCTTTCAGGTTCAAACTTGACTGAAAACTCACTTTGAACAAAAGTTATGGCTTTTTTGTATCACAGGTCACAAATAGTGTTTTCTCAGCGAGAGAAGGCCAAAATGAACACTTCATGCATAACTGCTGTATTTTGAGGAAAACTCAGTGGAATCCACCTGTAACTTCAATTTTATGCATCTTTCTATTATTTAAGGTTGAAACTTGACTGAAAACTCACTTTTAACAAAACTTATGACTGTTTTGTATAACAGGTCACAAATGGCGTTTTCTCAGCGATAGAAAGCCAAAATAAACACTTCATGCATAACTCCTGTATTTTGAGGAAAACTGAGTGAAATCCACCTATAACTTCAAGTTTATGCATCTTTCTATGCTTTCACATTTAAACTTGACTGAAAACTCACTTTGAACAAAAGTTATGGCTGTTTTGTATCACAGGTCACAAATAGCGTTTTCTATACGAGAGACGGCCAAAATGAACACTTCATGCAGAACTCCTGTATTTTGAGGAAAACTGAGTGAAATCCACCTCTAATTCAAACCTTATGCATCCTTCTATGCTTTCAGGTTGAAACTTGAGTGAAAACTCACTTTGAACAAAAGTTATGGCTTTTTATTATCACAGGTCACAAATAGTGTTTTCTCAGCGAGAGAAGGCCAAAATGAACACTTCATGCATAACTCCTTTATTTTGAGGAAAACTGAGTTAAATACACATGGAACTTCAAGTTTATGCATCTTTCTATGCTTTCACATTTAAACTTGACTGAAAACTCACTTTGAAAAAAAGTTATGGCATTTTTGTATCACAGGTCACAAATAGTATTTTCATCGCGAGAGAAGGCCAAAATGAACACTTTATGCATAACTCCTGTATTCTGAGGAGAACTGAATGAAATCCACCTGTAACTTAAGGTTTATACATCTTTCTATTATTTAAGTTTGAAACTTGACTGAAAACTCACTTTGAAAAAAAGTAATGGCTGTTTTGTATCACAGTTCACAAATAGCGTTTTCACAGCAAGAAAAGGACAAAATGAACACTTCATGCATAACTCCAGTATTTTGAGGAAATCTGACTGAAATCCACCTGTAAGTTAAACTTTATGCATCTTTCTATGCTTTCAGGTTGAAACTTGACTGAAAACTCACTTTGAAAAAAAAGTTATGGCTGTTTTGTATCACAGGTCACAAATTGCGTTATGAACGCGAGAGAAGGCCAAAATTAACACTTCATGCATAACTCCTGTATTTTGAGGGAAACTGAATGAACTGCATTTTTAACTTTAAGTTTATGCATCTTTCTATGATTTAAGGTTGAAACTTGAATGAAAACTCACTTTGAACAAAAGTTATGACTGTTTTGTATAACAGGTCACAATAGCGTTTTCTCAGCAAGAGAAGGCCAAAATTAAATCTTCATGCATAACTGCTGTTTTTTTAGGAAAACTCACTGAAATTCACCTGTAACTTCAAATTTATGCATCTTTCTATGCTTTCAGGTTGAAACTTGACTGAAAACTCAC
Source organism: Aulostomus chinensis (assembly GCF_037954235.1). NCBI lineage: Eukaryota > Metazoa > Chordata > Actinopteri > Syngnathiformes > Aulostomidae > Aulostomus > Aulostomus chinensis. The sequence goes on along the minus strand of NC_141329.1, from coordinate 15,085,213 downwards.
TTTGAACAAAAGTTATGGCTTTTTTGTATCACAGGTCACAAATAGCGTTTTCAAAGCGAGAGAAGGCCAAAATGAACACTTGATGCTGAACTCCTGTATTTTGAGGAAAACTGAGTGAAATCCACCTGTAACTTCAAGTTTATGAATCTTTCTATGCTTTCAGGTTGAAACTTGACTGAAAGCTCACATTGAAAAAAGTTATGGCTGTTTTTTATCACAGGTCACAAATAGAGTTTTCTCCGCAAGAGAAGGCCAAAACGAACACTTCATGCATAACTCCTGTATTTTGAGGGAAACTTGGGGAATTACATTTGTAACTTTAAGTTTATGCATCTTTCTATGCTTTCAGGTTGAAACTTGACTGAAAACTCACTTTGAATAAAAGTTATTTGCTGTTTTGTATCATAGGCCACAAATAGCGTTTTCTCAGCGAGAGAAGGCCAAAATTAACACTTTATAACTCCTGTATTTTTTGGAAAATTGACTAAAATCCACCTCGAACTTAAACTTTATGCATCTTTCTATGCTTTCAGGTTGAAACTTGAGTGAAAACTCACTTTGAACAAAAGTTATGGCTGTTTTGTATCACAGGTCACAAATAGTGTTTTCTCAGCGAGAGAAGGCCAAAATGAACAACTTTGTTTTATTATTAAGGCCTGAGCCTGAAGGTACTTCAGGTGAAGACCCTATTATTTTTGCTTGGCAGAGCAACACATTAGCAGCAATAAAAACACTCAAAACACACACTAATCAGTGTCCCAGCCCCCCCTAAACCCATGAATAACTCGGCCAGACGGCCCGCAGCCGGTTTTCACATACACACCCATTCTAAACCTGGTACTAGACTTTACTTGCTGTCAATGAGCGCACGCAATATGCGCATTATGCGCAAAACGTGCATAATCCAATTTCACCCCTGCATGAAATTCGGCACAATTGTCCGATCTGGCTAAACATTCTCTAATCAAAAACAAAAACACCACAAAAGTCTATAGCGCCACCTAGGGAGCCACAAAACTATTATTTTAGAATTCCGAGCATTATAACTCCACGAAAGTCATACAAACATGGGACTAATGCCGTTCGACTCGTCTCATCAAGACGCAAAATTCATACACTCTGACCCCTGACCTAGCTACAACAGAATGTCCACAAATTGGACAAAACTTTCAAAATCAGGACTTTTTTTCCTCCCCAGACAAAATCTATCTCCTCCTAGGGCATTAATGGTATCGCTTCCAAACTTTTACACATAAATCACACAATTCTGCTCTTCAAAAATCTTTAAAGGTTTTTATATAAATTGCTCGGTTTGGATTTTACAAGCCGTCAAAGTGGGGGAGACATGTTTCACGCTTACAATGGAAGTCTATGGGGAGACCGTGTCCTCTCAGGGTACATACTGTCAAACAAACGCTTCGGAAGTCTACACCATACATCCCACAGCTTTAAAAAACACACCACTGAATTCCTGACAAAAATCCCTACAAAAATATGGTATTATGTGTCACTCTTGACCAATGTATGCCGACTTATTCAGCTTTTCCACACTACAATTCTGTTGATCCTCCTCTGCGCTCCACTCTAGCACAGATCAAAGACAGAGCAGCGGGGGAGGGGTTCTTAAAGGGCCAGCTCTCAACTCTGCTCTCATTCTCTGATTAGACTCAGGCTTCTAACTCCTAAACTACAAGGCCCAGGGATTGACTAAGACACCGTTGGATTGGGGCTGGTGTCAAGGACATGGCCGCAGGCCTCACGGGGGCTCAGGCCCTAACAACGCTGCTTGCAGCTTAATTAGGGCCTGAGCCTGAAGGTACTTCAGGCGAAGACCCTATTATGTTTGCTCGACACACTCGCCACTTAAAAAGTTAATTTGAACCCCGAAACATGCTCAAAAACTCACCAAATTTGGTACACACATCGGGTGCGGCGAAAAATTCGATAATTAAAAACATAAGAAGCACTCTACTCAATAGCGCCACCTACATACACAAAAAACCACGCCACGTCCTGTCGGAATGTCCTGCAGACATGGGACCAACACCATTTTATTTGTCTCATCAAGACGGACACATCATACACTCACACCCCTCACCTAACTCTTACAGGATGTCCACAATTTGGACACGAATGTCTAATTTTGGACAATTTTGCGCCCCAAACAAACTCTGCTGATCAAAAGTTATTAAAAGTTTTTATATAGCGTAAACGGTTTGGGTTTTATAAGCCCTCAAAGTGGGGGAGACACTTTTTACACTTTTCACCTTACAATGGAAACCAATGTGGCACCTGTCTGCTCTCATGGTACATTCTCTCAAACACTCGCTTCTAACATGTAAACTAAATGTCCAACAGCCTCAAAATACACACCACTATATTCCTGACAAAAATCCCTACATAAATATGGTATCATGTTCCACTTTTGACCAACATATGCAGAGCTATTTGATTTTGACACACAAAAAATGTAACAATCCTCCTCTGCTCTCCACTCTGACACAGACAGCAGAGAGCAGCGGGGGAGGGGTTCTTAAAGCGCCAGCTCTCAGCTCTGCTCTCACTCTCTGCATCACACTCAGGCTTCTTACTCCTAAACTACAAGGCCCAGGGATCTGACCAAGACACTGTTGGATTCAGCCCGGTGATAAGGACGCGGCCACAGGCCGCGCAGGGGCTCAGGCCCTAACAACGCTGCTTGCAGCTTTAATTGAGTTTTATTATTCTCTGACTTGAGTTTGCGTTTCTCTTTCTTGAGTTTACGCTTAAGGGTTTTAGGGTGAGGGTTGGTTAAACCCCAAACCCTAACCCTAACCCTAACCCTAATCAGGGTTAGGGTTAGGTTTTAGCGCTTTTCTCACTCCCACCCAGGTGGAATTGGGAAATGCACAGTCCTTCCTGGGGGCTACGCCCACCACCCGAATGTGGTGGGAGGGTCCCAAGATTAGGCCATAAGACCTTTCATGTGCTGGCTTTTGCCGCAACGTTTGGGCCAGACTTGCCCTTCCTCAGGCGGATGCCAGCCCCAGGTGAGTGCGGTACATGTCTGTGTCTCTCACACTCCTATCCCTCTCAGCTGTCCCTTTCTTTTTTTTCCCTTTTTGTTCTTACTCTTTCTATACTTTCCCTTCTTGATCTTAATTTCTACCTTCCCTACCTGTCCTCTTGGTTTCTAATTTACTTATGTTCCTTTCCTCTTCTTTGAGTTCACTTATCTAGTTTTATTATTCTCTGACTTGAGTTTGTGTTTCTCTTTCTTGAGTTTACGCTTAAGGGTTTTAGGGTGAGGGTTGGTTAAACCCCCTAAACCTAACCCTAACCCTGCACCACTTTGGATGGGGTGGTACTCTTACCTTATACCTAACCCTAACCCGAACCCTAGGGGCTTATTCGCCAATAACTCTGCCCCCTTTGCTCCAATCAACTTGAAACTATCACGAATCACTCCGCCGACAATTAGAACCCTATGCACCAACATTCAGCCTCCTACATCTTACGGTTCCAAAGTGCACCACTAAGGGTGGGGTGGTACTCTTACCTTATACCTAACCCTAACCCTAAACCCTAACCCTAACCCTGACCCTAACCCTAACCCTAACCCTAATAAGGGCTTATTCGCCAATAACTCCGCCCCCTTTGCTCCAATCAACTTGAAACCTTCACTAATCACTCTGCCGAACATCAGACCCCTATGCACCAACTTTCAGCCTCCTACACCTTACGGTTCCAAAGTTCACCACTTTGGGTGGGGTGGTACTCTTACCTTATACCTAACCCTAACCCTAATAGGAGCTTATTCACCAATAACTCCGCCCCCTTTGCTCGAATCAACTTGAAAATTTCACCAATCACTCCGACAACCATCAGAACCCTATGCACCAACTTTCGTCCTCCTACACCTTACGGTTCCATAGTGCACCACTTTGGGTGGGTAGTACTCATACCTTATACCCAAGCCTAAACCTAACCCTATGCACCAACTTTCAGCCTCCTACACCTTACGGTTCCAAAGTACACCACTTTGGGTGGGGTGGTAGTCTTACCTTATACCTAACCCTAACCCTAATCCATCAGAACTCTATGCACAAACTTTCAGCCTCCTACACCTTATGCTTCCAAAGTGCACCAATTTGGGTGGGGTGCTACTCTATCCTTATACCTAACCCTAACCCTAAACTCTAACCCTAACCCTAACCCTAACCCTGAAACCATAACCCTAACCCTAATAGGGGCTTATTCGCAAATAACTCCGCCCCCTTTTCTCCAATCAACTTGAAAATTTCACCAATCACTTCGACGACCATCAGAACCCTGTGCACCAACACTCTTCCACCTACACCTTACAGTTACAAAGTTCCCAACCCTAACCCTAACCCTAAACCTAATAGGGGCTTATTCAACAATAACTTTGCCCCCTTTTTTCCAATCAACTTGAAAATTTAACTAATCACTCCGAAAAACATCAGAACCCTATGCACCAACTTTCAGCCTCCTCCACCTTACGGTTCCAAAGTCCCTAACCCTGACCCTAACCCTAACCCTTAACCCTAACCCTATCCCTTATAAGGGCTTATTCGCCAATAACTTTGCCCCCTTTTCTCCAATTAACTTGAAAATTTCACCAATCACTCCGACGACCATCAGAACCCTATGCACCAACTTTCAGCCTCCTCAACCTTAGGGATCCAAGGTCCCTAACCCTAACCCTAACCCTAATAGGGGCTTATTCGCCAATAACTCCGCACCCTTTTCTCCAATCAACTTGAAATTTTCACCAATCACTTCGACGAACATCAGAATCCTATGCACCAACTTTCAACCTCCTACACCTTACAGTTCCAAAGTCCCTAACCCTAAAACCTAACCCTAACCCTAACCCTAATAGGGGCTTATTGCCCAATAACTCCGCCCCCTTTTCTCCAATCAACTGAAAAATTTCACCAATCACTCCGACGACCATCAGAACCCTCTGCACCAACTTTAGCACTCCTCCACCTTACGGTTCCAAAGTCCCTAACCCGAACCCTAATAGGGGCTTATTTGCCAATAACTCTGCCCCTTTTGCTCCAATCAACTTGAAACTATCACTAATCACTCCGACAACCATCAGAACCCTATGCACCAACTTTCAGCCTCCTACACCTGACGGTTCCAAAGTGCACCACTTTGGGTGGGGTGGTAGTCTTACCTTATACCTAACCCTAACCCTAATCCATCAGAATTCTATGCACAAACTTTCAGCCTCCTACACCTTATGCTTCCAAAGTGCACCAATTTGGGTGGGTAGTACTCATACCTTATACCCAAGCCTAAACCTAACCCTATGCACCAACTTTCAGCCTCCTACACCTTACAGTTCCAAAGTACACCACTTTGGGTGGGGTGGTAGTCTTACCTTATACCTAACCCTAACCCTAATCCATCAGAATTCTATGCACAAACTTTTGCCTCCTACACCTTATACTTCCAAAGTGCACCAATTTGGGTGGGGTGGTACTCTATCCTTATACCTAACCATAACCCTTAACTCTAACCCTAACCCTAACCCTAACCCTAAACCATAACCATAACCCTAACCGTAATAGGGGCTTATTCGCCAATTACTCTGCCCCCTTTTCTCCAATGAACTTGAGAATTTCACCAATCACTCCGACCAACATCAGAACCCTATGCACCAACTTTCAACCTCCTACACCTTACAGTTCCAAAGTCCCTAACCCTAACCATAACCCTAAACCCTAACCCTAACCCTAATAGGGGCTTATTGCCCAATAACTCCGCCCCCTTTTTCCAATCAACTTGAAAATTTCACCAATCACTCCCACGACCATCAGAACCCTCTGCACACACTTTGACACTCCTCCACCTCACGGTTCCAAAGTCCCTAACCCTAACCCTAACCCTAATAGGGGCTTATTCGCCAATATCTCCGCCCCCTTTTCTCCAATCAACTTGAAACTTTCACCAATCACTCTGCTGACAATCAGAACCCTATGCATCAATTTTCAGCTTAATACACCTTACGGTTCCGAAGTTCATCACTTTGGGTTGGGTGAGTTAGAGACTCGGCTCCGCACCATGGAAGCTAGCGCTAATCCTTTACCTTCAGGAGCTGCTCAGTCCACCTTAGCGGGTGCGGAGCCACCTAGCCTAGCCACCGCTAGCAGCTCCCCCGCAGCTCCCGAGCAGCCGGGAACTAGCCAGTCCCGCTGGGTGACATCACGAGGGAAACCTAGACGCAGTAAGCCCGTGTTTGCCCACCATCCCCTTCATGTTTCCAACCGCTTTTCCCCACTCAGCGACACACCCGCTGAGAGTGAAACTCTTCATGTCGGCTCTGTTGCTCGCAGCCCCGCTGTGAAGCCGACATTAGTTATTGTCAGTTCTGTTCTTCGCAACGTGAAGGTAGAGACACCAGCGAGCATAAAGTGCATCCCAGGGGCCAGAGCGGGCGACGTTGAGGCTAATCTAAAGCTGCTGGCAAAACGTAAGGTTAAATACAGTAAGATTGTAATACATGTCGGCGCTAATGACACCCGGCTTCGCCAGTCGGAATTAACTAAAGTTAACATGGCTTCGGTGTGCAACTACGCAAAAACAATGTCGGACTCCGTAATTTTCTCTGGCCCGCTGCCCAATTTAGCGAGTGACGACATGTTTAGCCGCATGCGTTCATTCCATCGCTGGATGTCTAGGTGGTGCTTAGATAACAACGTGGCTTACATAGACAATTGGAGCTCCTTCTGGGGAAAGCCTGGTCTGATTCGGAGAGATGGCGTCCATCCTACTTTGGATGGTGCATCTCTCTTATCTAGGAACATAGGCCAATTTATTAGCAATACTAATCCCTGACAAGCAACCAGAGTTCAGACCAGCAGGCAGAGCTGCAGTTTAACACGCCCCTCTGCTGGTTCCTTCGTGTTGTCACCCACCCAGCCTATAGAAACTGTGTCTTCCCTGAGGCTTTATAAGCCTGCACCCAAATCTGGAGGAGTAACTTATAGCAACTTAGTTAAAATTAAAACCACTGCTCCAGCAAACCAACCCAGTAAAACTATTAAATGTGGTTTGCTTAATATTCGATCTCTTGCATCCAAGTCTCTCCTAGTGAACGATTTAATTACTAATTATCAGATTGGTGTATTAGCACTCACTGAAACCTGGGTGCAGCAAGATGAGTATGTTAGTTTAAATGAATCTTCCCCTCCTGGTTACATTAACTACCATGTACCTCGCACCACTGGCAGAGGAGGAGGAGTAGCTGCAATCTATCAGTCAAATTAGGTGCTTAACCCTCGACCTAACAGTTCATTTAACTCATTTGAGAGCCTTATTGTCAGCTTTTCCCACCCAGACTGGAAACCAGAGAAACCACTCTTACTTGCTGTGGTGTACCGTCCTCCTGCACCTTATTCTGAGTTCTTAGAAGAATTCCCTGACTTTCTGTCTAACTTGGCATTGAACTCAGACAAAGTCATTATAGTGGGTGACTTTAACATCCATGTGGATGTCAATGATGATTCTCTGGCCACTGCGTTTAAGTCACTTCTTGATTCTGTTGGCTTCTGTCAGAGGGTAAACAAACCCACTCACACTTTTAGTCACATCCTTGATTTAGTACTCACTTATGGAATAGAAGCTGACTGCATCATAGTTCTTCCTCAGAACCCTGTCTTGTCTGATCACTCCTTAATTACATTTGAATTTACTTTAACAAATTATATTCTACCTGGGAAAAAAGTCCCGCTTCAGTAGATGTCTATCTGACACTGCTGTTTCTAGATTTAAGGAGCTTATTCCAGCAGAGCTTGCTGCCACATTTTGTAATAATATATTGGTTAGTTATGCTGATTTCACCCCCTCGCAGGTAGACTATCTTGTGGACAGCACTGCAGCAGCACTCCTTGGGACACTTGATGCCGTAGCTCCCCTGAAGAAGAAGGTTATCAACCAGAAAAGAATAGTTCCCTGGTACAGCCCAGAGCTGCGTGCCTTAAAACAGAAGACCAGACAACTGGAAAGGAAGACACATTCCAGCCAGCACGAGGAAGTCCACCAAGCCTGGAAGGAGAGTTTATTAATATATAAAAAAGAACTCCGTAATGCCAGAAGCGCTTACTACTCGTCCCTGATAGAAAAGAATAAGAACAACCAAGGTTCCTCTTCAGCACCGTGGGCAGGCTCACCAAGAACCATAGTGCTGTTGAGCCATGCATCCCCCCAACTCTCAGCAGTAACTACTTCCTTTCTTTCTTTACTGAAAAGATTGTGAATATTAGAACGAAGATTGCCAGTAATGGAGGACAGACTACAGTCCCCATAGAAGCACCTCCCAGACTTGGTGCATACTTGGACAGCTTCTCCCCCATCGACCTGTCAGAATTAACTTCTGCAGTCGGTTCCTCCAAGTCAGCCACTTGTCTGCTGGATCCCATCCCAACAAGCCTCCTTAAGGATGCCTTCCCTCTAGTCAACACTTCTATATTAAATCAAATTAATCTTTCCTTAGTCACAGGTTATGTGCCACAGGCCTTGAAGGTGGCTGTCATCAACCCTTCACTTAAAAAACCTTCTCTTGACCCAGATGTGTTAGCCAACTATAGGCCAATATCCAACCTCCCCTACATCTCCAAGATCCTTGAGAAGGTTGCCCTGGAGCAGCTACATGAACATTTGCACAGCAACGAGCTCTTTGAAGCCTTCCAGTCTTCTTTAGTTCACGTATTTAATTTTATTATTCTCTGACTTTAGTTTTATTTACTTTTTTCTTGATTTTCCGTTTAAGGCTTTTAAGGTGAGGGTTGGTTAAACCCCAAACCCTAACCCTAACCCTAACCCTAATAGGGGCTTATTCGCTAATAACTCCGCCCCCTTTTCTCCAATCAACTTGAAACATTCACCTATCACTCCGCCGACGATCAGAACCCTATGCATCAATTTTCAGCTTAATACGCGTTACGGTTCTCAAGTTCACCACTTTGGGTGGGGTGGTACTCTTACCTTATACCTAACCCGAACCCTGAACCTAAGCCATAAGGACCCTATGCACCAACTTTCAGTGTCCTACACCTTACGGTTCAAATGTGCATCACTTTGGGTTGGGTGGTACTCTTATCTTATACCTAACCCTAACCCTAATAGGGGCTTATTTGCCAATAACTCCGCCCCCTTTGCTCATATCAACTTGAAACTTTCACCAATCACTCCGCCGACCTTCAGAACCCTATGCACCAACGTTCAGCTTCCTATGCCTTACGGTTCCAAAGTGCACCACTTTGGGTGGGTTGGTACTCTTGCCTTATCCCCAACCCTAACCCTAATACGGGCTTATTCGCCAATAACTCCGCCCCCTTTTCTCCAATCAACTTGAAACTTTCACCAATCACTCCGCTCACAATCAGAACCCTATGCACCTACTTCTAGCTTCCTACGCCTTACGGGTCCAAAGTGCACCACTTTGGGTGGGGTGGTACTCTTACCTTATACCTAACCCTAACACATCAGGACCCTATGCAACAACTTTGAGCCTCCTACACCTCACGGTTCCAAAGTTCACCACTTTGGGTTGTGTGGTACTCTTACCTTATACCTAACCCTAACCCTAATACTAAACCCTAACCCTAACCCTAATAGGGGCTTATTCGCCAATAACTCCGCCCCCTTAACTCATATCAACTTGAAACTTTCACCAATCACTTCGCCAACCTTCAGAACCCTATGCACAAACTTTCAGCCTCCTACACCTTACGATTCCAAAATGCACCACTTTGGGTGGGGTGGTACTCTTACCTTATACCTAACCCAAACCCTAACTCTTCTTCTTCTTTAGTTCAGATATTTAATTTCATTATTCTCTGACTTGAGTTTTCTTTTCTTTTTCGTGATTTTCTGTTGAAGGCTTTTAAGGTGAGGGTTGGTTAAACCCCAAACCCTAACCCTAACCCTAATCGGGGTTAGGGTTCGGGTTTCGTTTTTGGGGTTTTTCCCACGAACCCTAACCCTAACCCTTCCTCTTTTTTGAGTTCACTTATTTAGTTTTATTATTCTCTGACTTGAGTTGTCTTTGTTCTTTCTTGAGTTTACGTTTAAGGCTTTTAGGGTGAGGGTTGGTTAAACACCAAACCCTAACCCTGACCCTAACCCTTTAGGGTGAGAGTTGGTTAAACCCAAAACCCTAACCCTAACCCTAATCGGGGTTAGGGTTAGGGTTAGTGGGTTAGGGTTGCTTTTCACAATGCACAGGGAGCGGACATTGATGCGTACCTTCGGGAGGTCGACTTCAAGGGACCCGACAGGTAAGTGACTTCATGGAAACTCTTTCCCCTGATGTGTGGATAAGCTACCCTAGGTTGTTCTCTGCATTGCGGGAAGAGTACGGTTTTTACGCAGACCAAACGTCCGCTGCTCTCGATGCTTTCGCCATGAAGCAGAAAAGAGAGGAATCACCACGGGCATTCTTCAACCGCCTGAGGGTGGCTTACTTCAAGGGCCGCTACTACTCAGGGCTGGAAGAAGAAGACCAGGGGTTCAGGTCCCTCTTTCTCTTCAACCTACATGACAGCATACGGTATGATGTATCTATGCGGAGCAGGACGGGCAACTTTACTACAACGCAAGCAAAAAGGTATGCGCAGATGGCGTGGGAAACGCGAAATCCCGCACATCGCAGGCTCAAAAGTAGCCCGCATGTTCTGGGGATCCAGGCCTCAAATTATGACAACCCGGTCCTTGAAGGAGCCAAAGTGTCGCAGACTCGCTCAGTCATAAAGAACGAGACTCAAGAACACCGGCAACCCCGCCAGCAGAACAAAGGGCCGACCCACAAGGGCGGGACCCGCTCGCCTCCGGTGGAGTCAAACAGGGCGAGGTGGCCAAATCGTCCAACCCCGAGGGGAAGAACCAAACCTAAACCAAAGGGGCAGGACGATAAACTTACAAGTAGTCCTCTGGTCGATCCAGCTTCCAGCGGGAACAGATCAGACATGGAGACCTTGATCAGCAGGTGTATTTCAGAGGCAATGAGACACCAAGGAGGTCCCTCACGCTCAGCGAAACCACCGAAGTCTCAGGAGAAACCGGGCCCCGATGCCCCATCGTACTGACTAAGCCAGGACTCCCCTCCTACCACCGCCAAAGTCTACTTTGTTAGGTGGAGGGAGGAGCAGAACTCTCTGCCCTATGTTGAAACACTTGACACATCGAGGCCACCGTTCATGACGTTTCTCAGCAACCTGACCCATCAAAATAATGCCCGACGCATCTATACTTCGGTAGAGGTGGGGGGGTTGTATAACTACCACTGCCCTGCTAGATACCGGCTCAGAGATTAGTTTGATGACCATTAGCCTATTCACAGAGCTACTTAGTAAGACACTCCACCTTGGGAAACCTTTACAGATCAAACCCTGTAGTGTGAATACCACAAGCTACACGCAGGATAGATCGCCTATCACGCAAAGGGTATGGATCAATATCGCTTTCCAGGCCATGAACCTGGTCCATCGCATTCATGTCTGCTCACTGGACACTGAGCCACTCCTCATCGGTCAGGACCTCCTGGACCGATTAGCCCCCCTTATTGACTGCAGAAAGGGACTAGTTTGTCAAGTGGAAACGCCAAGGCCCCTTGCCACCGGTCGAAACCCGCCAGTTGGCAGCGGATGTGTCGTTGCTATCCAAGAGTCCAAGGGACTCCTTCCGATGCTCATGCTGCTCCATGGACATGACGCTGGCCCGCCGCTTGATGAGCAACCACTGCCGTTTACCATCAATGACAGGCCGCTCTACGACCATGACTCTTTTCTTTGCTCCTTGCAGAGCAGGAACACTGAATTGTATAGCCCCTATCTGGTTGGGGGCATATCGGTCAATGACAGTACCGTCCCGGAGACGCTCTTAGCCCTCTGGTCAGAGAAAACGGCCATCGATCAGCATCTGTTTGACAGGTTACAGGAGCAGGACCCATCACTGCTCTTTGTACGCCGGACCCATCGCATCCTCTCCCCAGAGTCACCACAGACTCAACTCAAAGCCATAGGGGTGTGCGCCCTCTCACTAAGGATCGGGAAGAGACATATCACGCACTTGGTGAGTGTGGTCCCTCAACTCCAACCCCCGTTCTTTGTCGGGTCAGATCTGCTTGTATGACTGGGCACCCAACTTGATACGGTCAACCAGGCGCTATGGTCTCAAGCGGACGCTGGAAGGCACCCGCTCGTGGCTACAAGGGAGAACATGCTTTCGGGACAGACTATACCACAGGCATGTCAAGTAGCCAGTGAAGTCAGTCTGATCATTCCCCTACATACTGCAGGTGTTCCCATCCGCCTTGTCATCCTTAAAGGACAAACAGTCCCAAACACATCGGTGTTCTTCCAGCCCTCGCCAGACTTTGGAAACTTAATCTATCACTTTGCGGCACACGAGTACTTGAGGTGGACAACCACTCGACCTATCTACTGGTCCAGAATCTGATGCATGCCCCTATCCGAGTGGCGGTGCGACAATCGCTGGGAATGTTGATCGACAGTTCTTTCCATGATTTTGAATTAACGATTCCAGTCATAGGAGAACTACCCCCATCACTATTCAGAGACGGAGACCTCAGCAATGTCCTTTTCACTTCCCCGACAGGAATGATCACCATTGCCCGACACAAATTGCTGCGAAATGAAGCAATATGCAGCGCCGCCCCGGATACCAGAGGCGACCTGGTCGTATGATCCTTGACTACCGAACCAAGGGTCCCCGCCCCAGAGAATGGTGAAGATCAATCAGAAATAAATCAGCAGCTCACTAAAGCTGACGCTCTAACAACAGACGCCCAGAAAGAGACACTTCGGAAGCTGTTCTATGACTTCCAGAACATTTTCGCTCGGGACTCACATGACTGTGGAGACACTGATCTCCACACGGTCCGCATTCCTACTAATCCCTTTGCTCCACCCACCATTGTATGACAGTACAGGATTCCTTTGGCAGCGTATGATTCGATTCAAGAAATCTTAGACTCACTTCTTAAAAAGCAGATCATCAGGGAATGCAACTCTACTTACAACTCACCCATCTGGCCAGTTCTAAAACCAACAGGTAAATGGCGCCTTACCATCAACTATCGTCCGCTTAACCGACAAGTTCCATTTTCTCGTTGGCCCATGATCCACCTTGACCAAGAGCTGGCTAAGGTGAAAGGAGCCCACTTCTTTTCCACAGTGGACGTGGCGAATGGGTTTTGGACAATGAGGGTAGACCCAGCAGACCAGTGTAAAATAGCCTTCTCCTTTGGTAATCGCCAGTAACCTTCGGTTACTCAAACTCACCTGCTGAGTTTAACATCTTGCTCCACAAAGCTGAGTGACGCCGCCGCTTGCGGCAATGTCATCTACGTGGACGACATCCTCATGAGGAGTCGGATCTTTGAAAAACATCTTGCTGAGATCAGGCACGTGCTCAACCAGCTTTCTGCCGCTGGAGCCAAACTGGCAATCAGCAAAGGTCAGTGGTGCCGTGCCAAAGTCGAGTACATTGGTCTCACCGTGGATCCGGATGGTATAAAACCTCAATCCAAGAGGATTTGAGCCATTCAGGACATCAAAGCTCCAACCACAGTATCTGAACTTAGGAGTTTTCTCGGGGTTTGCAATTATTCTTGGCAATTCATCAAAGATTATGCAGAAATAGCTAGACCCCTTACAGAACTCCATCGTAAAAACCAGCCCTTCGTGTGGGGGAGGTTCAAGAAAAATCTTTCCGCCTGATGAAGGATCAACTCTGCTCAGCGCCATGTCTGGCATACCCAGACAAAGATAGGGAGTTCTTCTTAGAGGTGGGCTTCTCCCCCCACTGCCTTAGCGCTGCCCTGATCCAGAAACAGGACACGGACAAGAATGTTGTCGCTTATGCGAGCCGGCCCTTGAGCAGCGTGGAAATAAAGTTCTCGGACTGTGAGAAGGCCCTCCTTGCTACTGTGTGGGCTGTCGAACATTTTCGCAGCTACATCGGTGGCCAAAAGGTGACAATTGAAACCTGTCACCAACCATTCACCTTCCTGAACAGTCAAAGACTGAGGGAAGGGCGGGTGTCGAACAGCCACATAGCTGCCTGGATGGTGGTGCTGCAAGGTGATGACATTGAAATCAAGTATGCTCAAAACGACAAAATGGCTTTGGGCCAAGGCTTGGCAGAATGCCAACACTGTGAGTGTGGAGAACAACCGAGTGTGACGCTTCTTCTCGTCACTGCCCCGTCTCTTCCATCTAATCACCACTACTTCGACGAGAACGTCTGCTCAGGTCTCCCGAAAACCTATATCGATAGTTGCTCGTTCCATCACAACGAGCAACGCAGGGCAGGATTTGGCATTGTATGGACTGACAGCCCTTCCTCTGAGCCGGATCATTACGGACTCGGTCCCCAGACGAGCCAGTACGCTGAAATCGCGGCAGTGCTCATCACCCTTCAACAAGCCTCCAAGCAGGCGATCACGCAGTTTGTCATCTGCTCTGACTCCAGTTACGCCCGCCATAGCTTTGTCTCCCATTTCCCCATTTGGAAGGTCAACGGTATGAAAAATGCCCGGAACAGGGAGGTGAAATGCTCCGAACTCTTCTTAGCGTGTGACCAACTCGTGACGGACCGGGGAATGACAGTGTATTGGAAAAAGTTCAAGGGTCAAGCTCAGGTTACGGGTCCAGATAAAGATGGTAACGACAAAGCCGATCGCCTGGCTAAACTGGGCGCAGAACAGGGCACGCCCTGGCAGTTCCAGAATGAATGGATTCCTGCCTCCCAATGTAGTGCCGTCCACGCTGTCACTCGCTGGCAAACAAGAAACCAACTGGATGGACCACCCCCGCCGGTTTAGGTCTTACACTTAGGGGGAGCGCCCAATGACACCGACCTTGTAGCCATGCAAGAGTGCGACCCGGCGGTTAAAATCATTAAACAGTGGGTGGCGGACCCCTCAACCCAGACTCCCCTCCTCCAATCTTCCCCAGATTAGCCAAAAGGTCTCACCGCTCTCCGCCGTGTCCAAGAGCACCTCAAGTTGGAGAAAGGTTTACTTGTTCACTCCCGTGACGATCGAAGCCCATCCCGTTGGGTGGTCCCACTTGATCATAGGGGGTAATGCTGGCCCATGCCCATGACTCTCCCGTTGGAGGCCACCGGGGCAACAAGGCCACTCTTGAAACCCTCCAGCAGATCGCCTACTGGCCGACTATGGGCACCAACCTAAGGGCATACGTAAAGGGATGCCTATGATGCTGCCAGTTCATGCCAGCCCACCCACGAGAACGAGCTCCCTTACACTCAAGAGGGATCACCTTCCCGTGGTCTCATCTCCAGGTAGACTGGATCGGTCCAGTCTGTAAGTCTTCCCGGGGTAACAAGTACCTCCTCACGGTCACCTGCGCTTTTACCAAATGGGTGGAGTGTCTTCCGGCCGCAAACGACACCGCAGTAACCACTGCAGTATTGCTCATGAACCACGTTTTCAGTCGCTGGGGCTTGCCCCTCTCCGTGGACTCTGATCGAGGTATCCATTTCACCTCAGCAGTCATCACTAATGTGTATCAGATTCTGGGTGTAAACGTCAAATACCACATTGCATACCACCCCCAATCATCTGGTCAGGTGGAAAGAGCGAACCGTACTATTGTCAGTATGCTCAGAAAGTTTGTCAGTAATAGTGGTAAAGATTGGGATGTGAAACTCCCCCTGGTGCTGATGGCAATTCGGTCCACCCCTCACCACTCCACAGGCGTCACCCCTTTTGAGATGATGACCGGACGAGAAATGACCCTCCCGCTACACCTCTTGTACCGCCCAGAAGATGCGAGTGTTTTGACTGCCTATACGGCACATCAATACATCACCAATCTGCGTGAACACCTCCAGTCCACATTGGCATGGGCCCAGACAAATCTGGAGGCAAGTGTACAGGGAGCCAAGGCCTATGCAGATCAGAAAGCATCACACTTGGAGTTCCAAGTAGGAGATAAAGTCTTCTATTACAGATGTACTAATCCCACAGGTATTTCCAAGAAATTTCAACTGAGTTGGTCAGGACCCTTTGAGATCGTGGAGAAACTCTCCCCAGTAGTTTACCGCATACGGATCTCAAAGCAAAACTGCTCGGCGGATTACAAATGGATCCATAAGAACCAAGTAAAACTTTTCACACCATCCGCCCAAAAGGGAGGAGGATCACATTCCAAAGGATGTGGGGGATGACACGTCAGAGTAAGCCTTAGGATATCCTGCGCCACATCAACAGCATGCCGGCACTCACTCCTAAGCACCTTTTTACTTTCCTTCACCCACTACCCTTTTTGTTTTGTATAACTAAATACGGTTAATTCGTGTTTGCCTAATAATTGGACTTTGGTCTGACTCCAGGATGAACCTCATCTGGATCTCCGGCATCCTCCTCTACGTCCAAGTTGTCAGAAACGATGACGTAATCCAAACCGGACCTCCCACCGGCATCGTCCTACAGGAGACACCGGGACTCCTTATCACCCACTGTAACCTGTACACCCAGAGAATCTACATTCGCTTAGACCCTTGGGACGTTTACCGTAAGCACATCCGCCTCCCTCCACGGTTAACCGAAGGCAGACTGAGCGGTACACAGACCCAAGACGCAATTGAACACGCTAAGCACACCACTATTCACATGCTCGAGCAGTTGCAAAATTTCTGGAAACCGAGAGAGACCTGGGTGGCCAGAAACGACCAAAACGATTTCTGGATGGGCTGCTCACTGCCGCATCAGCCATCGGATCGCTGTTTTCTGTTGGGTTATCCACAGCCAATACCATTAGCCTCCGCTGGTTACAGAGACACATGGATGAACTTGATGGAGAGATACCAGAGATTCAACAAAGACTTCTCCAACAACAACAACAACTGCAGGGAATTGGCAAAACCCTGCAGGGAATTGGCAAAACCCTGCAGGGTACAATAGTCACCGTAAATTTACACTCGATGCTCTTAAATAACATGTTGCATGCTCTATCGACGTTATCACAGGTCATTAAGGAGGACATCACAGATGTGCGAATAGTCAGAGACTTAATGCAGGATCTTCTCAGAGAAGTTAGCTCCTCGGTTAATAGCCTGAGCGGTGGCATGATTCCCTCATATCTAGTCTCCTTCGGACTGGTAGAAGAGATTCTCCAATCCGCTACGACGACCGTGGTGCAATCCTCCCAACTCCACTTGGCGTATGGTCTTGGCAGCGCAATCCCTATCTTTGTAGATCCCCAGAATTTAGAGATAGGATTCATGCTCAATCTACCCAGCATAGAACAACAAAACATTTATAGGCTGAAAACAGTTTAAAATGTTGGATTTTGGAGAGGCAACACTTGTGTACAACTTAAGACACCACCTACACTCGCATATCACGATGACGACCCAACGCTCTATCTTGTTCCAAACCTCGACATGTGCACCCCAACAAAAGACATCAATTTTATATGCCCCAGTAATCCCGTCATCAGGGATATAACTAACTACCTCTGTGGGTTGCGAGCTGCAACCCCAGCGCAGAGATTCCAGGGCAGCATGTCAGGAAAGGATGACGGCACCGAGACCAACGTGGAAAGAGCGGGTAACCTATGGCTCGTCAACACACCAACGTCATCGATCTTAATATCCTACGATCGTCATGACACAGTCACTAGACTGACTCTACCTAACAAAACCGTGTTTTTGACGGTTCCACAAGGAGCCACCATACACATTGGCGACGTGATCCTCCACCATCTCAATCCCGACAGATATCATTCCGAGATCGAGATCATGGATGCGTTCAGAGGTCATAACCTCACCATCGATGACGTTCTCCAAGAGCAGTTGCTCTTGGAAGGTACCAAGCCCGTAAAATTCAGCCTGACAGACACTGGTGTCACCACCATATTGCACGTTCACCCCAACACATGATAGTCCTCAGAATCGGTCGGTAGTTGGGTTATCATCGGTCTCCTCCTCAGTGGTTGGACCATCACGGCCATCAGAGCGTTCGTGATGCACAAGCGCATTAAGAAACTCCAGGCCCTACTGGATGCCTCCACCAGGTCTTTTCCGCGTTTCGTTCCAAGGTCCGAAACTCCAGGAGCGAACCTCCCAACCCTTCTCTGGAACGAGACAAACAACATCTAACCTCCTTCCTTCCTTTCCTACCCTTTATTCTCACGGTTCACTCAGGGATTCAATGAGTGCCACTTTGTTCTGTATATATATATATATATATATATATATATATATATATATATATATATATATATATATATATATATGCATATTGATAATCTCAGGCAGCACGGAGTGCATGACGGTTAGTGCCTTATGCTACGACTACCTCAATATATCTTATCCACATCTATTTTGTCGTTGTTGTTGTTTCTATACTAGTTAATAGTTTATAGCTCTCTGCCCAGAGATGTCTAGCTCTGCCCAGGAATGCCTAGTATGCTAGCCTCCAGCTATGAACTGTACGAACTATATGGACTGTACACACCCCTTTCAATCCCCAGGATGTAGATTGGACTATTACTCTCTTTCTCCCAGAAACCCATGGACTGTCAAATGTCAAGAACAATCTCTGGACTGTTGGCTATTGGGTTGCCCAGAAGACTGCAGTCTGCCCCACATCCTCCTGTGCAATGGGGGGAATGTTGTGCCAACTCAACCAGACCAAGAGATTAATTCAGAGATGTGACAGTTTGTCCAGCTGAAGAACGCTTTCGGCCTGTGAGACTTAATACCCCTTTACAAAGCCTGAATTCAAGTGACCACGTGCTCTTGAACAAAGGATCGTAAAATAGGTGTAATGACTCTGGCCACTGGCCCCCCTCTGAGAACCTGGCCACTGACCACATCCAAGAACCTGTCAAAATGCTATTGGCTGAGAGCCAGTATCATCCCACAAGAAGTGACATCATCGGCCTCCACATAGAAACTTCAGCGCGAAGAAGATTCTCCCTCTCTGTGACTTTCGCCTCTCTGTGATTTTCTTCTCTCGATGATTTTCGCCTCTCGGTGATTTTCTTCTCCAGGTGGTTTTCCTCTCTTGAGTGGTTTGCAACGTCTTCAGAGGATTCAACCCTCCGGTTCTCCACCTCGGACCTCGAGTGCAGTGCAGCAACGACAGAGACTCCACAAACACAACTCTCTCCCTCCTGTCCAGTCGTCCAGAGAAGCCACCGTCGAGCCACGCAACCCGCGTGAACTGGTCCCTGGTGAAAGAAAGCTCAACAGCTTCTTCATCCTTCCCACCAGTAACTCCAGCAGACCCTGCAGGCTGCCCCGCTGCCGCTCTGCTGCCCTCCGAGTCGAGCCGAACCACGCTCCGGAACACGGAAACTGAATACCTTACCGCTGCAGCGGGTCAAGTAAGGATTCCTTTAATTAGGCATTTTCTGGGCAGAGCAATAGCTTAGTGTGTTGTATAATGTCTATTAATGCTCTGTTTATGTGACAGAAGTCCTGTAATTAGCAGAAATTACAGAACATTATATATTATTTATTGACGTTAGTTATTAATAACCGTGACTTCTCAATAAGGTGTTACCAGTTATTAACACTGCACAAGTGTGTTAACACACATTTTTGGGTTCACCTTTGTTCTTTCCTTCCTTTCTCTCTCTTTCTCTCTCTCTCTCTCTCTCTCTCTCGCTAAGCGCTCCAATAAGTTAACATTCCGTAAGTTCTACCTCCACGGTGCTAACTAGCGGCTAGCTAGCCTCAGCTAACTAGCCTAGCTGTTAGCCCTGCTGCGATGCTAACGGGTTGCTAGGCAACCATACTCCCCCTCCCCTCCCTCACTCCCTCACTCACACACACATTTACACACACACATATTATCACTTGTGTCTTTCGATTAGATAACAGTTATACCAACGTGTTGCTGATTGATGGATGCACTGTGTTAATAAATATATTTTTATTATATGAGAGAAGTCATAGTGTCTTTTGTGT
Organism: Aulostomus chinensis; assembly: GCF_037954235.1. Taxonomy (NCBI): domain Eukaryota; kingdom Metazoa; phylum Chordata; class Actinopteri; order Syngnathiformes; family Aulostomidae; genus Aulostomus; species Aulostomus chinensis. The sequence goes on along the minus strand of NC_141329.1, from coordinate 15,065,227 downwards.
AGGAACTTGTGGTCACGTGTCTGAGCAATAGCCAGTGCTCGGATCTCATCCTTCAACATCAGAGCTGTCCCTAGGTAGTTAATGTTCCAGAATATTGACTGTTTAGTAGATAAACTCTGTTCACGACTGATAACTGTTACAAGTTTGGTCGTATTATAGTTTCCCTGAATTCATCAGGGTGGTGCCCCGTATAATTAATATTTAATATTAATTAGTAATTTATTTATCAATCGATAATTATATTCATAATTATCGATTATCATTATTTTTGACAAATTTGCTCTTCAGCGCACAACACCCTCCTGTCCTCTAGGTTTCTAATTTACCTATGTTCCTTTCCTCTTCTTTGAGTTCGCTTATTTAGTTTTATTAGTCTCTGACTGACTCTGAGTCCCTAACCCTAATCGGGGTTAGGGTTAGGGTTCGGTTTTAGGGTTTTTCCCACTCCCACCTAGGTGGAAGTGGGTAGTGCACGGTCCTTCCTCGGGGCTACGCCCACCACCCAAAGGTGGTGGGAGGGTCCCAAGATAAGTCCATAAGAACTTTCATGTGCTGGCATTTGCCGCAACGTTAGGGCCAGACTAGGCCAGACTAGGCCTTCCTCAGGCGGATACCAACTCCGTGTGAGTGAGGTACATGTCTGTGTCTCTCACACTCCTTTCGCCTTTGAGCTGTCCCTTTCTTTTCCTTGTCCCTTTTTGTTCTTACCCTTTTTATACTTTCCCTTCTTGATCTGAATTCCTTCCTTCCCTTCCTGTCCTCTAGGTTTCTAATTTAACTATGTTCTTTTCCTCTTCTTTGAGTTCCCTTATTTAGTTTTATTAGTCTCTGCTAGAGTTTTCTTTGCTCTTTCTTGAGTTTACGTTTAAGTCTTTTAGGGTGAGGGTTGGTTAAACCCCAAACCCTAACCCTAACCCCGATTAGGGTTAGGGTAAAGTTTGGTGTATGTAGCCCAAGTAGAAACGCCAGAACCCAGACTTGATCCTCAATTCTGCTCCAAAAGGCTATAGGAGTGCAGAAGTCACAGACCCTGATTTAGCCCAGTTTCACAAGTTTCACAGTTTTTTTCTCTTTGAACCTAGGAAGTTGAAATTTTCGTATGTTGTTCTGTCCTCCATAAGGATCGCATCTGTGGTGGTTTGACCCCCCTAAGTCCTTTCTGCTGTCCGTAAAGGGCGTGGCAAAGTCCAGAAAAGTCTATCTATTTAGCATCATAACTTGGTCAAAGCTGCTCCAAATGAGATGAGATTTCTGGGATGAGTTCACACCTCTGCCAGAAACCAAGATTTAAAATTTTGAAGCCCCTGCTCCTTCCTGAAGCTACTTCTTGTTTGGGATGGGGTTATAGAATTATTCCACCAGATTATGATTTTAGAAATTTTAGAGGCCTCACAGTTCAAGTTTCAGGTCAGTATCCACTGTAGAGGCCAAATGAGAGTAAAAGAGTCAAAGGGTCAAAGGGTCAATAGACCTCATGTCTCAGCCAGGCCTCAAAGGGTTAAGTGAGCCATTTGGAGCTCCTTTGAAAAAAAGCCTGAAACCAATCTTGTTCCACGACAAACATGAAGAATGATCTTTGGGAACATTTTCACATCTTTAAGACCGCCTTGACTCCTTTTTATAGCAGGTGTCACTGAACAGCACAAAGCCTGCTATTTCAGCCCATCAGGCCTCATTTCCTGATCAATTATTATTGTTTGAAACAAAGCTTAAGATAAATTGTTTATTTTTATTGTAATCATTTTCAACACCTGATAAGAGAAACACAATAAAAAACATTTGAAAAGGAAGGATCAAGGTGGTGTTGTACTGCAATACCTACTGTACAGCATCAGAGACATTCAGTTATTGATTGCCTGAATGATTGATTTACCCATGAAGAGGAACAGCTTTGTTGGAGCTGTAAAATTATACACATCAGAACGAAAAATGTTACATTTGAAAAGAAATTACATGACATTACCAGCACAATATATGAAGAACAGTTAGGATAAATTTAACTTGCCAAATAGTTTGGATTTCTTTAATTATATCCCTGATTAACCCAGACATAAGTGTGGTTTGTTTCACTCAATAATAAATCTGTAAATATAGCATGAAATGGTAGAACTAAAAGGCCACCTCTGAGTGCATGAGTTAGCCTCTGTGACGGATGTGACGTCAGCAGACCGCGCCCATTAGTTTGAATCATTGTTTATATTCTTAATGCTGATTGTTAGATCTATAATGGTTACAAATGTACTTTGTAGGTAGAATAAACATCCAGAAATTAAATGAATTCGTAGATTGTTTTATTAATCAAAAGATAAAGTATTAAAAAAAAAAAATTCTCGGAGTGAGCGATAATTTGCGGATTTTCTCACAGAAGAACGGGGGCCGACTTCCACGGAAGCGGATATATGGAATTATTTTTATTGAACAGCTGTCGTCAACAATCACACAAACAACAACAAACAAGCATAGCTGTTTTATATTTTGATGGTAATTCCTGGGCCAATATGTTTCATATTATTTTTATACGTCAACAATCCCACAAATATATTATCAACTCAGATAATGACGCAATGTAACGACAAAATACAATAACGTAAACGCCATTTAGGTTTCCGTGGTTTTAACCATAACAACTGCAAAAAACCTTGGAATGACGCTTGTAGCCTCCTTAGCAACCAACATAGCAACAGCAGAAACCAAGAGGTGAAAGATTCATCGTAATAACGAACAAACCAAAGATTATACACGAGAACCGAGCGAATATTATGAAAATAAAATGTACATTTCTCGCTAGAAATGTCATTAGAATGCTTTATTAAATTAAAACTCTCTTGGAATAAGGCACTTTCCTCCAAAAATGACAGGAGAGGCCGCCATGTTTTTTGTTTTGAGAGGCCCGCATGAAAGAGTCACATGACCTACCAGCGCTCCAATAGAAAAGAATAAGGGAAAAAAACGTACACATTTCACAATTTTTAGGCCTTTATCGTAGAACTGATACGTTTTGCACTGTGGACAAACGTAGCCTTTTCACGTTTTGACATGAGACTGGGTTGTCCTTTTAACAGGCAGGAACGTCGAGCAGATCCAGGCTCAATGGGGACGGCCTTCTGCTTTGACCGGTTGGGGGGAAAGAGAGCAGGAGAGCGGGGCAGAGACAAAGACAGATAATGGAGGAAGACATTTATGCAGAAGGAAAGAGTGGGACAGAGATAAAGAGAGAGAGGAAGGAAGACACTGATGGACAGATGGTGAGCAGGTGGAGCTACGGGTGGCAGCTTGAGCCTCTTCAGGTCTGCAGCCTCCTCCAGCAGCACCCCGATCTGGGATGAGGGGAGCACGAAGGCTCCGCAGAAGAAGAAAAGTTAGTAATACGTATGAGTATGATTTATGTATGACACATATAGGAGGACAGAGAGGAGTAGAGAGAAGCCCAGTGCACCATAGGAGATCCCCCAGCAGCCTAAGCCTATAGCAGCATATCTAAGGGCCAGCCTAAGCAGCCCTAACTATAAGCCTGATCAAAAAGGAAGATCTTTAGTCTGCTCTTATAGGTCGAGAGGGTGTCTGCATCCTGGACCGAAACTGGGAGATGGTTCCACGGGAGGGGAGCCTTAGAGCTGAAGTCTCTGGCTCCCAGTCGACTTTTAGAACTCTGGGAACCACCAGTAACCCTGCATCCTGGGAGCGAAGGGTTCTAGCTGAATAAAAGGGGACTATGAGCTCTGTCAGGTATGAAGGAGCCTGACTGTTGAGGACTTTGTATGTTAGAAGGAGAATTTTGAATTCTATTCTGAATTTGACAGGGAGCCAATGCAGAGAAGCCAGTACAGGAGAGACATGGTCTCTTCTACTAGTTCTCGTCAACACACGGGCAGCAGCATTTTGAACCAGCTGGAGAGTCTTTAGGGACCTACTGGTGCAGCCTGATAGGAGGGAATTGCAGTAATCCAGCCTGGAAGTGACAAAGGCATGGACTAGTTTTTCTGCATCTTTTTGAGACAGGATGTGTCTGATCTCAGCAATGTTTCACAAATGAAAGAAAGCAGTCCTAGAAATTTGCTTAATGTGGGCAATAAAGGACAGATCCTGATCAAAGAGAACTCCTAGGTTCCTTCGAGTTGTGCTGGGGGCCAAGGTAAGACCTTCCAGGGTCTAAGGGCAGAGGATGTTGTTATGATGCCATGTGAAGCCCTTTGAGAAAAACTGTTTGTGAAAACGGGCTATAAAAATAAAATTGCCTTGCCTTGCCCTTGCCTTGACTGTCCCATTTGATAAACTTGTAAAATGTCACGAGATAACTTCTGTTGTGATTTGGCGCTTTATAAATAAAATTGACTTGACTTGACTTGGAAGTTAGAATTTAATTTAAAGTAGAAAATTCTTCCCTCTTCAATCCTGTAATTCAGTGTTGTTAACTGTTTCAAACAAATTCTACTGTTCAACAGTTCTAGTGTTTCTAATGAAGCTGAATGTGCTCTCTTATACTTTCCTCAATTGTGTTTCTTTCATGTCCTCCTGAGATCAAAGACAGAATTCTAGGTACTGTCAAAGCCCTGATGACATTATCAGGAATTCTGACTTTGATCTGGAGACTCTGAAATCAGCTGATCTTATCCACATTCTAATTGTTCCTTTCCCTCTTTAGGAGTCATGGAGAATAGCAGTGTATATAATAATGTACATACAACCTTGCAGTATCTTTCCAAAGCTTTTGGTATTTCATCTTGTTTCTACTTGTAGTTTTAGTGTCTGGATCTTTTCTTTTTATATCCTGCTGTCTGCTCTTTGCTTTTGGAGCTTCCTTCCCAGCAACTACCAAGCCTCCTAGGTACTGTAGGAAACATGGTCAAGTTCTTCTCACTTTTCCAGTAACGTCCTGCTCACATTGATCGGTCTTCATTTTGACTCCTCCCACTGCCACAATGACCAGCCTTTATACACTTGGTGACTGGGGCCCTGGTTGCTGCAGGCCTCAACACCAGCCTGTGGTTGTGAGCAGGGAAGAACAGAACTAACAATATCTCACATGCAGGACCTGGGTCAGATCCCGGTGCCAGCTGGGGCACCACTTTAACCTTGACGCCCTGGAAGATCTTCTCCATGAACTCGCCTTTTTGGTTCCATCAAGGCCTGTGAGGATGGTGAAGAGTGATCCACAACCAGGCAGCACAGTCAGCAGCAGCCATTTTGTTCCACTAGAATCAAGTATGATAGTGAAAGACTGGTGAGTACTTGCTAACTAACACTTCCTGTTTTTATTGCTATTCTTCCATGAATGTGCTCATGTTGGCTTGTCCCCAACAAAAGTTTCAAAGCCATGATGACATCCTTCATTAACAATCAGACTTATTTTTTCTCTATTTGGACAAATAAGGTTTCAACTGACACGGCTGGCCAACGTCCTGGAGTTGATTCAGCCTGTAGAACCAGGTGCTGGTTCCTTCTTTTACCAGGCAGGAACGGGCACCAGATCCAAGGTCAGTAGGTGCAGATGTCTGCTTTGACTGGTAGGAGGAAAGAGAGCAGGAGAGCTGGTCAGAGACAAAGACGGATAATGAAGAAGGAGTGCTGTATTCTGCTAGCACATGCTAGTCACAGTCATAGATAATGAGTCTCAGCAGGTCAAGATTCATCACTTATCTCAGAAGATAATTGGACGTTCACTGGCAGACTATGAATGTTTGTAGGTCAGAGGTGAAAAGAGTACAAGTGCACCTGTTGTGTGTGATGGGGCACCAACATGCAAGAAGTTGTCATACATTTTGAGTGAAACAGTGTGAAAATTCAATTAAAAATTAAAATGATTTAATTCTGTGTTTAACTACCAGGCCTCTGGAATTCATTTGCCAAGAATTATTTAAATAACAATGAGGCCTCTGTAATTAAACCCAAGGAACAACTGATTACCTCACCATTGACTTCACACTGATAACCAGGAGGTAACGTGGTAGTCAGAGCAGCGATGCTCAGGTCTATGGACTCAGAGGAGGATTCTTCTTTTGGTCACAGGTTTGAAAATACCAATGGAAGAGAGAGGAGAGGCAGTTAGAGACCTGCCACACCTCTCCAGTGACCTGGGACATGATGGAAGTGGTGGGATTTTAACCCACGCCTCCTTTAGAGACTGGAGCCTAAATCCAGCGCCTTAGACCGCTCGGCCACACTACCTCACTGTGCAATTCAGCGAGTTGGTCTGCTAAAGGCATGTTGAAGAGGAAGTAACATCATGCTATAAAACTTATTCTGAAGGGGGACTCCTTCCCTCCACGGTCATGGGAAGTTATGACAGCGCCGCTCGAAGCAGCCAGGAAAGAAATGGTAAAAGGACTCAATTTGTACAGCGCCTTTCACCCTCAGCAGCACTCAAGGAGCTGAACAATGTCCTCTCATTCACACACACTCACACACTGATGCTGAAGGCTGCCATGCAAGGAGCCAATCTACTCATCGGGAGCAATTCGTGGTTCAGTATCTTACTCAAGGACACTTTGACATGGTCACCGGGGGAAATGAGGATCAAACCAGCCACCCTTTGGTTGACAGATGGCCATGCTACTCCTGAGTCATGTGACCTGGATAAGATGGTGAACTACAGCTGATCACCATACTAGCAAACCCCCTTTTGTTTGGTTTGGTTGTTGTTTGGTGACTGTGGATGGATACACAGGAGAAGTTGTGCATAAATTTGCGTTCCCTGTCCATTTGAATATATGCAGGAGTATGAGGTGGAAATAACACTTGTAGGAGAATGAGAGGTAAGTCTCAGCACTATGACCTGTGCTGACAGTAAAACATGTCAGCCCACATAACAAAGATGGCAGTCATCTGGGAAAGCAAGTACACCACACATACACATGGTACAGAGACGCCACACACAGACAGCCAAGGTCCAAGATAAGTGTAATCAGCAGAGGTGACAAGTAACGAAGTAGAAATACTTCGTTACTGTACTTAGGCAGATTTTTCAGGTATCCGACTTTACTTGAGTATTTATTTTTCTGACGACTTTTTACTTTTACTCCCGACATTGATACATCACAATATGTACTTTCTACTCCTTACATTTTAAAAACAGGCTCGTTACTTTTTTAACCTCCATAGATGACGACACAGCGTAAAAGACGTGACTAACGAGAGAGGGAAAGTCAACTAATGAAGAAGACGGAGGGACAGGTAACCGTGGGAAGGAGTCGAGTAAGTGAGTGGACAGTTAGGGAGAGAACCCAGAACAGCAGCGACATGGAGGCAAGAAATATTTCTTGCATGGAAGAAGGAAGTGAATCGGGCAGTATAGCCAATGGCGACGCTTCAGAAGATTCAGAGAAGCAAGACATTTCCCATCCATGGCCTTACTTAAGAGAATTATTCTATGTTGTCGGCTCCAAAAAGGACTCATGGCGAATGCAAATGTGTCTTGTGTCAACCTAAAAACCACAAGCTCCGTGCGCTCAAGAATTCTCCGTCAAATCTGAAAAAACACATACAGGTAAGGATGAATTTCTGTTGTTATCCTCATCTATTTAAGGATTTTTTGAGTCCGTTTTCTACATTAGCAACGCTGTTGGGGTACACATGTTTTAACACTAGCTAGTTCTCGGTTAAAAAAAAACAACAACCCAATAACCCCCAGTTTATTACTACTGTGGCTGTGCCATTGATGTGAGACATTACTTTTCAGGGCCATCTACCAGAAAGGTTTAGGCGTTGAATGGTAGTTTGGGTTAAAATAAATACATTTTCTGCTAGAAAAGGGCATCTATGCTGAGAGCCCTGAAGGCTTGTGTGCCACTATTTGTGGACTCCCCATTAAACCTGTTAAACATTTATATAACAACCGTAATTCTGTCAGGTTAACCACGTGACCAAATGTCTTGTGTGTGTGTCTGTGTCTCATATGTGTGTATTGTCAATCCCAGAAAAAGCACGTAAATCCCCTGGAGAGATACAAAAACCTCACTGCACCTACTTTGAAGAGGAAGTCCACCTCAGATGAAGGCCCATCCAAGCAGCTTAAACTGTGGGAAACCAAAAGAGTGTCACAGAGAAGTGTGGATGAAGCCATACTGAACTTTGTCATTCAAGGTCTGCACCCTCTCAGTATTGTCCAACAGCAGGGTTTTAAAACTCTAGTCCACCACCTGCAACCGGATGTGGTTGTAATGTCCCGAGGCACCATGAAAAACAAAATTGAGACAGTAACACTGGAAATGAAGAAGAATCTCAAGGCTGCTATGAGTGAGGTCGAATTCATTGCTACCACTACTGATTGCTGGACAGCACACAGACGGAGTTTCCTCGGAGTCACAGCACACTGGATAGAACCTGAAACAATGGGGAGATGCTCTGCTGCATTAGCATGTAAACAGCTCAAAGGGTCACACACATTTTCTGCACTTGCTGGTGCCCTAAATAACATTCCGAGTACAACATCGGTGACAAGATTGTGCGTACAACCACTGACAATGGTTTCAATTTTATCAAAGCTTTTCGAGTCTATGGAGAGCTGGATGAAAATAATAACCAGATTCCAGCAGAAGAGGCAAGGCCAAGTGAATCAGCAGAAAGAGAGAACAGTGAAGGAGAGGAAGAGGAGGAAAACACTGACCATCTTGAGTTTGTTGAAGCAGGAACCTTGTTGGAAGAAGATGATGGCCTGGAATACCAACTGCCAAGGCATCATCGCTGTGCCTGTCACCTTCTGAACCTGGTGTCTACAGTTGATGTTTCAGAGGCAAATTCCAATGCCATCTACAAGCAAATCTCTCGTTCAACATTTTCAAAGTGCTGGAGTCTATGGAACAAAAGTGGAAGATCCACTACAACTGCTGTGATAATTGAAGAAAAATGCAAACTCCAACTCTTGAGGCCGAATGAGACGAGGTGGAATTCTCTTTTCCTGGCCGTGGAAAGGATTGTGAGGATCATGAGAGAACAAGGAGAAGGAGCCGTTACAGCTGTGTGCGGTGTGCTAAAAATTCCAGTGTTAGTAGCTTACATTTTCACACCTTAGCGACTGCTATTAATTAGTTAATATTGATTCCTTTACACGTCTGCATGTGCACAATATACAAAAGTCATATGTTATATTTTTGACTTTTTATAACCACCATTATGTTGTGTTTTAAACATTGTGTCCTGATAGGCTCACTCCTGCTGAGATTGCTTTTCTCGCAGAATATGTGAAGACAATGAGCCCATTTGCAAAGGCGGTTAATGTTCTTCAGGGAGAGGCCAGTGTGCAGATGGGATGGCTTGTACCCACAATAACACTTCTCAAGACTAAGCTACGGAACCTTCGACTTTCCTCCAAGTTCTGTGTGCCTTTAGTAGATGCTCTTCAAGCAGGGCTTGACAGGCGATTTGGGAAGATGCTTGCTGATCCAGAGCTGATTGCTGCGGCCATTCTCGTCCCCAAATTCAAGACATGCTGGACAAGTGATGACTACACCCTAAAACTTGGTATGTATTAAAACATTTGCTAATGAGATAATGGGGAACATTTTTGAAGATGAATTATTCATAACATACTGGCTAATTGTCATACAGTAACAATTGAAAGTCACATTCACTTTCAACAAATAACAATCCAATGCTAAAAGTGCTGATATTTTTTAAAAAATCCTTTTAAAAAGGTAGTTTTGTGTTCTTTAGGCCTGGACTTCATCAAAAGTCATCTGAAGGAGCAGCCTACGGTGCATCCGAGTGACACTTCCCATTCTTCAGAGGAGGAAGACTTCTTTTCCCCCATCAAGCAGGGACATGTTCAACAAAACTCCAAGCAGCTCGATTCCTACATGGCATGCCCAGATGATACCATGGATGTCCTGAAATCTTTCCCAGCAGTCTGCAACTTATCACTGAAGCTCAACACACCCCTTCCTGCCTCAGCAGCATGTGAGAGGCTTTTTAGCACTGCAGGACTGATTTTCAGACCCAAAAGGGCATGCCTTGATTCAAAGAACTTTGAGAACCAGCTTCTGCTGAGGCTGAATAAAAGATTTTGGTAGTCTTGTAGAGATGAGTGAATTTCTCACAAAAGAAAAACAGACTTGATTAGACTTGAAGTTTCCATGTTGATCATAATGTTTCAAGCTCTTTTGCTGAAATGGAAGTCTGGGTTTGCATATTGCTGTAAAGTAAGGCATCAAACTGCTAGTTTTTCGATAAGTAGATACACATTCTGTTAAAAGTAACTCATGGTTCGGTGAGTACTTAGACTTGTGTTACATACAGCTGACATAATTTCACAGTGTGATAACAGTGTAATAAATTCCATGGGTTCATATTCATTCCTTGGTTACATCTGTTGTAGAGATATATGACAGAAGCAGTTGATTTGTTTTATTGTAAACAACAGAGCAAAACAGGAGAACCTGATTAATCTGTTATATGTTAAGCTAAAATATGTATTGTTTACTTTAAAGTCATAATCCACTTTGGATGCATTCATTGCCTTGTGTGTATAATGCTTGTACCCATTACATATGTGTTGTGGGGGCCATAGTTCAGTGTGTTTTCAATACAGAGAAAAGGAAAAGGGTAGAAAATGACATTAATCTTTCGTTATTTACGTGTAAACATCCAATTTGGCTTACTGGTCATAACTATTACTATTACGTTTTCTGACTTGTCTTCTGACTTTTTTCATTTTACAAAATGATCAATGGATGTATTGTGTTTCATTGATGGCAAAAAGTTATTTTTACTTTTTTACTTAAGTACATTTCAGAGCCTGTACTTTCTTACTTTTACTTGAGTAAAGGAGTTGAATCAGTACTTCTACTTTTACCAGAGTATTTTTTTACACAAGTAGCTGTACTTCTACTTAAGTACAGAATATAAATACTTTTGCCACCTCTGGTAATCGGGGAATGTCCCATTCCTTTCTGGTCCTTGAAGATAGTGTAAAGGCCATCACATCACATGAACACATACACACACACAGCCTGAATACAGTATAAAAGGGTATGTCATATTCTGTATCAGTGGGAAGACATCTTTAACTGCACTGCAGGTAGGGATCGTCGCTAAGAATAAAGAGATCTCCCATCTGGCACCTGAGACTCAGTCCTCTGATTCCTCTCATCTAATATTTTCCACCACGACATACTGTTTATTTTTGTTATTATTGAAGAACTGTTTACACTCCCTTACAGGTAAAGAAAATGGATGGCTGGATGGAAGTCCCCCAACTGTGGTTGTTCTGAAACTCTTCTCCTCAACCACTGCTGAGTTGACACTCTGAGATGGGAAACTCTGAGGATCTGGTTCCAGAACAGCTGATCTGAGTTGCTTCAATCAACTGTGAGTACGTTCACCTTGAGTTGCACACGTGCACAACCACGACAAAATGCCATCATCAATGGAGCCCCGATACCACGAGTCACCATGACAACCACAAACAAACTGAAAAGTTATTTCATGCCAATGGAGTTGGAGCACCACTGCAGCAGCGAGAATCGGCATGGGAGAAAAGTGCTACCTGAGTCAAGGCAGAAGTTTGAATGTACTTTTCCATTGATTTAACATTTAGCTGAAAGAGGTTGTAGCTTACATTTCTAGATATAAAAAGGAATAAAATCTGATTTTCATTCAGGTGCCATCCAACAGGGGAGGAGCGGACATGCAAGGAGTTAAAAATGAAACATAAAAACACCTTTCAAAAGGTAAGGCGTATTTTGCTGGGCAATGATTGTACCTCACTTTGATTTTATGTTTTTAAATATACTTAAGCTATGAAGTAAATATGAATTCAGTGGCTACTTCAAGTATTGATTTAAACCCCTAAAAAATGTTGTTTTAACATCACTTGATACCCACTTAGTAGATTGTACATCATACTATGTTGACACATTTTTATTGACATCATATGAAAAGTGACGTTGTGTAAACGAACAAAACAAAATCTACTAATAGAACAAAAGATTAGCATTTGAGGCCTGCCTCACCAACAGAAGGAAGGCATGGCCCGGAAAACAGGTGGAGGGCTGCCACCCCCAGCTCTGATGGAGGCTAAGGAGCTGGCTCTCCACCCAAACCATGAACCACTGGGGGCTAAGGAAGCTCATCTGAGCCTGTCACCCCCCCCCCCCCCCCCCCAGGGCACTCGTGCCTACATAAGATGTAAGTATACACTTGTGTCTTTAAAAACTAAAACTTATGTATAAAACTTATGACATATAAAATCTCCACCCCCCAACAATGGTGGATGGTGTCATCTGCCTTGTTGAGCCTCCCACTGAAACAATTGAGCACCTGTTTCCTGTTGAAATGTTGCAGTGTGCAGCTGAGGCTCTCTGGCAGTGGCACAAGGAGCCACAATGGCAGAACCTGGACCCTCCTGGAGGAGAACCACAGGTGAGTGCCTTCTTGGCTCCAGATTGATGGAAATCAAGTGTCTGAGGCTGTCAGCAGCCATTAAGTTGATCTGGATGGGCACTGGTATTTTTTCTTGCTGCAGCTCAGGAGTGATTCAGGAGAATAGTTTCAGAACAGCCAAGGTTGGGGACTGGAATTTTAAAACTTCACCTGGAACCAGACAACCTTGGGAGGTAAACCTCAAATCATAGCCACTCAGATGCAGCAGCAGAAAGAAGCTGTCATCTACCCTGACAGTCAGAGCATCAAGTCAAGAAAACATCAACCATCTTGTAGTTCCAAACCTTCACCTGTCAGATTCAGCTACTTATTATTGTGGGACTTTATATTTGAAAACAAAAGGGAATTTGGACAAAGAGTTTTCCTTCAAGTCCAAACATCGTCCAGCCTCCAACCAGAGGTCCATCAGTTATCATGGGAGCCACATGTGGAGTCTGGATTCTTTTCTAGAATGTGACGGCAATGACAGTCCTGCCAAGTGACACCACTGACATGAATGGGTGACTTCAGTCACATGACTGGATGACAGTGTAGATGCCAATGTAGAGGTTGGGGAAATAGTCTCTGAGAATCTAGCTTGAACTAACGCCCTCCTTGTTTTTCAAAAACCCAAACAGCGACCATCAGTCTCCCTCCAATCCTGTACTTGGGTTCAATGTTGCTGTTCCATTTTGCAGCAGTAGGTGTTGCTGTGATACCAGATTCAGTTCAAGATTCCCAGCTCCAGCTCATGTTGGTGACCTCAGTGGCAGGGTAAAATGGCGCTTCAGTGGATCATGTGGATCAACTCATGTCTGTCCTCACTGCTCCACAGGTCTGTCAAATGTTCTGTAAAATAGTTTGACCTACAGCAGAGATGCTAGATTAGGAGTTGATGGGAGTTGTTGCAGATACCAGTGTCCTAAGTCTAGGCTTGAACCTAGTTTGTGCAGTTATTTGTCAAGCTAGCAGCGATTCTTTTCACTGCCAAGCTAAAGTGACTTCTGTCAACAAAAGGTAAACATACTAAAGGATATTTCTACTGTCAGTTCAAGATTTTTATCAAGCTCCTTTTTCATAGCTTCAACCTTCCTCTTGTGTTAGCTTTCTGTTCCCATCTCTTATGTTAACAGGTCAGTTTTGACCCACGTCTTCAATCAGCTGTAAAATAAACTAAAAACAATTTTCTACCATCCAAGTTGTTTCCTATCTCTTGGTTACCTTGTTAGGCTTCCTTATCCATGGACATATTGATTTGAATATTTTGTTGTGGGCCTCTGGACCTTTTTTAGTCAGTAGAACAAGCCAGAACCCAAAATATGAATTTGCAAGGTCAAACAAACAACAACCAGTCAAGCAAATCAAACCAACAGAAACCAACAACTGGTTCCAAAACCAGTAAAAAACAAAAACAGAGGAAAAGTCTCTGTGTGCAAGAACATACATGTGTATGTGTGTGTGTTTAGATGCGTGTGTCAAAAACTGACACACTTTTTTTTGGACAACATGAGCCAACAGTGGTGGTGTCTGTAAAAGAGGTGGAGCTCTGTCCTTCACCTGCAAGATTTCAGCAGGCAGCTCAGGTCTAGTTTTCTTCTCTGTGCCACCATGATAAGTTTCCTCCTGAGAAGTTCTTGTCCAAGGTCATAGCTGGTAAAAGAATTGTCACAGTGATATTGGGACCCTGCAGTCCAGTCGTCGTATCCATGGCAGAGTGAGGAACTTCTTGGGCTTGGTGGCTGCGGAGTGGGACCTCGATGTGTCACGGACAAACTTAGAGGAGGACAAATGGAACAAAAATGAAATGATTCCACTCACTGAAGATGGAATGAAGCTTCATAAAGTGTTGAAGTCCAAAGGGGAGAAGAAAAGAGAGCAGCTGTTGGTAGGACCGAACCCTGCAGCATAGAAGATACTCAGGGAGTGCCTTCTTTCCCAAATCATTCTTTTCAACCGAAGAGGCAGCAAAAATGCTTCTGCAAGACGTACAGAAACTAAGCCAAACAGGCACCAAATGAAGATGTCATGCAGTGCCTGTCAAAACTGGAACAAGAGGCACAAAAAAGTCAATGGGAGATGTCCTTTGAACAAGGTGAAGACAAACAGGATGCATGAATGCTTTCTTAATTAATGGTTTAGTTATCCATCGTCATCTTCCGCTTATTCATACACATTAAGGGTCGCGGGGGGCTGGAGCCTATCCCAGCGTAAACGGGCGAGAGGCACGGTTCACCCTGGACAGGTCGCCAGTCCATCGCAGGGCCAACATAGAGAGACGAACAACCTTTCACACTCACATTCATACCTACGGTCAATTTAGAGAATCCGATCAGCCTAGTCACAAAATGCATGTTTTTGGATGGTGGGAAGAAGCCAGAGTACCCAGAGAGAACCCACGTAGACACGGGGAGAACATGCAAACTCCACACAGAAAGATCCCGTGCCCGAGCCGGGACTCGAACCCGGAACCTTCTTGTTGGGAGGCCACAGTGCTAACCACTGCACTCCCTGTGTCTGTGTGGGTTCTCTGGTACTCCAGCTTCCTCCCACAGTGCAAAGACATCAAGAGAGGACGAGGCTGATTGATACTCTAAATTGAATGTGAGTGTGTCTGTCTCTATGTGTTGGCCCTGCAACAGACTGGCGACCTGTCCAGGGTGAACCCTGCCTCTCGCCTGTAGCCACTGGGATAGGCTCCAGCCACCCCCCCTGCGACCCTTAATAGGAGTAAGCGGAAGACGATGGATGGATGGAAACTCGCACCCTAATGTACACACACACACAAACACACACGTGTATAAACATGATGTTCCGAATGTTTCACTCTCTGTGGTTGTCCAGCTTTCCTTGCCTCTTCACTGTCATTGTCAGAACTCTGAGCAATCTTACTCTCTAGGTGATGTGCCTGTGTGATGGATGATTGCTGTCTGTTCAACCAGCTTCATTTGTTGATATCTGAGAAGTACTGAAGACAGCAAAGTGTGCTGATTGGCCAACAACCCCACACAAGTCAAAGGTCACTGCTCTGAGGCGGACCAGTTTACTTTAACAGTGTTGACACCATCCACTGCTGGCGCTCTCTTCAGTGCTTCTTGTTTCTGCCCTTTGTGTGTGAGCTCCTGGAACAGCTGGTCCGGCTCTCTCCCTTTTCTTTTCTATTCCACGAATTTTTTATGTTTTGTTGATTTTTTTTCACTTTAAACAGATCTTCTGGTCTTTCCTCACAACAACTTTTCCTTAAGCAAAGTTTTTTGATACACAGAGTTGAACGTGCCTCTCGTTTTTGTTGGTGAAGGCATCGTATAAGATGCATAAAATCACACCATGAAGTAGGCTAATGAATAATAAATCAAATTTGAAAATGCTTTATTTTAAGATATAAAATATCTTATGAATATCTGGAGCTTCATTCCAGCAGCAGACCTCCTCAGGTGATGGAATTTATATTTGACATGTTTACCCATTAAATGAGACACATTTGCAGTCCATTGAAATCTACTTGTGTTCATGGTGAGTTGATTTAAAAACATGAGCTGACAGAATCTACGTTTAGGTAGGAACCACCATATCCAGGTGCCTGGACCTTTTTGGAGTCAGAGCCATCAAAGTAGCAGACGAAGCTAGCAGAAATTAGCATTGAGAAGAAACTGGATACCTGGAGCCTACTTTTGGGTCTAGTCAAGTGATAGCAAAATAATATGACATTGTTGTCAGCCTGCTCAACACTGATCAAATACCACCCTATTGCATTGTGGGAAATTTCTGCTTGGCTTGTATTCTGCCCTCACTGCTTCCCCAGCGCAGCTATGCAGATAGCGAACACATCCAGAGCTGTTGACACGTGAACGTCATTCTAGGATTTTATTCACAGGCCCACAGAAGGACACAGTAAAAACTGTAACAAAAGATAAATCACAATTATTAGACTTGCATTTACCATCATTATGAGAGGAACAAACACAAAATATACAGGTAGAATTAACCAAGAAACAAATGAGAGCCAATAAGCCTAGCCAAGTCAACCACAGATGCTAACTAGGTGTTTGCCTAGGTGTTAGCATGCTAAACTAGCGCCGTAAAAATACGTTTTTTTTTGTTTTGTTTTGTCTTAAATATATAACATTCCCACACGTCACGGCATAAATGAATAAACTTACGAGCTGTGTTCATGGAAGATGTCAAGGGCTTCAAATCTGTAATAATGATGCAATAAATGTCGGGAAAATAACAAAATGTGGCGGACTTTTCACTTCCGGTCACTCGTTCCCCCCCACTTCCTGTCTGACCCTTCAAATCAAAAGCATGCTCAAACAACCAAAGACGTTGGAAATTGACAAAATCAGCTCCTCAAGAAACCAAAAGGCTCTGAAACACTGCAAGAGCCAGAACACTCCCCGCCTGACATCAGTAGATGTCATAATTCAAACTTATTTAGTACCAGACAGAAGAAGAACCATATCTGTAATTGGTCGCAGGTAAGATTTGCAAACATCTGCCCTCCTGATCCTTCCGTCACTGCTGGGGTAAGTCTTTACCACAACCCCCATGGGCCAGTCGTTCCTGTGGTGCTTGTGAATCCTTCAAAAGGACGACATCGCCGTCCTGAAGGTTTGGTCGTGTCGAACACCATTTTCGACGGCCTTGCAGTGTGGAGAGGTATTCCTTCCTCCAACAATGCCAAAAAGAATTGGTGAGGTGCTGTACTCGTCTCCACTGTCATTTGTAGAGATCCTTTTCCTCAAAATTCCCCTCCGGAGTAGGTGACACCCCAAGCTTCTGTGTAAGAAGCGACGCTGGTGTGAGAATGATTGGGGAGTCTGGGTCACTTGAAACTGGAAGCAGTGGGCATGCATTCATGATAGCTGCTACTTCACACATGAATGTCGTGAGAACCTCATGCGTGAGGCGTTGAGGTCAGATGCCAGACAACATAGAGTCCAGGATCCTGCGTGCAATTCCAATCATCCGTTCCCAACTCCCTCCCATGTGAGAAGAATGGGGTGCATTGAACACCCAGGTGCAGCCACTGTCTCGAAGGAAAGCTTTCATGCTTGGCTCAGTGGCAGTCTTTGAACTGAGTCCAAGCTCCTTGGAGGCGGCAACAAAATTAGTGCCACAGTCAGATCTGAATTGCTTTGCGACCTAACAGAAAAGAATCTACGCAGAGCATTAATAGAACAGGAAGTGTCCATAGACTCCAGCACCTCCAAATGGACAGCTCTTGTGCTGAGGCAGGTGAACAGCATTGCCCACCGTTTGCTGCTCGCAAGTCCTCCTCTTGTCCTACGCGAGGTGATTGACCATGGCCCAAACACATCTACACCCACATATGAGAAGGGTGGTTCGCTGCTCAAGCGATCTGGGGGCAAATCTGCCATTTTCTGGGTCAGTGTTACTCCCTTAAGCCTGCGACAAATCACACAGGAATGAATAAGGCTGCTTATTGGTCGTTTTCCACCAATGATCCAAATTCCTGCTGACCTTAAGGCACCTTCGGTGAAATGACGCCCCTGGTGTTGAACCTTTATGTGGTGATGTCATATCAACAGATTGGTCACGTGGTGTCGCCGAGGCATAATGACCGGGTTCTTCTCTTCACGTTGAAGGTCTGATTGTGTGAGCCTTCCCCAACCCTTAACTGGTTGGTTTTGTCAAGATAGGGGCAAAGCTTCACAAGAGGGCTGCCTCTGGGGAGGTCTTTATTATTCTTGATTAGCTTCAGCTCCTCTGGAAATGCGTCATGCTGGACAGCCTTTAGGATGGCCTGCTTAGCTTTGTCAAATTCTGCGATGGCAAGTTCATCACACATGTGCCAACCCTTGCAGGTCTTGCTCTCTCCCTGGGTGAAGGTATGGGCAATGTGGACTAGTCTCGCAACTGCCTTGGTGAGTGATTTCCAGCTTGAGAAGAGGGCCAGGTTTTCTGTGTTTAAGCAAGTATGTGATGTCTGAGACGCTGATGTAAGCAAAGGTCGTACCTCCGCATCAATCTCTGGATCCACTAAATTGAAGGAGGTCGGGTTTGGTAGGATGCTTTGAGCGGGTCTGAGCAGAAAGCTAGGTCCTCTCAGCCATGTACTGGAGGCCAAATTAGCGGCTGAGAGAGATCTTGATCCATGGTCCGCTGGATTCTGATCGGAGGGTACATAGCTTCATTGTTCCGGACGAGATTCCTGTCGGATTTTCTGAACCCTGTTGCTTACATACACATGGAACCTCCTGGTCTCATTGTGTATGTAGCCGAGAACGACTTTGCTGTCGGAGAAGAACCATGTGCTGTCAAACTGAATGTCCACCTCGTCTCTGATCATTCTTGCAACATCAACTGCGAGGACTGCAGCACACAACTCAAGCCTTGGGATGCTTGGTTCAGGTTTTGGAGCAAGCCTGGCCTTCCCAAACAAAAATGCAACCTCCACCTGACCCTCACTGTTAGTGGTCTTCAAGTAAGCCACTGCAGCTATGGCTTGTGTAGAAGCATCACAAAAAATGCAAACCGCCTTCTGCCGTGCTTCTTCAAGAGAGGTGGTCGTGTATGGTCTTGGAATTTTAATGAGCTCCAGGTACTTTAAAGAGTCCCTCCATTTCTGCCCTATTCCGAGCTGTGCCTCCCACCCACAGTTCTCTTTGGTTAGTTCTCTCAGCAGAGCCCTGCCTTGGATACTATCTGGTACTACAAATCCAAGGGGATCGAAGAGACTGTTTATTGTCGACAAGACTCCTCTCCTGGTATAGGGTTTGACTGTTTCTGAAACTTGAAACGTAAACACATCTGCCGCAATATCCCAACTGATTCCTAAACTTCTTTGAAGGGGTGGGAACTCATTATTGAAGTCCAGATCCTTCAATCCAACTGCAAGGTCTTCTCCAGGGAAAGCCATCATGACTTCTGAGCAGTTGGAGGTAATCTTGCACAACCTCAAATTGGAGGCAGCGAGCAGCTCTTCAGTCTCCCACAGCAATGCGATGGCCTGAGTTGCACCGGAGACCGATTTCAGGCCATCATCAACATAGAAATGTCTTTCAACAAATCGTCTGGCTTCATGGCCCTGAGGATCGTTGCACTGGTGTGCTGCCTTCCGAAGGCCAAAGATTGCAACAGCTGGCAAAGGACTGTTGCCAAACACGTGTACACACATCCTGTACTCAACTATGTCTTCGTCTGGGTTATTATTGCGATGCCACTGGAAACAAAGGAAATTCCTGTGGTCCTAGTGTACCAGAAAGCAGTGAAACATCTGCTCTATATCCGCCGTTACTGCCACCAACTCCTCTCGGAAGCGAAGAAGCACTCCAACCAAACTGTTATTCATGTTTGGGCCTGTGAGCAACACATCATTCAAAGACACCCCATGGTGTTTCGCACTAGAGTCAAATACCACCCTTATTTTGCCCGGCTTCTGAGGGTGGTATACGCCAAAGAATGGGAGATACCAACATTCTTCACCCGCTCTTATGGATGGAGGTAACTCTGCGTGACCCTTATCAAACAGCTTCTGCATAAACTCCATGAAATGTTCCTTCATTTCTGGACGTTTCCTCAGCGTGCGGCACAATGAGTTGAGGCGTGAAACTGCTAGGCCTCTGTTATTAGGAAGGCGGCACCTCGGAGAGCGGAAGGGTAGGGGAGCCACCCAGCTGTTAGAATCATCCTGGTAGAAACCCTTTTCCATGAGCTGCAGGAAGGCTCTGTCCTCCAGAGAAGGTGCTAGCATCTCATCCCTCTCGTTGTAGCAAAAGACAGATTTTTCTATAGCGTCGATCTGTACTGGGCTGTACGCATCACATGGGTGACTCTGTGGCTGGAAATGTTCCATCCATCCATCCATCGTCATCTTCCGCTTAGTCCTACACATTAAGGGTCGCGGGGGGGCTGGAGCCTATCTCAGCATCTACGGGCGAGAGGCGGGGTATACCCTGGACAGGTCGCCAGTCCATCGCAGGGCCAACATAGAGAGACGAACAACCATTCACACTCACATTCATACCTACGGTCAATTTAGAGTATTCAATCAGCCTAGTCCCCAATTGCATGTTTTTGGACTGTGGGAGGAAGCCGGAGTACCAGGAGAGAACCCACGCAGACACGGGGAGAACATGCAAACTCCACACAGAAAGATCCCGTGCCCGAGCCGGGACTCGAACCCGGAACCTTCTTGCTGTGAGGCCACAGTGCTAACCACTGCACCACCGTGCAGCCCCTGTAAATGTTCCTTCACTTTGAAACTGTTCTGACAAGGCAAAAAGAAGCTTGGACGGCCGTTTTCCAAGACATTTGTTCTGAAAACCTTCACTGACGTAGGCCTGTGTGCTCCCCCATGACAAACTTCGCCCACGATGACCCATCCTAGTGCTAGTCTTTGTGCGAAGGACACGTTCACAGGTCCATTACACTGCTCCTGTACCTTGTGTACTTGAATGATGTCTCGTCCAAGTAACAAGAGGATGTTAGCCTCTGGGTCAAGGGGTGGGATCTTGTCTGCCAGATGTTTGAGGTGTGCATGGCTACGAGCAACATTCGGAGTGGGAATTTCATTCCGGTTATCAGGGAGGGCGTTGCACTCTATTATGGTGGGTAGGTGTAGGCTCGACTGACCATCAAACGACTCGATGATGAAGTTGCTGGCCCTACGGCCTGAGGTTTCAGACACCCCAGTACACCTCTTGAGTGTGTAAGGAGCTGCGTTGTCTGTTGAAATGCTGAAGGCGTCGAAGAATGCAGACTTTGCCAAAGATTTGTTGCTTTGGTCATCCATGATTGCATATGCCTTGATTTTCTTGTTGGGCTGCTCTTTTGGATACACGGTAACCAAGCATATCTTAGAGCAGGACTGACCCCCATTATGACTGCCACACACCTGAGTGCACGTAGATGTAGCCTCCTCCGTACCATTGTCTGTGTTGTTCTCCCCGCCGTGGTCTGAGATTGGTCTAGCGTTCTCTGACAACCATGGTGCCGGGCCTGCATGAAGCGCAGCAATATGCCTATTGCTTCCACATTCAGAACACTTGATTTCTGCCTCGCAGCCTTTTTAGCCTGGTGACTGGACGTATCACAGCATTTGAAGCAAATTTTGCGTTCTTTGAGGAATGATTTGCGTTCATCTAAAGGTTTTGTCCTGAAAGCCCTACACCTCCGAAGTGGATGGGGTTTATTATGGATTGGGCACTGCTTGACAGGATCTTGGGTAGAGGTATTAGCGCCAACTTCTGTCTTATGGACTGCAAGTGGAAACTTAGGCCACACGTACCTTGCAGAACGATGATCCGCCTTGGACTGACCAGATGTAGAAGCCAAGACCATCGGTTTAAAGCTCGGATCGTTTCTCATTCTTGCCTCGTCTTGTATAAAGCAACAGAAAAAGGAGAATGGTGGAAAGCTGACGTGATGCCTCAGTTTATATTTAGTCCCTTCTGACATCCATTTTTCTTGCAGGTTGAATGGAAGTTTGTCCACGATGGGAGCAAGACCGCGTGCAGTATTGAGATATAAAAGGCCTGGCAAGCCGCCATCCTCCTTAGCTGCCCGAATCTCCAATAGCACATCTCCCAACTGTCTGAGCTTTTGTGGCTCTTTGTTGGTTATTTTCGGAAAACATTCATGTCTTTCAAAGAGAGCCTTTTCTATAGCTTCAAGTGAGCCGAAGCACTCCTCCAATCTCTGCCACACTCTGCTCAAACCCAGTGATGGGCTGTTGATATGCACTGGATGAATGCGTTTTGCTTGCTTGAATGATTCCGGACCGAGCCACCGGGTCAGTAGATCCAGTTCTTCACTAGCCTTTAAACCCAGCCCCTCTGTGGCGTTTATGAATGAGGCTTTCCAAGCCCTCTAATTGTCCGGTCTGTCAGTGAACTTGGTTAATCCCTCAGTAAGTAGGTCTCTCCGGGCCAGGTATATAGCTAGATCAGCAACCGCAAAGTCCCTATTAGCTGGTGAAGTGGTTCTCACTCTGTTTTGAGACAAAGCTTTCCCAATGGTGCTGGAATGGTGTGGTTGAGCTGATGAGGAACTTGGTATGTTGCCTGGCTGTTGTGAGTCAAAGACATAATCATCAGGTATTGGTGGGTTGGGTTCATGGTGAGGTAACGAACGCAAGTTGTGACTGTTAAGCGGTGATGGAGTAGGGTTATCATAAGGAAGAGCAGACATTTCTAACTGCATGTGGTGAGGCGGGTCCTCTTCCTCTGCTTGCTCACTATCTGGTTTTGTAACTCCAAGAGGTGCTCTGTCTGCTGTGGAGAATTGTCTCTGCTGCAGAAAACATTTCTCAGATAAAAGAAACTCCTCCTTGTTTTTAATCTCCACACCATGTACAGCTGCCTCCAAGACGTCAGCTTCGGCGAGTGCAGCCTCTGCCTCCATCTCCTCTTTCATAGCATCTAGTGTAGCTTTCAAATGCGTCTCTTCAACCTTTAGTTGAGCTTGCTTCACTTTAATTTCAATTTCTCTTCGTGCGAAGGCTGCCCTGGTGCGGGCTGCTTCTGCCTTTGCGCGTGCTGTTACTGCTGCCATACTAGCTGATGACCTACTTGACCGATGTGATGATAATAAAGATCTGGAGCAAGTCCACCTGACGTCCATGTCGTCTTCTTCCCCTGGCTGCATCATGCTTCTGCAGAGTCTCTGATTATTGAAGTCTGTGACCCCCATATGATCTTCACAGAACAGCTCTTTTTACTATTCTGCCCTCACTGCTTCCCCAGCGCAGCTATGAAGACAGCGAACATATCCAGAGCTGTAGACACGTGAACGTCATTCTAGGATTTTATTCACAGGCCCACAGAAGGACACAGTAAAAACTGTAACAAAAGATAAATCACAATTATTAGACTTGCATTTACCATCATTATAAGAGGAACAAACACAAAATATACAGGTAGAATTAACGAAGAAACAAATGAGAGCCAATAAGCCTAGCCAAGTCTACCACAGATGCTAACTAGGTGTTTGCCTAGGTTTTAGCATGCTAAACTAGCGCCGTAAAAATAAGTTTTGTTTTTGTAACCCACATGGTTACTAAACCAATATTTGTGATTTAGATGTAGTACCTCAGTTTCACTACTTGGTGGCGCACCACCCCTATGCGTAATGTCAGACACATTGAACATGATCTCGGTCTGACCTGTACGTGGTCACGGTCGGCACTGAGCGCCATCTTAGTCAGAGCTGAGCCACTGAGCAGAGCACTCGCACATGGAACGAGCTGACGAACCGGGGAAAAGTCGTGTGAGTGTGAGTGAACGAGAGCGGAGCCGAGTTTCACCGTGTAAGCCTCTGAGAACTCCGGTAAGAGAAATGCTATGTTACTGGCTAAGCTTCAGGTTAGCTGTTGGTATTAGCATGATATGAGGAAATTCCTGTTACTGAAGCATGTTCATAAAACCAGTCGGAGTCCATGATATGTTTCCTTAATGTCTTAAACCTACTCTGGTACCTGTGGTATCATTGTATACTCTGTAAACAAGCTGTAAAAAGATTGCTAATGACCTAGCGCGAAGCTAACGATAATCGCGGCAAATCGCCGCTAAGCTAACTCTGGATTTTACCTGCAAAAGGTGATGTGAATGCTAATTGTGAGGCTATACAAGCTAACGTGCTATTAGCTTGTTAAGCTAATGAGCCTTTACTGTGATTAATGATGAGAAATGGAGACAGCTATGGTACAGAAATGTGGTTATTTGGTACCAGTTCATGTTAATTATTTTCATGGTCATTGAAATGAATGTATTGAGTGTTTTGCACTAAAGTTGGTTAAATATGTATGCTGTTAAAAAGAATAAGTTAGTATTGTAACTTCATGGTTAAAAAGAGATAAAATTCATGGTTAAAAAGATAAGTACTGTTGTTGGAAAGATAAATATTGATTCAAAGAGCTGTTTAGAAAAATAAATAGAGCTTTACTGAAATAAATAAGCTTATTTATGTTGAAATATAAGTTCATGATAAATAATAGTCATGGTAAAAATACTTATATTGTACTGCAAAAATATGTAGACTCATTTAAAGCATTTAAATGCAGTGTATCCTTTATTTGGGTATATATATGGAAGAAGTAGAGTGAAAAGTGAAAGTAAAAAGATGTCATTGAATCGAGAGTAATGATTATTTGTTCTACACTCTATGTGTAGACTGGTTTTTCCTTTTGGGTTTTATTGATGGACTGAGGATGGAGACTTCATTCCGATTCCGGACCGAGGAGGTTCGGTGGCGAGCCATAAGGACGAGCGATTCAGACGGAACGGTGCACGGTCTGGCCAGCTGTGGGATCCACTCCGAGGAGCTTCTGACATCAACTCACTTCACTTGTGATACAGATAAGAACATAACACAAAAATCTACCCGGGTAGTAACCTTATGGACTGAACATTTAACATTACACACACAGAACACGAACGGAAACTGAACCGAACTCTAACCTTCTACAAAGAAGGAAGGACATTTTCTTTTGAATTTTTTTATTTTTTTATTTTATTTTATTATTTTTCTACCATTTTGAAAGAGCTCTATTTTTCTGTATATTTTATTTTCATTCATTGCAAAATAATTACTGTTGGGGCAATAAATTGTCGACCATTAACCTCATGGTATCGTACTCGTCTAACTCTTACCAGCTCTCCGAACCTAGCAAGAATGTTAGTGTCATTTGTCGTTGCTAATTCGACTACAGGCGCTACATTTTTTTTTTGTTTTGTCTTAAATATATAACATTCCCACACGTCACGGCATAAATGAATAAACTTACGAGCTGTGCTCATAGAAGATGTCAAGGGCTTCAAATCTGTAATAATGATGCAATAAATGTCAGGAAAATAACAAAATGTGGCGGACTTTTCACTTCTGGTCACTTGTTCCCCCCCACTTCCTGTCTGACCCTTCAAATCAAAAGCATGCTCAAACAACCAAAGACGTTGGAAATTGACAAAATCAGCTCCTCAAGAAACCAAAAGGCTCTGAAACACTGCAAGAGCCAGAACAGGAGCCTACTTTTGGGTCTGGTCAAGTGATAACAAAATAATATGACATTGTTGTCAGACTGACACCTGCTCAACACTGATCAAATACTGCCCTATTGCATTGTGGGAAATTTCTGCTTGGCTCGCGTCCATCAATACATACGAGGAAATTTCTCAAGAATAAGTATTGATAGTGCAAACTCGTGAGTACATAATGTTTTTTATACTGAGTAGGGCAGAAGTATGGAATTTCAGACACATCCTGTGTTTGTGTTGTTTATTCATTGATATTTCATACAATTCACAATCAAAGCTGCAGAAAGTAAGAGGACAAGCAGTGATGTTTAAGATGAACATCCAACATGGGGCAAGAACCCACAACCTTGAGATTAAAAGTCTCATGCTCTATCAACTGAGCTAGTCAGGCTATATCTGAGTAGCTTCAATAGCATGAAGTGATCAGAGTGAGAGACGTTTGGTGCACACAAGCTCTTCATCAGACTGAAAGTCACATGAGCAATCACATGATTGATGAATGACAACAAATACATGTTCATCTTTGACAAAAAAGTGAAATAAAAGTTAAAGAGAGTTTTAATTTAATAAAGCATTCTGATGACATTTCTAGCGAGAAATGTACATTTTATTTTCACAATATTCGCTCAGTTCTTGTGTATAATCTTTGGTTTGTTCGTTATTACGATGAATGTTTCACCTCTCGGAAGAGAGTCGTAACAGTGTCACGTTTCTGCTGTTGCTATGTTGGTTGCTAAGGACGCCATTACGGACGAGCAGCATTTCAAGATAGGTTTGATTTTTTTTTTAAAAAAGCATTTAAAGGACATTTCTGGCGAGAAATATACATTTTATTTCCATAATATTCGCTGTTCAATAAAAATAATATGAAATGGATTTTAGTGCCCCAGGAATTACAAACATCTACTTCTGGGAAAGTCGGCCCCCCATTCTTCTGTGAGAAAAATTATCGCTCACTCTGAGGAAAAAAAAAACAAATATTTTTAATACTTTATCTTTTGATTAATAAGACAATCTACAAATTCATTTAATTTCTGGATGTTTATTCTACCTACAAAGTACATTTGTAACCATTATAGATCCAACAATCAGCATTAACAATATAAACAATGATTCAAACTAATGGGCGCAGTCTGCTGACGTCACATCCGTCACAGAGGCTCACTCATGCACTCAGAGGTGGCCTTTCAGTTCTACCATTTCAAGCTATATTTACAGATTTATTATTGAGTGGAACAAACCATACTTATGTCTGGGTTAATCAAGGATATAATTAAAGAAATCCAAACTATTTGGCAAGTTAAATTTATCCTAACTGTTCTTCATATATTGTGCTGGTAATGTCATGTAATTTCTTTTCAAATGTAATTTTTTTTCGTTCTCATATGTGTATTTTTACTGCTCCAACAAAGCTGTTCCTCTTCGTGGGTAACTCAATCATTCAGGCAATCAATAACTGAATGTCTCTGATGCATGTAAAGTGTGTACTGCATTACAACAGATGCGATCCTTACGGAGGACAGAACAACATATTAAAATTTCAACTTCCTAGGTTAAAAGAGAAAAAACTATCCCCTTGTGAAACTGGGCAAAATCAGGGTCTGTGACTTCTGCACTCAGTGCAAAACGTATCAGTTCTACGATAAAGGCCTAAAAATTGTGTAATGTGTACGTTTTTTTTCCCCCTATTCTTTTCGACTGGAACGCTGGCAGGACATGTGACTCTTTCATGCGGGCCTCTCAAAACAAAAAACATGGCAGCCTCTCCCGTCATTTTCGGAGGAGAGTGCCTTATTCCAAGAGAGTTTTAATTTAATATAGCATTCTGATGACATTTCTTGCGAGAAATGTACATTTCATTTTCACAATATTCGCTCAGTTCTTTTTGTATAATCTTTGGTTTGTTCGTTATTATGATGAATCTTTCACCTCTCGGTTTCTGCTGTTGCTATGTTGGTTGCTCAAGACTCTACTAGCGTATTGTTGACTAATAAAAATAATATAAAACATATTGACCCAGGAATTACCATGAAACTTGGTCAAAGTGGGCTGCACGGTGGTGCAGTGGTTAGCACTGTGGCCTCACAGCAAGAAAGTTCCGGGCTCGGGCACGGGATCTTTCTGTGTGGAGTTTGCACGTTCTCCCCGTGCCTGCGTGGGTTCTTTCCGGGTACTCCGGCTTCCTCCCACCGTCCAAAGACATGCAATTTGGGGACTAGGCTGATCGGATTCTCTAAATTGACCGTAGGTATGAATGTGAGTGTGAATGGTTGTTCGTCTCTCTATGTTGGCCCTGCGATGGACTGGCGACCTGTCCAGGGTATACCCCGCCTCTCGCCCGTAGATGCTGAGATAGGCTCCAGCCCCCCCGCGACCCTTACTAGTAAGGGATAAGCGGAAGATGACGATGGATGACTTGGTCAAAGTTGCTCCAAATGAGATGAGATTTCTGGGATGAGTTCACACCTCTGCCAGAAACCGATATTTAAAATTTTGAAGCCCCACCCCCTTCCTGAAGCTACTTCCTGTTTGGGAGAGGGTTCGAGAATTATTCCACCAGATTATGATTTTAGAAATTTTAGAGGCCTCACAGTTCAAGTTTCAGGTCTGTATCTACTGTAGAGGCCAAATGAGAGTAAAAGAGCAACAGGGTCAAAGGGTCAATAGGCCTCATGTCTCAATCAGGCCTCAAAGGGTTAAGTGAGCCTTTTGGAGCTCCTTTGAAAAAAAGGCCTGAAACCAATCTTGTTCCACGACAAACATGAAGAATGATCTTTGGGAACATTTTCACATCTTTAAGACCGCCTTGACTCCTTTTTATAGCAGGTGTCACTGAACAGCACAAAGCCTGCTATTTCTGCCCGTTAGGCCTCATTTTTCTGATCAATTATTATTGTTTGAAACAAAGCTTAATATAAATTGTTTATTTTTATTGTAATCATCTTGAACACCTGATAAGAGAAACACAATAAAAACATTTGAAAAGGAAGGATCAAGGTGTTGTTGTACTGCAATACCTACTGTACAGCATCAGAGACATTCAGTTATTGATTGCCTGAATGATGACGAAGAGGAACAGCTTTGTTGGAGCAGTAAAAATACACATACACACAAAAAAAATTACATTTGAAAAGAAATTACATGACATTACCAGCACAATATATGAAGAATAGTTAGGATAAATTAAACTTGCCAAATAGTTTGGATTTCTTTAATTATATCCTTGATTAACCCAGACATAAATATGGTTTGTTCCACTCAATAATAAATCTGTAAATATGGCGTGAAATGGTAGAACTGAAAGGCCACGTCTGAGTGCATGAGTTAGCCTCTGGGACAGATGCGACGTCAGCAGACTGCGCACATTAGTTTGAATCATTGTTTATATTCTTAATGCTCATTGTTAGATCTATAATGGTTACAAATGTACTTTGTAGGTATAATAAACATCCAGAAATTAAATGAATTTTATTAAATGATTGTCTTATTAATCAAAAGATAAAATATTAAAAATATTTGTTTTTGTTTTTCCTCAGAGTGAGCGATAACTTTTCTCACAGAAGAGCGGGGGGCCAACTTCCCCGGAAGCAGATGTTTGTAATTCCTGGGGCACTAAAATCCTTTTCATATTATTTTTATTGAACAGCAAATATTATGTAAATAAAATGTATATTTCTCGCCAGAAATGTCCTTAAAATTCTTTTTTTTTTAAAAATCACACCTATCTTGAAATGCTGCTCGTCCGTAATGCCATCCTTAGCAACCAACATAGCAACAGCAGAAACGTGACACTGTTACGACTCTCTTCCGAGAGGTGAAAGATTCATCGTAATAACGAACAAACCAAAGATTATACACAAGAACTGAGCAAATATTATGAAAATAAAATGTTATCAGAATGCTTTATTAAATTAAAACTCTCTTGGAATAAGGCACTCTCCTCCGAAAATGACAGGAGCGGCCGCCATGTTTTTTGTTTTGAGAGGCCCGCATGAAAGAGTCACAAGACCTACCAGCGTTCCACTCGAAAAGAATAGGGGGAAAAAAAGTACACATTTCACAATTTTTAGGCCTTTATCGTAGAACTGATACGTTTTGCACTGTGGACAAACATAGCCTTTTTACGTTTTGACATGAGACTGGGTTGCATATTGATGAGGTCATACAGCCTGATGATATCTATGGTTCCCCTTTGAGTGGGTTCCCTCTGGGAGAGTTCTCTCTCTGTAACTTGTGCGTGTGTTTGGTCGTATCATGTTTCTCCTTGACAGCACTTTAGTGTTTTTACCACTGGTGTCTCATCTGTGATTCACCTTTTATTTTACTTTTTTGTCAAAGATGAACATGTATTTGTTGTCATTCATCAATCATGTGATTGCTCATGTGACTTTGAGTCTGATGAAGAGCTTGTGTGCACCAAACATCTCTCACTCTGATCACTTCATGCTATTGAAGCTACTCAGATGTAGCCTGACTATCTCAGTTGATAGAGGATGATACTCTTAATCTCAGGGTTGTGGGTTCAAGCCCCATGTTGGACGTTCATCTTAAACATCACTGCTTGTCCTCTTACGCAGAAAGTAAGTAAGCTTTGATTGTGAATTGTATGAAAAATCAATGAATAAACAACACAAACACAGGCTGTGTCTGAAATTCCATACTTCTGCCCTACTCAGTATAAAAACATTATGTACTCACGAGTTTGCACTATCAATACTTATTCTTCAGAAATTTCCTCGTATGTATTGATGGACGCGAGCCAAGCAGAAATTTCCCACAATGCAATAGGGCAGTATTTGATCAGTGTTGAGCAGGTGTCAGTCTGACAACAATGTCATATTATTTTGTTATCACTTGACCAGACCCAAAAGTAGGCTCCAGGTATCCAGTTTCTTCTCAATGCTAATGTCTGCTAGCTTAGTCTGCTACTTTGATGGCTCTGACACCAAAAAGGTCCAGACACCTGGATATGGAGGTTCCTACCTAAACGTAGATTCTGTCAGCTCATGTTTTTAAATCAACTCACCATGAACACAAGTAGATTTCAATGGACTGCAAATGTGTCTCATTTAATGGGTAAACATGTCAAATATAAATTCCATCACCTGAGGAGCTCTGCTGCTGGAATGAAGCTCCAGATATTCATAAGATATTTTATATCTTAAAATAAAGCATTTTCATATTTGATTTATTATTCATTAGCCTACTTCATGTGGTGTGATTTTATGCATCTTATACGATGCCTTCACCAACAAAAACGAGAGGCACGTTCAACTCTGTGTATCAAAAAACTTTGCTTAAGGAAAAGTTGTTGTGAGGAAAGACCAGAAGATCTGTTTAAAGTGAAAAAAAATCAACAAAACATAAAAAAATTCGTGGAATAGAAAAGAAAAGGGAGAGAGCCGGACCAGCTGTTCCAGGAGCTCACACACAAAGGGCAGAAACAAGAAGCACTGAAGAGAGCGCCAGCAGTGGATGGTGTCAACACTGTTAAAGTAAACTGGTCCGCCTCAGAGCAGTGACCTTTGACCTGTGTGGGGTTGTTGGCCAATCAGCACACTTTGCTGTCGTCAGTACTTCTCAGATATCAACAAATGAAGCTGGTTGAACAGACAGCAATCATCCATCACACAGAGACATCACCTAGAGAGTAAGATTGCTCAGAGTTCTGACAATGACAGTGAAGAGGCAAGGAAAGCTGGACAACCACAGAGAGTGAAACAATCGGAACATCATGTTTATACACATGTGTTTGTGTGTGTGTGTACATTAGGGTGCGAGTTTCCATCCATCCATCGTCTTCCGCTTACTCCTATTAAGGGTCGCAGGGGGGGTGGCTGGAGCCTATCCCAGTGGCTACAGGCGAGAGGCAGGGTTCACCCTGGACAGGTCGCCAGTCTGTTGCAGGGCCAACACATAGAGACAGACACACTCACATTCAATTTAGAGTATCAATCAGCTTCGTCCTCTCTTGATGTTCGAAGCCAAGTAAAATCTGGTCTACTGGACGTAAGTTTATCTTGAAGACGTTTCACCTCTCATCCGAGAGGCTCCTTCAGTTCTAGTGAAGAGTGTGGAAACTCCAGCTTATAAACCTGTGCGGGAGTGGTCAGTGCTATTGTGGTGGAAACGACCCTCCCGAGACTCACCTGGCCTCCCCAAACGACAGTCGTTGTGCGGTGTCAGGGAGTTTCAGGGGTGGTCGTTAGGGAGTTTCACCGACCACTCAGATGCTAATGGGCTGTGTTGGCAGCAGCCGTTCCACATGGGTCTTTCAGCTGAGCTCTTTGGGGAAGCTTTGAAAGGACTTGGTTGTAAATAGGTGAAAGGAAATGTTGCAGTCCACCTCCTCTGTTCAAAGATGGTTTCTCTATCCTGACGTGGATGGCTTCTTTAACTCCTCTTTCAAACCATCTGTCCTCTCTGTCGAGGATTTGGACATGGTCGTCCTGGAAGGAGTGGCTTTCCTCCTTGAGGTGGAGGAAAACCGCTGAGTCCTGTCCTCCAGAGTTGGCTCTTCTATGTTGGGCCATGCGCTTGTTGAGGGGCTGTTTGGTTTCCCCTATGTAGAGATCCGTGCAGGCCTCACTGCATCTGACAGCGTGTACCAGATTGCTTTTCTGGCTGTGAGGGTGGGATCTTTGGGGTGAACCAGTCTTTGTCTCAGAGTGTTGTCTGGTTTAAAAGACACAGGGATGCGGTGCTTGTTATAGATTCTCCTTAATTTCTCAGAAACCCCTGCCACAAAGGGGATCACTATGTTTTTTCTCCTGCCTTCTTCATCTTCCCTCCTCCTGGAGCTCTCCTCCTTTCTGGACCTGGAAGAGGATTTTACAAAGGTCCAGTCTGGGAAGCCACAAGTTTTAAGTGCTCTTTTCAGATGCTGCTGTTCTTTTTTCCGGCCTTGGACGCTGATGGGGATGGTCTCCGCTCGGTGTTGCAGCGTCCTGATGACACCTAACTTGTGCTCCAGAGGATGGTGAGAGTCAAAAAGCAAGTATTGGTCAGTGTGGGTGGGTTTCCTGTACACATCCACCCTCAGGCTCCTGTCCTCTTGAACGTAGACGTCGCAGTCCAAAAAGGGCAGATGGTTGTCTTTCACATCCTCTCTGGTGAACTTGATGTTGTCGTCTACTGAGTTGATGTGTGCTGTAAACGGTTGTACCTCCTGAACTTTGATATGCACCCAGGAGTCATCAACGTATCGGAACCAGTGGGTGGGGGAGGGTCCACTGAAGGAAGTCAGGGCCCTCTGTTCCACCTCTTCCATGTATAGGTTGGCCACAATAGGAGATACGGGAGAACCCATGGCACAGCCGTGTTTTTGCCTGAAAAACTTCCCTCTGTACTGGAAGTAAGTTGTGTTCAGGCAAAGGTCCAGAAGTTGGCAGATTTGGTCCGGATTGAGTTTGGTCCTGTTGCTGAGGGTGTTGTCCAGCTGTAGGCGTTTCCTCACTGTTTTCACAGCCTCCACGGTAGGGACGCAGGTGAACAAGGAGGTCACATTGTAGGACACCATGGTCTCATCTGGGTCCAGCTTGAGTTCTCTAACCTTGTTCACGAAGTCCATAGAATTCTGGACGTGGTGGGGGGTTTTCCCTACCAAGGGGGCTAAGATGGTGGCGACGTGTTTGGCGATGTTGTACGTCACAGAGTTTATGCTGCTGACAATGGGTCGGAGCGGGGCACCTTCCTTGTGGATTTTGGGGAGGCCGTAAATCCGTGGAACTGCGTCTCCGGGGTACAGGCGGTGATACTCCAAGCGGTTGATGATTTCCCCCTTTTTTTTTCAGTCTTTGGACTGTGGGAGGAAGCTGGAGTACCAGAGAGAACCCACACAGACACAGGGAGAACATGCAGACTCTGAAACATCCCATGCCCGAGCCAGTACTCTAACCCAGAACCTTCTTGCTGTGAGGCGACAGTGCTAACCACTGCACCACCGTGCAGCTCCCGTTATAATTCAGACATCGTCATATTATGTGACATTAATAGAAAACATAACTAAGCCATTGGCTGCACGGTGGTGCAGTGGTTAGCACTGTGCCCTCCCAACAAGAAGGTTCCGGGTTCGAGTCCCGGCTCGGGCACGGGATCTTTCTGTGTGGAGTTTGCATGTTCTCCCTGTGTCTGCGTGGGTTCTCTCTGGGTACTCTGGCTTCTTCCCACCATCCAAAAACATGCATTTTGGGACTAGGCTGATCGGATTCTCTAAATTGACCGTAGGTATGAATGTGAGTGTGAAAGGTTGTTCGTCTCTCTATGTTGGCCCTGCGATGGACTGGCAACCTGTCCAGGGTGTACCCTGCCTCTCGCCCGTTTACACTGGGATAGGCTCCAGCCCCCCCGCGACCCTTAATGTGTATGAATAAGCGGAAGATGACGATGGAAAACTAAACCATTAATTAAGAAAGCATTCATTCATCCTGTTTGTCTTCACCTTGTTCAAAGGACATCTCCCATTGACTTTTTTGTGCCTCTTGTTCCAGTTTTGACAGGCACTGCATGACATCTTCATTTGGTGCCTGTTTGGCTCAGTTTCTGTACGTCTTGCAGAAGCATTTTTGCTGCCTCTTCGGTTGAAAAGAATGATTTGGGAAAGAAGGCACTCCCTGAGTATCTTCTATGCTGCAGGGTTCGGTCCTACCAACAGCTGCTCTCTTGTCTTCTCCCCTTTGGACTTCAACACTTTATGAAGCTTCATTCCATCTTCAGTGAGTGGAATCATTTCATTTTTGTTCCATTTGTCCTCCTCTAAGTTTGTCCGTGACACATCGAGGTCCCACTCCGCAGCCACCAAGCCCAAGAAGTTCCTCACTCTGCCATGGATACGACGACTGGACTGCAGGGTCCCAATATCACTGTGACAATTCTTTTACCAGCTATGACCTTGGACAAGAACTTCTCAGGGGGAAACTTATCATGGTGGCACAGAGAAGAAAACTAGACCTGAGCTGCCTGCTGAAATCTTGCAGGTGAAGGACAGAGCTCCACCTCTTTTACAGACACCACCACTGTTGGCTCATGTTGTCCAAAAAAAAGTGTGTCAGTTTTTGACACACGCATCTAAACACACACACATACACATGTATGTTCTTGCACACAGAGACTTTTCCTCTGTTTTTGTTTTTTACTGGTTTTGGAACCAGTTGTTGGTTTCTGTTGGTTTGATTTGCTTGACTGGTTGTTGTTTGTTTGACCTTGCAAATTCATATTTTGGGTTCTGGCTTGTTCTACTGACTAAAAAAGGTCCAGAGGCCCACAACAAAATATTCAAATCAATATTTCCATGGATAAAAGTAGAAGTACTGATTCAACTCCTTTACTCAAGTAAAAGTAAGAAAGTACAGGCTCTGAAATGTACTTAAGTAAAAAAGTAAAAATAACTTTTTGCCATCAATGAAACACAATACATCCATTGATCATTTTGTAAAATGAAAAAAGTCAGAAGACAAGTCAGAAAACGTAATAGTAATAGTTATGACCAGTAAGCCAAATTGGATGTTTACACGTAAATAACAAAAGATTAATGTCATTTTCTACCCTTTTCCTTTTCTCTGTATTGAAAACACACTGAACTATGGCCCCCACAACACATATGTAATGGGTACAAGCATTATACACACAAGGCAATGAATGCATCCAAAGTGGATTATGACTTTAAAGTAAACAATACATATTTTAGCTTAACATATAACAGATTAATCAGGTTCTCCTGTTTTGCTCTGTTGTTTACAATAAAACAAATCAACTGCTTCTGTCATATATCTCTACAACAGATGTAACCAAGGAATGAATATGAACCCATGGAATTTATTACACTGTTATCACACTGTGAGATTATGTCAGCTGTATGTAACACAAGTCTAAGTACTCACCGAACCATGAGTTACTTTTAACAGAATGTGTATCTTTTACTTATCAAAAAACTAGCAGTTTGATGCCTTACTTTACAGCAATATGCAAACCCAGACTTCCATTTCAGCAAAAGAGCTTGAAACATTATGATCAACATGGAAACTTCAAGTCTAATCAAGTCTGTTTTTCTTTTGTGAGAAATTCACTCATCTCTACAAGACTACCAAAATCTTTTATTCAGCCTCAGCAGAAGCTGGTTCTCAAAGTTCTTTGAATCAAGGCATGCCCTTTTGGGTCTGAAAATCAGTCCTGCAGTGCTAAAAAGCCTCTCACATGCTGCTGAGGCAGGAAGGGGTGTGTTGAGCTTCAGTGATAAGTTGCAGACTGCTGGGAAAGATTTCAGGACATCCATGGTATCATCTGGGCATGCCATGTAGGAATCGAGCTGCTTGGAGTTTTGTTGAACATGTCCCTGCTTGATGGGGGAAAAGAAGTCTTCCTCCTCTGAAGAATGGGAAGTGTCACTCGGATGCACCGTAGGCTGCTCCTTCAGATGACTTTTGATGAAGTCCAGGCCTAAAGAACACAAAACTACCTTTTTAAAAGGATTTTTTAAAAAATATCAGCACTTTTAGCATTGGATTGTTATTTGTTGAAAGTGAATGTGACTTTCAATTGTTACTGTATGACAATTAGCCAGTATGTTATGAATAATTCATCTTCAAAAATGTTCCCCATTATCTCATTAGCAAATGTTTTAATACATACCAAGTTTTAGGGTGTAGTCATCACTTGTCCAGCATGTCTTGAATTTGGGGACGAGAATGGCCGCAGCAATCAGCTCTGGATCAGCAAGCATCTTCCCAAATCGCCTGTCAAGCCCTGCTTGAAGAGCATCTACTAAAGGCACACAGAACTTGGAGGAAAGTCGAAGGTTCCGTAGCTTAGTCTTGAGAAGTGTTATTGTGGGTACAAGCCATCCCATCTGCACATTGGCCTCTCCCTGAAGAACATTAACCGCCTTTGCAAATGGGCTCATTGTCTTCACATATTCTGCGAGAAAAGCAATCTCAGCAGGAGTGAACCTATCAGGAAACAATGTTTAAAACACAACATAATGGTGGTTATAAAAAGTCAAAAATATAACATGTGACTTTTGTATATTGTGCACATGCAGACGTGTAAAGGAATCAATATTAACTAATTAATAGCAGTCGCTAAGGTGTGAAAATGTAAGCTACTAACACTGGAATTTTTAGCACACCGCACACAGCTGTAACGGCTCCTTCTCCTTGTTCTCTCATGATCCTCACAATCCTTTCCACGGCCAGGAAAAGAGAATTCCACCTCGTCTCATTCGGCCTCAAGAGTTGGAGTTTGCATTTTTCTTCAATTATCACAGCAGTTGTAGTGGATCTTCCACTTTTGTTCCATAGACTCCAGCACTTTGAAAATGTTGAACGAGAGATTTGCTTGTAGATGGCATTGGAATTTGCCTCTGAAACATCAACTGTTGACACCAGGTTCAGAAGGTGACAGGCACAGCGATGATGCCTTGGCAGTTGGTATTCCAGGCCATCATCTTCTTCCAACAAGGTTCCTGCTTCAACAAACTCAAGATGGTCAGTGTTTTCCTCCTCTTCCTCTCCTTCACTGTTCTCTCTTTCTGCTGATTCACTTGGCCTTGCCTCTTCTGCTGGAATCTGGTTATTATTTTCATCCAGCTCTCCATAGACTCGAAAAGCTTTGATAAAATTGAAACCATTATCAGTGGTTGTACGCACAATCTTGTCACCGATGTTGTACTCGGAATGTTATTTAGGGCACCAGCAAGTGCAGAAAATGTGTGTGACCCTTTGAGCTGTTTACATGCTAATGCAGCAGAGCATCTCCCCATTGTTTCAGGTTCTATCCAGTGTGCTGTGACTCCGAGGAAACTCCGTCTGTGTGCTGTCCAGCAATCAGTAGTGGTAGCAATGAATTCGACCTCACTCATAGCAGCCTTGAGATTCTTCTTCATTTCCAGTGTTACTGTCTCAATTTTGTTTTTCATGGTGCCTCGGGACATTACAACCACATCCGGTTGCAGGTGGTGGACTAGAGTTTTAAAACCCTGCTGTTGGACAATACTGAGAGGGTGCAGACCTTGAATGACAAAGTTCAGTATGGCTTCATCCACACTTCTCTGTGACACTCTTTTGGTTTCCCACAGTTTAAGCTGCTTGGATGGGCCTTCATCTGAGGTGGACTTCCTCTTCAAAGTAGGTGCAGTGAGGTTTTTGTATCTCTCCAGGGGATTTACGTGCTTTTTCTGGGATTGACAATACACACATATGAGACACAGACACACACACAAGACATTTGGTCACGTGGTTAACCTGACAGAATTACGGTTGTTATATAAATGTTTAACAGGTTTAATGGGGAGTCCACAAATAGTGGCACACAAGCCTTCAGGGCTCTCAGCATAGATGCCCTTTTCTAGCAGAAAATGTATTTATTTTAACCCAAACTACCATTCAACGCCTAAACCTTTCTGGTAGATGGCCCTGAAAAGTAATGTCTCACATCAATGGCACAGCCACAGTAGTAATAAACTGGGGGTTATTGGGTTGTTGTTGTTTTTTTAACCGAGAACTAGCTAGTGTTAAAACATGTGTACCCCAACAGCGTTGCTAATGTAGAAAACGGACTCAAAAAATCCTCAAATAGATGAGGATAACAACAGAAATTCATCCTTACCTGTATGTGTTTTTTCAGATTTGACGGAGAATTCTTGAGCGCACGGAGCTTGTGGTTTTTAGGTTGACACAAGACACATTTGCATTCGCCATGAGTCCTTTTTGGAGCCGACAACATAGAATAATTCTCTTAAGTAAGGCCATGGATGGGAAATGTCTTGCTTCTCTGAATCTTCTGAAGCGTCGCCATTGGCTATACTGCCTGATTCACTTCCTTCTTCCATGCAAGAAATATTTCTTGCCTCCATGCGCTGCTGTTCTGGGTTCTCTCCCTAACTGTCCACTCACTGACTCGACTCCTTCCCACGGTTACCTGTCCCTCCGTCTTCTTCATTAGTTGACTTTCCCTCTCTCGTTAGTCACGTCTTTTACGCTGTGTCATCATCTATGGAGGTTAAAAAAGTAACGAGCCTGTTTTTAAAATGTAAGGAGTAGAAAGTACATATTGTTATGTATCAATGTCGGGAGTAAAAGTAAAAAGTCGTCAGAAAAATAAATACTCAAGTAAAGTCGGATACCTGAAAAATCTGCCTAAGTACAGTAACGAAGTATTTCTACTTCGTTACTTGTCACCTCTGCTGATTACACTTATCTTGGACCTTGGCTGTCTGTGTGTGGCGTCTCTGTACCATGTGTATGTGTGGTGTACTTGCTTTCCCAGATGACTGCCATCTTTGTTATGTGGGCTGACATGTTTTACTGTCAGCACAGGTCATAGTGCTGAGACTTACCTCTCATTCTCCTACAAGTGTTATTTCCACCTCATACTCCTGCATATATTCAAATGGACAGGGAACACAAATTTATGCACAACTTCTCCTGTGTATCCATCCACAGTCACTAAACAACAACCAAACCAAACAAAAGGGGGTTTGCTAGTATGGTGATCAGCTGTAGTTCACCATCTTATCCAGGTCACATGACTCAGGAGTAGCATGGCCATCTGTCAACCAAAGGGTGGCTGGTTTGATCCTCATTTCCCCCGGTGACCATGTCAAAGTGTCCTTGAGTAAGATACTGAACCCCGAATTGCTCCCGATGAGTAGATTGGCTCCTTGCATGGCAGCCTTCAGCATCAGTGTGTGAGTGTGTGTGAATGAGAGGACATTGTTCAGCTCCTTGAGTGCTGCTGAGGGTGAAAGGCGCTGTACAAATTGAGTCCTTTTACCATTTCTTTCCTGGCTGCTTCTAGCGGCGCTGTCATAACTTCCCATGACCGTGGAGGGAAGGAGTCCCCCTTCAGTATAAGTTTTATAGCATTATGTTACTTCCTCTTCAACATGCCTTTAGCAGACCAACTCGCTGAATTGCACAGTGAGGTAGTGTGGCTGAGCGGTCTAAGGCGCTGGATTTAGGCTCCAGTCTCTGAGGAGGCGTGGGTTCAAATCCCACCACTTCCATCATGTCCCAGGTCACTGGAGAGGTGTGGCAGGTCTCTAACTGCCTCTCCTCTCTCTTCCATTGGTATTTTCAAACCTGTGACCAAAAGAAGAATCCTCCTCTGAGTCCACAGACCTGAGCATCGCTGCTCTGACTACCACGTTACCTCCTGGTTATCAGTGTGAAGTCAATGGTGAGGTAGTCAGTTGTTCCTTGGGTTTAATTACAGAGGCCTCATTGTTAATTAAATAATTTTTGGCAAATGATTTCCAGAGGCCTGGTAGTTAAACACAGAATTAAATCGTTTTAATTTTTTAATTGAATTTTCACACTGTTTCACTCAAAATGTATGACAACTTCTTGCATGTTAGTGCCCCATCACACACAACAGGTGCACTTGTACTCTTTTCACCTCTGACCTACAAACATTCATAGTCTGCCAGTGAACGTCCAATTATCTTCTGAGATAAGTGATGAATCTTGACCTGCTGAGACTCATTATCTATGACTGTGACTAGCATGTGCTAGCAGAATACAGCACTCCTTCTTCATTATCTGTCTTTGTCTCTAACCAGCTCTCCTGCTCTCTTTCCTCCTACCAGTCAAAGCAGACATCTGCACCTACTGATCTTGGATCTGCTGCCCGTTCCTGCCTGGTAAAAGAAGGAACCAGCACCTGGTTCTACAGGCTGAATCAACTCCAGGACGTTGGCCAGCCGTGTCAGTTGAAACCTTATTTGTCCAAATAGAGAAAAAATAAGTCTGATTGTTAATGAAGGATGTCATCATGGCTTTGAAACTTTGGTTGAGGACAAGCCAACATGAGCACATTCATGGAAGAATAGCAATAAAAACAGGAAGTGTTAGTTAACAAGTACTCACCAGTCTTTCACTATCATACTTGATTCTAGTGGAACAAAATGGCTGCTGCTGACTGTGCTGCCTGGTTGTGGATCACTCTTCACCATCCTCACAGGCCTTGATGGAACCAAAAAGGCGAGTTCATGGAGAAGATCTTCCAGGGCGTCAAGGTTAAAGTGGTGCCCCAGCTGGCACCGGGATCTGACCCAGGTCCTGCATGGGAGATATTGTTAGTTCTGTTCTGCCCTGCTCACAACCACAGGCTGGTGTTGAGGCCTGCAGCAACCAGGGCCCCAGTCACCAAGTGTATAAAGGCTGGTCATTGTGGCAGTGGGAGGAGTCAAAATGAAGATCGACCAATGTGAGCAGGACGTTACTGGAAAAGTGAGAAGAACTTGACCATGTTTCCTACAGTACCTAGGAGGCTTGGTAGTTGCTGGGAAGGAAGCTCCAAAAGCAAAGAGCAGACAGCAGGATATAAAAAGAAAAGATCCAGACACTAAAACTACAAGTAGAAACAAGATGAAATACCAAAAGCTTTGGAAAGATACTGCAAGGTTGTATGTACATTATTATATACACTGCTATTCTCCATGAATCCTAAAGAGGGAAAGGAACAATTAGAATGTGGATCAGATCAGCTGATTTCAGAGTCTCCAGATCAAAGTCAGAATTCCTGATGATGTCATCAGGGCTTTGACAGTACCTAGAATTCTGTCTGTGATCTCAGGAGGACATGAAAGACACACAATTGAGGAAAGTATAAGAGAGCACATTCAGCTTCATTAGAAACACTTGAACTGTTGAACAGTAGAATTTGAAACAGTTAACAACACTTAGTGACAGGATTGAAGAGGGAAGAATTTTCTACTTTAAATTAAATTCTAACTTCCAAGTCAAGTCAAGTCAATTTTATTTATAAAGCGCCAAATCACAACAGAAGTTATCTCATGACATTTTACAAGTTTATCTAATGAGACAGTCAAGGCAAGGGCAAGGCAAGGCAATTTTATTTGAATAGCCCGTTTTCACGAACAGTTTGTCTCAAAGGGCTTCACATGGCATCATAACAACATGCTCTGCCCTTAGACCCTGGAAGGTCTTACCTTGGCCCCCAGCACAACCCTAAGGAACCTAGGAGTTCTCTTTGATCAGGATCTGTCCTTTATTGCCCACATTAAGCAAATTTCTAGGACTGCTTTCTTTCATTTGTGAAACATTGCTGAGATCAGACACATCCTGTCTCAAAAAGATGCAGAAAAACTAGTCCATGCCTTTGTCACTTCCAGGCTGGATTACTGCAATTCCCTCCTATCAGGCTGCACCAGTAGGTCCCTAAAGACTCTCCAGCTGGTTCAAAATGCTGCTGCCCGTGTATTGACGTGAACTAGTAGAAGAGACCATGTCTCTCCTGTACTGGCTTCTCTGCATTGGCTCCCTGTCAAATTCAGAATAGAATTCAAAATTCTCCTTCTAACATACAAAGTCCTCAACAGTCAGGCTCCTTCATACCTGACAGAGCTCATAGTCCCCTATTATCCAGCTAGAACCCTTCGCTCCCAGGATGCAGGGTTACTGGTGGTTCCCAGAGCTCTAAAAGTCGACTGGGAGCCAGAGACTTCAGCTCTCAGGCTCCCCTCCCGTGGAACCATCTCCCAGTTTCGGTCCAGGATGCAGACACCCTCTCGACCTATAAGAGCAGACTAAAGACCTTCCTTTTTGATCAGGCTTATAGTTAGGGCTGCTTAGGCTGGCCCTTAGATATGCTGCTATAGACTTAGGCTGCTGGGGGATCTCCTATGGTGCACTGGGCTTCTCTCTACTCCTCTCTGTCCTCCTATATGTGTCATACATAAATCATACTCATATGTATTACTAACTTGTCTTCTTCTGTGGAGCCTTCAGGCTCCCCTCATCCCAGATTGGGGTGCTGCTGGAGGAGGCTGCAGACCTGAAGAGGCTCAAGCTGCCACCCGTAGCTCCACCTGCTCACCGTCTGTCCATCAGTGTCTTCCTTTCTCTCTCTCTTTATCTCTGTCCCACTCTTTCCTTCTGCATAAATGTCTTCCTCCATTATCTGTCTTTGTCTCTGCCCCGCTCTCCTGCTCTCTTTCCCCCCAACCGGTCAAAGCAGAAGGCCGTCCCCATTGAGCCTGGATCTGCTCGATGTTCCTGCCTGTTAAAAGGACAACCCAGTCTCATGTCAAAATGTGAAAAGGCTACGTTTGTCCACAGTGCAAAACGTATCAGTTCTACGATAAAGGCCTAAAAATTGTGAAATGTGTACGTTTTTTTCCCTTATTCTTTTCTATTGGAGCGCTGGTAGGTCATGTGACTCTTTCATGCGGGCCTCTCAAAACAAAAAACATGGCGGCCACTCCTGTCATTTTTGGAGGAAAGTGCCTTATTCCAAGAGAGTTTTAATTTAATAAAGCATTCTAATGACATTTCTAGCGAGAAATGTACATTTTATTTTCATAATATTCGCTCGGTTCTCATGTATAATCTTTGGTTTGTTCGTTATGACGATGAATCTTTCACATCTTGGTTTCTGCTGTTGCTATGTTGATTGCTAAAGAGGCTACAAGCGTCATTCCAAGTTTTTTGCAGTTGGTATGGTTAAAACCACGGAAACCTAAATGGCGTTTATGTTATTGTATTTTGTCGTTACATTGCGTCATTATCTGAGTTGATAATATATTTGTGGGATTGTTGACATATAAAAATAATATGAAACATATTGGCCCAGGAATTACCATCAAAATATAAAACAGCTATGCTTGTTTGTTGTTGTTTGTGTGATTGTTGACGACAGCTGTTCAATAAAAATAATTCCATATATCCGCTTCCGTGGAAGTCGGCCCCGTTCTTCTGTGAGAAAATCCGCAAATTATCGCTCACTCCAAGGAAAAAAAACAAGTATTTTTAATACTTTATCTTTTGATTGAAAAGACAATCTACAAATTCATTTAATTTCTGGATGTTTATTCTACCTACAAAGTACATTTGTAACCATTATAGATCTAACAATCAGCATTAAGAATATAAACAATGATTCAAACTAATGGGCGCGGTCTGCTGACGTCACATCCGTCACAGAGGCTAACTCATGCACTCAGAGGTGGCCTTTTAGTTCTACCATTTCATGCTATATTTACAGATTTATTATTGAGTGAAACAAACCACACTTATGTCTGGGTTAATCAGGGATATAATTAAAGAAATCCAAACTATTTGGCAAGTTAAATTTATCCGAACTGTTCTTCATATATTGTGCTGATAATGTCATGTAATTTCTTTTCAAATGTAACATTTTTCGTTCTGATGTGTATATTTTTACTGCTCCAACAAAGCTGTTCCTCTTCATGGGTAAATCAATCATTCAGGCAATCAATAACTGAATGTCTCTGATGCTATACAGTAGGTATTGCAGGACAACACCACCTTGATCCTTCCTTTTCAAATGTTTTTATTGTGTTTCTCTTATCAGGTGTTGAAAATGATTACAATAAAAATAAATAATTCATATTAAGCTTTGTTTCAAACAATAATAATTGATCAGGAAATGAGGCCTGATGGGCTGAAATAGCAGGCTTTGTGCTGTTCAGTGACACCTGCTATAAAAAGGAGTCAAGGCAGTCTTAAAGATGTGAAAATGTTCCCAAAGATCATTCTTAATGTTTGTCGGGGAACAAGATTGGTGTCAGGCCTTTTTTCAAAGGAGCTCCAAATGGCTCACTTAACCCTTTGAGGCCTGGCTGAGACATGAGGTCTATTGACCCTTTGACACTTTTACTCTCATTTGGCCTCTACAGTGGATACTGACCTGAAACTTGAACTGTGAGGCCTCTAAAATTTCTAAAATCATAATCTGGTGGAATAATTCTATAACCCCATCCCAAACAAGAAGTAGCTTCAGGAAGTAGCAGGGGCTTCAAAATTTTAAATCTTGGTTTCTGGCAGAGGTGTGAACTCATCCCAGAAATCTCATCTCATTTGGAGCAACTTTGACCAAGTTATGATGCTTAATTGATAGACTTTTCTGGACTTTGCCACGCCCTTTACGGACAGCAGAAAGGACTTAGGGGGGTCAAACCACCACAGATGCGATCCTAATGGAGGACAGAAC
The DNA here is from genome assembly GCF_037954235.1 of Aulostomus chinensis. Classification (NCBI taxonomy): domain Eukaryota; kingdom Metazoa; phylum Chordata; class Actinopteri; order Syngnathiformes; family Aulostomidae; genus Aulostomus; species Aulostomus chinensis. Next base: position 15,020,912 of record NC_141329.1, on the reverse strand, counting down.
AACATACGAAAATTTCAACTTCCTAGGTTCAAAGAGAAAAAAAACTATCCCCTTGTGAAACTGGGCAAAATCAGGGTCTATGATTTCTGCACTCCTAGAGCCTTTTGGTTCAGAATTGAGGATCAAATCTGGGTTCTGGCGTTTCTACTTGGGCTACATACACCAAACTTTACCCTAACCCTAATCGGGGTTAGGGTTAGAGTTTGGGGTTTAACCAACCCTCACCCTAAAAGACTTAAATGTAAACTCAAGAAAGAGCAAAGAAAACTCAAGTCAGAGACTTATAAAACTAAATAAGTGAACTCAAAGAAAAGGAAAGGAACATAGGTAAATTAGAAACCTAGTGGACAGGAAGGGAAGGTAGGAATTCAGATCAAGAAGGGAAAGTATAAAAGGGTGAGAAGAAATGGGAGAAGGAGAAGAAAGGGACAGCTGAGAGGGGATAGGAGTGTGAGAGACACAGACATGCACCGCACTCACCTGGAGCTGGCGTCCGCCTGAGGAAGGCGTAGTCTGGCCCAAACATTGTGGCAAAAGCCAGCACATGAAAGGTCTTATGGCCTAATCTTGGGACCCTCCCACCACCTTCGGGTGGTGGGCGTAGCCCCCAGGAAGGACCGTGCACTTCCCACTTCCACCTAGGTTGGAGTGGGAAAAACCCTAAAACCGAAACCTAACCCTAACCCCGATTAGGGTTAGGGTTAGGGTTTGGGGTTTAACCAACCCTCTCCCTAATAGCCTTAAATGTAAACTCAAGAAAGAGCAAAGAACACCCAAGTCAGAGACTAATAAAACTAAGTAAGTGAACTCAAAGAAGAGGAAAGGAACATAGGTAAATTAGAAACCTGGAGGACAGGAAGGTGTTGTGCGCTGAAGAGCAAATTTGTCAAAAATAATGATAATCGATAATTATGAATATAATTATCGATTGATAAATAAATTACTAATTAATATTAAATATTAATTATACGGGGCACCACCATGATGAGTTCAGGGAAACTATAATACGACCAAACTTGTAACAGTTAATCAGTCGTGAACAGAGTTTATCTACTAAACAGTCAATTTTCTGGAACATTAACTACCTAGGGACAGCTCTGATGTTGAAGGATGAGATCCGAGCACTGGCTATTGCTTCGACACGTGACCACAAGTTCCTACACAAAAGACACTATGACTTCTCTCATATAATAAAAATATATTTATTAACACAGTGCATCCATCAATCAGCAACACGTTGGTATAACTGTTATCTAACCGAAAGACATAAGTGATAATATGTGTGTGTGCGCGTGTGTGTGTAAACGTGTGTGTGTGAGTGAGGGAGGGGAGGGGGAGTATGGTTGCCTAGCAACCCGTTAGCATCGCAGCAGGGCTAACAGCTAGGCTAGTTAGCTGAGGCTAGCTAGCTGCTAGTTAGCACCGTGGAGGTAGAACTTACGGAATGTTAATAACTTATTGGAGCGCTTAACGAGAGAGAGAGAGAGAGAGAGAGAGAGAGAGAGAAAGAGAGAGAAAGGAAGGAAAGAACAAAGGTGAACCCAAAAATGTGTGTTAACACACTTGTGCAGTGTTAATAACTGGTAACACCTTATTGAGAAGTCACGGTTATTAATAACTAACGTCAATAAATAATATATAATGTTCTGTAATTTCTGCTAATTACAGGACTTCTGTCACATAAACAGAGCATTAATAGACATTATACAACACACTAAGCTATTTCTCTGCCCAGAAAATGCCTAGTTAAAGGAATCCTTACTTGACCCGCTGGAGCGGTAAGGTATTCAGTTTCCGTGTGCCGGAGCGTGGTTCGGCTCGACTCGGAGGGCAGCAGAGCGGCAGCGGGGCAGCCTGCAGGGTCTGCTGGAGTTACTAGTGGGAAGGATGAAGAAGCTGTTGAGCTTTCTTTCACCAGGGACGAGTTCACGCGGGTTGCGTGGCTCGATGGTGGCTTCTCTGGACGACTGGACAGACCGCAGTCTTCTGGGCAACCCAATAGCCAACAGTCCAGAGATTGTTCTTAAGATTTGACAGTCCATGGGTTTCTGGGAGAAAGAGAGTAATAGTCCAATCTACATCCTGGGGATTGAAAGGGGTGTGTACAGTCCATATAGTTCGTACAGTTCATAGCTGGAGGCTAGCATACTAGGCATTCCTGGGCAGAGCTAGACATCTCTGGGCAGAGAGCTATAAACTATTAACTAGTATAGAAACAGAACAACAACAAAATAGATGTGGATAAGATATATTGAGGTAGTCGTAGCATAAGGCACTAACCGTCATGCACTCCGTGCTGCCTGAGATTATCAATATGCATATATATATATATATATATATATATATATATATATATATATATATATATATATACAGAACAAAGTGGCACTCATTGAATCCCTGAGTGAACCGTGAGAATAAAGGGTAGGAAAGAAAGGAAGGAGGTTAGATGTTGTTTGTCTCGTTCCAGAGAAGGGTTGGGAGGTTCGCTCCTGGAGTTTCGGACCTTGGAACGAAACGCGGAAAAGACCTGGTGGAGGCATCCAGTAGGGCCTGGAGTTTCTTAATGTGCTTGTGCATCACGAACGCTCCGATGGCCGTGATGGTCCAACCACTGAGGAGGAGACCGATGATAACCCAACTACCGACCGATTCTGAGGACGATCGTGTGTTGGGGTGAACGTGCAATATGGTGGTGACACCAGTGTCTGTCAGGCTGAATTTTACGGGCTTGGTACCTTCCAAGAGCAACTGCTCTTGGAGAACGTCATCGATGGTGAGGTTATGACCTCTGAACGCATCCATGATCTCGATCTCGGAATGATATCTGTCGGGATTGAGATGGTGGAGGATCACGTCGCCAATGTGTATGGTGGCTCCTTGTGGAACCGTCAAAAACACGGTTTTGTTAGGTAGAGTCAGTCTAGTGACTGTGTCATGACGATTGTAGGATATTAAGATCGATGACGTTGGTGTGTTGACGAGCCATAGGTTACCCGCTCTTTCCACGTTGGTCTCGGTGCCGTCATCCTTTACTGACATGCTGCCCTGGAATCTCTGCTCTGGGGTTGCGGCTCGCAACCCACAGAGGTAGTTAGTTATATCCCTGATGACGGGATTACTGGGGCATATAAAATTGATGTCTTTTGTTGGGGTGCACATGTCGAGGTTTGGAACAAGATAGAGCGTTGGGTCGTCATCGTGATATGCGAGTGTAGGTGGTGTCTTAAGTTGTACACAAGTGTTGCCTCTCCAAAATCCAACATTTTAAACTGTTTTCAGCCTATAAATGTTTTGTTGTTCTATGCTGGGTAGACTGAGCATGAATCCTATCTCTAAATTCTGGGGATCTACAAAGATAGGGATTGCGCTGCCAAGACCATACGCCAAGTGGAGTTGGGAGGATTGCACCACGGTCGTCGTAGCGGACTGGAGAATCTCTTCTACCAGTCCTAAGGAGACTAGATACGAGGGAATCATGCCACCGCTCAGGCTATTAACCGAGGAGCTAACTTCTCTGAGAAGATCCTGCATTAAGTCTCTGACTATTCGCACATTTGTGATGTCCTCCTTAATGACCTGTGATAACGTCGATAGAGCATGCAACATGTTATTTAAGAGCATCGAGTGTAAATTTACGGTGACTATCGTACCCTGCAGGGTTTTGCCAATTCCCTGCAGTTGTTGTTGTTGTTGTTGGAGAAGTCTTTGTTGAATCTCTGGCATCTCTCCATCAAGTTCATCCATGTGTCTCTGTAACCAGCGGAGGCTAACAGAAAACAGCGATCCGATGGCTGATGCGGCAGTGAGCAGCCCATCCAGAAATCGTTTTGGTCGTTTCTGGCCACCCAGGTCTCTCTCTCGGTTTCCAGAAATTTTGCAACTGCTCGAGCATGTGAATAGTGGTGTGCTTAGCGTGTTCGATTGCGTCTTGGGTCTGTGTACCGCTCAGTCTGCCTTTGGTTAACCGTGGAGGGAGGCTGATGTGCTTACGGTACACGTCCCAAGGGTCTAAGCGAACATAGATTCTCTGGGTGTACAGGTTACAGTGGGTGATAAGGAGTCCCGGTGTCTCCTGTAGGACGATGCCGGTGGGAGGTCCGGTTTGGATTACGTCATCGTTTCTGACAACTTGGACGTAGAGGAGGATGCCGGCGATCCAGATGAGGTTCATCCTGGAGTCAGACCAAAGTCCAATTATGAGGCATACACGAATTAACCGTATTTAGTTATATAAAACAAAAAGGGTAGTGGGTGAAGGAAAGTAAAAAGGTGCTTAGGAGTGAGTGCCGGCATACTGTTGATGTGGCGCAGGATATCCTAAGGCTTACTCTGACGTGTCATCCCCCACATCCTTTGGAATGTGATCCTCCCCCCTTTTGGGCGGATGGTGTGAAAAGTTTTACTTGGTTCTTATGGATCCATTTGTAATCCGCCGAGCGGTTTTGCTTTGAGATCCGTATGCGGTAAACTACCGGGGAGAGTTTCTCCACGATCTCAAAGGGTCCTGACCAACTCGGTAGAAATTTCTTGGAAATACCTGTGGGATTAGTACATCTGTAACAGAAGACTTTATCTCCTACTTGGAACTCCCGGTGTGATGCTTTCTGATCTGCATAGGCCTTGGCTCCCTGTGCACTTGCCTCCAGATTTGTCTGGGCCCATGCAAATGTGGACTGGAGGTGTTCACGCAGATTGGTGATGTATTGATGTGCCGTATAGGCAGTCAAAACACTCGCATCTTCTGGGCAGTACAAGAGGTGTAGCGGGAGGGTCATTTCTCACCCGGTCATCATCTCAAAAGGGGTGACGCCTGTGGAGCGGTGAAGGGTGGACTGAATTGCCATCAGCACCAGGGGGAGTTTCACATCCCAATCTTTACCACTATTACTGACAAACTTTCTGAGCATACTGACGATAGTACGGTTCGCTCTTTCCACCTGACCAGATGATTGGGGGTGGTATGCAATGTGGTATTTGACGTTGACACCCAGAATCTGATACACATTAGTGATGACTGCTGAGGTGAAATGGATACCTCGATCAGAGTCCACAGAGAGGGGCAAGCCCCAGCGACTGAAAACGTGGTTCATGAGCAATACTGCAGTGGTTACTGCGGTGTCGTTTGCAGCCGGAAGACACTCCACCCATTTGGTAAAAGCGCAGGTGACCGTGAGGAGGTACTTCTTACCCCGGGAAGACTTACAGACTGGACCGATCCAGTCTACCTGGAGATGAGACCACAGGAAGGTGATCCCTCTTGAGTGTAAGGGAGCTCGTTCTCGTGGGTGGGCTGGCATGAACTGGCAGCATCGTAGGCATCCCTTTACTTTTAGGTTGGTGCCCATAGTCGGCCAGTAGGCGACCTGCTGGAGGGTTTCAAGAGTGGCCTTGTAGCCCTGGTGGCCTCCAATGGGAGAGTCATGGGCATGGGCCAGCATTACCCCCTATGATCAAGTGGGACCACCCAACGGGATGGGCTTCGATCGTCACGGGAGTGAACAAGTAAACCTTTCTCCAACTTGAGGTGCTCTTGGACACGGCGGAGACCGGTGAGACCTTTTGGCTAATCTGGGGAAGATTGGAGGAGGGGAGTCTGGGTTGAGGGGTCCGCCACCCACTGTTTAATGATTTTAACCGGCGGGTCGCGCTCTTGCATGGCTACAAGGTCGGTGTCATTGGGCGCTCGCCCTAAGTGTAAGACCTAAACCGGCGGGAGTGGTCCATCCAGTTGGTTTCTTGTTTGCCAGCGAGTGACAGCGTGGACGGCACTACATTGGGAGGCAGGAATCCATTCATTCTGGAACTGACTGTCCGACTCCTCATGAGGATGTCGTCCACGTAGATGAGATTGCCGCGAGCGGCAGCGTCACTCAGCTTTGTGGAGCAAGATGTTAAACTCAGCAGGTGAGTTTGAGTAACCGAAGGGTACTGGCGATTACCAAAGGAGAAGGCTAATTTATACTGGTCTGCTGGGTCTACCCTCATTGTCCAAAACCCATTCGCCACGTCCACTGTGGAAAAGAAGTGGGCTCCTTTCACCTTAGCCAGCTCTTGGTCAAGGTGGATCATGGACCAACGAGAAAATGGAACTTATCGGTTAAGCGGACGATAGTCGATGGTAAGGCGCCATTTACCTGTTGGTTTTAGAACTGGCCAGATGGGTGAGTTGTAAGTAGAGTTGCATTCCCTGATGATCTTCTTTTTAAGAAGTGAGTCTAAGATTTCTTGAATCGAATCATACGCTGCCAAAGGAATCCTGTACTGTCATACAATGGTGGGTGGAGCATTGGGATTAGTAGGAATGCGGACCGTGTGGAGATCAGTGACTCCACTGTCATGTGAGTCCCGAGCAAAAATGTTCTGGAAGTCATAGAACAGCTTCCGAAGTGTCTCTTTCTGGGCATCTGTTGTTAGAGCGTCAGCTTTCGTGAGCTGCTGATTTATTTCTGATTGATCTTCACCATTCTCTGAGGCGGGGACCCTTGGTTCGGTAGTCAAGGATCATACGACCAGGTCGCCTCTGGTATCCGGGGCGGCGCTGCATATTGCTTCATTTCGCAGCAATTTGTGTCGGGCAATGGTGATCATTCCTGTCGGGGAATTGAAAAGGACATTGCTGAGGTCTCCGTCTCTGAATAGAGATGGGGGTAGTTCTCCTATGACTGGAATCGTTAATTCAAAATCATGGAAAGAACCGTCGATCAACATTCCCAGCGATTGTCGCACCACCACTCGAATAGGGGCATGTATCAGATTCTGGACCAGTAGATAGGTCGAGCAGTTGTCCACCTCAAGTACTGGTGTGCCGCAAAGTGATAGATTAAGTTTCCCAAAGTCTGGCGAGGGCTGGAAGAACACCGATGTGTTTGGGACTGTTTGTCCTTTAAGGATGACAAGGCGGATGGGAACACCTGCAGTATGTAGGGGAATGATCAGACTGACTTCACTGGCTACTTGACATGCCTGTGGTATAGTCTGTCCCGAAAGCATGTTCTCCCTTGTAGCCACGAGAGGGTGCCTTCCAGCGTCCGCTTGAGACCATAGCGCCTGGTTGACCGTATCAAGTTGGGTGCCCAGTCATACAAGCAGATCTGACCCGACAAAGAACGGGGGTTGGAGTTGAGGGACCACACTCACCAAATGCGTGATATGTCTCTTCTCGATCCTTAGTGAGAGGGCGCACACCCCTATGGCTTTGAGTTGAGTCTGTGGTGACTCTGGGGAGAGGATGCGATGGGTCCGGCGTACAAAGAGCAGTGATGGGTCCTGCTCCTGTAACCTGTCAAACAGATGCTGATCGATGGCCTTTTCTCTAACCAGAGGGCTAAGAGCGTCTCCGGGACGGTACTGTCATTGACCGATATGCCCCCAACCAGATAGGGGCTATACAATTCAGTGTTCCTGCTCTGCAAGGAGCAAAGAAAAGAGTCATGGTCGTAGAGCGGCCTGTCATTGATGGTAAACGGCAGTGGGTGCTCATCGAGCGGCGAGCGGCGGGCCAGCGTCATGTCCATGGAGCAGCATGAGCATCGGAAGGAGTCCCTTGGACTCTTGGATAGCGGCGACACGTCCGCTGCCAACTGGCAGGTTTCGACCGGTGGCAAGGGGCCTTGGCGTTTCCACTTGACAAATGAGTCCCTTTCTGCAGTCAATAAGGGGGGCTAATCGGTCCAGGAGGTCCTGACCGATGAGGAGTGGCTCAGTGTCCAGTGAGCAGACATGAATGGGATGGACCAGGTTCATGGCCTGGAAAGCGATATTGATCCATACCCTTTGCGTGATAGGCGATCTATCCTGCGTGTAGCTTGTGATATTCACACTACAGGGTTGGATCTATCAAGGTTTCCCAAGGTGGAGTGTCTTACTAAGTAGCTCTGTGAATAGGCTAATGGTCATCAAACTAATCTCTGAGCCGGTATCTAGCAGGGCAGGGGTAGTTATACAACCCCCCACCTCTACTGAAGTATAGATGCGTCGGGCCTTATTTTGATGGGTCAGGTTGCTGAGAAACGTCATGAACGGTGGCCTTGATGTGTCAAGTGTTTCAACATAGGGCAGAGAGTTCTGCTCCTCCCTCCACCTAACAAAGTAGACTTTGGCGGTGGTAGGAGGGGAGTCCTGTCTTAGTCAGTACGATGGGGCGTTGGGGCCCGGTTTCTCCTGAGACTTCGGTGGTTTTGCTGAGCGTGAGGGACCTCCTTGGTGTCTCATTGCCTCTGAAATACACCTGCTGATCAAGGTCTCCATGTCCGATTCGTTCCCGCTGGAAGCTGGATCGACCGGAGGACTACTTGTAAGTTTATCGTCCTGCCCCTTTGGTTTAGGTTTGGTTCTTCCCCTCGGGGTTGGACGATTTGGCCACCTCGCCCTTTTTGACTCCACCGGAGGCGAGCGGGTTCGTCCTCGTTGGTCGGCCCTTTGTTCTGCTGGCGGGGTTGCCGGTACTCTTGAGTCTCGGTCTTTATGACTGAGCGAGTCTGCGACACTTTGGCTCCTTCAAGGACCGGGTTGTCATAATTTGAGGCCTGGATCCCCTGAACATACGGGCTACTTTTGAGCCTGCGATGTGCGGGATTTCGCGTTTCCCAGGCCATCTGTACATACCTTTTTGCTTGCGTTGTAGTAAAGTTGCCCGTCCTGCTCCGCATAGATACATCATACCGTATTCTGTCATGCAGGTTGAAGAGAAAGAGGGACCTGAACCCCTGGTCTTCTTCTTCCAGCCCTGAGTAGTAGCGGCCCTTGAAGTAAGCCACCCTCAGGCGGTTGAAGAATGCCCGTGGTGATTCTTCTCTTTTCTGCTTCATGGCGAAAGCATCGAGACCAGCGGATGTTTGGTCTGAGTAAAAACCGTACTCTTCCCGCAATGCAGAGAACAACCTAGGGTAGCTTATCCACACGTCGGGGGAAAGAGTTTCCATGAAGTCACTTACCTGTCGGGTTGCGGTTCTACACACCAGCCTGGTTTTCTCGTAGGCAGAAGGCTGGGAGACGCTTCTCAAGCAGAAGTCGACCTCCCGAAGGTACGCATCAATGTCCGCTCACTGTGCATTGTGAAAAGCAACCCTAACCCAATAACCCTAACCCTAACCCCGATTAGGGTTAGGGTTAGGGTTTTGGGTTTAACCAACCCTCACCCTAAAGGGTTAGGGTCAGGGTTACGGTTTGGTGTTTAACCAACCCTCACCCTAAAAGCCTTAAACGTAAACTCAAGAAACAACAAAGACAACTCAAGTCAGAGAATAATAAAACTAAATAAGTGAACTCAAAAAAGAGGAAGGGTTAGGGTTAGGGTTTGTGGGAAAAACCCCAAAAACGAAACCCGAACCCTAACCCCGATTAGGGTTAGGGTTAGGGTTTGGGGTTTAACCAACCCTCACCTCAAAAGCCAGAAAATCCAGAAAATCAAGAAAAAGAAAAGACAACTCAAGTCAGAGAATAATGAAATTAAAAACGTGTACTAAAGAAGAGGAAGAGTTCAGGTTAGGGTTAGGTATAAGGTAAGAGTACCACCCCAACCAAAGTGGTGCATTTTAGAACCGTAAGGTGTAGAAGGCTGAAAATTTGTGCATAGGGTTCTGAAGGTCGGCGGAGTGATTGGTGAAAGTTTAAAGTTGATATGAGCAAAGGGGGCGGAGTTATTGGCGAATAAGCCCCTATTAGGGTTGGGGTTAGGGTTTGGTTTAGTATTAGGGTTAGGGTTAGATATAATGTAAGATTACCACCCACCCAAAGTGGTGGACTATGGAACCATAAGGCGTAGGAAGCTAGAGGTTGATGCATACGGTTCTGATCATCGGTGGATCGATTGGTGAAATTTTCCAATTGATATGAGAAAAAAGGGCGGAGTTATTGGTGAATAAGCCCCTATTAAGGTTAGGGGTTAGGGTTAGGGTTAAGGTTAGGGTTAGGGTTTGGAACTTTGGAACCGTAAGGTGTAGGAGGCTGAAAGCTGGTGCATAGGGTTCTGATGGTCGTCGGATCGATTGGTGAAATTTTCCAGTTGATTGGAGAAAAGGGGGCGGAGTTATTGGCGAAAATTCCCCTATTAGGGTTAGGGTTTAGTTTTAGGGTTAGGGTTAGGGTAAGGGTTAGGGTTTGCAACATTGGAACCGTAAGGTGTAGGAGGCTGAAAGTTGTTGCATAGGGTTCTGATCATCGGTGGAGTGATTGGTGAAATTTTCCAGTTTATATGAGAAAAGAGGTAAGAGGTATTTGCAAATAAGCCCCTATTAGGGTTAGGGTTAGGGTTAGGGTTAGGGTTTGCAACTTTGGAACCGTAAGGTGTAGGAGGCTAAAAGTTGTTGCATAGGGTTCTGATCATCGGTGGAGTGATTGGTGAAATTTTCCAGTTGATATGAGAAAAGAGGTAAGAGGTATTTGCAAATAAGCCCCTATTAGGGTTAGGGTTAGGGTTAGGGTTTGCAACTTTGGAACCGTAAGGTGTAGGAGGCTAAAAGTTGTTGCATAGGGTTCTGATCATCGGTGGAGTGATTGGTGAAATTTTCCAGTTGATATGAGAAAAGAGGTAAGAGGTATTTGCAAATAAGCCCCTATTAGGGTTAGGGTTAGGGTTAGGGTTTGCAACTTTGGAACCGTAAGGTGTAGGAGGCTAAAATTGGTTGCATAGGGTTCTGATCATCGGTGGAGTGATTGGTGAAATTTTCCAGTTGATATAAGAAAAGAGGGCGGAGTTATTGATCAATAAGCCCCTATTAGGCTTAGGGTTTAGGGTTAGGGTTAGGGTTAGGGTTTGGAACTTTGGAACCGTAAGGTGTAGGAGGCTGAAAGCTGTTTGCACATGGTTCTGATGGTCGGTGGAGTGATTGGTGAAATTTTCCAGTTGATTGGAAAAAAGGGGGCGGAGTTATTGGTTAAAAAACCCCTATTAGGGTTAGGGTTTAGGGTTAGGGTTAGGTGAGGGTTAGGGTTTGGAACTTTGGAACCGTAAGGTGTAGGAGGCTGAAAGTTGTTGCATAGGGTTCTGATCATCGGTGGAGTGATTGGTGAAATTTTCCCGTTGATATGAGAAAAGAGGGCGGAGTTATTGGTGAATAAGCCCCTATTAGGGTTAGGGTTTACGGTTAGGGTTAGGGTTAGGGTTAGGGTTTGGAACTTTGGAACCGTAAGGTTTAGGAGGCTGAAAGCTGGTGCATAGGGTTCTGATTGTCAGCGGAGTGATTGGTGAAATTTTCCAGTTGATTGGAGAAAAGGGGTCGGAGTTATTGGCGAAAATGCCCCTATTAGGGTTAGGGTTTAGGGTTAGGGTTAAGGTTAGGGTTTGGAACTTTGGAACCGTAAGGTGTAGGAGGCTTAAAGTTGGTGCATAGGGTTCTGATGGTTGGTGGAGTGATTTTTGAATTTTTCCAGTTGATTGGAGAAAAGGGGGCGGAGTTATTGGCGAAAATGCCCCTATTAGGTTTAGGGTTAAGTTTTAGGGTTAGGGTTAGGGTTAGGGTTTGCAACTTTGGAACCGTAAGGTGTAGGAAGCTGAAAGTTCTTGCATAGGGTTCTGATCATCGGTGGAGTGATTGGTGAAATTTTCCAGTTGATATGAGAAAAGAGGGCGGAGTTATTTGAAAATAAGCCCCTATTAGGGTCAGGGTTTACGGTTAGGGTTAGGGTTAGGGTTAGGGTTTACAACTTTTGAACCGTAAGGTGTAGGAGGCTGAAAGTTGTTGCATAGGGTTCTGAACATCGGTGTAGAGATTGGTGAAATTTTCCAGTTTATATGAGAAAAGAGGGCGGAGTTATTGGTGAATAAGCCCCTATTAGGTTTAGGGTTAGGGTTAGGATTAGGGTTTGGAACTTTGGAACCGTAAGGTGTAGGAGCCTGAAAGTTGGTGCACATGGTTCTGATGATCGTTTGAGTGATTGGTGAAATTTTCCAGTTGATTGGAGAAAAGGGGGCGGAGTTATTGGCAAAATTGCCCCTATTAGGGTTAGGGTTTAGGGTTAGGGTTAGGGTTAGGGTTAGGGTTAGAGTTTAGACCTTTGGAACCGTAAGGTGTAGGAAGCTGAAAGTTGGTGCACATGGTTCTGATGGTCGGTGGAGTGATTGGTGAAATTTTCCAGTTGATTGGAAAAAAGGGGGCGGAGTTATTGGCGAATAAGCCCCTATTAGGGTTAGGGTTTAGAATTAGAGTTAGGGTTTGGAACTTTGGAACCGTAAGGTGTAGGAGGCTGAAAGGTGTTGCATAGGGTTCTGATCATCGGTGTAGCGATTGGTGAAATTTTCCAGTTGATATGAGAAAAGAGGGCTGAGTTATTGGTGAATAAGGTCCTATTAGGGATAGGGTTTAGAGTTAGGGTTAGGGTTAGGGTTAGGGTTTGGAACTTTGGAACAGTAAGGTTTCGCAGGCTGAAAGTTGCTGCACAGGGTTCTGATGGTTGGTGGAGTGAGTGGTGAAATTTTCCAGTCTATTGGAAAAAAGGGGGTGGACTTATTGGCGAATAAGGCCCTATTAGGGTTAGGGTTTAGGGTTAGGGTTAGGGTTAGGGTTAGGGTTTGGATCTTTGGAACCGTAAGATGTAGGAGGCTGAAAGTTGGTACACATGGTTCTGATGGTCGGTGGAGTGATTGGTGAAATTTTCCAGTTGATATGAGAAAAGAGGGCGGAGTTATTTGGTGAATATGCCCCTATTAGGGTTAGGGTATAGGGTTAGGGTTAGGGTTAGGGTTTGGAACTTTGGAACCGTACAGTGTAGGAGGCTGAAAGCTGGTGCATAGGGTTCTGATGGTCGGTGGAGTGATTGGTGAAATCTTCCAGTTGATTGGAAAAAAGGGGGCGGAGTTATTGGCAAATAAGCCCCTATTAGGGTTAGGGTTTAGAATTAGAGTTAGGGTTAGGGTTAGGGTTTGGAACATTGGAACCGTAAGGTGTAGGAGGCTGAAAGTTGGTGCACATGGTTCTGATGGTCGATGGAGTGATTGGTGAAATTTTCCAGTTGATTGGAATAAAGGGAGCGGAATTATTGGTGAATATGTCCCTATTAGGGTTAGGGTTAGGGTTAGGGTTTGGAACTTTGGAACCGTAAGATGTAGTAGGCTGAAAGCTGGTGCATAGGGTTCTGATGGTCGGCGGAGTGATTGTTGAAATTTTCCAGTTGATTGGAGTAAAGGGGGCAGAGTTATTCGCGAATAAGCCCCTATTAGGGTTAGGAACTTTGGAACTGTAAGGTGTAGGAGGCTGAAAGTTGGTCCACAGGGGTCTGATGGTCGTCGGAATTATTGGTGAAATTTTCCAGTTGATTGGAGAAAAGGGGGCGGAGTTATTGGCGAAAATTTCCCTATTAGGGTTAGGGTTTAGGGTTAGGGTTAGGGTTTGGAACTTTGGAACTGTAAGGTGTAGGAGGCTGAAAGTTGAAGCATAGGGGTCCTATGGTCGTCGGAATTATTGGTGAAATTTTCCAGTTGATTGGAGATAGGGGGCGGAGTTATAGGCGAAAATTTCCCTTTTAGGGTTAGGGTTAGGGTTAGGGTTTGGAACTTTGGAACTGTAAAGTGTAGGAGGCTGAAAGCTGGTGCATAGGGTTCTGATGGTCTGCGGAGTGATTGGTGAATATTTCCAGTTGATTGGAGAAAAGGGGGCAAAGTTATTCGCGAATAAGCCCCTATTAGGGTTAGGGTTAGGGTTAGGGTTAGGGTTTGGAACTTTGGAACCATAAGGTGTAGGAAGCTGAAAGTTGGTGCACATGGTTCTGATTGTCGGTGGAGTGATTGGTGAAATTTTCCAGTTGATTGGATAAAAGGGGGCGGAGTTATTGGCGAATGAGCCCCTATTAGGGTTAGGGTTTAGAATTAGAGTTAGGGTTTGGAACTTTGGAACCGTAAGGTGTAGGAGCCTGAAAGTTGGTGCACATGGTTCTGATGGTCGGTGGGGTGATTGGTGAAATTTTCCAGTTGATATGAAAAAAGAGGGCGGAGTTTATTGTTGAATAAGTTCATATTAGGGTTAGGGTTTAGGGTTAGGGTTAGGGTTAGGGTTTGGAACTTTGGAACCGTAAGATGTAGTAGGCTGAAAGCTGGTGCATAGGGTTCTGATGGTCGGCGGAGTGATTGGTGAATATTTCCAGTTGATTGGAGTAAAGGGGGCAGAGTTATTCGCGAATAAGCCCCTATTAGGGTTAGGAACTTTGGAACTGTAAGGTGTAGGAGGCTGAAAGTTGGTGCATAGGGGTCTGATGGTCGTCGGAATTATTGGTGAAATTTTCCAGTTGATTGGAGAAAAGGGGGCGGAGTTATTGTTCAAAATTCCCCTATTAGGGTTAGGGTTTAGTGTTAGGGTTAGGGTTAGGGTTTGGAACTTTGGAACTGTAAGGTGTAGGAGGCTGAAAGTTGTTGCATAGGGTTCTGATCATCGGTGGAGTGATTGGTGAAATTTTCCAGTTGATATTAGAAAAGAGGGCGGAGTTATTGGCAAATAAGCTCCTATTAGGGTTAGGGTTTAGAGTTAGGGTTAGGGTTAGGGTTAGGGTTTGGAACTTTTGAAAAGTAAGGTTTCGCGGGCTGAAAGTTGCTGCACAGGGTTCTGATGGTTGGTGGAGTGAGCGGTGAAATTTTCCAGTCAATTGGAAAAAAGGGGGCGGACTTATTGGCGAATAAGCCCCTATTAGGGTTAGGGTTTAGGGTTAGGGTTAGGGTTAGGGTTTGGATCTTTGGAACCGTAAGGTGTAGGAGGCTGAAAGTTGGTACACAGGGTTCTGATAGCTGGCGGAGTTATTGGTGAAATTTTCCAGTTGATATGAGAAAAGAGGGCGGAGTTATTGTTGAATATGCCCCTATTAGGGTTAGGGTTTAGGGTTAGGGTTAGGGTTTGGAACTTTGGAACCGTAAGGCGTAGGAGGCTGAAAGCTGGTGCATAGGGTTCTAATGGTCGGCGGAGTGATTGGTGTATATTTCCAGTTGATTGGAGAAAAAGGGGCAGAGTTATTCGCGAATAAGCCCCTATTAGGGTTAGGGTTTAGGGTTAGGGTTAGGGTGTGGAACTTTGGAACCGTAAGGTGTAGGAGGCTGAAAGTTGGTGCACATGGTTCTGATTGTCGGTGGAGTGATTGGTGAAATATTCCAGTTGATTAAAAAAAAAGGGGCGGAGTTATTTGCGAAAATTCCCCTATTAGGGTTAGGGTTTAGGGTTAGGGTTAGGGTTAGAGTTTTCAACTTTTGAACCGTAAGGTGTATGAGGCTGAACGTTTTTGCACAGGGTTCTGATCATCGGTGTAGAGATTGGTGAAATTTTCCAGTTGATATGAGAAAAGAGGTCGGAGTTATTGGTGAATATGCCCCTATCAGGGTTAGGGTATAGGGTTAGGGTTAGGGTTAGGGTAAGGGTTTGGAACTTTGGAACCGTAAGGCCTAGGAGGCTGAAAGCTAGTGCATATGGTTCTGATGGTCGGCGGAGTGATTGGTGAATATTTCCAGTTGATTGGAGAAAAGGGGGCAGAGTTATTTGCGAATAAGCCCCTATTAGGTTTAGGGTTTAGGGTTAGGGTTAGGGTTAGGGTTTGGAACTTTGGAACTGTAAGGTGTAGGAGGCTGAAAGTTGTTGCATAGGGTTCTGATTATTGGTGGAGATATTGGTGAAATTTTCCAGTTGATATGAGAAAAGAGGGCGGAGTTATTGGTGAATAAGCCCCTATTTTAACACGCCCCTCTGCTGGTTCCTTCGTGTTGTCACCCACCCAGCCTATAGAAACTGTGTCTGCCCCGAGGCTTTATAAGCCTGCACCCAAATCTGGAGGAGTAACTTATAGCAACTTAGTTAAAATTAAAACCACTGCTCCAGCAAACCAACCCAGTAAATCTATTAAATGTGGTTTGCTTAATATTCGATCTCTTGCATCCAAGTCTCTCCTAGTGAACGATTTAATTATTAATTATCAGATTGGTGTATTAGCACTCACTGAAACCTGGGTGCAGCAAGATGAGTATGTTAGTTTAAATGAATCTTCCCCTCCTGGTTACATTAACTACCATGTACCTTGCACCACTGGCAGAGGAGGAGGAGTAGCTGCAATCTATCAGTCAAATTTGGTGCTTAACCCTCGACCTAACAGTTCATTTAACTCATTTGAGAGCCTTATTGTCAGCTTTTCCCACCCAGACTGGAAAGCAGAGAAACCACTCTTACTTGCTGTGGTGTTCCGTCCTCCTGCACCTTATTCTGAGTTCTTAGAAGAATTCCCTGACTTTCTGTCTAACTTGGCATTGAACTCAGACAAAGTCATTATAGTGGGTGACTTTAACATCCATGTGGACGTCAATGATGATTCTCTGGCCACTGCGTTTAAGTCGCTTCTTGATTCTGTTGGCTTCTGTCAGAGGGTAAACAAACCCACTCACACTTTTAATCACATCCTTGATTTAGTACTCACTTATGGAATAGAAGCTGACCGAATCACAGTTCTTCCTCAGAACCCCGTCTTGTCTGATCACTCCTTAATTACATTTGAATTTATTTTAACAAATTATATTCTACCTGGGAAAAAGTCCCGCTTCAGTAGATGTCTATCTGACACTGCTGTTTCTAGATTTAAGGAGCTTATTCCAGCAGAGCTTGCTGCCACATCTTGTAATAATATATTGGGCAGTTATGCTGATTTCACCCCCTCGCAGGTAGACTATCTTGTGGACAGCACTGCAGCAGCACTCCTTGGGACACTTGATGCCGTAGCTCCCCTGAAGAAGAAGGTTATCAACCAGAAAAGAATAGTTCCCTGGTACAGCCCAGAGCTGCGTGCCTTAAAACAGAAGACCAGACAACTGGAAAGGAAGACACATTCCAGCCAGCACGAGGAAGTCCACCAAGCCTGGAAGGAGAGTTTATTAATATATAAAAAAGAACTCCGTAATGCCAGAAGCGCTTACTACTCGTCCCTGATAGAAAAGAATAAGAACAACCCCAGGTTCCTCTTCAGCACCGTGGGCAGGCTCACCAAGAACCATAGTGCTGTTGAGCCATGCATCCCCCCAACTCTCAGCAGTAACGACTTCCTTTCTTTCTTTACTGAAAAGATTGTGAATATTAGAACGAAGATTGCCAGTAATGGAGGACAGACTACAGTCCCCATAGAAGCACCTCCCAGACTTGGTGCATACTTGGACAGCTTCGCCCCCATTGACCTGTCAGAATTAACTTCTGCAGTCGGTTCCTCCAAGTCAGCCACTTGTCTGCTGGATCCCATCCCGACAAGCCTCCTTAAGGATGCCTTCCCTCTAGTCAACACTTCTATATTAAATCAAATTAATCTTTCCTTAGTCACAGGTTATGTGCCACAGGCCTTTAAGGTGGCTGTCATCAACCCTTTACTTAAAAAACCTTCTCTTGACCCAGATGTGTTAGCCAACTATAGGCCTATATCCAACCTCCCCTACATCTCCAAGATCCTTGAGAAGGTTGTCCTGGAGCAGTTACATGAACATCTGCACAGCAACGAGCTCTTTGAAGCCTTCCAGTCTGGATTCAGGGAACACCATAGCACTGAAACAGCACTGGTCAGAGTCTCGAATGATCTTCTTATAGCTTCAGACAGAGGTCTTGTCTCTGTGCTTGTCCTTTTGGACCTCAGTGCTGCATTTGACACCATCGACCACAGCATCCTGCTACAGAGACTAGACCATGACATTGGGATTAAAGGAACTGCCCTAAAATGGTTTAAGTCCTACTTATCTGACAGGTTTCAGTTTGTTAATGTTAATAATGACCATTCGGAGTATAGCAGAGTTACATATGGTGTACCACAGGGTTCAGTTTTAGGACCGATTCTCTTCACTCTTTACATGCTCCCATTAGGTGACATAATCCGGAAGCACTCGATCAACTTCCACTGTTATGCAGATGACACACAACTTTACTTGTCGATGGAGCCAGACCACACAAGCCAGTTTACTCATCTGCAAGACTGCCTGAAAGACATTAAATCCTGGATGTCTTCTAACTTCTTAATGCTCAATTCAGATAAAACTGAGGTAATCGTTTTTGGACCTAAACACCACAGGGACACACTCTTGAATCGGATCTCTACTCTCGATGGCATCACCCTAACTTCGAGTACAACTGCAAGGAACCTTGGGGTCATTTTTGACCAGGACCTTTCCTTCAGCTCCCACATAAAGCATGTGACTAGGACCGCCTTCTTCCATCTTCGAAGTATCGCTAAGATTAGGAATATCCTTTCCCAGAGTGATGCTGAAAAACTGGTGCATGCATTTATCACTTCTCGGCTGGACTACTGCAACTCTCTCTTGTCAGGATGTCCTAAATACTCTCTAAAGAGTCTCCAGCTGGTCCAGAACGCTGCAGCGAGGGTTTTGACGGGAGTTAAGAAGAGAGAACACATCTCTCCCACTTTAGCTTCTCTCCACTGGCTTCCTGTAGGATCTAGAATCGACTTCAAAGTCCTTCTGCTAACTTATAAGGCTCTCAATGATAAAGCTCCATCCTATTTGAAAGAGCTCATTAGTCCCTACTGTCCGACCAGAGCACTCCGCTCCCAGAATGCAGGTCTTTTAGTGACTCCCAGTATCAATACAAACAGACTGGGAGGTAGAGCTTTTAGTTACCGGGCTCCTTTACTGTGGAACCAGCTCTCTCCATGGGTCAGAGAGGCAGACACTTTAACTACGTTTAAGTCCAGGCTTAAGACCTTCCTCTATGACAGAGCCTTCAGTTAGGACTGGTTCAGGTAGCTCTGAACCATTGATAGCTATGCTGCTATAGGCTTAGACTGCTGGGGGACACATCAGGTTACATTGAGCCCTTCCCTCCTCTCCTCTCCTCTCCCCCTCTCTCCTCCTCTCCTCCCTGCACATTTTACTTGTTGCACTTTGTAGTTTGGCCTTGGTGTCTCGCAGTCTGTCTGTGTTTCCACAGATCCACCGGAGCCCCAACCGCCGCCTGCATCGCCCCCCCCCCCTTATTCCCTACTGTTACACCGGCCTGCGCTCCCCTTCCATGAACAAGTCTGCCATCCAGTCCCCCATCAAGCTGGCTTGCTCTCCCTGCCTCCCCTACCAGAAGCTTCCTTCTTCAGCTGTTATTAACATTTCCGTGTTTCCCACATTTTGTATTGTAAACTGTTTTCTTGTCTGTAACAACATCTACTGCACGTCTGTCCGTCCTGGGTGAGGGATCCCTCCTCTGTTGCTCACCCTGAGGTTTCTCAGATTTTTCCCTGTTAAAAGGGTTTTCTATGGAGTTTTTCCTCAGTCGATGTGAGGGTCTAAGGGCAGAGGATGTTGTTATGATGCCATGTGAAGCCCTTTGAGACAAACTGTTTGTGAAAACGGGCTATACAAATAAAATTGCCTTGCCTTGCCTTGCCTATTAGAGTTAGGGTTTACGGTTAGGGTTAGGGTTAGTGTTAGGGTTTGGAAATTTGGAACCGTAAGGTGTAGGAGGCTGAAAGGTGGTGCACAGGGTTCTGATGGTTGGCGGAGTGATTGGTGTAATTTTCCAGTTGATTGGAGAAAAGGTGGCAGAGTTATTCGCGAATAAGCCCCTATTAGGGTTAGGGTTTAGGGTTAGGGTTAGGGTTTGGAACGTTGGAACCGTAAGGTGTAGGAGGCTGAAAGTTGGTGCACATGGTTCTGATGGTCGGTGGAGTGATTGGTGAAATTTTCCAGTTGATTGGAGAAAAGGGGGCGGAGTTATTGGCAAAAATGCCCCTATTAGGGTTAGGGTTTAGAATTAGAGTTAGGGTTAGGGTTAGGGTTTGGAACTTTGGAACCGTAAGGTGTAGGAGGCTGAAAGTTATTGCATAGGGTTCTGATCATCGGTGTAGAGATTGGTGAAATTTTCCAGTTGATATGAGAAAAGAGGGCGGAGTTATTGGTGAATAAGCCCCTATAAGGTTTAGGGTTTAGGGTTAGGGTTAGGGTTAGGGTTAGGGTTTGGAACTTTGGAACCGTAAGGTGTAGGAGGCTGAAAGCTGGTGCATAGGGTTCTGATGGTCGGCGGAGTGATTGGTGAATATTTCCAGTTTATTGGAGAAAAGGGGGCAAAGTTATTCGCGAATAAGCCCCTATTAGGGTTAGGGTTTAGGGTTAGGGTTTGTGTTTGGAACTTTGGAACCGTAAGATGTAGGAGGCTGAAAATTGGTGCACATGATTCTGATCATCAGTGTAGAGATTGGTGAAATTTTCCAGTTTTTATGAGAAAAGAGGGCGGAGTTATTGGTGAATAAGCCCCTATTAGGGTTAGGAACTTTGGAACTCTAAGGTGTAGGAGGCTGAAAGTTGGTGCATAGGGGTCTGATGGTCGTCATAATTATTGGTGAAATCTTCCAGTTGATTGGAGAAAAGGGGGCGGAGTTATTGGCAAAAATTCCCCTATTAGGGTTAGGGTTAGGGTTAGGGTTTGGAACTTTGGAACTGTAAGGTGTAGGAGGCTGAAAAATGGTGCATATGGTTCTGATGGTCGGCGGAGTGATTGGTGAATATTTCCAGTTGATTGGAGAAAAGGGGGCAAAGTTATTCGCGAATAAGCCCCTATTAGGGTTAGGGTTAGGGTTAGGGTTTGCAACTTTGGAATCGTAAGGTGTAGGAGGCTGAAAGTTGTTGCATAGGTTTCTGATCATGGGTGGAGATGATTGATTGGTGAAATTTTCCAGTTTATATGAAAAAAGAGGTAGGAGTTATTTGCAAATAAGCCCCTATTAGGGTTAGGGTTTAGGGTTAGGGTTAGGGTTAGGGTTTGGAACTTTGGAACTGTAAGGTGTAGGAGGCTGAAAGTTGATGCATAGGGGTCCTATGGTCGTCGGAATTATTGGTGAAATTTTCCAGTTGATTGGAAAAAAGGGGCGGAGTTATTGGCTAATAAGCCCCTATTAGGGTTAGGGTTTAGAATTAGAGTTAGGGTTAGGGTTAGGGTTTGGAACTTTGGAACCGTAAGGTGTAGGAGGCTGAAAGTTGTTGCATAGGGTTCTGATCATGGGTGGAGTGATTGCTGAAATCTTCCAGTTTATATGAGAAAAGAGGTAGGACTTATCTGCAAATACGCCCCTATTAGGGTCAGGGTTTAGGGTTAGGGTAAGGGTTAGGGTTTGGAACTTTGGAACTTTGGAACCGTAAAGTGTAGGATGCTGAAAGTTGTTGCATAGGGTTCTGATCATTGGTGGAGTGATTGGTGAAATTTTCCAGTTGATATGAGAAAAGAGGGCAGAGTTATTGGTGAATAAGCCCCTATTAGGGTTAGGGTTTACTGTTAGGGTTAGGGTTAGGGTTAGGGTTTGCAACTTTAGAACCGTAAGGTGTAGGAGGCTGAAAGTTGGTGCATAGGGTTCTGATGGTCGGTGGAGTGATTGTTGAAATTTTCCAGTTGATTGGAGAAAAGGGGGCGGAGTTATTGGCGAAAATGCCCCTATTAGGGTTAGGGTTTAGGGTTAGGGTTAGGGTTAAGGTTAGGGTTAGGGTTTGGAACTTTAGAACCGTAAAGTGTAGGAAGCTAAAAGCTGGTGCATAGGGTTCTGATGGTCGTCGGATCGATTGGTGAATTTTTCCAGTTGATTGGAGAAAAGGGGGCGGAGTTATTGGCGAAAATTCCCCTATTAGGGTTAGGGTTTAGGGTTAGGGTTAAGGTTAGGGTTAGGGTTTGCAACATTGGAACCATAAGGTGTAGGAGGCTGAAAGTTGTTGCATAGGGTTCTGATCATCGGTGGAGTGATTGGTGAAATTTTCCAGTTCATATGAGAAAAGAGGTAGGAGGTATTTGCAAATAAGCCCCTATTAGGGTTAGGGTTAGGGTTAGGGTTTGCAACTTTGGAACCGTAAGGTGTAGGAGGCTAAAAGTTGTTGCATAGGGTTCTGATCATCGGTGGAGTGATTGGTGAAATTTTCCAGTTGATATGAGAAAAGAGGTAGGAGTTATTGGTGAATAAGCACCTATTAGGGTTAGTGTTTAGGGTTAGGGTTAGGGTTAGGTTTAGGGTTTGCAACTTTGGAACCGTAAGGTGTAGGAGGCTGAAAGTTGGTGCACATGGTTCTGATGGTCGGTGGAGTGATTGGTGAAATTTTCCAGTTGATATGAGAAAAGAGGTAGGAGTTATTGGTGAATAAGCCCCGATTAAGGTTAGGGTTTAGGGTTAGGGTTAGGGTTAAAGTTAGGGTTAGGGTTTGGAACTTTGGAACGGTAAGGTGTAGGAGGCTGAAAGCTGGTGCATAGGGTTCTGATGGTTGGCGGAGTGATTGATGAAATTTTCCAGTTGATTGGAAAAAAGGGGGCGGAGTTATTGGCGTATTAGCCCCTTTTAGGGTTAGGAACTTTGGAACTAAAAAGTGTCGGAGGCTGAAAGCTTGTGCATAGGGTTCTGATGTTCGGCGGATCGATTGGTGAAATTTTCCAGTTGATTGGAGAAAAGGGGGCGGAGTTATTGGCGAATAAGACCCTATTATGGTTAGTTTTAGGGTTAGGGTTAGGGTTAGGGTTAGGAATAGGAACTTTGGAACCGTAAGGTGTAAGAGGCTGAAAGCTGGTGCATAGGGTTCTGATGTTCGCCAGAGTAATTGGTAAAATTTTCAGGTTGATTGGCGAAAAGGGGGCGGAGTTATACTCTCTAAAAATGTTGGGTTATTTTCTCAACCCAGCAGCTGAGTTGAGACTGTTGGTGAGTTTAATTGGGTTGTTTTTTTTTAAGTTGGGTAATTTAAGAACCCAATTTGCTGGGTTATTGTCGTTGGGAGTTGAGTTACTAGCTCTTGGGTTGTAATTTCCATTATACTGTGTTGGGTCATTTCGGGCTACCCAACATGTTGGGTTGATTTTCGCCTATGCGCGACCAACAGTAACGTTACCCCCAGGCTCATTTATACTCCCATACATTCAAAAATCTATACGTCCGTTTCAAACGATGGTTTCGTCACTACCAACATACTTCCATGCGTCCCTTAGGTAGGCATGGATGTTAATCATTTGAGCATAAATAAGCCTTTACCCCCCACTCATTCGACCCCCACAGTTGCTAGCAGTGCCCGGGCGCTAGATGGGCAACTCTCACTGGTGCCCAGCCAAATCCCGCGGGGTTCCTCGCGAGAAATCCTGGGGGAACCAAGGAAGAAGCCCGCGAATATTTCTTTCCATCCACAGATATCGGAGAGAGAGAGACCGTACGAAACAAGGTTTGTTTCCTGACTGTGCGCTATTGTTTCACCACATTGTTTAATTTATATAAAGCTTATTGTAGTAACCGTGTATTTTGGTCATACGAATGATTCAACGTAATATGACCGTGTGTCGCAGTGCCTGTGAGCTCGCGGTCATTTGTAGTTAACGTTAGTGATAGTAACGTTAGCGATAGCTTGTGGGTAACTTACGCTCACCCACAGTCGACCAACGTAAACGTATATGGTTTTAATACAAGGAAGCTTTTCCTATCAGTTTCAAAGTAACTCGAGTATTTTGTTTTAAAGTTAAAGTTAGGAGGACAACATGAGGTTTTTCATCAATTTGGCTTCCATGTATAGCAACGTAAGTAGGAGAGTATTGCAAACCCGAGTGAAGGAAAAATATATTATGAGTACAATTGACCGCGGTGGGGGGTCGAATTTGGTTTTGGCTACCCCGCTACATGCTAGAAGGCCTCAGCTACCCTGGGGGAACCAGTAACTTTGTTGTTCAAGTCGAATTTTAAAACCGTAGAGAAGTTAATTGTTACAACAGTGAAAATACCTTTGATTTGACGTTACTGAATGAGTTATTTATGAAACTTTTTTTAAATTTTAATTATTTGTGTTGGTTTTGCAGTTTGATTCTCATGGATGATTTTGTGAGATCCAAATTGACTGAGTGGCAGCTTCCAGGGCTAATTGACAGGTTTAGTGGTAAGTCAATTTAAGTTGTTTCCATGTCACATTAATTTATTAGTGCTAACTTGGTAGCCACTACTATGATAAATAAATTGGGATAATTATTCATTGAGCCTTAAGCTAAGGACCAATATTTTCCCATATTAATTTTAAGGAGTGTTGTACCAGATAGATACTCTATTAACCACAGTGTGAAATTCAGTTGTCAGCTCCTCAATTTTTTTTTTTCTTTGCCTCTGTGTGCATAATGTCTGTATTTATGGTTTGGTTAAATTTCAAAATTAGGACTACAGATGAAAAAATATCTTTAAGCTAAATCTGGGATGTTTACAACATCCTTGTCTCATTAATTTGAACATTTTACAATAGTTCTACTGCAGTGAATTGTGTACAATAAAACTGAATTTCTGTAACACGTGGCCATATCATAACAGGTTCAGATTATATTAATATATCAATATTATATATTAATGAAACCAGGTGCAAGTCATGAATAGCAAGGAACACACAAGCACTATAAAAATTTTGGTGTGGTGATTTTAATGTTTGTTTGTTTTTTTTTCTGTGTTCCAGAAGAGGCAATTGATGAAGAGCGCTTCGGCTACCTCGACCCCCCAACTATCACTACCTTGATCCCAAGAATAGGTGACAGGCTCAAGTTCATTAAGAAATACAATGAATTTGTAACTTATGCAGTTGCACACATAGTCACCATATCCTAAATTATAATCAAGACAAAGCGATCAACATACAGCTTTCCTCTTTTGAATGCTTGACTTTTTTAGAGTATATACAAGTAATAGGATACGTTTGCTTTAGATGTAAAGCTCAAATTCCTGGGGGTGTGAAAAGTCTTTTTATTCATTTACGTGCAGTACACCATGTTAATCATGCTGCAAACTACTTTCAGTGTTGTGAACTTGGCTGTGGTAGAACATTTAGCTACATGCGATCATTTAGAAGACACTTACAGCAGCATGAAAATGTTGAGGAGGTGCCTCCTGTACTCGCTCAAGATCCAGTCCAGCCAGAATTCATTAATGCTGAAGACCAGCCAGCAGAGGAAGTTGAGGAGTGGGATGAGATTGAGCCAGAGGGTATTACAGATCGAGTAGCTACGTTCCTGGCTTGATTGAGGTCTGTTCCTTCACAAACCTGGTCTGGCATTCATTTCTTAGTTGAACAGACCTCTAGTTTAGTTTCTGACATTGTGGGTGGACTACAGTCAAAGACCATGGCAATTTTCAGTCGTTTAGGACATGATCAAAGGCCAGAGGTACAACAACTCATGTTGGAGTTCCAAGACTGTGCTGAGCCCTTCCGAGATCTGGAAACTGAATATAAACAAATGCAATATTTTGTGAAGTCTGGAGGGTTCATTGAACCTGTCGAGGAAAATTTTCCTGGGGATTCTTATGTCCAGAAAAGGGACTCTGCCACTGGCACTGTCAAACAAGTCGCGGTTCTTGACTTTTTTCAACGTATTCCTCTTAAACTTCTTTTGGAAAAGGTCCTTCAAATGCCTGGCGTCTTACAGACAATCCTTGATTGGCAGCAAAGAAAAGATGGTGGAGTTCTTAAGGATGTCTTTGATGGGGAGTACTGCAAAGCGCGTCCACTCTTCATGAAAGAGACTTCTATCCCACTTCTTCTTTACAATGATGACTGTGAAACAATCAACCCCCTTGGATCGAAGACTGGAACACACAAGCTAGGCTTTATTTACTTTCAAATCAAGAGCCTACCACCAGATCTGCTCTCCAGTTTAAGGTCCCACTTCCTGCTTGAAGTATACAAGTCAGATGATGCCAAAACATATGGCATTGATGCTGTTCTGCGCCCCATTGTTGAAGAGCTGCAGTTGCTAGAGAAAGAAGGCCTCCCTCTTCAGACCCCTACGTTTCAAGGTGTTGTGAAGTTCTCTGTTCTGCAAGTAGTCGGGGATAATTTGGGCTTAAATTCCATCCTTGGTTACTCTGAAAGTTTCGCAGCTAACCATATGTGCCTTTGGTGCAAAGTGCATAAACAAGTCTCAGCGCAGCAGACATTGGAAGATCCAGCACAACTGCGTAATGTTCACACCCATCATGCAGATCTGCAACTTGCAAGCATTTCTCAAACAGGGTTGAAGAGAAACAGCGAGCTAAACAATCTTTCTTTTTATCATATCACTGACAATGTTGCACCAGACATTATGCATGACATTTTAGAAGGAGTAGGGCCTTACGATATGAAACTCGTCTTGAACACTGTCAACACACTGATTGAGCAAAAACATGTCACACTTGACCAGATAAACTACAGGATCACAAGCTTTGATTACGGCTTTTGTGACAAGGCTAACAAGCCCTCTGTCATTACCAAAAATGACTTGAGAAACCCTGAGGCATCTATGCAACAGTCAGCAGCTCAAATGTGGTGCCTTATTAGGCTACTGCCAACCATGATTGGTGACCTGATCCCCGAGGGAAACAAGGAATGGGAGCTTCTCCTGATCTTGCTGCTGTGCATGGAGTTCATTTTCTCTCCCTCTATTACTGTCGCTGGAACACTGTTTTTGGCCAAGATCATTGAGGAGCATCACTCACTCTTCCTTGAACTTTTTCCAAATTTACACTTGCGTCCCAAGCACCACTTCATGGTTCATTATCCAAAAGCTATCAGAAAACTAGGACCCTTGGTGCATTTTTGGTCAATGCGATTTGAAGCAAAACACAACTTCTTCAAACGTGTCAGTCACATCACATGCAATGTTCGCAATATTTGTAAGACAATGGCGTATCGCCATCAGGTGCAACTTTGTTATAACTTGCGCTCTGGCACTTTGTTGAGTCACAATACAGAGGTTGGCCCAGGACCAAGCATCTTTCTTTCAACCATTGATGGATTTAAAGAAATCCAAAAAGATCTTTCAGATTTCCCTGCCTTCAGTGAGATTCTTGTGCCATCTTGGGTGACCTTCAAGGGCACAAAATACAGACCAGGCATGACGGTGTTCCTCTCTTATGACCCTGATGGTGAACCCCAGTTTGGCCTCATAAAGTCCATCATACTTCTTGGTCAGATGACGAACACTCCAACAACCAAGTTTGTTGTACAGGGGTGGGAAACACAAGGTTTTGAAAGGCATTTTCATGCCTACAGTGTGATCCAGACGCAAACTTTGGTAGCTGTCGATCCAAGTGAACTGGTTGACCATCACCCGTTACATGCTGTAAAACCATACAAAGATCATTCTGACTGTTTATACATTTCTCTTCGCTACAGAGTATTCTAGGAGGTGGGTTGGGGGGGGGGGGTTCAGGGGGTTTTCAGAGGGTTTTCAGTGGGGGGTGGTTTCAGAGGGGGGTGGTTTCAGATCTGCCCTGATGCTTTAATACTGCTTATATTTAACTCCGGGCCAACCTCCAGAGCAGACTTCTATTGACACCCTGCAGGACCACACCTTTGCTTATTACTGCAGAAATCTTTTACTAGATTTGATCAGGGATGTGGTAGGCTGCATAGAAGTTGAAGTGTTAAAGCTTTATCAACTCATAAACTTAGCTTAAAGCTGCCAAGAATTGCCCTGCACAGGTTGGGCAAATGGTGTGCTCACAAGCCACACCCTCAGGACCCCAATTGCCAGCCTCATCAAATGACCTCCATGAGATGACTGCACCTGCACCCACAGAGGTGACTGCAATTGCAACCCCTGAGATGACTGCACCTCCGAGCACAATCGTGCTGCAGACAGTTCCCACATTTGTAAATAATCTCTAAATAAATGACCTTTGTGTTGGTGTCCTCTCTAGCACTGAAGCTGGACAATAGCAATGCATGTAGTTTATTTGCCTTTTTTATCCGTATTCTTTCAGGATATCCGCACTGTCCTTTCCAACGTTCTTGAGGGCAGGGCCATTGTTCAGAGCCTGGACACGGAGCAGTTGATAACGATTAAACAGAGGCGTGCCATGGTCAGAATTTTGGTGTCCCATCTGATAGAAAAGTGCAGAGAAACGTGAGTAAAATCTAATGAAGGTTGTTGTGTTTCTGTCCTGACCTTGAGATGTCATGTGTTTGATTCCTGACCAAATAATACCATAGATTTTTAAAAAGGGCACCTGATATGGCCCTGCTCTGGTTCAGAATAAATGGCAGGATTTTTAGAAGAAGTCCAACTTTTAACTTGTTCTCCAAGCTGTCTGATGCAACATACACAGGAATTCAGCTCCTGGCCAAAGACTGTATGTGTGTGTGTGTGTGAGAGAGAATCTGTGAATGCAATGCTTTAGGTATAGTTTCAGAAATGTTAAACCGTGATACCAGTGAAATAATTTTTTTCAGAAAGCTGATTACAAAAAAGTGAAGGTCAATATAATAGACCATTCACCATTTTAAATAATGCTACTTGTTGTCTTAAGATAACTGTAAATGCAATTTCACTACATGTATAAGTGACAAATAAAGGAAATCATTCATGTAGTTAGTTTTTCACAGTGTGACAACTAATTATATTATTTGTATGTGTTTGGCATTTTCAGACCATCAGCTGTGACAAAAACTGCCTTGGCTTCAGCTTTAATAAATTCTTTCCCCTGCTTAAAAGATGCAAGTGCCAGTGGTTTTGTGAGTATTTTGGGTGGCATTAAACCAAATGCATCCTAAAAGATTTTTTGTAATTTAAATGAAATGTTCAGGGACAAGTAGACGTTTAGGCTCATTGACTTAAATGGATATTTTTTAATCTTGTAAAGATACGTGGTATACCCAGGGGCGCTCCAAGTACCCAGCCACTGGGTTTCTAGAGGAGAGGCTCAGTAACATAAGAAAGCGACTGCGGAGGTCAGACGGGCCCAGGCCACAGACATCTCCGTCTCCCTCTGTGCCAAGGACGAAAGTAATACCAGGTAATACAATGTCCGTGCCTGATCCTACCTTAGTGAGAGATCTTTTTCTGTGACAGTTGGTCCTTTCAGCTCTGATCCTGCTCCTCTTCTCTGTGGGGTTCCTCAAGGTTCAGTGCTGGCACCGACACTGTTTGCTATTTACATGCTCCCTCTAGATCATCTCATCAGCACTTTCCCGGGTGTCTCTTATCAGTGCTATGCTGATGACATCAAGCTTCATTTCTCCTTCAATCCTGAGAACATACAAAGCCTCAGCATCCTGCTGGAATGTCTGGCTGCCATTGAGGGCTGGATGTCCAAGAACCCCCATGCAACTCAATGCAGCTAAGACTGAGGTGTTGATTTTTGCTCCTGACAGTGTAGCAGCCAGGGTTCAGGAACATCTGGGCCTTCGAAAGGACAACGTCCAACCCAGTGTTTGGAACCTTGGTGTGCACTTTGACCAGTCGATGCATCTTGATCAACATATCAAGGCTCTTTGTATAAACAGCTTTTTCCACCTGAGGAACATCTCCAAGCTGCGGTCGATTGTTTCCCACCAGGAGCTGGAGATGGCTGTTGATGTATTTGTCTCTTCCAGGGCTGACTGCTGCAGCTCTCTCTACACTTGTCTTAACCATTCTTCTCTCCACCGTCTGCAGCTGGTCCAGAATGCAGCAGCCAAACTGCTGACCAGGTCTAAGAAGTCTTGTCACATGACTCCCATCCTCGCTGACCTGCACTGGCTTCCTGTTTCCTTTAGAATCCAGTACAGGTTGCTGCTAATCACCTATAAGGCCCTCAATGGACTGGCTCCCAGCTATATTTGGGACCTCCTACATGACTTCACCCCCAGCCGCTCCCTTAGATCCTCTAACCAGGGGCTCCTGGCAGTACCGTGGGCATGGTTAAGGACTAAGGGTGGGGGGGCATTGGAGGTTGTGGCCTAGTAAAGTCTATGTAGGGGAAACACTTAACATCACCGGGGACACATTGTATAATGTAATATAAATGTTTCTTGAATTTTATATTTTACAGCCTCTGCCATTTTGGAGGAGCGAGCGGTGCAGTGTACGGAGTGGCTGAAAAATAACACCCAGCCCCTCGCCCAGGTGGATGCATACATGGCGGATACTTGCACCTTCAGGGCGGCCTGGATACGGGCCGACCATTCAAAGACCATCGATGAGGTTCTGGCTGAGTTCCCCAGACTTCTGACCCCAGGCATGGTATGTCAAACCTCAGGGGGAGCGACACTTACGCACAGTAAGCTTTTCACATAGTTATTTATAAAATATTGTAAACACCTCGTATCATTTTCATTTCTCTTCACACATTCATTTCTCTGTATTCAAACTGCCATTTATTCATTAAAAGTATATACAAAGCAGCCTGCCACTCCTCTGAAGTAGACGAGCTAGTACATATTTATTCCTGTGCCCATTATCTAATGCAGTGGTTCCCAACCTTTTTTGTCTTGTGTACCCCTTGAGCCTTTTTGTCACACCATGAGTACCCCTTCACTCATCGGTGTTCATGATTCTCCAAAAGTAGAACATAACACAACTGAATATGCAACGCAAATCATTTTATTTCATCTTC
The DNA here is from genome assembly GCF_037954235.1 of Aulostomus chinensis. Classification (NCBI taxonomy): domain Eukaryota; kingdom Metazoa; phylum Chordata; class Actinopteri; order Syngnathiformes; family Aulostomidae; genus Aulostomus; species Aulostomus chinensis. The sequence goes on along the minus strand of NC_141329.1, from coordinate 14,990,639 downwards.
TTAAATTGAACATTTAATATTCAGGCATTGTCTTCTTATTTAACTCAAATTAAACATAAAATGATGTTGCCTTCAAGGCAATAAAAATTATAAATATAAGAAACAATATTATAGTAAACATTTGTATTGTTAATACTGTATTATTAATACTAATAGATTATTATTATATTGTTATTAAAGAGAAATAATAAAGTTGAAATTAGAAAAAATAAGAATAAATAAAAATAAGTAATATAAATAAATACAAAACAAATAATTAACCTGCCTTTGTTATATATAACTTTTATGACATTTACCACAAAAGGAGCTTCTTTGAATATGTCCCCTTTAAACAGGCATTTAAACTTTAAATATAAGGAACAAAACACTTAACAAGAATACTATTTAAACTCACAGTATCAGTTGTACTTTCTTTTCTTCAGTGACTTCAGTATTTTGTTTTCTTTAGTCTGAGAGATGACTGCTTTTCAGTCCTCTGAGCTTTACTGAGACACTTGAGCTTGCTTGTCTTTCATAAGCTTTGATAGTTCTGGGGGCAGTGTGGAAACAGCTGTTATCGGGCTGTTCTCCACATCCAGTCTATTCCTCTACTTGGTTTTAATGTGTGTCAAAGCGGAGAAGGTCACCTAACACATAAGTAGAACCAAAATGTAAAAGCTCAATCAGTACATGTTTTCCCAGCTCTGGATACTCCTTCTCCACATCACACCAGAACTCAGTCAATTTCTTCTCAGTATGTATCATTTTCAGTCCCTGATCAGATGATAAATCCATCAGATGCTCCTGCAGCCTTGCAGGAAGGTTGTTGCAGTTCTCACTCACAATAAATGGGTTCCTCACACAATCCAGTCTTTCTGACTTTTCTTCAGTGTCATGAAAATACAGAGTTTGGACAGATCTGCTTGCACCAGTTTGACCACTGGAGCCCTGGCAACATCAGTGCTGGCAAGATGGGAATCAAGTAGTGGGAAACAGCTGACGTCTCCCTCATCACAGTTCTTCTCCCATAGTTTGAGCTTTTTTGTGAATCCTTTAACTATGTCATACATTTACAGGATGTGTGACTCCTTTCCCTGAAGCGACAGGTTGAGCTCGTTAAGTTTGGTAAACACATCAGCGAGATACGCCAGGCGCGTCACCCACTCAGCATCCTCGAACACCGCAGCAAGAGGATGCAGATGCTTTGTCAGAAACACAGAAACTTCTCTGCGCAGTTCATAAAGTCTCAGTAGTGTTTTCCCATGAGACAGCCAGCGGACGTCCGTGTGAAGCAATAGCTGGTCGTGCTCTGTGCCACTCTCATGACAAAGACTTTCAAACAGTCTGTGATTCAGTGGCCGGGATTGGATGAAATTTATCACCTTCACAGCATCATCCATAACAGCGCTTAAATCAGGGCTCATTCGCTTACTTGCCAGTGCTTCGTTGTGAATAATACAATGCATGCATTTAATGTCGGGATTCACCTTTTTTACGTGTCCAAAAAGTCCCTTCACACTTCCCGTCATTGCAGCTGCGCCATCAGTACAGATGTGACTGCAGGTTTTCCACTGTAGATCGTGTTCTTTGAAAAAGCTGTCTATAATCTGGAACATTTCTTCCCCGGTTGTCTTTCCTGGCAGCTTTTTGCAAAACAAAATATGCTTGTTTATGTCCTAATTTCAGCCATAACCGCTGCTGCAGGAAGAATGAGCTCTTCAACAATGGAGTGAGGCTTTTTTGATTTCACCATGAGCAGAGATACGGCGTAGGATGCCTCCAGTGCTTTGCTTGACACACTTGTGGCTTTTGTCATTACAGTCTGTCTTGATTTAAATTCCGACAGCTTACGTTTGAAAAATTCCTCAGTTTTACCGACACTTTCCGAGTGTTTGGTGCTCTGGTGTCGCTATAAATGGGCTGGCTTCATGGAGTTATTTGCCAGGACTTCACCGCAAAAGTAGCACTGAGGTAACGGTGGGTCCGCAGACGTCGAAGTGAATCCATATAAAATATAGTTTTCACTATACTGCTTTGGTTTAGGTTTGGAATCTTTCTTGCGTTTGTCTCCCCATATTGTCTCCCCAGGGAAACAAGTCATAGCGCACACGTAACAGTTTATTGATGGACTTAAGAAATGACTACGAATATTTTTTATTATCGTGGAAATAAATTCTTAATTTTTCCACGTACCCCCTGCAATGTGCTCACGTACCCCTAGGGGTACACTTACCCCTGGTTGGGAAACACTGATCTAATGCATTGTTACAAGTCTAAAGTTAAAATTCAAAAATGCTAAAGCTTGGCATTGCCTCCAAGTTTACTTTTATTAACTAAGCATCTTTTTAAATATTCAAGCGCAGCCATTTTTTTTTTTTTTAATCAGCCCAAATTAGTCAATATTTTTTGTCTTCCATTTAAAAGTTGATTACTTTTTGGTCAGGAAAATATTTTTTTTTTGTTACGGACAAGGAATATGTGAGTATATTGACATATTGTTTAAATGACCTTGTTTCTCAATTTGTCTCCATCTTTTAGATTGCACAGGACTTTGCTATCCTTCACGTTGAGGCTGCCCCAAAGCTGTTTGAGAAGTGGGTTCCTCTTTATGCAGACAAGATAATAAGTCTTGTCAAACGTGAAGGGAAACTCACCAATGCGGATGAACGGAGAGCTCAGGGTAAATTTATATGTTGTGCAAATATCTTATTTTATACCATGATTTTCTTGTAGCGGGCTGCACGGTGGTGCAGTGGTTAGCACTGTGGCCTCACAGAAAGAAGGTTCTGGGTTTGAATCCCGGCTCAGGCACGGGATCTTTCTGTGTGGAGTTTGCATGTTCTCCCCGTGTCTGCGTGGGTTCTCTCCGGGTACTCCGGCTTCCTCCCACAGTCCAAAAACATGCAACTGGGGACTAGGCTGATTGAATACTCTAAATTGACCGTAGGTATGAATGTGAGTGTGAATGGTTGTTCGTCTCTCTATGTTGGCCCTGCGATGGACTGGCGACCTGTCCAGGGTGTACCCCGCCTCTCGCCCGTTGACGCTGGGATAGGCTCCAGCCCCCCGCGACCCTTAATGTGTAGGAATAAGCGGAAGATGACGATGGATGGATGGATGGATTTTCTTGTAACCTAATGACACTTAAAATTTTAACTTAACTTACAAAAACACTCAAACGTGAAAGTCACCTGTGTAAACTACAGAAGAAAGGAAGAAGACAGAGGGGGATGCTCAAAGAGGATTGTTACATGCAAGTTAGCTTGATGGGATTTGGTTCTAATTATAGATGGATATGGATGGCAATTGCTACCAATTTGGAAGGCATTTTGACTTTTTTTTTTTGGTATTACAGCTATTCAAGTCTATATTGACGCCCATAATTGTTCTCCTACAGATGCCAAGGGGGAAGTAGCCTTGTCGCTTCTGCCAACCATGCTCCCTCCGCCAGTGTATAAAAAAGGCAGACGACTGGTCCGGGCCAGCATTGATGAATCAAGAAGAGCATTCATGGATGTGCAACCTGTAAGTAATTCACCTTTGAGCATGAATCCAAACATAAATTCATTTCGAAACAACCCCAGTTGTTTTAAAAAGTTGGAAGGAAACATCCATCTTTATATAACAAAGGGCATGGTGAAAACGTTATATCCTTGGAATGAGTGCAACGTTAGATAATGTTACTCATTTCACAAAGCACAATTCTTAAAAGTTATCACTCACATAAGACTGCACATTTCGCATGATGTCATTGTTACAACAGATATATATATATATATATATATATATATATATATATATATATTGCTTATTAAATAAGTCATGTGGATGAATCTTTGTTATTTACACTTATTAAAGTGCCTTGTGAAAGTATTCGTACCCCTTGAACTTATATGCCATTTGTCGCACAAACTTAAATATTTTTCATTGGGGTTTTCAGTGATAAACACAAGGTAACACACATTTGAGAAGTGAAACAAAAATGACATGATAGTCAGTCCTCTGATACAGAGGGGGCTAAATACTTTGTTGAATCATCTTTAACTGCAGTTACATCTAAAAGTATTCTGGGGTGCATCTCTACCAACTTTGCATGGATACACACTGCATTTTTTGTCCATTCTTCTTTGCAAAACAAAACATCTGTAAAAAGCAGGTGCTGCCACCACCATGTTTCACACTGTGGATGGTGGGTCCAGGTTCATGGTGGTGGCAGCACCGTGTTGCGGGGGCTTTTCTCCAGCAGGGACAGGGAAGCTGCTCAGAGTTGATGGGAGAATGCATGGAGCTAAATATGAATCCTGAATCCTACTGAGTATCTTGAGCAAGATTTGAAAACTGCTGTTCACAGATGCTCTCCAATCTGACAGTGAGTAGATTGCTTTGCCCCAGTAGAGATACTTACCTTTTTAGGGCCTGAGCCAGAAGGTACTTCTGGCGAAGACCTTCTGGCGAAGACCCTATTATGTTTGCTCAGCAGAGCAACACATTAGCAGCACTAAAAACACTAAAAACACACACAGTGTCCCAGCCCCCCCCCCCCCCCCCCAACACCCATGAGGCAACTGGGTCAGACGGCCCGGAGCCAGTTTTCAAATACACACCCATTCAAAACCTGGTATTATACTGTTCTTGCTCTCAATGAGTGCGCGCTATATGCGCACCATGCGCATAATGCGCATAACGCGCATAACGCGCATGATCTAATTTGACCCCCTGAACATGCATGAAATTTGCTGAAATTCGGCACAATTGACCGGTCTGGCTAAACATTCACTAATCACAAATCAAAACACCACAAAAGTCTATAGCGCCACCTAGGGAGCCACACAAAAAAAAAGATAATTTTTTATAATTTCGAGCACTATAACTCCTCACACGAAACTTCTACAAACATGGGACCAACACCATTGCACTCGTCTCATCAAGACCAACAATTCAAACACTCTGACCCCTCATCTATCTACAACACAATGTCCACAAATTGGACAAAACTGTCAAACTCTGGACTTTTTTTACTCCCCGAACAAAATCTATCTCCTCCTAAACCGTAAATGGCTTCCAAACTTTCACACATTAATCACACAACTGTGCTCTTTAAAAATCTTTAAAGGTTAATATACTACGCGCTCGGTTCACATTTTATAAGCCGTCAAAGTGGGGGAGACACGTTTCACGCTTACAATGGAAGTCTATGGGGAGAGCGTGTCCTCTCAGGGTACATACTGTCAAACAAATGCTTGCCACATCTACACCATACATCCCACAGCTTTTAAAAACACATCACTGTATTCCTGACAAAAATCCCTACAAAAATATGGTATTATGTGTGACTTTGGACCAACGCATGCCGAGTTATTCAGCTTTTACACACTACATTTCTCTTAATCCTCTTCTCTCTCCACTCTAGCACAGATCAAAGACAGAGCAGCGGGGGAGGGGTTCTTAAAGGGCCAGCTGGAAGCTCTGCTCTCACTCTCTGCAGCACACTGAGCCTCTGCTCTACACTCTGACACAGATGGCAGAGAGCGAGCAGAGAAGGGAGGGGCTCTTAAAGGGCAAGCTCTCAGCTCTGCACTCACACTGGGCAGCGCACTGAGGCTTATATCTCCTAAACTACAAGGCCTAGGGTTTTGCTGATGACACCGTTGGATTCGGGCTGGTGTCAAGGACGCGGCTGTAGGCCGCGCGGGGGCTCAGGCCCTAACAGCGCTGCTTAAATGAATAAACTTACGAGCTGTGTTCATAGAAGATGTCAAGGGCCTCAAATCTGTAATAATGATGCAATAAATGTCGAAACCAAAAGGCTCTGAAACACTGCAAGAGCCAGAACACTAACTCGTCCTCTTCTTTGAGTTCACTTCTTTGGATTTATTATTCTCTGACTTGAGTTTTCTTTGCTCTTTCTTGAGTTTACGTTTAAGGCTTTTAGGGTGAAGGTTGGTTAAACCCCAAACCCTAACCCTAACCCTAATCGGGGTTAGGGTTTGGTTTTAGGGTTTTTCCCACCAACCCTAACCCTAACCCTTCCTCTTCTTTGAGTTCACTTATTATTAGGGCCTGAGCCAGAAGGTACTTCAGGCGAAGACCCCATGATGTTTGCTCGGCAGAGCAGCACATTAGCAGCACTAAAAACACTATGAACACACACTAAACAGTGTCCCAGCCCCCCCTAAACCCATGAAGCAACTCGACCAGACGGCCCGGAGCCGAATTTCACATACACACCCATTCAAAACCTGGTACTAGACTGTTCTTGCTGTCAATGAGTGCACGTAATATGCGCATTATGCGCATAACGCGCATAATCTAATTTCACCCCCTGAACATGCATGAAATTCGCTGAAATTCGGCACACGAAGTCAGCGCTAAAAGCAGTAAAAACACATACTTAGGAGCATCACAGGCCTCTAAAAACATCACAGGAGGGTCCGGGGGGGACAGGGGGGTGAGGTCTTCCATTGAAACCAATGGTGGCAAAAATTATATCTGAAATTGTTACGTTTTTCCTATTATTAGACCCTGAGCCAGTACCTGGCGAAGACCCTATTATGTTTCGAAGGCACACTCGCCACTTTAATTTGTTAAATTAAATCGTCAAGTTAATTTGACCCCCTAAACATGCTTGAAAACTCACCAAATTTGGTACGCACATCGGGTGCGGTGAAAAATTCGATAATTAAAAAAAAAGAGGCGCTCTACTCAATAGCGCCACCTACATACACAAAAAACCACGCCAACGCCTGTAGGAATGTCCTACAGACATGGGACCAACACCGTTGGACTTGTCTCATCAAGACGGATAAATCATACACTCACACCCCTGACCTAACTGTAACAGGATGTCCACAATTTGGACACGAATGTCTAATTTTGGACAATTTTGCGCCCCGAACAAAATCTATCTCCTCCTAAACCGTAAATGCCAGGGCTTCCAAACTTTCACACATTAATCTCCCAACTGTGCTGATTAAAAGTTGTACAAGGTTAATATACTACTCGCTCGGTTTGGATTTTATAAGCCCTCAAAGTGGGGGAGACACTTTTCGCCTTACAATGCAAGTCTATGGGGAGAGCGTGTCCTCTCAGGGTACATACTCTCAAACAAATGCTTCTCACATCTACACCATACAACCCACAGCTTTTAAAAACACACCACTGGATTCCTGACAAAAATCTCTACAAAATTTGATATTATTGTAGGAGTGTAGTCATTAGTGTAGGAGGCTGAAAGATGGTACACAGGGTTCTGATCATCGGTGGAGTGATTTGGTGAAATTTTCTAGTTGATATGAGAAAAGAGGGAGGAGTTATTGGCGAATATGTCCCTATTAGGGTTAGGGTTATGGTTAGGGTTAAGAACTTTAGAACCGTAAGGTGTAGGAGGCTGAAATTCGGTGCATAGGGTTCTGATGGTGGGCAGAGTGATTGGTGATATTTTCCAGTATTGGAGAAAAGGGGGTGGAGTTATTGGCGAATAAGCTCCTATTAGGGTTAGGGCTTAGGGTTAGGGTTCGGAACTTTGGAACGGTAAGGTCTAGGAGGCTAAAGTTGGTGCATAGGGTTCTGATGGTCACAAAAGTGATTGGTGAAATTTTCAGGTTGATGGGAGAAATGGTGGCGGAGTTATTGGCGAATAAGCCACTATTAGGGTTAGGGTTTAGGGTTAGGGTTAGGGTTAGGGTTAGGGTTTGGAACTTTGAAACCGTAAGGTGTAGGAGGCTGAAAGTTGGTGCATAGGGTTCTGATGGTCGGTGGAGTGATTGTTGAAATTTTCCAGTTGATTGGAGAAAGGGGGCGGAGTTATTGGCGAAAATGCCCCTTTTAGGGTTCTGGTTTAGGGTTAGGGTTAGGGTTAGAGTTTACAACTTTTGAACCGTAAGTTGTAGGAGGCTGAAAGTTGTTGCATAGGGTTCTGATCATCGGTGTAGAGATTGGTGAAATTTTCCAGTTGATATGAGAAAAGAGGGCGGAGTTATTGGTTAATATGCCCCTATTAGGGTTAGGGTTTAGGGTTAGGGTAAGGGTTTACTGTTTGCAACTTTGGAACCGTAAGGTGTAGGAGGCTGAAAGTTGGTGCATAGGGTTCTGATGGTCGGTGGAGTGATTGTTGAAATTTTCCAGTTAATTGGAGAAAAGAGGGCGGAGTTATTGGTGAATAAGCCCCTTTTAGGGTTAGGGTTTAGAATTTGAGTTAGGGTTAGGGTTAGGGTTTGGAACTTTGGAACTGTAAGGTGTAGGAGGCTGAAATGTGATGCATAGGGGTCCTATGGTGGTCGGAATTATTGGTGAAATTTTCGCGTTGATTGGAGAAAAGGGGGCGGAGATATTTGCAGAAATTCCCCTTTTTGGGTTAGGGTTTAGGGTTAGGGTTAGGGTTTACTGTTTGCAACTTTGGAACCGTAAGGTGTAGGAGGCTGAAAGTTGGTGCATAGGGTTCTGATGGTCGGTGGAGTGATTGTTGAAATTTTCCAGTTAATTGGAGAAAAGAGGGCGGAGTTATTGGTGAATAAGCCCCTTTTAGGGTTAGGGTTTAGAATTTGAGTTAGGGTTAGGGTTAGGGTTTGGAACTTTGGAACTGTAAGGTGTAGGAGGCTGAAATGTGATGCATAGGGGTCCTATGGTGGTCGGAATTATTGGTGAAATTTTCGCGTTGATTGGAGAAAAGGGGGCGGAGCTATTTGCAGAAATTCCCCTTTTAGGGTTAGGGTTTAGGGTTAGGGTTAGGGTTAGTGTTTGGAACTTTGGAACCGTAAGGTGTAGGAGGCTGAAAGTTGTTGCATTGGGTTCTGATCATGGGTGGAGTGATTGGTGAAATTTTCCAGTTTATATGAGAAAAGAAGTAGGAGTTATTTGCAAATGAGCCCCTATTAGGGTTAGGGTTTAGGGTTAGGGTTATGGTTAGGGTTAGAGTTTGGAACTTTGGAACCGTAAGGTGTAGGAGGCTGAAAACTTGGTGCATAGGGTTCTGATGGTCGGTGGAGTGATTGTTGAAATTTTCCAGTTGATTGGAGAAAAGGGGGCGGAGTTATTTGCGAAAATGCCCCTTTTAGGGTTCGGGTTTAGGGTTAGGGTTAGGGTTAGAGTTTACAACTTTTGAACCGTGAGTTGTAGGAGGCTGAAAGTGTTTGCATAGGGTTCTGATCATCGGTGTAGAGATTGGTGAAATTTTCCAGTTGATATGAGAAAAGAGGGCGGAGTTATTGGTGAATATGCCCCTATTAGGGTTAGGGTTTAGGGTTAGGGTTAGGGTTTACTGTTTGCAACTTTGAAACCGTAAGGTGTAGGAGGCTGAAAGTTGGTGCATAGGGTTCTGATTGTCGGTGGAGTGATTGTTGAAATTTTCCAGTTGATTGGAGAAAAGATGGCGGAGTTATTGGTGAATAAGCCGCTTTTAGGTTTAGAGTTTAGGGTTAGGGTTAGGGTTTGGAACTTTGGAACCGTAAGGTGTAGGAGGCTGAAAGTTGGTGCACATGGTTCTGATGGTCGGTGGAGTGATTGGTGAAATTTTCCACTTGATTGGAAAAAAGGGGGCGGAATTATTGGCGAATAAGCCCCTGTAAGGGTTGGGGTGTAGAATTTGAGTTAGGGTTAAGGTTAGGGTTTGGAACTTTGGAACTGTAAGGTGTAGGAGGCTGAAAGTTGGTGCACATGGTTCTGATGGTCGGTGGAGTGATTGGTGAAATTTTCCACTTGATTGGAGAAAAGATGGCGGAGTTATTGGTGAATAAGCCCCTTTTAGGGTTAGGGTTTAGGGTTAGGGTTAGGGTTTGGAACTTTGGAACCGTAAGGTGTAGGAGGCTGAAAGTTGGTGCACATGGTTCTGATGGTCGGTGGAGTGATTGGTGAAATTTTCCAGTTGATTGGAAAAAAGGGGGCGGAGTTATTGGGGAATAAGCCCCTGTAAGGGTTGGGGTTTAGAATTTGAGTTAGGGTTAGGGTTAGGCTTTTGAACTTTGGAACTGTAAGATGTAGGAGGCTGAAATTTGATGCATAGGGGTCCTATGGTGGTCGTAATTATTGGTGAAATTTTCGTGTTGATTGGAGAAAAGGGGGCGGAGTTATTCGCGAAAAAGCCCCTATTAGGGTTAGGGTTTAGGGTTAGGGTTAGGGTTTGGAACTTTGGAACCGTAAGGTGTAGGATGCTGAAAGTTGGTGCACATGGTTCTGAATGTCGGTGGAGTGATTGTTGAAATTTTCCAGTTGATTGGAAAAAAGAGGGCGGAGTTATTGGTGAATAAGCCCCTTTTAGGGTTAGGGTTTAGGGTTAGGGTTTAGGGTTTGGAACTTTGGAACCGTAAGGTGTAGGAGGCTGAAAGTTGGTGCACATGGTTCTGATGGTCGGTGGAGTGATTGGTGAAATTTTCCAGTTGATTGGAAAAAAGGGGGCGGAGTTATTGGCGAATAAGCCTCTATAAGGGTTGGGGTTTAGAATTTGAGTTAGGGTTAGGGTTAGGCTTTGGAACTTTGGAACTGTAAGGTGTAGGAGGCTGAAAGTTGGTGCATTGGGTTCTGATGGTCGGTGGAGTGATTTTTGAAATTTTCCAGTTTATTGGAGAAAAGATGGCAGAGTTATTGGTGTATAAGCCCCTATTAGGCTTAGGGTTTAGGGTTAGGGTAAGGGTTTACTGTTTGCAACTTTGGAACCGTAAGGTGTAGGAGGCTGAAAGTTGGTGCATAGGGTTCTGATGGTCGTTGGAGTGATTGGTGAAATTTTCCAGTTGATTGGAGAAAAGGGGGCGGAGTTATTTGCGAAAAAGCCCCTATTAGGGTTAGGGTTTAGGCTTAGGGTTAGGGTTTGGAACTTTGGAACCGTAAGGTGTAGGAGGCTGAAAGTTTGTGCACATGGTTCTGATGGTCGGTGGAGTGATTGGTGAAATTTTCCAGTTGATTGGAAAAAAGGGGGCGGAGTTATTGGCGAATAAACCCCTATAAGGGTTGGGGTTTAGAATTTGAGTTAGGGTTAGGGTTAGGCTTTTGAACTTTGGAACTGTAAGGTGTAGGAGGCTGGAATGTGATGCATAGGGGTCCTATGGTGGTCGGAATTATTGGTGAAATTTTCGTGTTGATTGGAGAAAAGGGGGCGGAGTTATTCGTTAAAAAGCCCCTATTAGGGTTAGGGTTTAGCGTTAGGGTTAGGGTTTGGAACTTTGGAACCGTAAGGTGTAGGAGGCTCAAAGGTGGTGTACATGGTTCTGACGGTTGGTGGAGTGATTGTTGAAATTTTCCAGTTGATTGGAGAAAAGAGGGCGGAGTTATTGGTGAATAAGCCCCTTTTAGGGTTAGGGTTTAGGGTTAGGGTTAGGGTTTGGAACTTTGGAACCGTAAGGTGTAGGAGGCTGAAAGTTGTTGCATAGGGTTCTGATCATGGGTGGAGTGATTGGTGAAATTTTCCAGTTTATATGAGAAAAGAAGTAGGAGTTATTTGCAAATGAGCCCCTATTCGGGTTAGGGTTAGGGTTTGGAACTTTGGAACCGTAAGGTGTAGGAGGCTGAAAGTTGGTGCATAGGGTTCTGATGGTTGGTGGAGTGATTGTTGAAATTTTCGTGTTGATTGGAGAAAAGGGGGCGGAGTTATTCGCGAAAAAGCCCCTATTAGGGTTAGGGTTTAGGGTTAGGGTTAGGGTTTGGAACTTTGGAACCGTAAGGTGTAGGAGGCTCAAAGGTGGTGCATGTGGTTCTGATGGTCGGTGGAGTGATTGTTGATATTTTCCAGTTGATTGGAGAAAAGAGGGCGGAGTTATTGGTGAATAAGCCCCTTTTAGGGTTAGGGGTTAGGGTTTAGGGTTAGGGTTAGGGTTTGGAACTTTGGAACTGTAAGGTGTAGGAGGCTGAAAGTTGTTGCATAGGGTTCTGATCATGGGTGGAGTGATTGGTGAAATTTTCCAGTTTATATGAGAAAAGAAGTAGAAGTTATTGGCGAATAACCCCTTATAAAGGTTTGGGTTTAGAATTTTAGATAGGGTTAGGGTTAGGGTTTGGAACTTTGGAACTGTAAGGTGTAGGAGGCTGAAATTTGATTCATAGGGGTCCTATGGTGGTCGGAATTATTGGTGAAATTTTCGTGTTGATTGGAGAAAAGGGGGCGGAGTTATTCGCGAAAAAGCCCCTATTAGGGTTAGGGTTTAGGGTTAGGGTTAGGGTTTGGAACTTTGGAAACGTAAGGTGTAGGAGGCTGAAAGTTGATGCATAGGGTTCTGATGGTCGGTGGAGTTATTGTTGAAATTTTCCAATTGATTGGAGAAAAGAGGGCGGAGTTATTGGTGAATAAGCCCCTTTTAGGGTTAGGGTTTAGGGTTAGGGTTAGTGTTTGGAACTTTGGAACCGTAAGGTGTAGGAGGCTGAAAGTTGTTGCATAGGGTTCTGATCATGGGTGGAGTGATTGGTGAAATTTTCCAGTTTATATGAGAAAAGAAGTAGGAGTTATTTGCAAATGAGCCCCTATTAGGGTTAGGGTTAGGGTTTGGAACTTTGGAACCGTAAGGTGTAGGAGGCTGAAAGTTGTTGCATAGGGTTCTGATCATGGGTGGAGTGATTGGTGAAATTTTCCAGTTGATTGGAGAAAAGGGGGCGGAGTTATTGGCGAAAATGCCCCTTTTAGGTTTCGGGTTTAGAATTTGAGTTAGGGTAAGGGTTAGGGTTTGGAACTTTGGAACTGTAAGGTGTAGGAGGCTGACATTTGATGCATAGGGGTCCTATGGTTGTCGGAATTATTGGTGAAATTTTCGTGTTGATTGGAGAAAAGGGGGCGGAGTTATTCGCGAAAAAGCCCCTATTAGGGTTAGGGTTAAGGGTTAGGGTTAGGGTTTGGAACTTTGGAACCGTAAGGTGTAGGAGGCTGAAATTTGATTCATAGGGGTCCTATGGTGGTCGGAATTATTGGTGAAATTTTCGTGTTGATTGGAGAAAAGGGGGCGGAGTTATTCGCGAAAAAGCCCCTATTAGGGTTAGGGTTTAGGGTTAGGGTTAGGGTTTGGAACTTTGGGAACGTAAGGTGTAGGAGGCTGAAAGTTGATGCATAGGGTTCTGATGGTCGGTGGAGTGATTGGTGAAATTTTCCAGTTGATTGGAGAAAAGAGGGCGGAGTTATTGGTGAATAAGCCTCTTTTAGGGTTAGGGTTTAGGGTTTGGGTTAGTGTTTGGAACTTTGGAACCGTAAGGTGTAGGAGGCTGAAAGTTGTTGCATAGGGTTCTGATCATGGGTGGAGTGATTGGTGAAATTTTCCAGTTTATATGTGAAAAGAAGTAGGAGTTATTTGCAAATGAGCCCTTATTAGGGTTAGGGTTTAGGGTTAGGGTTAGGGTTAGGGTTAGGGTTTGGAACTTTGGAACGGTAAGGTGTAGGAGGCTGAAAGTTGGTGCACATGGTTCTGATGGTCGGTGGAGTGATTGGTGAAATTTTCCAGTTTATTGGAAAAAAGGGGGCGGAGTTATTGGCGAATAAGCCCCTATAAGGGTTGGGATTTAGAATTTGAGTTAGGGTTAGGGTTAGGGTTTGGATCTTTGGAACTGTAAGGTGTAGGAGGCTGAAATTTGATGCATAGGGGTCCTATGGTGGTCGGAATTATTGGTGAAATTTTCGTGTTGATTGGAGAAAAGGGGGCGGAGTTATTCGCGAAAAAGCCCCTATTAGGGTTAGGGTTTAGGGTTAGGGTTAGGGTTTGGAACTTTGGAACCGTAAGGTGTAGGAGGCTGAAAGTTGGTGCACATGGTTCTGATGGTCGGTGGAGTGATTGGTGAAATTTTCCAGTTGATTGGAGAAAAGAGGGCGGAGTTATTGGTGAATAAGCCCCTTTTAGGGTTAGGGTTTAGGGTTAGGGTTAGGGTTTGGAACTTTGGAACCGTAATGTGTAGGAGGCTGAAATTTCATGCATAAGGGTTCTGATCATGGGTGGAGTGATTGGTGAAATTTTCCAGTTTATATGAGAAAAGAAGTAGGAGTAATTTGCAAATGAGCCCCTATTAGGGTTAGGGTTTAGGGTTAGGGATAGGGTTAGGGTTAGGCTTTGGAACTTTGGAACCGTAATGTGTAGGAGGCTGAAATTTCATGCATAAGGGTTCTGATCATGGGTGGAGTGATTGGTGAAATTTTCCAGTTTATATGAGAAAAGAAGTAGGAGTAATTTGCAAATGAGCCCCTATTAGGGTTAGGGTTTAGGGTTAGGGATAGGGTTAGGGTTAGGCTTTGGAACTTTGGAACCGTAATGTGTAGGAGGCTGAAATTTCATGCATAAGGGTTATGATCATGGGTGGAGTGATTGGTGAAATTTTCCAGTTTATATGAGAAAAGAAGTAGGAGTAATTTGCAAATGAGCCCCTATTAGGGTTAGGGTTTAGGGTTAGGGATAGGGTTAGGGTTAGAGTTTACAACTTTTGAACCGTAAGTTGTAGGAGGCTGAAAGTTGTTGCATAGGGATCTGATCATCGGTGTAGAGATTGGTGAAATTTTCCAGTTGATATGAGAAAAGAGGGCGGAGTTATTGGTGAATATGCCCCTATTAGGTTTAGGGTTTAGGGTTAGGGTTAGGGTTTACTGTTTGCAACTTTGGAACCGTAAGGTGTAGGAGGCTTAAAGCTGGTGCATAGGGTTCTGATGGTCGGTGGAGTGATTGGTGAAATTTTCCAGTTGATTGGAAAAAAGGGGGCGGAGTTATTGGCGAATAAGCCCCTATAAGGGTTGGGGTTTAGAATTTGAGTTAGGGTTAGGTTTAGGGTTTGGAACTTTGGAACTGTAAGGTGTAGGAGGCTGAAATTTGATGCATAGGGGTCCTATGGTGGTCGGAATTATTGGTGAAATTTTCGTGTTGATTGGAGAAAAGGGGGTGGAGTTATTCGCGAAAAAGCCCCTATTAGGGTTAGGGTTTAGGGTTAGGGTTAGGGTTAGGGTTAGGGTTTGGAACTTTGGAACCGTAAGGTGTAGGAGGCTGAAAGGTGGTGCACATGGTTCTGATGGTCGGTGGAGTGATTGTTGAAATTTTCCAGTTGATTGGAGAAAAGGGGGTGGAGTTATTGGCGAAAATGCCCCTATTAGGGTTAGGGGTTAGGGTTGGGGTTAGGGTTAGGGTTTACAACTTTTGAACCGTAAGGTGTAGGAGGCTGAAAGTTGTTGCATAGGGTTCTGATTATCGGTGAAGAGATTGTTGAAATTTTCCAGTTGATATGAGAAAAGAGGGCGGAGTTATTGGTGAATAAGCCCCTATTAGAGTTAGGGTTTAGGGTTTAGGGTTAGGGTTACGGTTTGGAACTTTGGAACAGTAAGGTTTCGCGGGCTGAAAGTTGCTGCACAGGGTTCTGATGGTTGGTGGAATGAGTGGTGAAATTTTCCAGTCTATTGGAAAAAAGGGGGCGGACTTATTGGCGAATAAGCCCCTATTAGGGTTAGGGTTTAGGGTTAGGGTTAGGGTTAGGGTTAGGGTTTGGATCTTTGGAACCGTAAGGTGTAGGAGGCTGAATGTTGGTACACAGGATTCTGATAGTTGGCGGAGTTATTGGTGAAATTTTCCAGTTGATATGAGAAAAGAGGGCGGAGTTATTGGTGAATATGCCCCTATTAGGGTTAGGGTTTAGGGTTAGGGTTAGGGTTTGGAACTTTGGAACCGTAAGGCGTAGGAGGCTTAAAGCTGGTGCATAGGGTTCTGATTGTCGGTGGAGTGATAGGTGTATATTTCCAGTTGATTGGAGAAAAGGGGGCAGAGTTATTCGCGAATAAGCCCCTATTAGGGTTAGGGTTTAGGGTTAGGGTTTGGAACTTTGGAACCGTAAGGTGTAGGAGGCTGAAAGTTGGTGCATAGGGTTCTGATGGTCGGTGGAGTGATTGTTGATATTTTCCAGTTGATTGGAGAAAAGGGGGCGGAGTTATTGGCGAAAATGCCCCTTTTAGGGTTAGGGTTTAGGGTTAGGGTTAGGGTTAGAGTTTACAACTTTTGAACCGTAAATTGTAGGAGGCTGAAAGTTGTTGCATAGGGTTCTGATCATCGGTGTAGAGATTGGTGAAATTTTCCAGTTGATATGAGAAAAGAGGGCGGAGTTATTGGTGAATATGCCCCTATTAGGGTTAGGGTTTAGGGTTAGGGATAGGGTTAGGGTTAGGCTTTGGAACTTTGGAACCGTAAGGTGTAGGAGGCTGAAAGTTGGTGCATAGGGTTCTAATGGTGGGTGGAGTGATTGTTGAAATTTTCCAGTTGATTGGAGAAAAGGGGGCGGGGTTATTGGCGAAAATGCCCCTATTAGGGTTCGGGTTTAGTGTTAGGGTTAGGGTTAGAGTTTACAACTTTTGAACCGTAAGTTGTAGGAGGCTGAAAGTTGTTGCATAGGGATCTGATCATCGGTGTAGAGATTGGTGAAATTTTCCAGTTGATATGAGAAAAGAGGGCGGAGTTATTGGTGAATATGCCCCTATTAGGTTTAGGGTTTAGGGTTAGGGTTAGGGTTTACTGTTTGCAACTTTGGAACCGTAAGGTGTAGGAGGCTTAAAGCTGGTGCATAGGGTTCTGATGGTCGGTGGAGTGATTGGTGAAATTTTCCAGTTGATTGGAAAAAAGGGGGCGGAGTTATTGGCGAATAAGCCCCTATAAGGGTTGGGGTTTAGAATTTGAGTTAGGGTTAGGTTTAGGGTTTGGAACTTTGGAACTGTAAGGTGTAGGAGGCTGAAATTTGATGCATAGGGTACCTATGGTGGTCGGAATTATTGGTGAAATTTTCGTGTTGATTGGAGAAAAGGGGGTGGAGTTATTCGCGAAAAAGCCCCTATTAGGGTTAGGGTTTAGGGTTAGGGTTAGGGTTTGGAACTTTGGAACTGTAAGGTGTAGGAGGCTGAAAGTTGGTGCACATGGTTCTGATGGTCGGTGGAGTTATTGGTGAAATTTTCCAGTTGATTGGAAAAAAGGGGGCGGAGTTATTGGCGAATAAGCCCCTATAAGGGTTGGGGTTTAGAATTTGAGTTAGGGTTAGGGTTAGGCTTTGGAACTTTGGAACTGTAAGGTGTAGGAGGCTGAAATTGGATGCATAGGGGTCCTATGGTGGTCGGAATTATTGGTGAAATTTTCGTGTTGATTGGAGAAAAAGGGGCGGAGCTATTTGCAAAAATTCCCCTTTCAGGGTTAGGGTTTAGGGTTAGGGTTAGGGTTAGGCTTAGGGTTTGGAACTTTGGAACCGTAAGGTGTAGGAGGCTGAAAGTTGGTGCACATGGTTCTGAAGATCGGTGGAGTGATTGGTGAAATTTTCAAGTTGATTGGAAAAAAGGGGGCGGACTTATTGGCGAATAAGCACCTATTAGGGTTAGGGTTTAGGGTTAGGGTTAGGGTTAGGGTTTACAACTTTTGAACCGTAAGGTGTAGGAGGCTGAAAGTTGTTGCATAGGGTTCTGATTATCGGTGAAGAGATTGTTGAAATTTTCCAGTTGATATGAGAAAAGAGGGCGGAGTTATTGGTGAATAAGCCCCTATTAGAGTTAGGGTTTAGGGTTTAGGGTTAGGGTTGCGGTTTGGAACTTTGGAACAGTAAGGTTTCGCGGGCTGAAAGTTGCTGCACAGGGTTCTGATGGTTGGTGGAATGAGTGGTGAAATTTTCCAGTCTATTGGAAAAAAGGGGGCGGACTTATTGGCGAATAAGCCCCTATTAGGGTTAGGGTTTAGGGTTAGGGTTAGGGTTAGGGTTTGGATCTTTGGAACCGTAAGGTGTAGGAGGCTGAATGTTGGTACACAGGATTCTGATAGTTGGCGGAGTTATTGGTGAAATTTTCCAGTTGATATGAGAAAAGAGGGCGGAGTTATTGGTGAATATGCCCCTATTAGGGTTAGGGTTTAGGGTTAGGGTTAGGGTTTGGAACTTTGGAACCGTAAGGTGTAGGAGGCTGAAAGTTGGTGCACATGGTTCTGATGGTCGGTGGAGTGATTGGTGAAATATTCCCGTTGATTGGAAAAAAGGGGGCGGAGTTATTGGCATATAAGCTCCTATAAGGGTTAGGAACTTTGGAACCATAAAGTGTAGGAGGCTGAAAGCTTGTGCATAGGGTTCTGATGGTCGGCGGATCGATTGGTGAAATTTTCCAGTTCATTGGAGAAAAGGGGGCGGAGCTATTTGCAAAAATTCCCCTTTTAGGGTTAGGGTTTAGGGTTAGGGTTAGGGTTAGTGTTTGGAACTTTGGAACCGTAAGGTGTAGGAGGCTGAAAGTTGTTGCATAGGGTTATGATCATGGGTGGAGTGATTGGTGAAATTTTCCAGTTTATATGAGAAAAGAAGTAGGAGTTATTTGCAAATGGGCCCCTATTAGCGTAAGGGTTTAGGGTTAGGGTTAGGGTTAGGGTTAGGGTTTGGAACTTTGGAACCGTAAGGTGTAGGAGGCTGAAAGTTGGTGCATAGGGTTCTGATGGTCGGTGGAGTGATTGTTGATATTTTCCAGTTGATTGGAGAAAAGGGGGCGGAGTTATTGGCGAAAATGCCCCTTTTAGGGTTAGGGTTTAGGGTTAGGGTTAGGGTTAGAGTTTACAACTTTTGAACCGTAAGTTGTAGGAGGCTGAAAGTTGTTGCATAGGGTTCTGATCATCGGTGTAGAGATTGGTTGAATTTTCCAGTTGATATGAGAAAAGAGGGCGGAGTTATTGGTGAATATGCCCCTATTAGGGTTGGGGTTTAGGGTTAGGGTTTGGAACTTTGGAACTTTGGAACCAGTAGGTGTAGGAGGCTGAAAGTTGGTGCACATGGTTCTGATGGTCGGTGGAGTGATTGGTGAAATTTTCCAGTTGATATGAGAAAGGAGGGCGGAGTTATTGGTGAATAGGCCCCTCTTAGGGTTAGGGTTTAGGGTTAGGGTTAGGGTTAGGGTTTGGAACTTTGGAACCGTAAGGTGTAGGAGCCTGAAAGTTGCTGCACATGGTTCTGATCGTCGGTGGAGTGATTGGTGAAATTTTCCAGTTGATTGGAAAAAAGGGTGCGGCGTTATTGGCGAATAAGCCCCTATTAGGGTTAGGGTTTAGAATTAGAGTTAGGGTTAGGGTTTGGAACTTTGGAACCGTAAGGTGTAGGAAGCTATAAGTTGGTGCATAGGGTTCTCATGGTCGGTGGAGTGATTGTTGAAATTTTCCAGTTGATTGGAGAAAAGGGGGCGGAGTTATTGGCGAAAATGCCCCTATTAGGGTTAGGGTTTAGGGTTAGGGTTAGGGTTAGGGTTTACAACTTTTGAACCGTAAGGTGTAGGAGGCTGAATGTTCTTGCAAAGGGTTCTGATGATCGGTGTAGAGATTGGTGAAATTTTACAGATGATATGAGAAAAGAGGGCGGAGTTATTCGTGAATAAGCCTCTATTAGGGTTAGGGTTTATGGTAAGGTTTAGGGTTAGTGTTTGGAACTTTGGAACCGTAAGGTGTAGGAGGCTGAAAGTTGTTGCATAGGATTCTGATCATGGGTGGAGTGATTGGTGAAATTTTCCAGTTTATTTGAGAGAAGAGGTAGGAGTTATTTGCAAATGAGCCCCTATCAGGGTTAGGGTTAGGGTTTGGAACTTTGTAACTGTAAGGTGTAGGAGGCTTAAAGTTGGTGCATAGGGTTCTGATGGTTGTTGGACTGATTGTTGAAATTTTCCAGTTGATTGGAGAAAAGGGGGCAGAGTTATTGGCGAAAATGCCCCTATTAGGGTTAGGGTTTAGGGTTAGGGTTAGGGTTAGGGTTTACAACTTTTGAACCGTAAGGTGTAGGAGGCTGAAAGTTGTTGCATAGGGTTCTGATCATCGGTGTAGAGATTGGTGAAATTTTCCAGTTGATATGCGAAAAGAGGGCGGAGTTATAGGTGAATAAGCCCCTATTATGGTTATGGATTAGTGTTAGGGTTAGGGTTTGCAACTTTGGAACCCTAAGGTGTAGGAGAATGAAAGTTGGTGCACATGGTTCTGATGGTCGGTGGGGTGATTGGTGAAATTTTGCAGTTGATTGGAAAAAGGGGGCGGAGTTATTGGCGTATAAGCCCCTATTAGGGTTAGGAACTTTGGAACCGTAAGGTGTAGGAGGCTGAAAGCTGGTGCGTAGGGTTCTGATCATCGGTGGAGTGATTGGTGAAATTTTCCAGTTTATATGAGAAAAGAGGTAGGAGGTATTTGCAAATAAGCTCCTATTAGGGTTAGGATTAGGGTTAGGGTTTGGAACTTTAGAACCGTAAGGTGTAGGAAGCTAAAAGCTGGTGCATAGGGTTCTGATGGTCGTCGGATCGATTGGTGAATTTTTGCAGTTTATTGGAGAAAAGGGGGCCGAGTTATTGGCGAAAATTCCCCTATTAGGGTTAGGGTTTAGGGTTAGGGTTAGGGTTAAGGTTAGGGTTAGGGTTTGCAAAATTGGAACCGTAAGGTGTAGGAGCCTGAAAGTTGGTGCACATGGTTCTGATCATCGGTGGAGTGATTGGTGAAATTTTCCAGTTGATTGGAAAAAAGGGTGCGGAGTTATTGGCGAATAAGCCCCTATTAGGGTTAGGGTTTAGAATTAGAGTTAGGGTTAGGGTTTGCAACTTTGGAACCGTAAGGTGTAGGAGGCTGAAAGTTGTTGCATAGGGTTCTGATCATCGGTGGAGTGAGTGGTGAAATTTTCCAGTTTATATGAGAAAAGAGGTAGGAGTTATTTGTAAATAAGCCCCTATCAGGGTTAGGGTTGAGGGTTAGGGTTAGGGTTAGGGTTAGGGTTTGGAACTTTGGAACCGTAAGGTGTAGGAGGTTGAAAGTTGGTGCATAGGGTTCTGATCATCGGTGGAGTGATTGGTGAAATTTTTCAGTTGATTGAAGAAAAGGGGGCAGAGTTATTTGCGCATAAGCCCCTATTAGGGTTAGGAACTTTGGAACTGTAAGGTGTAGGAGCCTGAAAGTTGGTGCATGTGGTTCCGATTGTGGGTGGAGTGATTGGTGAAATTTTCCAGTTGATATGAGAAAACGGGGCGGAGTTATTGGCGAATAAGCCCCTTTTAGGGTTAGGGTTAGGGTTACGAACTTTGGAACCATAAGGTGTAGGAAGTTGAAAGTTAATGCGTAGGGTTCTGATTGGCGGTGGAGTGAATGGTGAAATTGTCCAGTTGATTGGAGAAAAGGGGGCGGAGTTATCTGTGAATAACCCCCTATTAGGGTTAGGGTTAGGTTTGGGGTTTGGGTTTGGAACTTTGGAACAATAAGGTGTAGGAGTCTGGAAGCTGATGCATAGGGTTCGGATTGTCAGCAGAGTGATGGGTGAAATTTTCCAGTTGATTGGAGAAACGGGGGCGGAGTTATTTGTGAATAAGCCCCTATGAGGGTTAGGGTTTCAGGGTTAGGGTTAGGGTTAGGGTTTGGAACTTTGGAACCAAAAGGTGTAGGAAGCTGAAAGTTGTTGCATAGGGTTCTGATGGTCGGCGGAGTGATTGGCGATATTTTTCAGTTGATTGGAGAAAAGGGGCGGAGTTATTTCGAATAAGCCCCAATTAGGGTTAGGGTTAGAGTTAGGGTTTGGAACTTTGGAACCGTAGGATATAGGAGGCTGAAAGTTGGTGCACAGGGTTCTGATTATCAGCGGAGTGATTGATGAAATTTTCCAGTTGATTGGTTAAAAGGGGGCGGAGTTACTATCGAATAAGCCCTTATTAGGGTTAGGGTTAGGTTTAGGAACTTTGGAACCGTAAGGTGTAGGAGGCTGAAAGTTGGTGCACATGGTTCTGATGGTCGGTGGAGTGATTGGTGAAATTTTCCAGTTGATTGGAAAAAAGGGGGCGGAGTTTTTGGCGAATAAGCCCCTATTAGGGTTCGGGTTTAGAATTAGAGTTAGGGTTAGGGTTTGCAACTTTGGAACCGTACGGTGTAGGAGGCTGAAAGTTGTTGCATAGGGTTCTCATCATCGGTGGAGTGATTGGTGAAATTTTCCAGTTTATATGAGAAAAGAGGAAGGAGTTCTTTGCAAATAAGCCCCTATTAGGGTTAGGGTTTAGGGTTAGGGTTAGGGTTTGGAACTTTGGAACCGTAAGGTGTAGGATGCTGAAAGTTGGTGCACATGGTTCTGATGGTCGGTGGAATGATTGGTGAAATTTTCCAGTTGATTGGAAAAAAGGGGGCGGAGTTATTGGCGTATAAGCCCCTATTAGGGTTAGGAACTTTGGAACCGTAAGGTGTAAGAGGCTGAAAGTTGGTGCATAGGGGTCTGATGGTCGTCAGAATTATTGGTGAAATTTTCCAGTTGATTGCAGAAAAGGGGGCGGAGTTATTGGCTAAAATTCCCCTATTAGGGTTAGGGTTTAGGGTTAGGGTTAGGGTTAGGGTTTGCAACTTTGGAACCGTAAAGTGTAGGAGGCTGAAAGCTGGTGAATAGGGTTCTGATGGTCGGCGGAGTGATTGGTGAATATTTCCAGTTGATTGGAGAAAAGGGGGCAAAGTTATTCGCGAATAAGCCCCTATTGGGGTTAGGGTTTAGGGTTAGGGTTAGGGTTTTGAACTTTGGAACCGTAAGGTGTAGGAGGCTGAAAGTTGGTGCATAGGGGTCTGATGGTCGTCGGAATTATTGGTGAAATTTTCCAGTTGATTGCAGAAAAGGGGGCGGAGTTATTGGCGAAAATTCCCCTATTAGGGTTTAGGGTAAGGGTTAGGGTTAGGGTTAGGGTTTGGAACTTTGGAACCATAAGGTGTAGGAGGCTGAAAGCTGGTGCATAGGGTTCTGATCATCGGTGGAGTGATTGGTGAAATTTTCCAGTTGACATGAGAAAAGAGGGCGGAGTTATTGGTGTATAAGCCCCTATTAAGGTTAGGGTTTAGGGTTAGGGTTAAGGTTAGGGTTAGGGTTTGCAACATTGGAACCATAAGGTGTAGGAGGCTGAAAGTTGTTGCATAGGGTTCTGATCATCGGTGGAGTGATTGGTGAAATTTTCCAGTTCATATGAGAAAAGAGGTAGGAGGTATTTGCAAATAAGCCCCTATTAGGGTTAGGGTTAGGGTTAGGTTTTGCAACTTTGGAACCGTAAGGTGTAGGAGGCTAAAAGTTGTTGCATAGGGTTCTGATCATCGGTGGAGTGATTGGTGAAATTTTCCAGTTGATATGAGAAAAGAGGTAGGAGTTATTGGTGAATAAGCACCTATTAGGGTTAGTGTTTAGGGTTAGGGTTAGGGTTAGGTTTAGGGTTTGCAACTTTGGAACTGTAAGGTGTAGGAGGCTGAAAGTTGGTGCACATGGTTCTGATGGTCGGTGGAGTGATTGGTGAAATTTTCCAGTTGATATGAGAAAAGAGGTAGGAGTTATTGGTGAATAAGCCCCGATTAAGGTTAGGGTTTAGGGTTAGGGTTAGGGTTAAAGTTAGGGTTAGGGTTTGGAACTTTGGAACGGTAAGGTGTAGGAGGCTGAAAGCTGGTGCATAGGGTTCTGATGGTTGGCGGAGTGATTGATGAAATTTTCCAGTTGATTGGAAAAAAGGGGGCGGAGTTATTGGCGTATTAGCCCCTTTTAGGGTTAGGAACTTTGGAACAAAAGAGTGTCGGAGGCTGAAAGCTTGTGCATAGGGTTCTGATGGTCGGCGGATTGATTGGTGAAATTTTCCAGTTGATTGGAGAAAAGGGGGCGGAGTTATTGGCGAATAAGACCCTATTATGGTTAGTTTTAGGGTTAGGGTTAGGGTTAGGGTTAGGGTTAGGAATAGGAACTTTGGAACCGTAAGGTGTAAGAGGCTGAAAGCTGGTGCATAGGGTTCTGATGTTCGCCAGAGTAATTGGTAAAATTTTCAGGTTGATTGGCGAAAAGGGGGCGGAGTTATACTCTCTAAAAATGTTGGGTTATTTTCTCAACCCAGCAGCTGAGTTGAGACTGTTGGTGAGTTTAATTGGGTTGTTTTTTTTAAGTTGGGTAATTTAAGAACCCAATTTGCTGGGTTATTGTCGTTGGGAGTTGAGTTACTAGCTCTTGGGTTGTAATTTCCATTATACTGTGTTGGGTCATTTCGGGCTACCCAACATGTTGGGTTGATTTTCGCCTATGCGCGACCAACAGTAACGTTACCCCCAGGCTCATTTATACTCCCATACATTCAAAAATCTATACGTCCGTTTCAAACGATGGTTTCGTCACTACCAACATACTTCCATGCGTCCCTTAGGTAGGCATGGATGTTAATCATTTGAGCATAAATAAGCCTTTACCCCCCACTCATTCGACCCCCACAGTTGCTAGCAGTGCCCGGGCGCTAGATGGGCAACTCTCACTGGTGCCCAGCCAAATCCCGCGGGGTTCCTCGCGAGAAATCCTGGGGGAACCAAGGAAGAAGCCCGCGAATATTTCTTTCCATCCACAGATATCGGAGAGAGAGAGACCGTACGAAACAAGGTTTGTTTCCTGACTGTGCGCTATTGTTTCACCACATTGTTTAATTTATATAAAGCTTATTGTAGTAACCGTGTATTTTGGTCATACGAATGATTCAACGTAATATGACCGTGTGTCGCAGTGCCTGTGAGCTCGCGGTCATTTGTAGTTAACGTTAGTGATAGTAACGTTAGCGATAGCTTGTGGGTAACTTACGCTCACCCACAGTCGACCAACGTAAACGTATATGGTTTTAATACAAGGAAGCTTTTCCTATCAGTTTCAAAGTAACTCGAGTATTTTGTTTTAAAGTTAAAGTTAGGAGGACAACATGAGGTTTTTCATCAATTTGGCTTCCATGTATAGCAACGTAAGTAGGAGAGTATTGCAAACCCGAGTGAAGGAAAAATATATTATGAGTACAATTGACCGCGGTGGGGGGTCGAATTTGGTTTTGGCTACCCCGCTACATGCTAGAAGGCCTCAGCTACCCTGGGGGAACCAGTAACTTTGTTGTTCAAGTTGAATTTTAAAACCGTAGGGAAGTTAATTGTTACAACAGTGAAAATACCTTTGATTTGACGTTACTGAATGAGTTATTTATGAAACTTTTTTTAAATTTTAATTATTTGTGTTGGTTTTGCAGTTTGATTCTCATGGATGATTTTGTGAGATCCAAATTGACTGAGTGGCAGCTTCCAGGGCTAATTGACAGGTTTAGTGGTAAGTCAATTTAAGTTGTTTCCATGTCACATTAATTTATTAGTGCTAACTTGGTAGCCACTACTATTATAAATAAATTGGGATAATTATTCATTGAGCCTTAAGCTAAGGACCAATATTTTCCCATATTAATTTTAAGGAGTGTTGTACCAGATAGATACTCTATTAACCACAGTGTGAAATTCAGTTGTCAGCTCCTCAATTTTTTTTTTCTTTGCCTCTGTGTGCATAATGTCTGTATTTATGGTTTGGTTAAATTTCAAAATTAGGACTACAGATGAAAAAATATCTTTAAGCTAAATCTGGGATGTTTACAACATCCTTGTCTCATTAATTTGAACATTTTACAATAGTTCTACTGCAGTGAATTGTGTACAATAAAACTGAATTTCTGTAACACGTGGCCATATCATAACAGGTTCAGATTATATTAATATATCAATATTATATATTAATGAAACCAGGTGCAAGTCATGAATAGCAAGGAACACACAAGCACTATAAAAATTTTGGTGTGGTGATTTTAATGTTTGTTTGTTTTTTTTTCTGTGTTCCAGAAGAGGCAATTGATGAAGAGAGCTTCGGCTACCTCGACCCCCCAACTATCACTACCTTGATCCCAAGAATAGGTGACAGGCTCAAGTTCATTAAGAAATACAATGAATTTGTAACTTATGCAGTTGCACACATAGTCACCATATCCTAAATTATAATCAAGACAAAGCGATCAACATACAGCTTTCCTCTTTTGAATGCTTGACTTTTTTAGAGTATATACAAGTAATAGGATACGTTTGCTTTAGATGTAAAGCTCAAATTCCTGGGGGTGTGAAAAGTCTTTTTATTCATTTACGTGCAGTACACCATGTTAATCATGCTGCAAACTACTTTCAGTGTTGTGAACTTGGCTGTGGTAGAACATTTAGCTACATGCGATCATTTAGAAGACACTTACAGCAGCATGAAAATGTTGAGGAGGTGCCTCCTGTACTCGCTCAAGATCCAGTCCAGCCAGAATTCATTAATGCTGAAGACCAGCCAGCAGAGGAAGTTGAGGAGTGGGATGAGATTGAGCCAGAGGGTATTACAGATCGAGTAGCTACGTTCCTGGCTTGATTGAGGTCTGTTCCTTCACAAACCTGGTCTGGCATTCATTTCTTAGTTGAACAGACCTCTAGTTTAGTTTCTGACATTGTGGGTGGACTACAGTCAAAGACCATGGCAATTTTCAGTCGTTTAGGACATGATCAAAGGCCAGAGGTACAACAACTCATGTTGGAGTTCCAAGACTGTGCTGAGCCCTTCCGAGATCTGGAAACTGAATATAAACAAATGCAATATTTTGTGAAGTCTGGAGGGTTCATTGAACCTGTCGAGGAAAATTTTCCTGGGGATTCTTATGTCCAGAAAAGGGACTCTGCCACTGGCACTGTCAAACAAGTCGCGGTTCTTGACTTTTTTCAACGTATTCCTCTTAAACTTCTTTTGGAAAAGGTCCTTCAAATGCCTGGCGTCTTACAGACAATCCTTGATTGGCAGCAAAGAAAAGATGGTGGAGTTCTTAAGGATGTCTTTGATGGGGAGTACTGCAAAGCGCGTCCACTCTTCATGAAAGAGACTTCTATCCCACTTCTTCTTTACAATGATGACTGTGAAACAATCAACCCCCTTGGATCGAAGACTGGAACACACAAGCTAGGCTTTATTTACTTTCAAATCAAGAGCCTACCACCAGATCTGCTCTCCAGTTTAAGGTCCCACTTCCTGCTTGAAGTATACAAGTCAGATGATGCCAAAACATATGGCATTGATGCTGTTCTGCGCCCCATTGTTGAAGAGCTGCAGTTGCTAGAGAAAGAAGGCCTCCCTCTTCAGACCCCTACGTTTCAAGGTGTTGTGAAGTTCTCTGTTCTGCAAGTAGTCGGGGATAATTTGGGCTTAAATTCCATCCTTGGTTACTCTGAAAGTTTCGCAGCTAACCATATGTGCCTTTGGTGCAAAGTGCATAAACAAGTCTCAGCGCAGCAGACATTGGAAGATCCAGCACAACTGCGTAATGTTCACACCCATCATGCAGATCTGCAACTTGCAAGCATTTCTCAAACAGGGTTGAAGAGAAACAGCGAGCTAAACAATCTTTCTTTTTATCATATCACTGACAATGTTGCACCAGACATTATGCATGACATTTTAGAAGGAGTAGGGCCTTACGATATGAAACTCGTCTTGAACACTGTCAACACACTGATTGAGCAAAAACATGTCACACTTGACCAGATAAACTACAGGATCACAAGCTTTGATTACGGCTTTTGTGACAAGGCTAACAAGCCCTCTGTCATTACCAAAAATGACTTGAGAAACCCTGAGGCATCTATGCAACAGTCAGCAGCTCAAATGTGGTGCCTTATTAGGCTACTGCCAACCATGATTGGTGACCTGATCCCCGAGGGAAACAAGGAATGGGAGCTTCTCCTGATCTTGCTGCTGTGCATGGAGTTCATTTTCTCTCCCTCTATTACTGTCGCTGGAACACTGTTTTTGGCCAAGATCATTGAGGAGCATCACTCACTCTTCCTTGAACTTTTTCCAAATTTACACTTGCGTCCCAAGCACCACTTCATGGTTCATTATCCAAAAGCTATCAGAAAACTAGGACCCTTGGTGCATTTTTGGTCAATGCGATTTGAAGCAAAACACAACTTCTTCAAACGTGTCAGTCACATCACATGCAATGTTCGCAATATTTGTAAGACAATGGCGTATCGCCATCAGGTGCAACTTTGTTATAACTTGCGCTCTGGCACTTTGTTGAGTCACAATACAGAGGTTGGCCCAGGACCAAGCATCTTTCTTTCAACCATTGATGGATTTAAAGAAATCCAAAAAGATCTTTCAGATTTCCCTGCCTTCAGTGAGATTCTTGTGCCATCTTGGGTGACCTTCAAGGGCACAAAATACAGACCAGGCATGACGGTGTTCCTCTCTTATGACCCTGATGGTGAACCCCAGTTTGGCCTCATAAAGTCCATCATACTTCTTGGTCAGATGACGAACACTCCAACAACCAAGTTTGTTGTACAGGGGTGGGAAACACAAGGTTTTGAAAGGCATTTTCATGCCTACAGTGTGATCCAGACGCAAACTTTGGTAGCTGTCGATCCAAGTGAACTGGTTGACCATCACCCGTTACATGCTGTAAAACCATACAAAGATCATTCTGACTGTTTATACATTTCTCTTCGCTACAGAGTATTCTAGGAGGTGGGTTGGGGGGGGGGGGTTCAGGGGGTTTTCAGAGGGTTTTCAGTGGGGGGTGGTTTCAGAGGGGGGTGGTTTCAGATCTGCCCTGATGCTTTAATACTGCTTATATTTAACTCCGGGCCAACCTCCAGAGCAGACTTCTATTGACACCCTGCAGGACCACACCTTTGCTTATTACTGCAGAAATCTTTTACTAGATTTGATCAGGGATGTGGTAGGCTGCATAGAAGTTGAAGTGTTAAAGCTTTATCAACTCATAAACTTAGCTTAAAGCTGCCAAGAATTGCCCTGCACAGGTTGGGCAAATGGTGTGCTCACAAGCCACACCCTCAGGACCCCAATTGCCAGCCTCATCAAATGACCTCCATGAGATGACTGCACCTGCACCCACAGAGGTGACTGCAATTGCAACCCCTGAGATGACTGCACCTCCGAGCACAATCGTGCTGCAGACAGTTCCCACATTTGTAAATAATCTCTAAATAAATGACCTTTGTGTTGGTGTCCTCTCTAGCACTGAAGCTGGACAATAGCAATGCATGTAGTTTATTTGCCTTTTTTATCCGTATTCTTTCAGGATATCCGCACTGTCCTTTCCAACGTTCTTGAGGGCAGGGCCATTGTTCAGAGCCTGGACACGGAGCAGTTGATAACGATTAAACAGAGGCGTGCCATGGTCAGAATTTTGGTGTCCCATCTGATAGAAAAGTGCAGAGAAACGTGAGTAAAATCTAATGAAGGTTGTTGTGTTTCTGTCCTGACCTTGAGATGTCATGTGTTTGATTCCTGACCAAATAATACCATAGATTTTTAAAAAGGGCACCTGATATGGCCCTGCTCTGGTTCAGAATAAATGGCAGGATTTTTAGAAGAAGTCCAACTTTTAACTTGTTCTCCAAGCTGTCTGATGCAACATACACAGGAATTCAGCTCCTGGCCAAAGACTGTATGTGTGTGTGTGTGTGAGAGAGAATCTGTGAATGCAATGCTTTAGGTATAGTTTCAGAAATGTTAAACCGTGATACCAGTGAAATAATTTTTTTCAGAAAGCTGATTACAAAAAAGTGAAGGTCAATATAATAGACCATTCACCATTTTAAATAATGCTACTTGTTGTCTTAAGATAACTGTAAATGCAATTTCACTACATGTATAAGTGACAAATAAAGGAAATCATTCATGTAGTTAGTTTTTCACAGTGTATGTGTTTGGCATTTTCAGACCATCAGCTGTGACAAAAACTGCCTTGGCTTCAGCTTTAATAAATTCTTTCCCCTGCTTAAAAGATGCAAGTGCCAGTGGTTTTGTGAGTATTTTGGGTGGCATTAAACCAAATGCATCCTAAAAGATTTTTTGTAATTTAAATGAAATGTTCAGGGACAAGTAGACGTTTAGGCTCATTGACTTAAATGGATATTTTTTAATCTTGTAAAGATACGTGGTATACCCAGGGGCGCTCCAAGTACCCAGCCACTGGGTTTCTAGAGGAGAGGCTCAGTAACATAAGAAAGCGACTGCGGAGGTCAGACGGGCCCAGGCCACAGACATCTCCGTCTCCCTCTGTGCCAAGGACGAAAGTAATACCAGGTAATACAATGTCCGTGCCTGATCCTACCTTAGTGAGAGATCTTTTTCTGTGACAGTTGGTCCTTTCAGCTCTGATCCTGCTCCTCTTCTCTGTGGGGTTCCTCAAGGTTCAGTGCTGGCACCGACACTGTTTGCTATTTACATGCTCCCTCTAGATCATCTCATCAGCACTTTCCCGGGTGTCTCTTATCAGTGCTATGCTGATGACATCAAGCTTCATTTCTCCTTCAATCCTGAGAACATACAAAGCCTCAGCATCCTGCTGGAATGTCTGGCTGCCATTGAGGGCTGGATGTCCAAGAACCCCCATGCAACTCAATGCAGCTAAGACTGAGGTGTTGATTTTTGCTCCTGACAGTGTAGCAGCCAGGGTTCAGGAACATCTGGGCCCTCGAAAGGACAACGTCCAACCCAGTGTTTGGAACCTTGGTGTGCACTTTGACCAGTCGATGCATCTTGATCAACATATCAAGGCTCTTTGTATAAACAGCTTTTTCCACCTGAGGAACATCTCCAAGCTGCGGTCGATTGTTTCCCACCAGGAGCTGGAGATGGCTGTTGATGTATTTGTCTCTTCCAGGGCTGACTGCTGCAGCTCTCTCTACACTTGTCTTAACCATTCTTCTCTCCACCGTCTGCAGCTGGTCCAGAATGCAGCAGCCAAACTGCTGACCAGGTCTAAGAAGTCTTGTCACATGACTCCCATCCTCGCTGACCTGCACTGGCTTCCTGTTTCCTTTAGAATCCAGTACAGGTTGCTGCTAATCACCTATAAGGCCCTCAGTGGACTGGCTCCCAGCTATATTTGGGACCTCCTACATGACTTCACCCCCAGCCGCTCCCTTAGATCCTCTAACCAGGGGCTCCTGGCAGTACCGTGGGCATGGTTAAGGACTAAGGGTGGGGGGGCATTGGAGGTTGTGGCCTAGTAAAGTCTATGTAGGGGAAACACTTAACATCACCGGGGACACATTGTATAATGTAATATAAATGTTTCTTGAATTTTATATTTTACAGCCTCTGCCATTTTGGAGGAGCGAGCGGTGCAGTGTACGGAGTGGCTGAAAAATAACACCCAGCCCCTCGCCCAGGTGGATGCATACATGGCGGATACTTGCACCTTCAGGGCGGCCTGGATACGGGCCGACCATTCAAAGACCATCGATGAGGTTCTGGCTGAGTTCCCCAGACTTCTGACCCCAGGCATGGTATGTCAAACCTCAGGGGGAGCGACACTTACGCACAGTAAGCTTTTCACATAGTTATTTATAAAATATTGTAAACACCTCGTATCATTTTCATTTCTCTTCACACATTCATTTCTCTGTATTCAAACTGCCATTTATTCATTAAAAGTATATACAAAGCAGCCTGCCACTCC
Organism: Aulostomus chinensis; assembly: GCF_037954235.1. Taxonomy (NCBI): domain Eukaryota; kingdom Metazoa; phylum Chordata; class Actinopteri; order Syngnathiformes; family Aulostomidae; genus Aulostomus; species Aulostomus chinensis. Next base: position 14,959,426 of record NC_141329.1, on the reverse strand, counting down.
TCTGAAGTAGACGAGCTAGTACATATTTATTCCTGTGCCCATTATCTAATGCAGTGGTTCCCAACCTTTTTTGTCTTGTGTACCCCTTGAGCCTTTTTGTCACACCATGAGTACCCCTTCACTCATCGGTGTTCATGATTCTCCAAAAGTAGAACATAACACAACTGAATATGCAACGCAAATCATTTTATTTCATCTTCTTAAATTGAACATTTAATATTCAGGCATTGTCTTCTTATTTAACTCAAATTAAACATAAAATGATGTTGCCTTCAAGGCAATAAAAATTATAAATATAAGAAACAATATTATAGTAAACATTTGTATTGTTAATACTGTATTATTAATACTAATAGATTATTATTATATTGTTATTAAAGAGAAATAATAAAGTTGAAATTAGAAAAAATAAGAATAAATAAAAATAAGTAATATAAATAAATACAAAACAAATAATTAACCTGCCTTTGTTATATATAACTTTTATGACATTTACCACAAAAGGAGCTTCTTTGAATATGTCCCCTTTAAACAGGCATTTAAACTTTAAATATAAGGAACAAAACACTTAACAAGAATACTATTTAAACTCACAGTATCAGTTGTACTTTCTTTTCTTCAGTGACTTCAGTATTTTGTTTTCTTTAGTCTGAGAGATGACTGCTTTTCAGTCCTCTGAGCTTTACTGAGACACTTGAGCTTGCTTGTCTTTCATAAGCTTTGATAGTTCTGGGGGCAGTGTGGAAACAGCTGTTATCGGGCTGTTCTCCACATCCAGTCTATTCCTCTACTTGGTTTTAATGTGTGTCAAAGCGGAGAAGGTCACCTAACACATAAGTAGAACCAAAATGTAAAAGCTCAATCAGTACATGTTTTCCCAGCTCTGGATACTCCTTCTCCACATCACACCAGAACTCAGTCAATTTCTTCTCAGTATGTATCATTTTCAGTCCCTGATCAGATGATAAATCCATCAGATGCTCCTGCAGCCTTGCAGGAAGGTTGTTGCAGTTCTCACTCACAATAAATGGGTTCCTCACACAATCCAGTCTTTCTGACTTTTCTTCAGTGTCATGAAAATACAGAGTTTGGACAGATCTGCTTGCACCAGTTTGACCACTGGAGCCCTGGCAACATCAGTGCTGGCAAGATGGGAATCAAGTAGTGGGAAACAGCTGACGTCTCCCTCATCACAGTTCTTCTCCCATAGTTTGAGCTTTTTTGTGAATCCTTTAACTATGTCATACATTTACAGGATGTGTGACTCCTTTCCCTGAAGCGACAGGTTGAGCTCGTTAAGTTTGGTAAACACATCAGCGAGATACGCCAGGCGCGTCACCCACTCAGCATCCTCGAACACCGCAGCAAGAGGATGCAGATGCTTTGTCAGAAACACAGAAACTTCTCTGCGCAGTTCATAAAGTCTCAGTAGTGTTTTCCCATGAGACAGCCAGCGGACGTCCGTGTGAAGCAATAGCTGGTCGTGCTCTGTGCCACTCTCATGACAAAGACTTTCAAACAGTCTGTGATTCAGTGGCCGGGATTGGATGAAATTTATCACCTTCACAGCATCATCCATAACAGCGCTTAAATCAGGGCTCATTCGCTTACTTGCCAGTGCTTCGTTGTGAATAATACAATGCATGCATTTAATGTCGGGATTCACCTTTTTTACGTGTCCAAAAAGTCCCTTCACACTTCCCGTCATTGCAGCTGCGCCATCAGTACAGATGTGACTGCAGGTTTTCCACTGTAGATCGTGTTCTTTGAAAAAGCTGTCTATAATCTGGAACATTTCTTCCCCGGTTGTCTTTCCTGGCAGCTTTTTGCAAAACAAAATATGCTTGTTTATGTCCTAATTTCAGCCATAACCACTGCTGCAGGAAGAATGAGCTCTTCAACAATGGAGTGAGGCTTTTTTGATTTCACCATGAGCAGAGATACGGCGTAGGATGCCTCCAGTGCTTTGCTTGACACACTTGTGGCTTTTGTCATTACAGTCTGTCTTGATTTAAATTCCGACAGCTTACGTTTGAAAAATTCCTCAGTTTTACCGACACTTTCCGAGTGTTTGGTGCTCTGGTGTCGCTATAAATGGGCTGGCTTCATGGAGTTATTTGCCAGGACTTCACCGCAAAAGTAGCACTGAGGTAACGGTGGGTCCGCAGACGTCGAAGTGAATCCATATAAAATATAGTTTTCACTATACTGCTTTGGTTTAGGTTTGGAATCTTTCTTGCGTTTGTCGGCGGCTCTTTTCCCCCTCCTGGATCCACAGCAACTTGACGTTTCAGCCATTTATCCATGTTTACCTGCAGGTAAACAGGTTCCCGCTGTTTGATTTTGGTATGGCTGTGCCACAGGCTATTGTCTCCCCAGGGAAACAAGTCATAGCGCACACGTAACAGTTTATTGATGGACTTAAGAAATGACTACGAATATTTTTTATTATCGTGGAAATAAATTCTTAATTTTTCCACGTACCCCCTGCAATGTGCTCACGTACCCCTAGGGGTACACTTACCCCTGGTTGGGAAACACTGATCTAATGCATTGTTACAAGTCTAAAGTTAAAATTCAAAAATGCTAAAGCTTGGCATTGCCTCCAAGTTTACTTTTATTAACTAAGCATCTTTTTAAATATTCAAGCGCAGCCATTTTTTTTTTTTTTAATCAGCCCAAATTAGTCAATATTTTTTGTCTTCCATTTAAAAGTTGATTACTTTTTGGTCAGGAAAATATTTTTTTTTTGTTACGGACAAGGAATATGTGAGTATATTGACATATTGTTTAAATGACCTTGTTTCTCAATTTGTCTCCATCTTTTAGATTGCACAGGACTTTGCTATCCTTCACGTTGAGGCTGCCCCAAAGCTGTTTGAGAAGTGGGTTCCTCTTTATGCAGACAAGATAATAAGTCTTGTCAAACGTGAAGGGAAACTCACCAATGCGGATGAACGGAGAGCTCAGGGTAAATTTATATGTTGTGCAAATATCTTATTTTATACCATGATTTTCTTGTAGTGGGCTGCACGGTGGTGCAGTGGTTAGCACTGTGGCCTCACAGAAAGAAGGTTCTGGGTTCGAATCCCGGCTCAGGCACGGGATCTTTCTGTGTGGAGTTTGCATGTTCTCCCCGTGTCTGCGTGGGTTCTCTCCGGGTACTCCGGCTTCCTCCCACAGTCCAAAAACATGCAACTGGGGACTAGGCTGATTGAATACTCTAAATTGACCGTAGGTATGAATGTGAGTGTGAATGGTTGTTCGTCTCTCTATGTTGGCCCTGCGATGGACTGGCGACCTGTCCAGGGTGTACCCCGCCTCTCGCCCGTTGACGCTGGGATAGGCTCCAGCCCCCCCGCGACCCTTAATGTGTAGGAATAAGCGGAAGATGACGATGGATGGATGGATGGATTTTCTTGTAACCTAATGACACTTAAAATTTTAACTTAACTTACAAAAACACTCAAACGTGAAAGTCACCTGTGTAAACTACAGAAGAAAGGAAGAAGACAGAGGGGGATGCTCAAAGAGGATTGTTACATGCAAGTTAGCTTGATGGGATTTGGTTCTAATTATAGATGGATATGGATGGCAATTGCTACCAATTTGGAAGGCATTTTGACTTTTTTTTTTTGGTATTACAGCTATTCAAGTCTATATTGACGCCCATAATTGTTCTCCTACAGATGCCAAGGGGGAAGTAGCCTTGTCGCTTCTGCCAACCATGCTCCCTCCGCCAGTGTATAAAAAAGGCAGACGACTGGTCCGGGCCAGCATTGATGAATCAAGAAGAGCATTCATGGATGTGCAACCTGTAAGTAATTCACCTTTGAGCATGAATCCAAACATAAATTCATTTCGAAACAACCCCAGCTGTTTTAAAAAGTTGGAAGGAAACATCCATCTTTATATAACAAAGGGCATGGTGAAAACGTTATATCCTTGGAATGAGTGCAACGTTAGATAATGTTACTCATTTCACAAAGCACAATTCTTAAAAGTTATCACTCACATAAGACTGCACATTTCGCATGATGTCATTGTTACAACAGATATATATATATATATATATATATATATATATATATATATATATATATATATATATATTGCTTATTAAATAAGTCATGTGGATGAATCTTTGTTATTTACACTTATTAAAGTGCCTTGTGAAAGTATTCGTACCCCTTGAACTTATATGCCATTTGTCGCACAAACTTAAATATTTTTCATTGGGGTTTTCAGTGATAAACACAAGGTAACACACATTTGAGAAGTGAAACAAAAATGACATGATAGTCAGTCCTCTGATACAGAGGGGGCTAAATACTTTGTTGAATCATCTTTAACTGCAGTTACATCTAAAAGTATTCTGGGGTGCATCTCTACCAACTTTGCATGGATACACACTGCATTTTTTGTCCATTCTTCTTTGCAAAACAAAACATCTGTAAAAAGCAGGTGCTGCCACCACCATGTTTCACACTGTGGATGGTGGGTCCAGGTTCATGGTGGTGGCAGCACCGTGTTGCGGGGGCTTTTCTCCAGCAGGGACAGGGAAGCTGCTCAGAGTTGATGGGAGAATGCATGGAGCTAAATATGAATCCTGAATCCTACTGAGTATCTTGAGCAAGATTTGAAAACTGCTGTTCACAGATGCTCTCCAATCTGACAGTGAGTAGATTGCTTTGCCCCAGTAGAGATACTTACCTTTTTAGGGCCTGAGCCAGAAGGTACTTCTGGCGAAGACCTTCTGGCGAAGACCCTATTATGTTTGCTCAGCAGAGCAACACATTAGCAGCACTAAAAACACTAAAAACACACACAGTGTCCCAGCCCCCCCCCCCCAACACCCATGAGGCAACTGGGTCAGACGGCCCGGAGCCAGTTTTCAAATACACACCCATTCAAAACCTGGTATTATACTGTTCTTGCTCTCAATGAGTGCGCGCTATATGCGCACCATGCGCATAATGCGCATAACGCGCATGATCTAATTTGACCCCCTGAACATGCATGAAATTTGCTGAAATTCGGCACAATTGACCAAATCAAATCAAAACACCACAAAAGTCTATAGCGCCACCTAGGGAGCCACACAAAAAAAAAGATAATTTTTTATAATTTCGAGCACTATAACTCCTCACACGAAACTTCTACAAACATGGGACCAACACCATTGCACTCGTCTCATCAAGACCAACAATTCAAACACTCTGACCCCTCATCTATCTACAACACAATGTCCACAAATTGGACAAAACTGTCAAACTCTGGACTTTTTTTACTCCCCGAACAAAATCTATCTCCTCCTAAACCGTAAATGGCTTCCAAACTTTCACACATTAATCACACAACTGTGCTCTTTAAAAATCTTTAAAGGTTAATATACTACGCGCTCGGTTCCCATTTTATAAGCCGTCAAAGTGGGGGAGACACGTTTCACGCTTACAATGGAAGTCTATGGGGAGAGCGTGTCCTCTCAGGGTACATACTGTCAAACAAATGCTTGCCACATCTACACCATACATCCCACAGCTTTTAAAAACACATCACTGTATTCCTGACAAAAATCCCTACAAAAATATGGTATTATGTGTGACTTTGGACCAACGCATGCCGAGTTATTCAGCTTTTACACACTACATTTCTCTTAATCCTCTTCTCTCTCCACTCTAGCACAGATCAAAGACAGAGCAGCGGGGGAGGGGTTCTTAAAGGGCCAGATGGAAGCTCTGCTCTCACTCTCTGCAGCACACTGAGCCTCTGCTCTCCACTCTGACACAGATGGCAGAGAGCGAGCAGAGAAGGGAGGGGCTCTTAAAGGGCAAGCTCTCAGCTCTGCACTCACACTGGGCAGCGCACTGAGGCTTATATCTCCTAAACTACAAGGCCTAGGGTTTTGCTGATGACACCGTTGGATTCGGGCTGGTGTCAAGGACGCGGCTGTAGGCCGCGCGGGGGCTCAGGCCCTAACAGCGCTGCTTAAATGAATAAACTTACGAGCTGTGTTCATAGAAGATGTCAAGGGCCTCAAATCTGTAATAATGATGCAATAAATGTCGAAACCAAAAGGCTCTGAAACACTGCAAGAGCCAGAACACTAACTCGTCCTCTTCTTTGAGTTCACTTCTTTGGATTTATTATTCTCTGACTTGAGTTTTCTTTGTTCTTTCTTGAGTTTACGTTTAAGGCTTTTAGGGTGAAGGTTGGTTAAACCCCAAACCCTAACCCTAACCCTAATCGGGGTTAGGGTTTGGTTTTAGGGTTTTTCCCACCAACCCTAACCCTAACCCTTCCTCTTCTTTGAGTTCACTTATTATTAGGGCCTGAGCCAGAAGGTACTTCAGGCGAAGACCCCATGATGTTTGCTCGGCAGAGCAGCACATTAGCAGCACTAAAAACACTATGAACACACACTAAACAGTGTCCCAGCCCCCCCTAAACCCATGAAGCAACTCGACCAGACGGCCCGGAGCCGAATTTCACATACACACCCATTCAAAACCTGGTACTAGACTGTTCTTGCTGTCAATGAGTGCACGTAATATGCGCATTATGCGCATAACGCGCATAATCTAATTTCACCCCCTGAACATGCATGAAATTCGCTGAAATTCGGCACAATTGTCCAGTCTGGCTAAACATTCACTCATCAAAAACAAAAACACCACAAAAGTCTATAGCGCCACCTAGGGAGCCACACAACTAAAAGATAATTTTTTATAATTTGAGCGCTGTAACTCCTCCCACGAAAGTCCCACAAACATGGGACCAACAACGTTGGACTTGTCTCATCAAGACGCAAAATTCATACATTCTCACCCCTCACCTATCTACAACAGAATGTCCAAAAATTGGACAAAACTGTCAAAATCAGGACTTTTTTTACTCCTCAGACAAAATTTATCTCCTCCTAGGGCATTAATGGTATTGCTTCCAAATTTTCACACATCAATCACACAACTCTGCTCTTCAAAAATCTTTCAAAGTTTTTATATGAATTGCTCGGTATGGATTTTACAAGCCGTCAAAGTGGGGGAGACACGTTTCACGCTTACAATGGAAGTCTATGGGAAGACCGTGTCCTCTCAGGGTACATACAGTCAAACAAACACTTCGCACATCTACACCATACATCCCACAGCTTTACAAAACACACCACTGCATTCCTGACAAAAATCCCTACAAAAATATGGTATTATGTGTCACTCTTGACCAATGTATGCCGACTTATTCAGCTTTTCCACACTACAATTCTGTTGATCCTCCTCTGCTCTCCACTCTAGCTCAGATCAAAGACAGAGAAGCGGGGGAGGGGTTCTTAAAGGGCCAGCTCTCAGCTCTGCTCACTCTCTGATCAGACTCAGGCTTCTAACTCCAAAACTACAAGGCCCAGAGATTGACCAAGACACCGCTGGATTGGGGCCAATGTCAAGGACGCGGCCACAGGCCGTGCAGGGGCTCAGGCCCTAACAACGCTGCTTGCAGCTTTAATTAGGGCCTGAGCCAGAAGGTACTTCAGGCGTAGACCCTATTATGTTTTGAAGTCAGAGAGACACGAAGTCAGCGCTAAAAGCAGTAAAAACACATACTTAGGAGCATCACAGGCCTCTAAAAACATCACAGGATAGTCCGGGGGGGACAGGGGGGTGAGGTCTTCCATTGAAACCAATGGTGGCAAAAATTATATCTGAAATTGTTACGTTTTTCCTATTATTAGACCCTGAGCCAGTACCTGGCGAAGACCCTATTATGTTTCGAAGGCACACTCGCCACTTTAATTTGTTAAATTAAATCGTCAAGTTAATTTGACCCCCTAAACATGCTTGAAAACTCACCAAATTTGGTACGCACATCGGGTGCGGTGAAAAATTCGATAATTAAAAAAAAAGAGGCGCTCTACTCAATAGCGCCACCTACATACACAAAAAACCACGCCAACGCCTGTAGGAATGTCCTACAGACATGGGACCAACACCGTTGGACTTGTCTCATCAAGACGGATAAATCATACACTCACACCCCTGACCTAACTGTAACAGGATGTCCACAATTTGGACACGAATGTCTAATTTTGGACAATTTTGCGCCCCGAACAAAATCTATCTCCTCCTAAACCGTAAATGCCAGGGCTTCCAAACTTTCACACATTACTCTCCCAACTGTGCTGATTAAAAGTTGTACAAGGTTAATATACTACTCGCTCGGTTTGGATTTTATAAGCCCTCAAAGTGGGGGAGACACTTTTCGCCTTACAATGCAAGTCTATGGGGAGAGCGTGTCCTCTCAGGGTACATACTCTCAAACAAATGCTTCTCACATCTACACCATACAACCCACAGCTTTTAAAAACACACCACTGGATTCCTGACAAAAATCTCTACAAAATTTGATATTATGTGTGACTTTTGGCCAACATATACCAAGTTATTCAGCTTTTACACACTACATTTCTCTTAAACCTCCACTCTCTCCACTGCAGCACAGATCAGAGACAGTGCAGCGGGGGAGGGGGTTCTTACAGGGCCAGCTGGCAGCTCTGCTCTCAGCTCTGCAGTCACACTGTGCAGCACACTGAGGCTCGTATCTCCGAAACTACAAGGCCTAGGGATTTGCTGATTACACCGTTGGATTGGGGCTGGTGTCAAGGATGCGGCCGTAGGCCGTGCGGGGGCTCTGGCCCTAACAACGCTGCTTGCAGCTTTAATTAGGGCCTGAGCCAGTACCTGGCGAAGACCCTATTATGTTTCGAAGGCACACTCGTTATTCTTTCCGGTTCCGCCGCCAAAAAAACCCTTAATTACACCCCCTGAACATGCATGCAATTCGCTGAATTTTTGCACACACGTCCGGTCTGGCGAAAATTTCGATATTCTGAAAAAAAAATTGGGACAAACCCTACAGCGCCACCTAGGGAGCCAAAACAAAAATTTAAAATTTGGAGCGCTGTAACTGCTTGCACGAATGTCCCACAGACACAGGACCAACACCGTTGCACTCGTCTCATCAAGACGAAAAATTCATAGGCTCTGACCTCTGACCTATCTACAACACAATGTCCACAAATTGGACAAAACTGTCAAAATGAGGACTTTTGCTACTCCCTGAACAAAATCTATCTCCTCCTAAACTGTATATGGCATCGCTTCCAAACTTTCACACTTTACTCTCCCAACTGTGCTCTTCAAAAATCTTTAAAGGCTAATATACTATGCGCTCGGTTCCCATTTTATAAGCCGTCAAAGTTGGGGAGACACGTTTTACGTTACAATGGAAGTCAATGGGGAGGCCGTGTCCTGTCATGGTACATACTCTCGAACAAACGCTTCTCACGTCTACACTAAAACTCACACAGCTTCACAAAACACACCACTAGATTCCTGAGAAAAATCCCTACAAAAATATGGTATTATATTGCACTTTCAAGCAACATATGCTGAGTTCTTTGCTTTTCACACACTAAAAATGTACACTTTTCAGCTGCTCTCCACTCTGCAACAGATGGCAGAGATTTGTTTACTGTAGTCATAGAAACCACAATTGGAGGGTCTCTGCCCTCATGTACATACTGTCAAACAAACACTTGTAGCTTCTAAACTAAAACACTCACACCTTCAAAAAACACACCATTGAATTCCTGAGAAAAAAACTCTACGCACTGATGTCTTTACTTTCAACTTTTGACCAACATATGCTGAGTTATGACTGTGTTTCACAGTAAAACTGCCCAAATCCTCCTCTATCTCCACTCTGACACAGATGGCAGAGAGCGAGCAGAGAAGAGAGGGGCTCTTAAAGGGCCAGCTCTCAACTCTGCACTCGCACTGTGCAGCGAGTTGAGGGTCGTATCTCCTAGGGATTTGCCGATTACACCGTTGGTTGCGGGCCGACGGTCCAGCCGCGGCTGCGCCGGGACTCAGGCCCTAACAATGCTGCTTGCAGCTTTAATTTCTTTTATTTCTCATCATAGGTCGGAACCAACATGGTTGAATACCTTGAGCAGGTAAAGACAGTGAGATCCTGCCCCTATGTCCTCCTGCTGGAGAGTGGGACCCAGTACTCGCAAGTGTTTTCGGTCATGTCAGGGAGGACGATTGAGGCCGAAACAGCAGTTGCAGCGGTTGATACGTGTTTTAAAAGTTTTTTTGTATTTGACTTGGACTATCCAAAAGAGTGCACACCAACATGGCAATTTCTACAGAGTATAATTTTTGATTTGGAAAAAATCGTTACACCAGCGGTTGGCTTTCTTGGGAGCCAGCTGCAATCACTGGCCTCCAGATAAGTTATAGTTATAGTATAGTTATATATATATGTATAATATATATATACATATATATATATATATATATATATATAGAGAGAGAGAGAGAGAGAGAGAGATAGATAGAGATATAGAGATATAGATAGAGATATATAGAGATATAGATATATAGAGAGATATTGATATATATAGAGATAGATAGAGATATAGAGAGATATAGAGATAGATATAGATATATAGAGAGATATAGATATATAGAGAGGTATAGATATATATAGAGATAGTTCCTACAATTGTTTTAAGATTGTTTTTAGATACTATTAATGTTTTTTATTAAAAGATGAAGTTACTGTCACCTTTTTTTAATACAATTTAAGAAAGTTGGTTGACTAAAATATTTTTGTACTGTAAGTTTTAAAAAATGTTTCAAAATAGTTCATGTTTACTGTTCCCTATTTTTGAAAGTTTGTTCTTTAAAATATTTTGTGAATTTTGAATTTTAATAAATATTTTGTCTTAAGTTTTGTTGTCAGAATATATTTAATCAAAAAATAATGACCATAACAATATCATAAAATTATGATAAAATATTAATTATTAGAAATTCCCAACCCAAATGATTGAGTAGAAAGAACCCAGCAGTATAGTCAAATTGAGCCTGTGGTTGGGTAATAAGAACAACCCAACTGGGTTGTATAAACAACCCAGCTGTTGGTTTAAGGAAACCAAACCAATTTGTTGGGTCAAAATAACCAAGCATGTGTTCTGTCCAATATTTAACCAGTGTTGGGTTAAAAAATAACCCATATTGGTTTGTTTTTAACCCAACATTTTTTAGAGAGTAAGCGAATAAGTCCCTATTAGGGTAAGGGTATAGGATTAGGGTTTAGGGTTAGGGTTAGGGTTAGGTTTAGGAACTTTGGAACTGTAAGGTGTAGGAGGCTGAAAGTTGTTGCACAGGGTTCTGATGGTCGGCAGAGTGATTGGTGAAATTTTCCAGTTGATTAGAGAAAAGACGGCAGAGTTATTGGCGTATAAGCCCCTATTAGGGTTAGGAACTTTGGAACCATAAGGTGTAGGAGGCTGAAATCTGGTGCATCGGGTTCTGATAGTCGGCGGAGTTATTGGTGAAATTTTCCAGTTGATTGGAGAAAAGGGGGTGGAGTTATTGGTTAAAATCCCCTATCAGGGTTAGGGTTTAGGGTTAGGATTTGCAACTTTGGAACCGTAAGGTGTAGGAGGCTGAAAGATGGTACACAGGGTTCTGATCATCGGTGGAGTGATTTGGTGAAATTTTCTAGTTGATATGAGAAAAGAGGGAGGAGTTATTGGCGAATATGTCCCTATTAGGGTTAGGGTTATGGTTAGGGTTAAGAACTTTAGAACCGTAAGGTGTAGGAGGCTGAAATTCGGTGCATAGGGTTCTGATGGTGGGCAGAGTGATTGGTGATATTTTCCAGTATTGGAGAAAAGGGGGTGGAGTTATTGGCGAATAAGCTCCTATTAGGGTTAGGGCTTAGGGTTAGGGTTAGGAACTTTGGAACGGTAAGGTCTAGGAGGCTAAAGTTGGTGCATAGGGTTCTGATGGTCACAAAAGTGATTGGTGAAATTTTCAGGTTGATGGGAGAAATGGTGGCGGAGTTATTGGCGAATAAGCCACTATTAGGGTTAGGGTTTAGGGTTAGGGTTAGGGTTAGGGTTAGGGTTTGGAACTTTGAAACCGTAAGGTGTAGGAGGCTGAAAGTTGGTGCATAGGGTTCTGATGGTCGGTGGAGTGATTGTTGAAATTTTCCAGTTGATTGGAGAAAGGGGGCGGAGTTATTGGCGAATAAGCTCCTATTAGGGTTAGGGCTTAGGGTTAGGGTTAGGGTTTGGAACTTTGGAACCGTAAGTTGTAGGAGGCTGAAAGTTGTTGCATAGGGTTCTGATCATCGGTGTAGAGATTGGTGAAATTTTCCAGTTGATATGAGAAAAGAGGGCGGAGTTATTGGTTAATATGCCCCTATTAGGGTTAGGGTTTAGGGTTAGGGTAAGGGTTTACTGCTTGCAACTTTGGAACCGTAAGGTGTAGGAGGCTGAAAGTTGGTGCATAGGGTTCTGATGGTCGGTGGAGTGATTGTTGAAATTTTCCAGTTAATTGGAGAAAAGAGGGCGGAGTTATTGGTGAATAAGCCCCTTTTAGGGTTAGGGTTTAGAATTTGAGTTAGGGTTAGGGTTAGGGTTTGGAACTTTGGAACTGTAAGGTGTAGGAGGCTGAAATGTGATGCATAGGGGTCCTATGGTGGTCGGAATTATTGGTGAAATTTTCGCGTTGATTGGAGAAAAGGGGGCGGAGCTATTTGCAGAAATTCCCCTTTTAGGGTTAGGGTTTAGGGTTAGGGTTAGGGTTTAGTGTTTGCAACTTTGGAACCGTAAGGTGTAGGAGGCTGAAAGTTGGTGCATAGGGTTCTGATAGTCGGTGGAGTGATTGTTGAAATTTTCCAGTTAATTGGAGAAAAGAGGGCGGAGTTATTGGTGAATAAGCCCCTTTTAGGGTTAGGGTTTAGAATTTGAGTTAGGGTTAGGGTTAGGGTTTGGAACTTTGGAACTGTAAGGTGTAGGAGGCTGAAATGTGATGCATAGGGGTCCTATGGTGGTCGGAATTATTGGTGAAATTTTCGCGTTGATTGGAGAAAAGGGGGCGGAGCTATTTGCAGAAATTCCCCTTTTAGGGTTAGGGTTTAGGGTTAGGGTTAGGGTTAGTGTTTGGAACTTTGGAACCGTAAGGTGTAGGAGGCTGAAAGTTGTTGCATTGGGTTCTGATCATGGGTGGAGTGATTGGTGAAATTTTCCAGTTTATATGAGAAAAGAAGTAGGAGTTATTTGCAAATGAGCCCGTATTAGGGTTAGGGTTTAGGGTTAGGGTTATGGTTAGGGTTAGAGTTTGGAACTTTGGAACCGTAAGGTGTAGGAGGCTGAAAACTTGGTGCATAGGGTTCTGATGGTCGGTGGAGTGATTGTTGAAATTTTCCAGTTGATTGGAGAAAAGGGGGCGGAGTTATTTGCGAAAATGCCCCTTTTAGGGTTCGGGTTTAGGGTTAGGGTTAGGGTTAGAGTTTACAACTTTTGAACCGTGAGTTGTAGGAGGCTGAAAGTGTTTGCATAGGGTTCTGATCATCGGTGTAGAGATTGGTGAAATTTTCCAGTTGATATGAGAAAAGAGGGCGGAGTTATTGGTGAATATGCCCCTATTAGGGTTAGGGTTTAGGGTTAGGGTTAGGGTTTACTGTTTGCAACTTTGAAACCGTAAGGTGTAGGAGGCTGAAAGTTGGTGCATAGGGTTCTGATTGTCGGTGGAGTGATTGTTGAAATTTTCCAGTTGATTGGAGAAAAGATGGCGGAGTTATTGGTGAATAAGCCGCTTTTAGGTTTAGGGTTTAGGGTTAGGGTTAGGGTTTGGAACTTTGGAACCGTAAGGTGTAGGAGGCTGAAAGTTGGTGCACAAGGTTCTGATGGTTGGTGGAGTGATTGGTGAAATTTTCCACTTGATTGGAAAAAAGGGGGCGGAATTATTGGCGAATAAGCCCCTGTAAGGGTTGGGGTTTAGAATTTGAGTTAGGGTTAAGGTTAGGGTTTGGAACTTTGGAACTGTAAGGTGTAGGAGGCAGAAATTTGGTGCATAGGGTTCTGATGGTCGGTGGAGTGATTGTTGAAATTTTCCAGTTGATTGGAGAAAAGATGGCGGAGTTATTGGTGAATAAGCCCCTTTTAGGGTTAGGGTTTAGGGTTAGGGTTAGGGTTTGGAACTTTGGAACCGTAAGGTGTAGGAGGCTGAAAGTTGGTGCACATGGTTCTGATGGTCGGTGGAGTGATTGGTGAAATTTTCCAGTTGATTGGAAAAAAGGGGGCGGAGTTATTGGGGAATAAGCCCCTATAAGGGTTGGGGTTTAGAATTTGAGTTAGGGTTAGGGTTAGGCTTTTGAACTTTGGAACTGTAAGGTGTAGGAGGCTGAAATTTGATGCATAAGGGTCCTATGGTGGTCGGAATTATTGGTGAAATTTTCGTGTTGATTGGAGAAAAGGGGGCGGAGTTATTCGCGAAAAAGCCCCTATTAGGGTTAGGGTTTAGGGTTAGGGTTAGGGTTTGGAACTTTGGAACCGTAAGGTGTAGGATGCTGAAAGTTGGTGCACATGGTTCTGAATGTCGGTGGAGTGATTGTTGAAATTTTCCAGTTGATTGGAAAAAAGGGGGCGGAGTTATTGGCGAATAAGCCCCTATAAGGGTTGGGGTTTAGAATTTGAGTTAGGGTTAGGGTTAGGCTTTGGAACTTTGGAACTGTAAGGTGTAGGAGGCTGAAAGTTGGTGCATTGGGTTCTGATGGTCGGTGGAGTGATTTTTGAAATTTTCCAGTTGATTGGAGAAAAGATGGCAGAGTTATTGGTGTATAAGCCCCTATTAGGCTTAGGGTTTAGGGTTAGGGTAAGGGTTTACTGTTTGCAACTTTGGAACCGTAAGGTGTAGGAGGCTGAAAGTTGGTGCATAGGGTTCTGATGGTCGTTGGAGTGATTGGTGAAATTTTCCAGTTGATTGGAGAAAAGGGGGCGGAGTTATTTGCGAAAAAGCCCCTATTAGGGTTAGGGTTTAGGCTTAGGGTTAGGGTTTGGAACTTTGGAACCGTAAGGTGTAGGAGGCTCAAAGGTGGTGCACATGGTTCTGATGGTCGGTGGAGTGATTGTTGAAATTTTCCAGTTTATTGGAGAAAAGGGGGCGGAGTTATTGGCGAAAATGCCCCTTTTAGGGTTCGGGTTTAGGGTTAGGGTTAGGGTTTGGAACTTTGGAACCGTAAGGTGTAGGAGGCTGAAAGTTTGTGCACATGGTTCTGATGGTCGGTGGAGTGATTGGTGAAATTTTCCAGTTGATTGGAAAAAAGGGGGCGGAGTTATTGGCGAATAAACCCCTATAAGGGTTGGGGTTTAGAATTTGAGTTAGGGTTAGGGTTAGGCTTTTGAACTTTGGAACTGTAAGGTGTAGGAGGCTGAAATGTGATGCATAGGGGTCCTATGGTGGTCGGAATTATTGGTGAAATTTTCGTGTTGATTGGAGAAAAGGGGGCGGAGTTATTCGTTAAAAAGCCCCTATTAGGGTTAGGGTTTAGCGTTAGGGTTAGGGTTTGGAACTTTGGAACCGTAAGGTGTAGGAGGCTCAAAGGTGGTGCACATGGTTCTGATGGTTGGTGGAGTGATTGTTGAAATTTTCCAGTTGATTGGAGAAAAGAGGGCGGAGTTATTGGTGAATAAGCCCCTTTTAGGGTTAGGGTTTAGGGTTAGGGTTAGGGTTTGGAACTTTGGAACCGTAAGGTGTAGGAGGCTGAAAGTTGTTGCATAGGGTTCTGATCATGGGTGGAGTGATTGGTGAAATTTTCCAGTTGATTGGAGAAAAGGGGGCGGAGTTATTGGCGAAAATGCCCCTTTTAGGGTTCGGGTTTAGAATTTGAGTTAGGGTTAGCGTTAGGGTTTGGAACTTTGGAACTGTAAGGTGTAGGAGGCTGAAATTTGATGCATAGGGGTCCTATGGTTGTCGGAATTATTGGTGAAATTTTCGTGTTGATTGGAGAAAAGGGGGCGGAGTTATTCGCGAAAAAGCCCTTATTAGGGTTAGGGTTTAGGGTTAGGGTTAGGGTTTGGAACTTTTGAACCGTAAGGTGTAGGAGGCTGAAAGTTGGTGCACATGGTTCTGATGGTCGGTGGAGTGATTGGTGGAATTTTCCAGTTGATTGGAAAAAAGGGGGCGGAGTTATTGGCGAATAAGCCCCTTTTAGGGTTGGGGTTTAGAATTTGAGTTAGGGTTAGGGTTAGGGTTTGGAACTTTGGAACCGTAAGGTGTAGGAGGCTGAAAGTTGTTGCATAGGGTTCTGATCATGGGTGGAGTGATTGGTGAAATTTTCCAGTTTATATGAGAAAAGAGGGCGGAGTTATTGGTGAATAAGCCCCTATAAAGTTTGGGGTTTAGAATTTTAGTTAGGGTTAGGGTTTGGAACTTTGGAACTGTAAGGTGTAGGAGGCTGAAATTTGATTCATAGGGGTCCTATGGTGGTCGGAATTATTGGTGAAATTTTCGTGTTGATTGGAGAAAAGGGGGCGGAGTTATTCTCGAAAAAGCCCCTATTAGGGTTAGGGTTTAGGGTTACGGTTAGGGTTTGGAACTTCGGAACCGTAAGGTGTAGGAGGCTGAAAGTTGGTGCATAGGGTTCTGATGGTCGGCGGAGTGATTGTTGAAATTTTCCAGTTGATTGGAGAAAAGAGGGCGGAGTTATTGGTGAATACGCCCCTTTTAGGGTTAGGGTTTAGGGTTAGGGTTAGGGTTTGGAACTTTGGAACCGTAAGGTGTAGGAGGCTGAAATTTGATGCATAGGGGTCCTATGGTGGTCGGAATTATTGGTGAAATTTTCGTGTTGATTGGAGAAAAGGGGGCGGAGTTATTGCGAAAAAGCCCCTATTAGGGTTAGGGTTTAGGGTTAGGGTTAGGGTTTGGAACTTTGGAACCGTAAGGTGTAGGAGGCTCAAAGGTGGTGCACATGGTTCTGATGGTCGGTGGAGTGATTGTTGAAATTTTCCAGTTTATTGGAGAAAAGGGGGCGGAGTTATTGGCGAAAATGCCCCTTTTAGGGTTCGGGTTTAGGGTTAGGGTTAGGGTTTGGAACTTTGGAACCGTAAGGTGTAGGAGGCTGAAAGTTTGTGCACATGGTTCTGATGGTCGGTGGAGTGATTGGTGAAATTTTCCAGTTGATTGGAAAAAAGGGGGCGGAGTTATTGGCGAATAAACCCCTATAAGGGTTGGGGTTTAGAATTTGAGTTAGGGTTAGGGTTAGGCTTTTGAACTTTGGAACTGTAAGGTGTAGGAGGCTGAAATGTGATGCATAGGGGTCCTATGGTGGTCGGAATTATTGGTGAAATTTTCGTGTTGATTGGAGAAAAGGGGGCGGAGTTATTCGTTAAAAAGCCCCTATTAGGGTTAGGGTTTAGCGTTAGGGTTAGGGTTTGGAACTTTGGAACCGTAAGGTGTAGGAGGCTCAAAGGTGGTGCACATGGTTCTGATGGTTGGTGGAGTGATTGTTGAAATTTTCCAGTTGATTGGAGAAAAGAGGGCGGAGTTATTGGTGAATAAGCCCCTTTTAGGGTTAGGGTTTAGGGTTAGGGTTAGGGTTTGGAACTTTGGAACCGTAAGGTGTAGGAGGCTGAAAGTTGTTGCATAGGGTTCTGATCATGGGTGGAGTGATTGGTGAAATTTTCCAGTTGATTGGAGAAAAGGGGGCGGAGTTATTGGCGAAAATGCCCCTTTTAGGGTTCGGGTTTAGAATTTGAGTTAGGGTTAGCGTTAGGGTTTGGAACTTTGGAACTGTAAGGTGTAGGAGGCTGAAATTTGATGCATAGGGGTCCTATGGTTGTCGGAATTATTGGTGAAATTTTCGTGTTGATTGAAGAAAAGGGGGCGGAGTTATTGGTTAATAAGCCCCTTTTAGGATTAGGGTTTAGGGTTAGGGTTAGGCTTTGGAACTTTGGAACTGTAAGGTGTAGGAGGCTGAAATTTGGTGCATAGGGTTCTGATGGTCGGTGGAGTGATTGTTGAAATTTTCCAGTTGATTGGAGAAAAGAGGGCGGAGTTATTGGTGAATAAGCCCCTTTTAGGGTTAGGGTTTAGGGTTAGGGTTAGGGTTTGGAACTTTGGAACCGTAAGGTGTAGGAGGCTGAAAGTTGGTGCACATGGTTCTGATGGTCGGTGGAGTGATTGGTGAAATTTACCAGTTGATTGGAAAAAAGGGGGCGGAGTTATTGGCGAATAAGCCCCTTTTAGGGTTAGGGTTTAGGGTTAGGGTTAGGGTTTGGAACTTTGGAACCGTAATGTGTAGGAGGCTGAAATTTCATGCATAAGGGTCCTATGATGGTCGGAATTATTGGTGAATATTTCGTGTTGATTGGAGAAAAGGGGGCGGAGTTATTCGCGAAAAAGCCCCTTTTAGGGTTAGGGTTTAGGGTTAGGGTTAGGGTTTGGAACTTTGGAACCGTAAGGTGTAGGAGGCTGAAAGTTGGTGCACATGGTTCTGATGGTCGGTGGAGTGATTGGTGAAATTTTCCAGTTGATTGGAAAAAAGGGGGCGGAGTTATTGGCGAAAATGCCCCTTTTAGGGTTCGGGTTTAGAATTTGAGTTAGGGTTAGGGTTAGGGTTTGGAACTTTGGAACTGTAAGTTGTAGGAGGCTGAAATTTGATGCATAGGGGTCCTATGGTGGTCGGAATTATTGGTGAAATTTTCGTGTTGATTGGAGAAAAGGGGGCGGAGTTATTCGCGAAAAAGCCCCTATTAGGGTTAGGGTTTAGGGTTAGGGTTAGGGTTTGGAATTTTGGAAACGTAAGGTATAGGAGGCTGAAAGTTGGTGCATAGGGTTCCGATGGTCGGTGGAGTGATTGTTGAAATTTTCCAGTTGATTGGAGAAAAGGGGGCGGAGTTATTGGTGAATAAGCCCCTTTTAGGGTCAGGGTTTAGGGTTAGGGTTAGTTTTTGGAACTTTGGAACCGTAAGGTGTAGGAGGCTGAAAGTTGTTGCATAGGGTTCTGATCATGGGTGGAGTGATTGGTGAAATTTTCCAGTTTATATGAGAAAAGAAGTAGGAGTTATTTGCAAATGAGCCCCTATTAGGGTTAGGGTTTAGGGTTAGGGTTAGGGTTGGGGTTAGGGTTTGGAACTTTGGAACCGTAAGGTGTAAGAGGCTGAAAGTTGGTGCATAGGGTTCTGATGGTCGGTGTAGTGATTGTTGAAATTGTCCAGTTGATTGGAGAAAAGGGGGCGGAGTGATTGGCGAAAATGCCCCTTTTAGGGTTCGGGTTTAGAATTTGAGTTAGGGTTAGGGTTAGGGTTTGGAACTTTGGAACTGTAAGGTGTAGGAGGCTGAAATTTGATGCATAGGGGTCCTATGGTCGTCGTAATTATTGGTGAAATTTTCGTGTTGATTGGAGAAAAGGGGGCGGAGTTATTCGCGAAAAAGCCCTTATTAGGGTTAGGGTTTAGGGTTAGGGTTAGGGTTTGGAACTTTGGAACCGTAAGGTGTAGGAGGCTGAAAGTTGTTGCATAGGGTTCTGATCATGGGTGGAGTGATTGGTGAAATTTTCCAGTTTATATGAGAAAAGAAGTAGGAGTTATTGGTGAATAAGCCCCTATAAAGGTTGGGGTTTAGAATTTTAGTTAGGGTTAGGGTTAGGGTTTGGAACTTTGGAACTGTAAGTTGTAGGAGGCTGAAATTTGATTCATAGGGATCCTAAGGTGGTCGGAATTATTGGTGAAATTTTCGTGTTGATTGGAAAAAAGGGGGCGGAGTTATTGGCGAATAAGCCCCTTTTAGGGTTAGGGTTTAGGGTTAGGGTTAGGGTTTGGAACTTTGGAACCGTAAGGTGTAGGAGGCTGAAAGTTGGTGCACATGGTTCTGATGGTCGGTGGAGTGATTGGTGAAATTTTCCAGTTGATTGGAAAAAAGGGGGCGGAGTTATTGGCGAAAATGCCCCTTTTAGGGTTCGGGTTTAGAATTTGAGTTAGGGTTAGGGTTAGGGTTTGGAACTTTGGAACTGTAAGTTGTAGGAGGCTGAAATTTGATGCATAGGGGTCCTATGGTGGTCGGAATTATTGGTGAAATTTTCGTGTTGATTGGAGAAAAGGGGGCGGAGTTATTGGTGAATAAGCCCCTTTTAGGGTTAGGGTTTAGGGTCAGGGTTAGGGTTAGGGTTTGGAAATTTGGAACTGTAAGGTGTAGGAGGCTGAAATTTAATGCATAGGGGTCCTATGGTGGTCGAAATTATTGGTGAAATTTTCGTGTTGATTGGAGAAAAGGGGGCGGAGTTATTCGCGAAAAAGCCCCTATTAGGGTTAGGGTTTATGGTTAGGGTTAGGGTTAGGGTTAGGGTTAGTGTCTGGAACTTTGGAACCGTAAGGTGTAGGAGGCTGAATGTTGGTGCATAGGGTTCTGATGGTCGGTGGAGTGATTGTTGAAATTTTCCAGTTGATTGGAGAAAAGAGGGCGGAGTTATTGGTGAATAAGCCCCTTTTAGGGTTAGGGTTTAGGGTTAGGGTTAGGGTTTGGAACTTTGGAACCGTAAGGTGTAGGAGGCTGAAAGTTGGTGCACATGGATCTGATGGTCGGTGGAGAGATTGGTGAAATTTACCAGTTGATTGGAAAAAAGGGGGCGGAGTTATTGGCGAATAAGCCCCTTTTAGGGTTAGGGTTTAGGGTTAGGGTTAGGGTTTGGAACTTTGGAACCGTAAGGTGTAGGAGGCTGAAAGTTGGTGCACATGGTTCTGATGGTCGGTGGAGTGATTGGTGAAATTTTCCAGTTGATTGGAGAAAAGGGGGCGGAGTTATTGGCGAAAATGCCCCTTTTAGGGTTCGGGTTTAGAATTTGAGTTAGGGTTAGGGTTAGGGTTTGGAACTTTGGAACTGTAAGGTGTAGGAGGCTGAAATTTGATGCATAGGGGTCCTATGGTTGTCGGAATTATTGGTGAAATTTTCGTGTTGATTGGAGAAAAGGGGGCGGAGTTATTGGCGAATAAGCCCCTTTTAGGGTTAGGGTTTAGGGTTAGGGTTAGGGTTAGGGTTTGGGTTTGGAAGTTTGGAACTGTAAAGTGTAGGAGGCTGAAATTTGATGCATAGGGGTCCTATGGTGGTCAGAATTATTGGTGAAATTTTCGTGTTTATTGGAGAAAAGGGGGCGGAGGTATTCGCGAAAAAGCCCATATTAGGGTTAGGGTTTAGGGTTAGGGTTAGGGTTAGGGTTAGGGTCTGTAACTTTGGAACCGTAAGGTGTAGGAGGCTGAAAGTTGGTGCATAGGGTTCTGATGGTCGGTGGAGTGATTGTTGAAATTTTCCAGTTGATTGGAGAAAAGAGGGCGGAGTTATTGGTGAATAAGCCCCTTTTAGGGTTAGGGTTTAGGGTTAGGGTTAGGGTTTGGAACTTTGGAACCGTAAGGTGTAGGAGGCTGAAAGTTGTTGCATAGGGTTCTGATCATGGGTGGAGTGATTGGTGAAATTTTCCAGTTTATATGAGGAAAGAAGTAGGAGTTATTTGCAAATGAGCCCCTATTAGGGTTAGGGTTTAGGGTTAGGGATAGGGTTAGGGTTCGGCTTTGGAACTTTGGAACCGTAAGGTGTAGGAGGCTGAAAGTTGGTGCATATGGTTCTGATGGTCGGTGGAGTGATTGTTGAAATTTTCCAGTTGATTGGAGAAAAGGGGGCGGAGTTATTGGTGAATAAGCCCCTTTTAGGGTTAGGGTTTAGGGTTAGGGTTAGGGTTTGGAACTTTGGAACCGTAAGGTGTAGGAGGCTGAAAGTTGGTGCACATGGTTCTGATGGTCGGTGGAGTGATTGGTGAAATTTTCCAGTTGATTGGAGAAAAGGGGGCGGAGTTATTGGCGAAAATGTCCCTTTTAGGGTTCGGGTTTAGAATTTGAGTTAGGGTTAGGGTTAGGGTTTGGAACTTTGGAACTGTAAGGTGTAGGAGGCTGAAATTTGATGCATAGGGGTCCTATGGTTGTCGGAATTATTGGTGAAATTTTCGTGTTGATTGGAGAAAAGGGGGCGGAGTTATTGGCGAATAAGCCCCTTTTAGGGTTAGGGTTTAGGGTTAGGGTTAGGGTTAGGGTTTGGGTTTGGAAGTTTGGAACTGTAAAGTGTAGGAGGCTGAAATTTGATGCATAGGGGTCCTATGGTGGTCAGAATTATTGGTGAAATTTTCGTGTTTATTGGAGAAAAGGGGGCGGAGGTATTCGCGAAAAAGCCCATATTAGGGTTAGGGTTTAGGGTTAGGGTTAGGGTTAGGGTTAGGGTCTGTAACTTTGGAACCGTAAGGTGTAGGAGGCTGAAAGTTGGTGCATAGGGTTCTGATGGTCGGTGGAGTGATTGTTGAAATTTTCCAGTTGATTGGAGAAAAGAGGGCGGAGTTATTGGTGAATAAGCCCCTTTTAGGGTTAGGGTTTAGGGTTAGGGTTAGGGTTTGGAACTTTGGAACCGTAAGGTGTAGGAGGCTGAAAGTTGGTGCACATGGTTCTGATGGTCGGTGGAGAGATTGGTGAAATTTACCAGTTGATTGGAAAAAAGGGGGCGGAGTTATTCGCGAAAAAGTCCCTATTAGGGTTAGGGTTTAGGGTTAGGGTTAGGGTTTGGAACTTTGGAACCGTAAGGTGTAGGAGGCTGAAAGTTGTTGCATAGGGTTCTGATCATGGGTGGAGTGATTGGTGAAATTTTCCAGTTTATATGAGGAAAGAAGTAGGAGTTATTTGCAAATGAGCCCCTATTAGGGTTAGGGTTTAGGGTTAGGGATAGGGTTAGGGTTCGGCTTTGGAACTTTGGAACCGTAAGGTGTAGGAGGCTGAAAGTTGGTGCATATGGTTCTGATGGTCGGTGGAGTGATTGTTGAAATTTTCCAGTTGATTGGAGAAAAGGGGGCGGAGTTATTGGTGAATAAGCCCCTTTTAGGGTTAGGGTTTAGGGTTAGGGTTAGGGTTTGGAACTTTGGAACCGTAAGGTGTAGGAGGCTGAAAGTTGGTGCACATGGTTCTGATGGTCGGTGGAGAGATTGGTGAAATTTACCAGTTGATTGGAAAAAAGGGGGCGGAGTTATTGGCGAATAAGCCCCTTTTAGGGTTAGGGTTTAGGGTTAGGGTTAGGGTTTGGAACTTTGGAACCGTAATGTGTAGGAGGCTGAAATTTGATGCATAGGGGTCCTATGGTGGTCGAAATTATTGGTGAAATTTTCGTGTTGATTGGAGAAAAGGGGGCGGAGTTATTCGCGAAAAAGCCCCTATTAGGGTTAGGGTTAGGGTTAGGGTTAGGGTTTGGAACTTTGGAACCGTAAGGTGTAGGAGGCTGAAAGTTGGTGCACATGGTTCTGATGGTCGGTGGAGTGCTTGGTGAAATTTTCCAGTTGATTGGAGAAAAGGGGGCGGAGTTATTGGCGAAAATGCCCCTTTTAGGGTTCGGGTTTAGAATTTGAGTTAGGGTTAGGGTTAGGGTTTGGAACTTTGGAACTGTAAGTTGTAGGAGGCTGAAATTTGATGCATAGGGGTCCTATGGTGGTCGGAATTATTGGTGAAATTTTCGTGTTGATTGGAGAAAAGGGGGCGGAGTTATTCGCGAAAAAGCCCCTATTAGGGTTAGGGTTTAGGGTTAGGGTTAGGGTTTGGAACTTTGGAAACGTAAGGTGTAGGAGGCTGAAAGTTGGTGCATAGGGTTCTGATGGTCGGTGGAGTGATTGTTGAAATTTTCCAGTTGATTGGAGAAAAGGGGGCGGAGTTATTGGTGAATAAGCCCCTTTTAGGGTTCGGGTTTAGGGTTAGGGTTAGGGTTAGAGTTTACAACTTTTGAACCGTAAGTTGTAGGAGGCTGAAAGTTGTTGCATAGGGTTCTGATCATCGGTGTAGAGATTGGTGAAATTTTCCAGTTGATTGGAAAAAAGGGGGCGGAGTTATTGGCGAATAAGCCCCTATAAGGGTTGAGGTTTAGAATTTGAGTTAGGGTTAGGGTTAGGGTTTGGAACTTTGGAACTGTAAAGTGTAGGAGGCTGAAATTTCATGCATAGGGGACCTATGGTGGTCGGAATTATTGGTGAAATTTTCGTGTTGATTGGAGAAAAGGGGGCGGAGTTATTCGCGAAAAAGTCCCTATTAGGGTTAGGGTTTAGGGTTAGGGTTAGGGTTTGGAACTTTGGAACCGTAAGGTGTAGGAGGCTGAAAGTTGGTGCACATGGTTCTGATGGTCGGTGGAGTGATTGGTGAAATTTTCCAGTTTATTGGAAAAAAGGGAGCGGAGTTATTGGCGAATAAGACCCTATAAGGGTTGGGATTTAGAATTTGAGTTAGGGTTAGGGTTAGGGTTTGGATCTTTGGAACTGTAAGGTGTAGGAGGCTGAAATTTGATGCACATGGTTCTGATGGCCGGTGGAGTGATTGGTGAAATTTTCCAGTTGATTGGAGAAAAGAGGGCGGAGTTATTGTGAATAAGCCCCTATTAGGGTTGGAGTTTAGAATTTGAGTTAGGGTTAGGGTTAGGGTTTGGAACTTTGGAACCGTAAGGTGTAGGAGGCTGAAAGTTGTTGCATAGGGTTCTGATCATGGGTGGAGTGATTGGTGAAATTTTCCAGTTTATATGAGGAAAGAAGTAGGAGTTATTTGCAAATGAGCCCCTATTAGGGTTAGGGTTTAGGGTTAGGGATAGGGTTAGGGTTCGGCTTTGGAACTTTGGAACCGTAAGGTGTAGGAGGCTGAAAGTTGGTGCATATGGTTCTGATGGTCGGTGGAGTGATTGTTGAAATTTTCCAGTTGATTGGAGAAAAGGGGGCGGAGTTATTGGTGAATAAGCCCCTTTTAGGGTTAGGGTTTAGGGTTAGGGTTAGGGTTTGGAACTTTGGAACCGTAAGGTGTAGGAGGCTGAAAGTTGGTGCACATGGTTCTGATGGTCGGTGGAGAGATTGGTGAAATTTACCAGTTGATTGGAAAAAAGGGGGCGGAGTTATTGGCGAATAAGCCCCTTTTAGGGTTAGGGTTTAGGGTTAGGGTTAGGGTTTGGAACTTTGGAACCGTAATGTGTAGGAGGCTGAAATTTGATGCATAGGGGTCCTATGGTGGTCGAAATTATTGGTGAAATTTTCGTGTTGATTGGAGAAAAGGGGGCGGAGTTATTTGCGAAAAAGCCCCTATTAGGGTTTGGGTTAGGGTTAGGGTTAGGGTTTGGAACTTTGGAACCGTAAGGTGTAGGAGGCTGAAAGTTGGTGCACATGGTTCTGATGGTCGGTGGAGTGCTTGGTGAAATTTTCCAGTTGATTGGAGAAAAGGGGGCGGAGTTATTGGCGAAAATGCCCCTTTTAGGGTTCGGGTTTAGAATTTGAGTTAGGGTTAGGGTTAGGGTTTGGAACTTTGGAACCGTAATGTGTAGGAGGCTGAAATTTGATGCATAGGGGTCCTATGGTGGTCGAAATTATTGGTGAAATTTTCGTGTTGATTGGAGAAAAGGGGGCGGAGTTATTTGCGAAAAAGCCCCTATTAGGGTTTGGGTTAGGGTTAGGGTTAGGGTTTGGAACTTTGGAACCGTAAGGTGTAGGAGGCTGAAAGTTGGTGCACATGGTTCTGATGGTCGGTGGAGTGATTGTTGAAATTTTCCAGTTGATTGGAGAAAAGGGGGCGGAGTTATTGGTGAATAAGCCCCTTTTAGGGTTCGGGTTTAGGGTTAGGGTTAGGGTTAGAGTTTACAACTTTTGAACCGTAAGTTGTAGGAGGCTGAAAGTTGTTGCATAGGGTTCTGATCATCGGTGTAGAGATTGGTGAAATTTTCCAGTTGATTGGAAAAAAGGGGGCGGAGTTATTGGCGAATAAGCCCCTATAAGGGTTGAGGTTTAGAATTTGAGTTAGGGTTAGGGTTAGGGTTTGGAACTTTGGAACTGTAAAGTGTAGGAGGCTGAAATTTCATGCATAGGGGACCTATGGTGGTCGGAATTATTGGTGAAATTTTCGTGTTGATTGGAGAAAAGGGGGCGGAGTTATTCGCGAAAAAGTCCCTATTAGGGTTAGGGTTTAGGGTTAGGGTTAGGGTTTGGAACTTTGGAACCGTAAGGTGTAGGAGGCTGAAAGTTGGTGCACATGGTTCTGATGGTCGGTGGAGTGATTGGTGAAATTTTCCAGTTTATTGGAAAAAAGGGAGCGGAGTTATTGGCGAATAAGACCCTATAAGGGTTGGGATTTAGAATTTGAGTTAGGGTTAGGGTTAGGGTTTGGATCTTTGGAACTGTAAGGTGTAGGAGGCTGAAATTTGATGCACATGGTTCTGATGGTCGGTGGAGTGATTGGTGAAATTTTCCAGTTGATTGGAGAAAAGAGGGCGGAGTTATTGTGAATAAGCCCCTATTAGGGTTGGAGTTTAGAATTTGAGTTAGGGTTAGGTTTAGGGTTTGGAACTTTGGAACCGTAAGGTGTAGGAGGCTGAAAGTTGGTGCACATGGTTCTGATGGTCGGTGGAGTGATTGGTGAAATTTTCCAGTTGATTGGAGAAAAGAGGGCGGAGTTATTGTGAATAAGCCCCTATTAGGGTTGGAGTTTAGAATTTGAGTTAGGGTTAGGGTTAGGGTTTGGAACTTTGGAACCGTAAGGTGTAGGAGGCTGAAAGTTGTTGCATAGGGTTCTGATCATGGGTGGAGTGATTGGTGAAATTTTCCAGTTTATATGAGGAAAGAAGTAGGAGTTATTTGCAAATGAGCCCCTATTAGGGTTAGGGTTTAGGGTTAGGGATAGGGTTAGGGTTCGGCTTTGGAACTTTGGAACCGTAAGGTGTAGGAGGCTGAAAGTTGGTGCATATGGTTCTGATGGTCGGTGGAGTGATTGTTGAAATTTTCCAGTTGATTGGAGAAAAGGGGGCGGGGTTATTGGCAAAAATGCCCCTTTTAGGGTTCGGGTTTAGGGTTAGGGTTAGGGTTAGAGTTTACAACTTTTGAACCGTAAGTTGTAGGAGGCTGAAAGTTGTTGCATAGGGATCTGATCATCGGTGTAGAGATTGGTGAAATTTTCCAGTTGATATGAGAAAAGAGGGCGGAGTTATTGTTGAATATGCCCCTATTAGGTTTAGGGTTTAGGGTTAGGGTTAGGGTTTACTGTTTGCAACTTTGGAACCGTAAGGTGTAGGAGGCTGAAAGTTGGTGCACATGGTTCTGATGGTCGGTGGAGTGATTGGTGAAATTTTTCAGTTGATTGGAGAAAAGAGGGCGGAGTTATTGGTGAATAAGCCCCTTTTAGGGTTAGGGTTTAGGGTTAGGGTTAGGGTTTGGAACTTTGGAACCGTAATGTGTAGGAGGCTGAAATTTCATGCATAAGGGTCCTATGGTGGTCGGAATTATTGGTGAAATTTTCGTGTTGATTGGAGAAAAGGGGGCGGAGTTATTCGCGAAAAAGCCCCTATAAGGGTTGGGGTTTAGAATTTTAGTTAGGGTTAGGGTTTGGGTTTGGAAGTTTGGAACTGTAAGTTGTAGGAGGCTGAAATTTGATGCATAGGGGTCCTATGGTGGTCGGAATTATTGGTGAAATTTTCGTGTTGATTGGAGAAAAGGGAGCGGAGTTATTCGCGAAAAAGCCCCTATTAGGGTTAGGGTTTAGGGTTAGGGTTAGGGTTTGGAACTTTGGAAACGTAAGGTGTAGGAGGCTGAAAGTTGGTGCATAGGGTTCTGATGGTCGGTGGAGTGATTGTTGAAATTTTCCAGTTGATTGGAGAAAAGGGGGCGGAGTTATTGGTGAATAAGCCCCTTTTAGGGTTCGGGTTTAGGGTTAGGGTTAGGGTTAGAGTTTACAACTTTTGAACCGTAAGTTGTAGGAGGCTGAAAGTTGTTGCATAGGGTTCTGATCATCGGTGTAGAGATTGGTGAAATTTTCCAGTTGATTGGAAAAAAGGGGGCGGAGTTATTGGCGAATAAGCCCCTATAAGGGTTGAGGTTTAGAATTTGAGTTAGGGTTAGGGTTAGGGTTTGGAACTTTGGAACTGTAAAGTGTAGGAGGCTGAAATTTCATGCATAGGGGACCTATGGTGGTCGGAATTATTGGTGAAATTTTCGTGTTGATTGGAGAAAAGGGGGCGGAGTTATTCGCGAAAAAGTCCCTATTAGGGTTAGGGTTTAGGGTTAGGGTTAGGGTTTGGAACTTTGGAACCGTAAGGTGTAGGAGGCTGAAAGTTGGTGCACATGGTTCTGATGGTCGGTGGAGTGATTGGTGAAATTTTCCAGTTTATTGGAAAAAAGGGAGCGGAGTTATTGGCGAATAAGACCCTATAAGGGTTGGGATTTAGAATTTGAGTTAGGGTTAGGGTTAGGGTTTGGATCTTTGGAACTGTAAGGTGTAGGAGGCTGAAATTTGATGCACATGGTTCTGATGGTCGGTGGAGTGATTGGTGAAATTTTCCAGTTGATTGGAGAAAAGAGGGCGGAGTTATTGTGAATAAGCCCCTATTAGGGTTGGAGTTTAGAATTTGAGTTAGGGTTAGGGTTAGGGTTTGGAACTTTGGAACCGTAAGGTGTAGGAGGCTGAAAGTTGGTGCACATGGTTCTGATGGTCGGTGGAGTGATTGGTGAAATTTTCCAGTTGATTGGAGAAAAGAGGGCGGAGTTATTGTGAATAAGCCCCTATTAGGGTTGGAGTTTAGAATTTGAGTTAGGGTTAGGGTTAGGGTTTGGAACTTTGGAACCGTAAGGTGTAGGAGGCTGAAAGTTGTTGCATAGGGTTCTGATCATGGGTGGAGTGATTGGTGAAATTTTCCAGTTTATATGAGGAAAGAAGTAGGAGTTATTTGCAAATGAGCCCCTATTAGGGTTAGGGTTTAGGGTTAGGGATAGGGTTAGGGTTCGGCTTTGGAACTTTGGAACCGTAAGGTGTAGGAGGCTGAAAGTTGGTGCATATGGTTCTGATGGTCGGTGGAGTGATTGTTGAAATTTTCCAGTTGATTGGAGAAAAGGGGGCGGGGTTATTGGCAAAAATGCCCCTTTTAGGGTTCGGGTTTAGGGTTAGGGTTAGGGTTAGAGTTTACAACTTTTGAACCGTAAGTTGTAGGAGGCTGAAAGTTGTTGCATAGGGATCTGATCATCGGTGTAGAGATTGGTGAAATTTTCCAGTTGATATGAGAAAAGAGGGCGGAGTTATTGTTGAATATGCCCCTATTAGGTTTAGGGTTTAGGGTTAGGGTTAGGGTTTACTGTTTGCAACTTTGGAACCGTAAGGTGTAGGAGGCTGAAAGTTGGTGCACATGGTTCTGATGGTCGGTGGAGTGATTGGTGAAATTTTTCAGTTGATTGGAGAAAAGAGGGCGGAGTTATTGGTGAATAAGCCCCTTTTAGGGTTAGGGTTTAGGGTTAGGGTTAGGGTTTGGAACTTTGGAACCGTAATGTGTAGGAGGCTGAAATTTCATGCATAAGGGTCCTATGGTGGTCGGAATTATTGGTGAAATTTTCGTGTTGATTGGAGAAAAGGGGGCGGAGTTATTCGCGAAAAAGCCCCTATAAGGGTTGGGGTTTAGAATTTTAGTTAGGGTTAGGGTTTGGGTTTGGAAGTTTGGAACTGTAAAGTGTAGGAGGCTGAAATTTGATGCATAGGGGTCCTATGGTGGTCTGAATTATTGTTGAAATTTTCGTGTTGATTGGAGAAAAGGGGGCGGAGTTATTCGCTAAAAAAGCCCCTATTAGGGTTAGGGTTTAGGGTTAGGGTTAGGGTTAGGGTTAGGGTTTGGAACTTTGGAACCGTAAGGTGTAGGAGGCTGAAAGTTGGTGCATAGGGTTCTGATGGTTGGTGGAGTGATTGTTGAAATTTTCCAGTTGATTGGAGAAAAGAGGGCGGAGTTATTGGTGAATAAGCCCCTTTTAGGGTTAGGGTTTAGGGTTAGGGTTAGGGTTTGGAACTTTGGAACCGTAAGGTGTAGGAGGCTGAAAGTTGGTGCACATGGTTCTGATGGTCGGTGGAGTGATTGGTGAAATTTTCCAGTTGATTGGAAAAAAGGGGGCGGAGTTATTGGCGAATAAGCCTCTATAAGGGTTGGGGTTTAGAATTTGAGTTAGGGTTAGGGTTAGGGTTTGGAAGTTTGGAACTGTAAGGTGTAGTAGGCTGAAATTTGATGCATAGGGGTCCTATGGTGGTCGGAATTATTGGTGAAATTTTCGTGTTGATTGGAGAAAAGGGGGCGGAGTTATTCGCGAAAAAGCCCCTATTAGGGTTAGGGTTTAGGGTTAGGGTTAGGGTTAGGCTTTGGAACTTTGGAAACGTAAGGTGTAGAAGGCTGAAAGTTGGTGCATAGGGTTCTGATGGTCGGTGGAGTGATTGTTGAAATTTTCCAGTTGATTGGAGAAAAGGGGGCGGGGTTATTGGCGAAAATGCCCCTTTTAGGGTTCGGGTTTAGGGTTAGGGTTAGGGTTAGAGTTTACAACTTTTGAACTGTAAGTTGTAGGAGGCTGAAAGTTGTTGCATAGGGATCTGATCATCGGTGTAGAGATTGGTGAAATTTTCCAGTTGATATGAGAAAAGAGGGCGGAGTTATTGGTGAATATGCCCCTATTAGGTTTAGGGTTTAGGGTTAGGGTTAGGGTTTACTGTTTGCAACTTTGGAACCGTAAGGTGTAGGAGGCTTAAAGCTGGTGCATAGGGTTCTGATGGTCGGTGGAGTGATTGGTGAAATTTTCCAGTTGATTGGAAAAAAGGGGGCGGAGTTATTGGCGAATAAGCCCTTATAAGGGTTGGGGTTTAGAATTTGAGTTAGGGTTAGGGTTAGGGTTTGGAACTTTGGAACTGTAAGGTGTAGGAGGCTGAAATTTGATGCATAGGGGTCCTATGGTGGTCGGAATTATTGGTGAAATTTTCGTGTTGATTGGAGAAAAGGGGGCGGAGTTATTTGCGAAAAAGCCCCTATTAGGGTTAGGGTTTAGGGTTAGGGTTAGGGTTTGGAACTTTGGAACTGTAAGGTGTAGGAGGCTGAAAGTTGGTGCACATAGTTCTGATGGTCGGTGGAGTTATTGGTGAAATTTTCCAGTTGATTGGAAAAAAGGGGGCGGAGTTATTGGCGAATAAGCCCCTATAAGGGTTGGGGTTTAGAATTTGAGTTAGGGTTAGGGTTAGGCTTTGGAACTTTGGAAATGTAAGGTGTAGGAGGCTGAAATTTGATGCATAGGGGTCCTATGGTGGTCGGAATTATTGGTGAAATTTTCGTGTTGATTGGAGAAAAAGGGGCGGAGCTATTTGCAAAAATTCCCCTTTTAGGGTTAGGGTTTAGGGTTAGGGTTAGGGTTAGGGTTAGGGTTTGGAACTTTGGAACCGTAAGGCGTAGGAGGCTTAAAGCTGGTGCATAGGGTTCTGATGGTCGGCGGAGTTATAGGTGTATATTTCCAGTTGATTGGAGAAAAGGGGGCAGAGTTATTCGCGAATAAGCCCCAATTAGGGTTAGGGTTTAGGGTTAGGGTTTGGAACTTTGGAACTTTGGAACCGTAAGGTGTAGGAGGCTGAAAGTTGGTAAACATGGTTCTGATGGTCGGTGGAGTGATATTTAAAATATTCCAGTTGATTGGAAAAAAGGGGGCGGAGTTATTGGCATATAAGCCCCTATTAGGGTTGGGGTTAGGGTTAGGGTTTGGAACTTTGGAACAGTAAAGTTTCGCGGGCTGAAAGTTGGTGCATAGGGTTCTGATGGTTGGTGGAGTGATTGTTGAAATTTTCCAGTTGATTGGAGAAAAGGGGGCGGAGTTATTGGCGAAAATTCCCCTATTAGGGTTAGGGTTTAGGGTTAGGGTTCAGGTTAGGGTTTACAACTTTTGAACCGTAAGGTGTAGGAGGCTGAAAGTTGTTGCATAGGGTTCTGATCATCGGTGTAGAGATTGGTGAAATTTTCCAGTTGATATGAGAAAAGAGGGCGGAGTTATTGGTGAATAAGCCCCTTTTAGGGTTAGGGTTTAGAATTAGAGTTAGGGTTAGGGTTTGCAACTTTGGAACTGTAAGGTGTAGGAAGCTGAAAGTTGGGGCATAGGGGTCTGATGGTCGTCGGAATTATTGGTGAAATTTTCCAGTTGATTGGTTAAAAGGGTAGGGAGTTATTGGCAAAAATTCCCCTATTAGGGTTAGGGTTTAGGGTTAGGGTTAGGGTTTGGAACTTTGGAACCGTAAGGTGTAGGATGCTGAAAGCTGGTGCATAGGGTTCTGATGATCGGCGGAGTGATTGGTGAATATTTCCAGTTGATTGGAGAAAAGACGGCAGAGTTATTGGCGAATAAGCCCTATTAGGGTTAGGGTTTAGGGTTAGGGTTAGGGTTTGGAACTTTAGAACTGCAAGGTGTAGGAGGCTGAAAGTTCGTGCACATGGTTCTGATGGTCGGTGGAGTGATTGGTGAAATTTTCCAGTTTATTGGAAAAAGGGGGCGGAGTTATTGGCGTTTAAGCCTTTATTAGGGTTAGGAACTTTGGAACCATAAAGTGTAGGAGCCTGAAAGCTTGTGCATAGGGTTCTGATGGTCTGTGGATCGATTGGTGAAATTTTCCAGTTTATTGGAGAAAAGGTTACGGAGTTATTTGCGAAAATTCACCTATTAGGGTTAGGGTTTAGTGTTAGGGTTAGGGTTAGGGTTAGGATTTGAAACTTTGGAACCGTAAGATGTAGGAGGCTGAAAGTTGTTGCATAGGGTTCTGATCATGGGTGGAGTGATTGGTGAAATTTTCCAGTTTATATGAGAAAAGAGGTAGGAGTTATTTGCAAATGAGCCCCTATTAGGGTTAGGGTTTAGGGTTAGGTTTAGGGTTAAGGTAAGGGTTAGGGTTTGCAAAATTGGAACCAGAAGGTGTTGGAGGCTTAAAGTTGTTGCATAGGGTTCTGATCATCTGTGGAGTGATCGGTGAAATTTTCCAGTTGATATGAGAAAGGAGGGCGGAGTTATTGGTGAATAGGCCCCTCTTAGGGTTAGGGTTTAGGGTTAGGGTTAGGGTTAGGGTTTGGAACTTTGGAACCGTAAGGTGTAGGAGCCTGAAAGTTGCTGCACATGGATCTGATCGTCGGTGGAGTGATTGGTGAAATTTTCCAGTTGATTGGAAAAAAGGGTGCGGAGTTATTGGCGAATAAGCCCCTATTAGGGTTAGGGTTTAGAATTAGAGTTAGGGTTAGGGTTTGGAACTTTGGAACCGTAAGGTGTAGGAAGCTATAAGTTGGTGCATAGGGTTCTCATGGTCGGTGGAGTGATTGTTGAAATTTTCCAGTTGATTGGAGAAAAGAGGGCGGAGTTATTGGCGAAAATGCCCCTATTAGGGTTAGGGTTTAGGGTTAGGGTTAGGGTTAGGGTTTACAACTTTTGAACCGTAAGGTGTAGGAGGCTGAATGTTCTTGCAAAGGGTTCTGATGATCGGTGTAGAGATTGGTGAAATTTTACAGATGATATGAGAAAAGAGGGCGGAGTTATTCGTGAATAAGCCTCTATTAGGGTTAGGGTTTATGGTAAGGTTTAGGGTTAGTGTTTGGAACTTTGGAACCGTAAGGTGTAGGAGGCTGAAAGTTGTTGCATAGGATTTTGATCATGGGTGGAGTGATTGGTGAAATTTTCCAGTTTATATGAGAGAAGAGGTAGGAGTTATTTGCAAATAAGCCCCTATCAGGGTTAGGGTTAGGGTTTGGAACTTTGTAACTGTAAGGTGTAGGAGGCTTAAAGTTGGTGCATAGGGTTCTGATGGTTGTTGGACTGATTGTTGAAATTTTCCAGTTGATTGGAGAAAAGGGGGCAGAGTTATTGGCGAAAATGCCCCTATTTGGGTTAGGGTTTAGGGTTAGGGTTAGGGTTAGGGTTTACAACTTTTGAACCGTAAGGTGTAGGATGCTGAAAGTTGTTGCATAGGGTTCTGATCATCGGTGTAGAGATTGGTGAAATTTTCCAGCTGATATGCGAAAAGAGGGCGGAGTTATAGTTGAATAAGCCCCTATTATGGTTATGGATTAGTGTTAGGGTTAGGGTTTGCAACTCTGGAACCCTAAGGTGTAGGAGGCTGAAAGTTGGTGCACATGGTTCTGATTGTCGGTGGAGTGATTGGTGAAATTTTCCAGTTTATTGGAAAAAAGAGGGCGGAGTTATTGGTGAATAAGCCCCTATTAGGGTTAGGGTTTAAAATTAGAGTTAGGGTTAGGGTTTGGAACTTTGGAACCGTAAGGTGTAGGTGGCTGAAAGTTGGTGCATATGGTTCTGATGGTCGATGGAGTGATTGTTGAAATTTTCCAGTTGATTGGAGAAAAGGGGGCGGAGTTATTGGTGAATAAGCCCCTATTAGGGTTAGGGTTTAGGGTTAGGGTTTGCAACTTTGGAACCGTAAGGTGTAGGAGGCTTAAAGTTGGTGCACATGGTTCTGATGGTCGGTGGGGTGATTGGTGAAATTTTGCAGTTGATTGGAAAAAGGGGGCGGAGTTATTGGCGTATAAGCCCCTATTAGGGTTAGGAACTTTGGAACCGTAAGGTGTAGGAGGCTGAAAGCTGGTGCGTAGGGTTCTGATCATCGGTGGAGTGATTGGTGAAATTTTCCAGTTTATATGAGAAAAGAGGTAGGAGGTATTTGCAAATAAGCTCCTATTAGGGTTAGGATTAGGGTTAGGGTTAAGGTTAGGGTTAGGGTTTGGAACTTTAGAACCGTAAGGTGTAGGAAGCTAAAAGCTGGTGCATAGGGTTCTGATGGTCGTCGGATCGATTGGTGAATTTTTCCAGTTGATTGGAGAAAAGGGGGCCGAGTTATTGGCGAAAATTCCCCTATTAGGGTTAGGGTTTAGGGTTAGGGTTAGGGTTAAGGTTAGGGTTAGGGTTTGCAAAATTGGAACCGTAAGGTGTAGGAGCCTGAAAGTTGGTGCACATGGTTCTGATCATCGGTGGAGTGATTGTTGAAATTTTCCAGTTGATTGGAAAAAAGGGTGCGGAGTTATTGGCGAATAAGCCCCTATTAGGGTTAGGGTTTAGAATTAGAGTTAGGGTTAGGGTTTGAAACTTTGGAACTGTAAGGTGTAGGAGGCTGAAAGTTGTTGCATAGGGTTCTGATCATCGGTGGAGTGAGTGGTGAAATTTTCCAGTTTATATGAGAAAAGAGGTAGGAGTTATTTGTAAATAAGCCCCTCTCAGGGTTAGGGTTTAGGGTTAGGGTTAGGGTTAGGGTTAGGGTTAGGGTTTGGAACTTTGGAACCGTAAGGTGTAGGAGGTTGAAAGTTGGTGCATAGGGTTCTGATCATCGGTGGAGTGATTGGTGAAATTTTTCAGTTGATTGAAGAAAAGTGGGCAGAGTTATTTGCGCATAAGCCCCTATTAGGGTTAGGAACTTTGGAACTGTAAGGTGTAGGAGCCTGAAAGTTGGTGCACGTGGTTCCGATTGTCGGTGGAGTGATTGGTGAAATTTTCCAGTTGATATGAGAAAACGGGGCGGAGTTATTGGCGAATAAGCCCCTTTTAGGGTTAGGGTTAGGGTTACGAACTTTGGAACCATAAGGTGTAGGAAGTTGAAAGTTAATGCGTAGGGTTCTGATTGGCGGTGGAGTGAATGGTGAAATTGTCCAGTTGATTGGAGAAAAGGGGGCGGAGTTATCTGTGAATAACCCCCTATTAGGGTTAGGGTTAGGGTTGGGGTTTGGGTTTGGAACTTTGGAACAATAAGGTGTAGGAGTCTGGAAGCTGATGCATAGGGTTCGGATTTTCAGCGGAGTGATGGGTGAAATTTTCCAGTTGATTGGAGAAACGGGGGCGGAGTTATTTGTGAATAAGCCCCTATGAGGGTTAGGGTTTCAGGGTTAGGGTTAGGGTTAGGGTTTGGAACTTTGGAACCAAAAGGTGTAGGAAGCTGAAAGTTGTTGCATAGGGTTCTGATGGTCGGCGGAGTGATTGGTGATATTTTTCAGTTGATTGGAGAAAAGGGGCGGAGTTATTGCGAATAAGCCCCTATTAGGGTTAGGGTTAGAGTTAGGGTTTGGAACATTGGAACCGTAGGATGTAGGAGGCTGAAAGTTGGTGCACAGGGTTCTGATTGTCAGCGGAGTGATTGGTGAAATTTTCCAGTTGATTGGTTAAAAGGGGGCGGAGTTACTTGCGAATAAGCCCTTATTAGGGTTAGGGTTAGGTTTAGGAACTTTGGAACCGTAAGGTGTAGGAGGCTGAAAGTTGGTGCACATGGTTCTGATGCTCGGTGGAGTGATTGGTGAAATTTTCCACTTGATTGGAAAAAAGGGGGCGGAGTTTTTGGCGAATAAGCCCCAATTAGGGTTAGGGTTTAGAATTAGAGTTAGGGTTAGGGTTTGCAACTTTGGAACCGTAAGGTGTAGGAGGCTGAAAGTTGTTGCATAGGGTTCTCATCATCGGTGGAGTGATTGGTGAAATTTTCCAGTTTATATGAGAAAATTGGAAGGAGTTCTTTGCAAATAAGCCCCTATTAGGGTTAGGGTTTAGGGTTAGGGTTAGGGTTTGGAACTTTGGAACCGTAAGGTGTAGGATGCTGAAAGTTGGTGCACATGGTTCTGATGGTCGGTGGAATGATTGGTGAAATTTTCCAGTTGATTGGAAAAAAGGGGGCGGAGTTATTGGCGTATAAGCCCCTATTAGGGTTAGGAACTTTGGAACCGTAAGGTGTAAGAGGCTGAAAGTTGGTGCATAGGGGTCTGATGGTCGTCAGAATTATTGGTGAAATTTTCCAGTTGATTGCAGAAAAGGGGGCGGAGTTATTGGCTAAAATTCCCCTATTAGGGTTAGGGTTTAGGGTTAGGGTTAGGGTTAGGGTTAGGGTTTGGAACTTTGGAACCAAAAGGTGTAGGAAGCTGAAAGTTGTTGCATAGTGTTCTGATGGTCGGCGGAGTTATTGGCGATATTTTTCAGTTGATTGGAGAAAAGGGGCGGAGTTATTGCGAATAAGCCCCTATTAGGGTTAGGGTTAGAGTTAGGGTTTGGAACTTTGGAACCGTAGGATGTAGGAGGCTGAAAGTTGGTGCACAGGGTTCTGATTGTCAGCGGAGTGATTGGTGAAATTTTCCAGTTGATTGGTTAAAAGGGGGCGGAGTTACTTGCGAATAAGCCCTTATTAGGGTTAGGGTTAGGTTTAGGAACTTTGGAACCGTAAGGTGTAGGAGGCTGAAAGTTGGTGCACATGGTTCTGATGGTCGGTGGAGTGATTGGTGAAATTTTCCAGTTGATTGGAAAAAAGGGGGCGGAGTTATTGGTGAATAAGCCCCTATTAGGGTTAGGGTTTTGAATTAGAGTTAGGGTTAGGGTTTGCAACTTTGGAACCGTAAGGTGTAGGAGGCTGAAAGCTGGTGAATAGGGTTCTGATGGTCGGCGGAGTGATTGGTGAATATTTCCAGTTGATTGGAGAAAAGGGGGCAAAGTTATTCGCGAATAAGCCCCTATTAGGGTTAGGGTTTAGGGTTAGGGTTAGGGTTTTGAACTTTGGAACCGTAAGGTGTAGGAGGCTGAAAGTTGGTGCATAGGGGTCTGATGGTCGTCGGAATTATTGGTGAAATTTTCCAGTTGATTGCAGAAAAGGGGGCGGAGTTATTGGCGAAAATTCCCCTATTAGGGTTTAGGGTTAGGGTTAGGGTTAGGGTTAGGGTTTGGAACTTTGGAACCATAAGGTGTAGGAGGCTGAAAGCTGGTGCATAGGGTTCTGATCATCGGTGGAGTGATTGGTGAAATTTTCCAGTTGATATGAGAAAAGAGGGCGGAGTTATTGGTGTATAAGCCCCTATTAAGGTTAGGGTTTAGGGTTAGGGTTAAGGTTAGGGTTAGAGTTTGCAACATTGGAACCATAAGGTGTAGGAGGCTGAAAGTTGTTGCATAGGGTTCTGATCATCGGTGGAGTGATTGGTGAAATTTTCCAGTTCATATGAGAAAAGAGGTAGGAGGTATTTGCAAATAAGCCCCTATTAGGGTTCGGGTTAGGGTTAGGTTTTGCAACTTTGGAACCGTAAGGTGTAGGAGGCTAAAAGTTGTTGCATAGGGTTCTGATCATCGGTGGAGTGATTGGTGAAATTTTCCAGTTGATATGAGAAAAGAGGTAGGAGTTATTGGTGAATAAGCACCTATTAGGGTTAGTGTTTAGGGTTAGGGTTAGGGTTAGGTTTAGGGTTTGCAACTTTGGAACCGTAAGGTGTAGGAGGCTGAAAGTTGGTGCACATGGTTCTGATGGTCGGTGGAGTGATTGGTGAAATTTTCCAGTTGATATGAGAAAAGAGGTAGGAGTTATTGGTGAATAAGCCCCGATTAAGGTTAGGGTTTAGGGTTAGGGTTAGGGTTAAAGTTAGGGTTAGGGTTTGGAACTTTGGAACGGTAAGGTGTAGGAGGCTGAAAGCTGGTGCATAGGGTTCTGATGGTTGGCGGAGTGATTGATGAAATTTTCCAGTTGATTGGAAAAAAGGGGGCGGAGTTATTGGCGTATTAGCCCCTTTTAGGGTTAGGAACTTTGGAACAAAAAAGTGTCGGAGGCTGAAAGCTTGTGCATAGGGTTCTGATGGTCGGCGGATCGATTGGTGAAATTTTCCAGTTGATTGGAGAAAAGGGGGCGGAGTTATTGGCGAATAAGACCCTATTATGGTTAGTTTTAGGGTTAGGGTTAGGGTTAGGGTTAGGAATAGGAACTTTGGAACCGTAAGGTGTAAGAGGCTGAAAGCTGGTGCATAGGGTTCTGATGTTCGCCAGAGTAATTGGTAAAATTTTCAGGTTGATTGGCGAAAAGGGGGCGGAGTTATACTCTCTAAAAATGTTGGGTTATTTTCTCAACCCAGCAGCTGAGTTGAGACTGTTGGTGAGTTTAATTGGGTTGTTTTTTTTAAGTTGGGTAATTTAAGAACCCAATTTGCTGGGTTATTGTCGTTTGGAGTTGAGTTACTAGCTCTTGGGTTGTAATTTCCATTATACTGTGTTGGGTCATTTCGGGCTACCCAACATGTTGGGTTGATTTTCGCCTATGCGCGACCAACAGTAACGTTACCCCCAGGCTCATTTATACTCCCATACATTCAAAAATCTATACGTCCGTTTCAAACGATGGTTTCGTCACTACCAACATACTTCCATGCGTCCCTTAGGTAGGCATGGATGTTAATCATTTGAGCATAAATAAGCCTTTACCCCCCACTCATTCGACCCCCACAGTTGCTAGCAGTGCCCGGGCGCTAGATGGGCAACTCTCACTGGTGCCCAGCCAAATCCCGCGGGGTTCCTCGCGAGAAATCCTGGGGGAACCAAGGAAGAAGCCCGCGAATATTTCTTTCCATCCACAGATATCGGAGAGAGAGAGACCGTACGAAACAAGGTTTGTTTCCTGACTGTGCGCTATTGTTTCACCACATTGTTTAATTTATATAAAGCTTATTGTAGTAACCGTGTATTTTGGTCATACGAATGATTCAACGTAATATGACCGTGTGTCGCAGTGCCTGTGAGCTCGCGGTCATTTGTAGTTAACGTTAGTGATAGTAACGTTAGCGATAGCTTGTGGGTAACTTACGCTCACCCACAGTCGACCAACGTAAACGTATATGGTTTTAATACAAGGAAGCTTTTCCTATCAGTTTCAAAGTAACTCGAGTATTTTGTTTTAAAGTTAAAGTTAGGAGGACAACATAAGGTTTTTCATCAATTTGGCTTCCATGTATAGCAACGTAAGTAGGAGAGTATTGCAAACCCGAGTGAAGGAAAAATATATTATGAGTACAATTGATTTTAATTATTTGTGTTGGTTTTGCAGTTTGATTCTCATGGATGATTTTGTGAGATCCAAATTGACTGAGTGGCAGCTTCCAGGGCTAATTGACAGGTTTAGTGGTAAGTCAATTTAAGTTGTTTCCATGTCACATTAATTTATTAGTGCTAACTTGGTAGCCACTACTATTATAAATAAATTGGGATAATTATTCATTGAGCCTTAAGCTAAGGACCAATATTTTCCCATATTAATTTTAAGGAGTGTTGTACCAGATAGATACTCTATTAACCACAGTGTGAAATTCAGTTGTCAGCTCCTCAATTTTTTTTTTCTTTGCCTCTGTGTGCATAATGTCTGTATTTATGGTTTGGTTAAATTTCAAAATTAGGACTACAGATGAAAAAATATCTTTAAGCTAAATCTGGGATGTTTACAACATCCTTGTCTCATTAATTTGAACATTTTACAATAGTTCTACTGCAGTGAATTGTGTACAATAAAACTGAATTTCTGTAACACGTGGCCATATCATAACAGGTTCAGATTATATTAATATATCAATATTATATATTAATGAAACCAGGTGCAAGTCATGAATAGCAAGGAACACACAAGCACTATAAAAATTTTGGTGTGGTGATTTTAATGTTTGTTTGTTTTTTTTTCTGTGTTCCAGAAGAGGCAATTGATGAAGAGAGCTTCGGCTACCTCGACCCCCCAACTATCACTACCTTGATCCCAAGAATAGGTGACAGGCTCAAGTTCATTAAGAAATACAATGAATTTGTAACTGATGCAGTTGCACACATAGTCACCATATCCTAAATTATAATCAAGACAAAGCGATCAACATACAGCTTTCCTCTTTTGAATGCTTGACTTTTTTAGAGTATATACAAGTAATAGGATACGTTTGCTTTAGATGTAAAGCTCAAATTCCTGGGGGTGTGAAAAGTCTTTTTATTCATTTACGTGCAGTACACCATGTTAATCATGCTGCAAACTACTTTCAGTGTTGTGAACTTGGCTGTGGTAGAACATTTAGCTACATGCGATCATTTAGAAGACACTTACAGCAGCATGAAAATGTTGAGGATGTGCCTCCTGTACTCGCTCAAGATCCAGTCCAGCCAGAATTCATTAATGCTGAAGACCAGCCAGCAGAGGAAGTTGAGGAGTGGGATGAGATTGAGCCAGAGGGTATTACAGATCGAGTAGCTACGTTCCTGGCTTGATTGAGGTCTGTTCCTTCACAAACCTGGTCTGGCATTCATTTCTTAGTTGAACAGACCTCTAGTTTAGTTTCTGACATTGTGGGTGGACTACAGTCAAAGACCATGGCAATTTTCAGTCGTTTAGGACATGATCAAAGGCCAGAGGTACAACAACTCATGTTGGAGTTCCAAGACTGTGCTGAGCCCTTCCGAGATCTGGAAACTGAATATAAACAAATGCAATATTTTGTGAAGTCTGGAGGGTTCATTGAACCTGTCGAGGAAAATTTTCCTGGGGATTCTTATGTCCAGAAAAGGGACTCTGCCACTGGCACTGTCAAACAAGTCGCGGTTCTTGACTTTTTTCAACGTATTCCTCTTAAACTTCTTTTGGAAAAGGTCCTTCAAATGCCTGGCGTCTTACAGACAATCCTTGATTGGCAGCAAAGAAAAGATGGTGGAGTTCTTAAGGATGTCTTTGATGGGGAGTACTGCAAAGCGCGTCCACTCTTCATGAAAGAGACTTCTATCCCACTTCTTCTTTACAATGATGACTGTGAAACAATCAACCCCCTTGGATCGAAGACTGGAACACACAAGCTAGGCTTTATTTACTTTCAAATCAAGAGTCTACCACCAGATCTGCTCTCCAGTTTAAGGTCCCACTTCCTGCTTGAAGTATACAAGTCAGATGATGCCAAAACATATGGCATTGATGCTGTTCTGCGCCCCATTGTTGAAGAGCTGCAGTTGCTAGAGAAAGAAGGCCTCCCTCTTCAGACCCCTACGTTTCAAGGTGTTGTGAAGTTCTCTGTTCTGCAAGTAGTCGGGGATAATTTGGGCTTAAATTCCATCCTTGGTTACTCTGAAAGTTTCGCAGCTAACCATATGTGCCTTTGGTGCAAAGTGCATAAACAAGTCTCAGCGCAGCAGACATTGGAAGATCCAGCACAACTGCGTAATGTTCACACCCATCATGCAGATCTGCAACTTGCAAGCATTTCTCAAACAGGGTTGAAGAGAAACAGCGAGCTAAACAATCTTTCTTTTTATCATATCACTGACAATGTTGCACCAGACATTATGCATGACATTTTAGAAGGAGTAGGGCCTTACAATATGAAACTCGTCTTGAACACTGTCAACACACTGATTGAGCAAAAACATGTCACACTTGACCAGATAAACTACAGGATCACAAGCTTTGATTACGGCTTTTGTGACAAGGCTAACAAGCCCTCTGTCATTACCAAAAATGACTTGAGAAACCCTGAGGCATCTATGCAACAGTCAGCAGCTCAAATGTGGTGCCTTATTAGGCTACTGCCAACCATGATTGGTGACCTGATCCCCGAGGGAAACAAGGAATGGGAGCTTCTCCTGATCTTGCTGCTGTGCATGGAGTTCATTTTCTCTCCCTCTATTACTGTCGCTGGAACACTGTTTTTGGCCAAGATCATTGAGGAGCATCACTCACTCTTCCTTGAACTTTTTCCAAATTTACACTTGCGTCCCAAGCACCACTTCATGGTTCATTATCCAAAAGCTATCAGAAAACTAGGACCCTTGGTGCATTTTTGGTCAATGCGATTTGAAGCAAAACACAACTTCTTCAAACGTGTCAGTCACATCACATGCAATGTTCGCAATATTTGTAAGACAATGGCGTATCGCCATCAGGTGCAACTTTGTTATAACTTGCGCTCTGGCACTTTGTTGAGTCACAATACAGAGGTTGGCCCAGGACCAAGCATCTTTCTTTCAACCATTGATGGATTTAAAGAAATCCAAAAAGATCTTTCAGATTTCCCTGCCTTCAGTGAGATTCTTGTGCCATCTTGGGTGACCTTCAAGGGCACAAAATACAGACCAGGCATGACGGTGTTCCTCTCTTATGACCCTGATGGTGAACCCCAGTTTGGCCTCATAAAGTCCATCATACTTCTTGGTCAGATGACGAACACTCCAACAACCAAGTTTGTTGTACAGGGGTGGGAAACACAAGGTTTTGAAAGGCATTTTCATGCCTACAGTGTGATCCAGACGCAAACTTTGGTAGCTGTCGATCCAAGTGAACTGGTTGACCATCACCCGTTACATGCTGTAAAACCATACAAAGATCATTCTGACTGTTTATACATTTCTCTTCGCTACAGAGTATTCTAGGAGGTGGGTTGGGGGGGGGGGGGTTCAGGGGGTTTTCAGAGGGTTTTCAGTGGGGGGTGGTTTCAGAGGGGGGTGGTTTCAGATCTGCCC
This sequence comes from Aulostomus chinensis, assembly GCF_037954235.1. NCBI lineage: Eukaryota > Metazoa > Chordata > Actinopteri > Syngnathiformes > Aulostomidae > Aulostomus > Aulostomus chinensis. The sequence continues at coordinate 14,916,481 of NC_141329.1, read as the reverse complement.
TGATGCTTTAATACTGCTTATATTTAACTCCGGGCCAACCTCCAGAGCAGACTTCTATTGACACCCTGCAGGACCACACCTTTGCTTATTACTGCAGAAATCTTTTACTAGATTTGATCAGGGATGTGGTAGGCTGCATAGAAGTTGAAGTGTTAAAGCTTTATCAACTCATAAACTTAGCTTAAAGCTGCCAAGAATTGCCCTGCACAGGTTGGGCAAATGGTGTGCTCACAAGCCACACCCTCAGGACCCCAATTGCCAGCCTCATCAAATGACCTCCATGAGATGACTGCACCTGCACCCACAGAGGTGACTGCAATTGCAACCCCTGAGATGACTGCACCTCCGAGCACAATCGTGCTGCAGACAGTTCCCACATTTGTAAATAATCTCTAAATAAATGACCTTTGTGTTGGTGTCCTCTCTAGCACTGAAGCTGGACAATAGCAATGCATGTAGTTTATTTGCCTTTTTTATCCGTATTCTTTCAGGATATCCGCACTGTCCTTTCCAACGTTCTTGAGGGCAGGGCCATTGTTCAGAGCCTGGACACGGAGCAGTTGATAACGATTAAACAGAGGCGTGCCATGGTCAGAATTTTGGTGTCCCATCTGATAGAAAAGTGCAGAGAAACGTGAGTAAAATCTAATGAAGGTTGTTGTGTTTCTGTCCTGACCTTGAGATGTCATGTGTTTGATTCCTGACCAAATAATACCATAGATTTTTAAAAAGGGCACCTGATATGGCCCTGCTCTGGTTCAGAATAAATGGCAGGATTTTTAGAAGAAGTCCAACTTTTAACTTGTTCTCCAAGCTGTCTGATGCAACATACACAGGAATTCAGCTCCTGGCCAAAGACTGTATGTGTGTGTGTGTGTGAGAGAGAATCTGTGAATGCAATGCTTTAGGTATAGTTTCAGAAATGTTAAACCGTGATACCAGTGAAATAATTTTTTTCAGAAAGCTGATTACAAAAAAGTGAAGGTCAATATAATAGACCATTCACCATTTTAAATAATGCTACTTGTTGTCTTAAGATAACTGTAAATGCAATTTCACTACATGTATAAGTGACAAATAAAGGAAATCATTCATGTAGTTAGTTTTTCACAGTGTATGTGTTTGGCATTTTCAGACCATCAGCTGTGACAAAAACTGCCTTGGCTTCAGCTTTAATAAATTCTTTCCCCTGCTTAAAAGATGCAAGTGCCAGTGGTTTTGTGAGTATTTTGGGTGGCATTAAACCAAATGCATCCTAAAAGATTTTTTGTAATTTAAATGAAATGTTCAGGGACAAGTAGACGTTTAGGCTCATTGACTTAAATGGATATTTTTTAATCTTGTAAAGATACGTGGTATACCCAGGGGCGCTCCAAGTACCCAGCCACTGGGTTTCTAGAGGAGAGGCTCAGTAACATAAGAAAGCGACTGCGGAGGTCAGACGGGCCCAGGCCACAGACATCTCCGTCTCCCTCTGTGCCAAGGACGAAAGTAATACCAGGTAATACAATGTCCGTGCCTGATCCTACCTTAGTGAGAGATCTTTTTCTGTGACAGTTGGTCCTTTCAGCTCTGATCCTGCTCCTCTTCTCTGTGGGGTTCCTCAAGGTTCAGTGCTGGCACCGACACTGTTTGCTATTTACATGCTCCCTCTAGATCATCTCATCAGCACTTTCCCGGGTGTCTCTTATCAGTGCTATGCTGATGACATCAAGCTTCATTTCTCCTTCAATCCTGAGAACATACAAAGCCTCAGCATCCTGCTGGAATGTCTGGCTGCCATTGAGGGCTGGATGTCCAAGAACCCCCATGCAACTCAATGCAGCTAAGACTGAGGTGTTGATTTTTGCTCCTGACAGTGTAGCAGCCAGGGTTCAGGAACATCTGGGCCCTCGAAAGGACAACGTCCAACCCAGTGTTTGGAACCTTGGTGTGCACTTTGACCAGTCGATGCATCTTGATCAACATATCAAGGCTCTTTGTATAAACAGCTTTTTCCACCTGAGGAACATCTCCAAGCTGCGGTCGATTGTTTCCCACCAGGAGCTGGAGATGGCTGTTGATGTATTTGTCTCTTCCAGGGCTGACTGCTGCAGCTCTCTCTACACTTGTCTTAACCATTCTTCTCTCCACCGTCTGCAGCTGGTCCAGAATGCAGCAGCCAAACTGCTGACCAGGTCTAAGAAGTCTTGTCACATGACTCCCATCCTCGCTGACCTGCACTGGCTTCCTGTTTCCTTTAGAATCCAGTACAGGTTGCTGCTAATCACCTATAAGGCCCTCAATGGACTGGCTCCCAGCTATATTTGGGACCTCCTACATGACTTCACCCCCAGCCGCTCCCTTAGATCCTCTAACCAGGGGCTCCTGGCAGTACCGTGGGCATGGTTAAGGACTAAGGGTGGGGGGGCATTGGAGGTTGTGGCCTAGTAAAGTCTATGTAGGGGAAACACTTAACATCACCGGGGACACATTGTATAATGTAATATAAATGTTTCTTGAATTTTATATTTTACAGCCTCTGCCATTTTGGAGGAGCGAGCGGTGCAGTGTACGGAGTGGCTGAAAAATAACACCCAGCCCCTCGCCCAGGTGGATGCATACATGGCGGATACTTGCACCTTCAGGGCGGCCTGGATACGGGCCGACCATTCAAAGACCATCGATGAGGTTCTGGCTGAGTTCCCCAGACTTCTGACCCCAGGCATGGTATGTCAAACCTCAGGGGGAGCGACACTTACGCACAGTAAGCTTTTCACATAGTTATTTATAAAATATTGTAAACACCTCGTATCATTTTCATTTCTCTTCACACATTCATTTCTCTGTATTCAAACTGCCATTTATTCATTAAAAGTATATACAAAGCAGCCTGCCACTCCTCTGAAGTAGACGAGCTAGTACATATTTATTCCTGTGCCCATTATCTAATGCAGTGGTTCCCAACCTTTTTTGTCTTGTGTACCCCTTGAGCCTTTTTGTCACACCATGAGTACCCCTTCACTCATCGGTGTTCATGATTCTCCAAAAGTAGAACATAACACAACTGAATATGCAACGCAAATCATTTTATTTCATCTTCTTAAATTGAACATTTAATATTCAGGCATTGTCTTCTTATTTAACTCAAATTAAACATAAAATGATGTTGCCTTCAAGGCAATAAAAATTATAAATATAAGAAACAATATTATAGTAAACATTTGTATTGTTAATACTGTATTATTAATACTAATAGATTATTATTATATTGTTATTAAAGAGAAATAATAAAGTTGAAATTAGAAAAAATAAGAATAAATAAAAATAAGTAATATAAATAAATACAAAACAAATAATTAACCTGCCTTTGTTATATATAACTTTTATGACATTTACCACAAAAGGAGCTTCTTTGAATATGTCCCCTTTAAACAGGCATTTAAACTTTAAATATAAGGAACAAAACACTTAACAAGAATACTATTTAAACTCACAGTATCAGTTGTACTTTCTTTTCTTCAGTGACTTCAGTATTTTGTTTTCTTTAGTCTGAGAGATGACTGCTTTTCAGTCCTCTGAGCTTTACTGAGACACTTGAGCTTGCTTGTCTTTCATAAGCTTTGATAGTTCTGGGGGCAGTGTGGAAACAGCTGTTATCGGGCTGTTCTCCACATCCAGTCTATTCCTCTACTTGGTTTTAATGTGTGTCAAAGCGGAGAAGGTCACCTAACACATAAGTAGAACCAAAATGTAAAAGCTCAATCAGTACATGTTTTCCCAGCTCTGGATACTCCTTCTCCACATCACACCAGAACTCAGTCAATTTCTTCTCAGTATGTATCATTTTCAGTCCCTGATCAGATGATAAATCCATCAGATGCTCCTGCAGCCTTGCAGGAAGGTTGTTGCAGTTCTCACTCACAATAAATGGGTTCCTCACACAATCCAGTCTTTCTGACTTTTCTTCAGTGTCATGAAAATACAGAGTTTGGACAGATCTGCTTGCACCAGTTTGACCACTGGAGCCCTGGCAACATCAGTGCTGGCAAGATGGGAATCAAGTAGTGGGAAACAGCTGACGTCTCCCTCATCACAGTTCTTCTCCCATAGTTTGAGCTTTTTTGTGAATCCTTTAACTATGTCATACATTTACAGGATGTGTGACTCCTTTCCCTGAAGCGACAGGTTGAGCTCGTTAAGTTTGGTAAACACATCAGCGAGATACGCCAGGCGCGTCACCCACTCAGCATCCTCGAACACCGCAGCAAGAGGATGCAGATGCTTTGTCAGAAACACAGAAACTTCTCTGCGCAGTTCATAAAGTCTCAGTAGTGTTTTCCCATGAGACAGCCAGCGGACGTCCGTGTGAAGCAATAGCTGGTCGTGCTCTGTGCCACTCTCATGACAAAGACTTTCAAACAGTCTGTGATTCAGTGGCCGGGATTGGATGAAATTTATCACCTTCACAGCATCATCCATAACAGCGCTTAAATCAGGGCTCATTCGCTTACTTGCCAGTGCTTCGTTGTGAATAATACAATGCATGCATTTAATGTCGGGATTCACCTTTTTTACGTGTCCAAAAAGTCCCTTCACACTTCCCGTCATTGCAGCTGCGCCATCAGTACAGATGTGACTGCAGGTTTTCCACTGTAGATCGTGTTCTTTGAAAAAGCTGTCTATAATCTGGAACATTTCTTCCCCGGTTGTCTTTCCTGGCAGCTTTTTGCAAAACAAAATATGCTTGTTTATGTCCTAATTTCAGCCATAACCACTGCTGCAGGAAGAATGAGCTCTTCAACAATGGAGTGAGGCTTTTTTGATTTCACCATGAGCAGAGATACGGCGTAGGATGCCTCCAGTGCTTTGCTTGACACACTTGTGGCTTTTGTCATTACAGTCTGTCTTGATTTAAATTCCGACAGCTTACGTTTGAAAAATTCCTCAGTTTTACCGACACTTTCCGAGTGTTTGGTGCTCTGGTGTCGCTATAAATGGGCTGGCTTCATGGAGTTATTTGCCAGGACTTCACCGCAAAAGTAGCACTGAGGTAACGGTGGGTCCGCAGACGTCGAAGTGAATCCATATAAAATATAGTTTTCACTATACTGCTTTGGTTTAGGTTTGGAATCTTTCTTGCGTTTGTCGGCGGCTCTTTTCCCCCTCCTGGATCCACAGCAACTTGACGTTTCAGCCATTTATCCATGTTTACCTGCAGGTAAACAGGTTCCCGCTGTTTGATTTTGGTATGGCTGTGCCACAGGCTATTGTCTCCCCAGGGAAACAAGTCATAGCGCACACGTAACAGTTTATTGATGGACTTAAGAAATGACTACGAATATTTTTTATTATCGTGGAAATAAATTCTTAATTTTTCCACGTACCCCCTGCAATGTGCTCACGTACCCCTAGGGGTACACTTACCCCTGGTTGGGAAACACTGATCTAATGCATTGTTACAAGTCTAAAGTTAAAATTCAAAAATGCTAAAGCTTGGCATTGCCTCCAAGTTTACTTTTATTAACTAAGCATCTTTTTAAATATTCAAGCGCAGCCATTTTTTTTTTTTTTAATCAGCCCAAATTAGTCAATATTTTTTGTCTTCCATTTAAAAGTTGATTACTTTTTGGTCAGGAAAATATTTTTTTTTTGTTACGGACAAGGAATATGTGAGTATATTGACATATTGTTTAAATGACCTTGTTTCTCAATTTGTCTCCATCTTTTAGATTGCACAGGACTTTGCTATCCTTCACGTTGAGGCTGCCCCAAAGCTGTTTGAGAAGTGGGTTCCTCTTTATGCAGACAAGATAATAAGTCTTGTCAAACGTGAAGGGAAACTCACCAATGCGGATGAACGGAGAGCTCAGGGTAAATTTATATGTTGTGCAAATATCTTATTTTATACCATGATTTTCTTGTAGTGGGCTGCACGGTGGTGCAGTGGTTAGCACTGTGGCCTCACAGAAAGAAGGTTCTGGGTTCGAATCCCGGCTCAGGCACGGGATCTTTCTGTGTGGAGTTTGCATGTTCTCCCCGTGTCTGCGTGGGTTCTCTCCGGGTACTCCGGCTTCCTCCCACAGTCCAAAAACATGCAACTGGGGACTAGGCTGATTGAATACTCTAAATTGACCGTAGGTATGAATGTGAGTGTGAATGGTTGTTCGTCTCTCTATGTTGGCCCTGCGATGGACTGGCGACCTGTCCAGGGTGTACCCCGCCTCTCGCCCGTTGACGCTGGGATAGGCTCCAGCCCCCCCGCGACCCTTAATGTGTAGGAATAAGCGGAAGATGACGATGGATGGATTTTCTTGTAACCTAATGACACTTAAAATTTTAACTTAACTTACAAAAACACTCAAACGTGAAAGTCACCTGTGTAAACTACAGAAGAAAGGAAGAAGACAGAGGGGGATGCTCAAAGAGGATTGTTACATGCAAGTTAGCTTGATGGGATTTGGTTCTAATTATAGATGGATATGGATGGCAATTGCTACCAATTTGGAAGGCATTTTGACTTTTTTTTTTTGGTATTACAGCTATTCAAGTCTATATTGACGCCCATAATTGTTCTCCTACAGATGCCAAGGGGGAAGTAGCCTTGTCGCTTCTGCCAACCATGCTCCCTCCGCCAGTGTATAAAAAAGGCAGACGACTGGTCCGGGCCAGCATTGATGAATCAAGAAGAGCATTCATGGATGTGCAACCTGTAAGTAATTCACCTTTGAGCATGAATCCAAACATAAATTCATTTCGAAACAACCCCAGCTGTTTTAAAAAGTTGGAAGGAAACATCCATCTTTATATAACAAAGGGCATGGTGAAAACGTTATATCCTTGGAATGAGTGCAACGTTAGATAATGTTACTCATTTCACAAAGCACAATTCTTAAAAGTTATCACTCACATAAGACTGCACATTTCGCATGATGTCATTGTTACAACAGATATATATATATATATATATATATATATATATATATATATATATATTGCTTATTAAATAAGTCATGTGGATGAATCTTTGTTATTTACACTTATTAAAGTGCCTTGTGAAAGTATTCGTACCCCTTGAACTTATATGCCATTTGTCGCACAAACTTAAATATTTTTCATTGGGGTTTTCAGTGATAAACACAAGGTAACACACATTTGAGAAGTGAAACAAAAATGACATGATAGTCAGTCCTCTGATACAGAGGGGGCTAAATACTTTGTTGAATCATCTTTAACTGCAGTTACATCTAAAAGTATTCTGGGGTGCATCTCTACCAACTTTGCATGGATACACACTGCATTTTTTGTCCATTCTTCTTTGCAAAACAAAACATCTGTAAAAAGCAGGTGCTGCCACCACCATGTTTCACACTGTGGATGGTGGGTCCAGGTTCATGGTGGTGGCAGCACCGTGTTGCGGGGGCTTTTCTCCAGCAGGGACAGGGAAGCTGCTCAGAGTTGATGGGAGAATGCATGGAGCTAAATATGAATCCTGAATCCTACTGAGTATCTTGAGCAAGATTTGAAAACTGCTGTTCACAGATGCTCTCCAATCTGACAGTGAGTAGATTGCTTTGCCCCAGTAGAGATACTTACCTTTATAGGGCCTGAGCCAGAAGGTACTTCTGGCGAAGACCTTCTGGCGAAGACCCTATTATGTTTGCTCAGCAGAGCAACACATTAGCAGCACTAAAAACACTAAAAACACACACAGTGTCCCAGCCCCCCCCCCCCCCAACACCCATGAGGCAACTGGGTCAGACGGCCCGGAGCCAGTTTTCAAATACACACCCATTCAAAACCTGGTATTATACTGTTCTTGCTCTCAATGAGTGCGCGCTATATGCGCACCATGCGCATAATGCGCATAACGCGCATAACGCGCATGATCTAATTTGACCCCCTGAACATGCATGAAATTTGCTGAAATTCGGCACAATTGACCAGTCTGGCTAAACATTCACTAATCACAAATCAAAACACCACAAAAGTCTATAGCGCCACCTAGGGAGCCACACAAAAAAAAAGATAATTTTTTATAATTTCGAGCACTATAACTCCTCACACGAAACTTCTACAAACATGGGACCAACACCATTGCACTCGTCTCATCAAGACCAACAATTCAAACACTCTGACCCCTCATCTATCTACAACACAATGTCCACAAATTGGACAAAACTGTCAAACTCTGGACTTTTTTTACTCCCCGAACAAAATCTATCTCCTCCTAAACCGTAAATGGCTTCCAAACTTTCACACATTAATCACACAACTGTGCTCTTTAAAAATCTTTAAAGGTTAATATACTACGCGCTCGGTTCCCATTTTATAAGCCGTCAAAGTGGGGGAGACACGTTTCACGCTTACAATGGAAGTCTATGGGGAGAGCGTGTCCTCTCAGGGTACATACTGTCAAACAAATGCTTGCCACATCTACACCATACATCCCACAGCTTTTAAAAACACATCACTGTATTCCTGACAAAAATCCCTACAAAAATATGGTATTATGTGTGACTTTGGACCAACGCATGCTGAGTTATTCAGCTTTTACACACTACATTTCTCTTAATCCTCTTCTCTCTCCACTCTAGCACAGATCAAAGACAGAGCAGCGGGGGAGGGGTTCTTAAAGGGCCAGCTGGAAGCTCTGCTCTCACTCTCTGCAGCACACTGAGCCTCTGCTCTCCACTCTGACACAGATGGCAGAGAGCGAGCAGAGAAGGGAGGGGCTCTTAAAGGGCAAGCTCTCAGCTCTGCACTCACACTGGGCAGCGCACTGAGGCTTATATCTCCTAAACTACAAGGCCTAGGGTTTTGCTGATGACACCGTTGGATTCGGGCTGGTGTCAAGGACGCGGCTGTAGGCCGCGCGGGGGCTCAGGCCCTAACAGCGCTGCTTAAATGAATAAACTTACGAGCTGTGTTCATAGAAGATGTCAAGGGCCTCAAATCTGTAATAATGATGCAATAAATGTCGAAACCAAAAGGCTCTGAAACACTGCAAGAGCCAGAACACTAACTCGTCCTCTTCTTTGAGTTCACTTCTTTGGATTTATTATTCTCTGACTTGAGTTTTCTTTGCTCTTTCTTGAGTTTACGTTTAAGGCTTTTAGGGTGAAGGTTGGTTAAACCCCAAACCCTAACCCTAACCCTAATCGGGGTTAGGGTTTGGTTTTAGGGTTTTTCCCACCAACCCTAACCCTAACCCTTCCTCTTCTTTGAGTTCACTTATTATTAGGGCCTGAGCCAGAAGGTACTTCAGGCGAAGACCCCATGATGTTTGCTCGGCAGAGCAGCACATTAGCAGCACTAAAAACACTATGAACACACACTAAACAGTGTCCCAGCCCCCCCTAAACCCATGAAGCAACTCAACCAGACGGCCCGGAGCCGAATTTCACATACACACCCATTCAAAACCTGGTACTAGACTGTTCTTGCTGTCAATGAGTGCACGTAATATGCGCATTATGCGCATAACGCGCATAATCTAATTTCACCCCCTGAACATGCATGAAATTCGCTGAAATTCGGCACAATTGTCCAGTCTGGCTAAACATTCACTAATCAAAAACAAAAACACCACAAAAGTCTATAGCGCCACCTAGGGAGCCACACAACTAAAAGATAATTTTTTATAATTTGAGCGCTGTAACTCCTCCCACGAAAGTCCCACAAACATGGGACCAACAACGTTGGACTTGTCTCATCAAGACGCAAAATTCATACATTCTCACCCCTCACCTATCTACAACAGAATGTCCAAAAATTGGACAAAACTGTCAAAATCAGGACTTTTTTTACTCCTCAGACAAAATTTATCTCCTCCTAGGGCATTAATGGTATTGCTTCCAAATTTTCACACATCAATCACACAACTCTGCTCTTCAAAAATCTTTCAAAGTTTTATATGAATTGCTCGGTATGGATTTTACAAGCCGTCAAAGTGGGGGAGACACGTTTCACGCTTACAATGGAAGTCTATGGGAAGACCGTGTCCTCTCAGGGTACATACAGTCAAACAAACGCTTCGCACATCTACACCATACATCCCACAGCTTTACAAAACACACCACTGCATTCCTGACAAAAATCCCTACAAAAATATGGTATTATGTGTCACTCTTGACCAATGTATGCCGACTTATTCAGCTTTTCCACACTACAATTCTGTTGATCCTCCTCTGCTCTCCACTCTAGCTCAGATCAAAGACAGAGAAGCGGGGGAGGGGTTCTTAAAGGGCCAGCTCTCAGCTCTGCTCACTCTCTGATCAGACTCAGGCTTCTAACTCCAAAACTACAAGGCCCAGAGATTGACCAAGACACCGCTGGATTGGGGCCAATGTCAAGGACGCGGCCACAGGCCGTGCAGGGGCTCAGGCCCTAACAACGCTGCTTGCAGCTTTAATTAGGGCCTGAGCCAGAAGGTACTTCAGGCGTAGACCCTATTATGTTTTGAAGTCAGAGAGACACGAAGTCAGCGCTAAAAGCAGTAAAAACACATACTTAGGAGCATCACAGGCCTCTAAAAACATCACAGGAGGGTCCGGGGGGGACAGGGGGGTGAGGTCTTCCATTGAAACCAATGGTGGCAAAAATTATATCTGAAATTGTTACGTTTTTCCTATTATTAGACCCTGAGCCAGTACCTGGCGAAGACCCTATTATGTTTCGAAGGCACACTCGCCACTTTAATTTGTTAAATTAAATCGTCAAGTTAATTTGACCCCCTAAACATGCTTGAAAACTCACCAAATTTGGTACGCACATCGGGTGCGGTGAAAAATTCGATAATTAAAAAAAAAGAGGCGCTCTACTCAATAGTGCCACCTACATACACAAAAAACCACGCCAACGCCTGTAGGAATGTCCTACAGACATGGGACCAACACCGTTGGACTTGTCTCATCAAGACGGATAAATCATACACTCACACCCCTGACCTAACTGTAACAGGATGTCCACAATTTGGACACGAATGTCTAATTTTGGACAATTTTGCGCCCCGAACAAAATCTATCTCCTCCTAAACCGTAAATGCCAGGGCTTCCAAACTTTCACACATTACTCTCCCAACTGTGCTGATTAAAAGTTGTACAAGGTTAATATACTACTCGCTCGGTTTGGATTTTATAAGCCCTCAAAGTGGGGGAGACACTTTTCGCCTTACAATGCAAGTCTATGGGGAGAGCGTGTCCTCTCAGGGTACATACTCTCAAACAAATGCTTCTCACATCTACACCATACATCCCACAGCTTTTAAAAACACACCACTGGATTCCTGACAAAAATCTCTACAAAATTTGATATTATGTGTGACTTTTGGCCAACGTATACCAAGTTATTCAGCTTTTACACACTACATTTCTCTTAAACCTCCACTCTCTCCACTGCAGCACAGATCAGAGACAGTGCAGCGGGGGAGGGGGTTCTTACAGGGCCAGCTGGCAGCTCTGCTCTCAGCTCTGCAGTCACACTGTGCAGCACACTGAGGCTCGTATCTCCGAAACTACAAGGCCTAGGGATTTGCTGATTACACCGTTGGATTGGGGCTGGTGTCAAGGATGCGGCCGTAGGCCGCGCGGGGGCTCTGGCCCTAACAACGCTGCTTGCAGCTTTAATTAGGGCCTGAGCCAGTACCTGGCGAAGACCCTATTATGTTTCGAAGGCACACTCGTTATTCTTTCCGGTTCCGCCGCCAAAAAAACCCTTAATTACACCCCCTGAACATGCATGCAATTCGCTGAATTTTTGCACACACGTCCGGTCTGGCGAAAATTTCGATATTCTGAAAAAAAAATTGGGACAAACCCTACAGCGCCACCTAGGGAGCCAAAACAAAAATTTAAAATTTGGAGCGCTGTAACTGCTTGCACGAATGTCCCACAGACACAGGACCAACACCGTTGCACTCGTCTCATCAAGACGAAAAATTCATAGGCTCTGACCTCTGACCTATCTACAACACAATGTCCACAAATTGGACAAAACTGTCAAAATGAGGACTTTTGCTACTCCCTGAACAAAATCTATCTCCTCCTAAACTGTATATGGCATCGCTTCCAAACTTTCACACTTTACTCTCCCAACTGTGCTCTTCAAAAATCTTTAAAGGCTAATATACTATGCGCTCGGTTCCCATTTTATAAGCCGTCAAAGTTGGGGAGACACGTTTTACGTTACAATGGAAGTCAATGGGGAGGCCGTGTCCTGTCATGGTACATACTCTCGAACAAACGCTTCTCACGTCTACACTAAAACTCACACAGCTTCACAAAACACACCACTAGATTCCTCAGAAAAATCCCTACAAAAATATGGTATTATATTGCACTTTCAAGCAACATATGCTGAGTTCTTTGCTTTTCACACACTAAAAATGTACACTTTTCAGCTGCTCTCCACTCTGCAACAGATGGCAGAGATTTGTTTACTGTAGTCATAGAAACCACAATTGGAGGGTCTCTGCCCTCATGTACATACTGTCAAACAAACACTTGTAGCTTCTAAACTAAAACACTCACACCTTCAAAAAACACACCATTGAATTCCTGAGAAAAAAACTCTACGCACTGATGTCTTTACTTTCAACTTTTGACCAACATATGCTGAGTTATGACTGTGTTTCACAGTAAAACTGCCCAAATCCTCCTCTATCTCCACTCTGACACAGATGGCAGAGAGCGAGCAGAGAAGAGAGGGGCTCTTAAAGGGCCAGCTCTCAACTCTGCACTCGCACTGTGCAGCGAGTTGAGGGTCGTATCTCCTAGGGATTTGCCGATTACACCGTTGGTTGCGGGCCGACGGTCCAGCCGCGGCTGCGCCGGGGTTTAGGCCCTAACAATGCTGCTTGCAGCTTTAATTTCTTTTATTTCTCATCATAGGTCGGAACCAACATGGTTGAATACCTTGAGCAGGTAAAGACAGTGAGATCCTGCCCCTATGTCCTCCTGCTGGAGAGTGGGACCCAGTACTCGCAAGTGTTTTCGGTCATGTCAGGGAGGACGATTGAGGCCGAAACAGCAGTTGCAGCGGTTGATACGTGTTTTAAAAGTTTTTTTGTATTTGACTTGGACTATCCAAAAGAGTGCACACCAACATGGCAATTTCTACAGAGTATAATTTTTGATTTGGAAAAAATCGTTACACCAGCGGTTGGCTTTCTTGGGAGCCAGCTGCAATCACTGGCCTCCAGATAAGTTATAGTTATAGTATAGTTATATATATATGTATAATATATATATACATATATATATATATATATATATAGAGAGAGAGAGAGATAGATAGAGATATAGAGATATAGATAGAGATATATAGAGATATAGATATATAGAGAGATATTGATATATATAGAGATAGATAGAGATATAGAGAGATATAGAGATAGATATAGATATATAGAGAGATATAGATATATAGAGAGGTATAGATATATATAGAGATAGTTCCTACAATTGTTTTAAGATTGTTTTTAGATACTATTAATGTTTTTTATTAAAAGATGAAGTTACTGTCACCTTTTTTTAATACAATTTAAGAAAGTTGGTTGACTAAAATATTTTTGTACTGTAAGTTTTAAAAAATGTTTCAAAATAGTTCATGTTTACTGTTCCCTATTTTTGAAAGTTTGTTCTTTAAAATATTTTGTGAATTTTGAATTTTAATAAATATTTTGTCTTAAGTTTTGTTGTCAGAATATATTTAATCAAAAAATAATGACCATAACAATATCATAAAATTATGATAAAATATTAATTATTAGAAATTCCCAACCCAAATGATTGAGTAGAAAGAACCCAGCAGTATAGTCAAATTGAGCCTGTGGTTGGGTAATAAGAACAACCCAACTGGGTTGTATAAACAACCCAGCTGTTGGTTTAAGGAAACCAAACCAATTTGTTGGGTCAAAATAACCAAGCATGTGTTCTGTCCAATATTTAACCAGTGTTGGGTTAAAAAATAACCCATATTGGTTTGTTTTTAACCCAACATTTTTTAGAGAGTAAGCGAATAAGTCCCTATTAGGGTAAGGGTATAGGATTAGGGTTTAGGGTTAGGGTTAGGGTTAGGTTTAGGAACTTTGGAACTGTAAGGTGTAGGAGGCTGAAAGTTGTTGCACAGGGTTCTGATGGTCGGCAGAGTGATTGGTGAAATTTTCCAGTTGATTAGAGAAAAGACGGCAGAGTTATTGGCGTATAAGCCCCTATTAGGGTTAGGAACTTTGGAACCATAAGGTGTAGGAGGCTGAAATCTGGTGCATCGGGTTCTGATAGTCGGCGGAGTTATTGGTGAAATTTTCCAGTTGATTGGAGAAAAGGGGGTGGAGTTATTGGTTAAAATCCCCCTATCAGGGTTAGGGTTTAGGGTTAGGATTTGCAACTTTGGAACCGTAAGGTGTAGGAGGCTGAAAGATGGTACACGGGGTTCTGATCATCGGTGGAGTGATTTGGTGAAATTTTCTAGTTGATATGAGAAAAGAGGGAGGAGTTATTGGCGAATATGTCCCTATTAGGGTTAGGGTTATGGTTAGGGTTAAGAACTTTAGAACCGTAAGGTGTAGGAGGCTGAAATTCGGTGCATAGGGTTCTGATGGTGGGCAGAGTGATTGGTGATATTTTCCAGTATTGGAGAAAAGGGGGTGGAGTTATTGGCGAATAAGCTCCTATTAGGGTTAGGGCTTAGGGTTAGGGTTAGGAACTTTGGAACGGTAAGGTCTAGGAGGCTAAAGTTGGTGCATAGGGTTCTGATGGTCACAAAAGTGATTGGTGAAATTTTCAGGTTGATGGGAGAAATGGTGGCGGAGTTATTGGCGAATAAGCCACTATTAGGGTTAGGGTTTAGGGTTAGGGTTAGGGTTAGGGTTAGGGTTTGGAACTTTGAAACCGTAAGGTGTAGGAGGCTGAAAGTTGGTGCATAGGGTTCTGATGGTCGGTGGAGTGATTGTTGAAATTTTCCAGTTGATTGGAGAAAGGGGGCGGAGTTATTGGCGAAAATGCCCCTTTTAGGGTTCTGGTTTAGGGTTAGGGTTAGGGTTAGAGTTTACAACTTTTGAACCGTAAGTTGTAGGAGGCTGAAAGTTGTTGCATAGGGTTCTGATCATCGGTGTAGAGATTGGTGAAATTTTCCAGTTGATATGAGAAAAGAGGGCGGAGTTATTGGTTAATATGCCCCTATTAGGGTTAGGGTTTAGGGTTATGGTAAGGGTTTACTGTTTGCAACTTTGGAACCGTAAGGTGTAGGAGGCTGAAAGTTGGTGCATAGGGTTCTGATGGTAGGTGGAGTGATTGTTGAAATTTTCCAGTTAATTGGAGAAAAGAGGGCGGAGTTATTGGTGAATAAGCCCCTTTTAGGGTTAGGGTTTAGAATTTGAGTTAGGGTTAGGGTTAGGGTTTGGAACTTTGGAACTGTAAGGTGTAGGAGGCTGAAATGTGATGCATAGGGGTCCTATGGTGGTCGGAACTATTGGTGAAATTTTCGCGTTGATTGGAGAAAAGGGGGCGGAGCTATTTGCAGAAATTCCCCTTTTAGGGTTAGGGTTTAGGGTTAGGGTTAGGGTTAGTGTTTGGAACTTTGGAACCGTAAGGTGTAGGAGGCTGAAAGTTGTTGCATAGGGTTCTGATCATGGGTGGAGTGATTGGTGAAATTTTCCAGTTTATATGAGAAAAGAAGTAGGAGTTATTTGCAAATGAGCCCCTATTAGGGTTAGGGTTTAGGGTTAGGGTTATGGTTAGGGTTAGAGTTTGGAACTTTGGAACCGTAAGGTGTAGGAGGCTGAAAACTTGGTGCATAGGGTTCTGATGGTCGGTGGAGTGATTGTTGAAATTTTCCAGTTGATTGGAGAAAAGGGGGCGGAGTTATTGGCGAAAATGCCCCTTTTAGGGTTCGGGTTTAGGGTTAGGGTTAGGGTTAGAGTTTACAACTTTTGAACCGTGAGTTGTAGGAGGCTGAAAGTGTTTGCATAGGGTTCTGATCATCGGTGTAGAGATTGGTGAAATTTTCCAGTTGATATGAGAAAAGAGGGCGGAGTTATTGGTGAATATGCCCCTATTAGGGTTAGGGTTTAGGGTTAGGGTTAGGGTTTACTGTTTGCAACTTTGAAACCGTAAGGTGTAGGAGGCTGAAAGTTGGTGCATAGGGTTCTGATGGTCGGTGGAGTGATTGTTGAAATTTTCCAGTTGATTGGAGAAAAGATGGCGGAGTTATTGGTGAATAAGCCCCTTTTAGGTTTAGGGTTTAGGGTTAGGGTTAGGGTTTGGAACTTTGGAACCGTAAGGTGTAGGAGGCTGAAAGTTGGTGCACATGGTTCTGATGGTCGGTGGAGTGATTGGTGAAATTTTCCAGTTGATTGGAAAAAAGGGGGCGGAATTATTGGCGAATAAGCCCCTGTAAGGGTTGGGGTTTAGAATTTGAGTTAGGGTTAGGTTTAGGGTTTGGAACTTTGGAACTGTAAGGTGTAGTAGGCTGAAATGTGATGCATAGGGGTCCTATGGTGGTCGGAATTATTGGCGAAATTTTCGTGTTGATTGGAGAAAAGGGGGCGGAGTTATTCGCGAAAAAGCCCCTATTAGGGTTAGGGTTTAGGGTCAGGGTTAGGGTTTGGAACTTTGGAACCGTAAGGTGTAGGAGGCTCAAAGGTGGTGCACATGGTTCTGATGGTTGGTGGAGTGATTGGTGAAATTTTCCAGTTGATTGGAAAAAAGAGTGCGGAGTTATTGGTGAATAAGCCCCTTTTAGGGTTAGGGTTTAGGGTTAGGGTTAGGGTTTGGAACTTTGGAACCGTAAGGTGTAGGAGGCTGAAAGTTGGTGCACATGGTTCTGATGGTCGGTGGAGTGATTGGTGAAATTTTCCAGTTGATTGGAAAAAAGGGGGCGGAATTATTGGCGAATAAGCCCCTATAAGGGTTGGGGTTTAGAATTTGAGTTAGGGTTAGGGTTAGGGTTTGGAACTTTGGAACTGTAAGGTGTAGGAGGCTGAAATTTGATGCATTGGGGTCCTATGGTGGTCGGAATTATTAGTGAAATTTTCGTGTTGATTGGAGAAAAGGGGGCGGAGTTATTCGCGAAAAAGCCCCTATTAGGGTTAGGGTTTATGGTTAGGGTTAGGGTTTGGAACTTTGGAACTGTAAGGTGTAGGAGGCTGAAATTTGATGCATTGGGGTCCTATGGTGGTCGGAATTATTAGTGAAATTTTCGTGTTGATTGGAGAAAAGGGGGCGGAGTTATTCGCGAAAAAGCCCCTATTAGGGTTAGGGTTTAGGGTTACGGTTAGGGTTTTGAACATTGGAACCGTAAGGTGTAGGAGGCTGAAAGTTGGTGCACATGGTTCTGATGGTCGGTGGAGTGATTGGTGAAATTTTCCAGTTGATTGGAAAAAAGAGTGCGGAGTTATTGGTGAATAAGCCCCTTTTAGGGTTAGGGTTTAGGGTTAGGGTTAGGGTTTGGAACTTTGGAACCGTAAGGTGTAGGAGGCTGAAAGTTGGTGCACATGGTTCTGATGGTCGGTGGAGTGATTGGTGAAATTTTCCAGTTGATTGGAAAAAAGGGGGCGGAGTTATTGGGGAATAAGCCCCTATAAGGGTTGGGGTTTAGAATTTGAGTTAGGGTTAGGGTTAGGCTTTTGAACTTTGGAACTGTAAGGTGTAGGAGGCTGAAATTTGATGAATAGGGGTCCTATGGTGGTCGTAATTATTGGTGAAATTTTCGTGTTGATTGGAGAAAAGGGGGCGGAGTTATTCGCGAAAAAGCCCCTATTAGGGTTAGGGTTTAGGGTTAGGTTTAGGGTTTGGAACTTTGGAACCGTAAGGTGTAGGAGACTGAAAGTTGGTGCACATGGTTCTGATGGTCGGTGGAGTAATTGGTGAAATTTTCCAGTTGATTGGAAAAAAGGGGGCGGAGTTATTGGCGAATAAGCCCCTTTTAGGGTTAGGGTTTAGGGTTAGGGTTAGGGTTTGGAACTTTGGAACCGTAAGGTGTAGGAGGCTGAAAGTTGTTGCATAGGGTTCTGATCATGGGTGGAGTTATTGGTTAAATTTTCCAGTTTATATGAGAAAAGAAGTAGGAGTTATTTGCAAATGAGCCCCTATTAGGGTTAGGGTTTAGGGTTAGGGTTAGGGTTAGGGTTAGGGTTTGGAACTTTGGAACCGTAAGGTGTAGGAGGCTGAAAGTTGGTGCATAGGGTTCTGATTGTCGGCGGAGTGATTGTTAAAATTTTCCAGTTGATTGGAGAAAAGGGGGCGGAGTTATTGGCGAAAATGCCCCTTTTAGGGTTCGGGTTTAGAATTTGAGTTAGGGTTAGGGTTAGGGTTTGGAACTTTGGAACTGTAAGGTGTAGGAGGCTGACATTTGATGCATAGGGGTCCTATGGTTGTCGGAATTATTGGTGAAATTTTCGTGTTGATTGGAGAAAAGGGGGCGGAGTTATTCGCGAAAAAGCCCCTATTAGGGTTAGGGTTTAGGGTTAGGGTTAGGGTTTGGAACTTTGGAACCGTAAGGTGTAGGAGGCTGAAATTTGATTCATAGGGGTCCTATGGTGGTCGGAATTATTGGTGAAATTTTCGTGTTGATTGGAGAAAAGGGGGCGGAGTTATTCGCGAAAAAGCCCCTATTAGGGTTAGGGTTTAGGGTTAGGGTTAGGGTTTGGAACTTTGGAACCGTAAGGTGTAGGAGGCTCAGAGTTGGTGCATGTGGTTCTGATGGTCGGTGGAGTGATTGTTGATATTTTCCAGTTGATTGGAGAAAAAAGGGCGGAGTTATTGGTGAATAAGCCCCTTTTAGGGTTAGGGTTTAGGGTTTAGGGTTAGGGTTAGGGTTTGGAACTTTGGAACTGTAAGGTGTAGGAGGCTGAAAGTTGTTGCATAGGGTTCTGATCATGGGTGGAGTGATTGGTGAAATTTTCCAGTTTATATGAGAAAAGAAGTAGAAGTTATTGGCGAATAAGCCCCTATAAAGGTTTGGGTTTAGAATTTTAGATAGGGTTAGGGTTAGGGTTTGGAACTTTGGAACTGTAAGGTGTAGGAGGCTGAAATTTGATTCATAGGGGTCCTATGGTGGTCGGAATTATTGGTGAAATTTTCGTGTTGATTGGAGAAAAGGGGGCGGAGTTATTCGCGAAAAAGCCCCTATTAGGGTTAGGGTTTAGGGTTAGGGTAAGGGTTTGGAACTTTGGAAACGTAAGGTGTAGGAGGCTGAAAGTTGATGCATAGGGTTCTGATGGTCGGTGGAGTTATTGTTGAAATTTTCTAATTGATTGGAGAAAAGAGGGCGGAGTTATTGGTGAATAAGCCCCTTTTAGGGTTAGGGTTTAGGGTTAGGGTTAGTGTTTGGAACTTTGGAACCGTAAGGTGTAGGAGGCTGAAAGTTGTTGCATAGGGTTCTGATCATGGGTGGAGTGATTTGTGAAATTTTCCAGTTTATATGAGAAAAGAAGTAGGAGTTATTTGCAAATGAGCCCCTATTAGGGTTAGGGTTAGGGTTTGGAACTTTCGAACCGTAAGGTGTAGGAGGCTGAAAGTTGGTGCACATGGTTCTGATGGTCGGTGGAGTGATTGGTGAAATTTTCCAGTTGATTGGAGAAAAGGGGGCGGAGTTATTGGCGAAAATGCCCCTTTTAGGGTACGGGTTTAGAATTTGAGTTAGGGTTAGGGTTAGGGTTTGGAACTTTGGAACTGTAAGTTGTAGGAGGCTGAAATTTAATTCATAGGGGTCCTATGGTGGTCGGAATTATTGGTGAAATTTTCGTTTTGATTGGAGAAAAGGGGGCGGAGTTATTCGCGAAAAAGCCCCTATTAGGGTTAGGGTTTAGGGTTAGGGTTAGGGTTTGGAACTTTGGAAACGTAAGGTGTAGGAGGCTGAAAGTTGGTGCATAGGGTTCTGATGGTCGGTGGAGTGATTGGTGAAATTTTCCAGTTGATTGGAGAAAAGAGGGTGGAGTTATTGGTGAATAAGCCCCTTTTAGGGTTAGGGTTTAGGGTTAGGGTTAGGGTTAGAGTTTACAACTTTTGAACCGTAAGTTGTAGGAGGCTGAAAGTTGATGCATAGGGTTCTGATAGTCGGTGGAGTGATTGGTGAAATTTTCCAGTTGATTGGAGAAAAGAGGGTGGAGTTATTGGTGAATAAGCCCCTTTTAGGGTTAGGGTTTAGGGTTAGGGTTAGGGTTTGGAACTTTGGAACCGTAAGGTGTAGGAGGCTGAAAGTTGTTGCATAGGGTTCTGATCATGGGTGGAGTTATTGGTGAAATTTTCCAGTTTATATGAGAAAAGAAGTAGGAGTTATTTGCAAATGAGCCCCTATTAGGGTTAGGGTTTAGGGTTAGGGTTAGGGTTAGGGTTAGGGTTTGGAACTTTGGAACTGTAAGGTGTAGGAGGCTGAAAGTTGGTGCACATGGTTCTGATGGTCAGTGGAGTGATTGGTGAAATTTTCCAGTTGATTGGAAAAAAGGGGGCGGAGTTCTTGGCGAATAAGCCCCTATAAGGGTTGGGGTTTAGAATTTGAGTTAGGGTTAGGGTTAGGGTTTGGAACTTTGGAACTGTAAGGTGTAGGAGGCTGAAATTTGATTCATAGGGGTCCTATGGTGGTCGGAATTATTGGTGAAATTTTCGTGTTGATTGGAGAAAAGGGGGCGGAGTTATTCGCGAAAAAGCCCCTATTAGGGTTAGGGTTTAGGGTTAGGGTTAGGGTTTGGAACTTTGGAACCGTAAGGTGTAGGAGGCTGAAAGTTGGTGCATAGGGTTCTGATTGTCGGTGGAGTGATTGTTGAAATTTTCCAGTTGATTGGAGAAAAGGGGGCGGAGTTATTCGCGAAAAAGCCCCTATTAGGGTTCGGGTTTAGAATTTGAGTTAGGGTTAGGGTTAGGGTTTGGAACTTTGGAACTGTAAGGTGTAGGAGGCTGACATTTGATGCATAGGGGTCCTATAGTTGTCGGAATTATTGGTGAAATTTTCGTGTTGATTGGAGAAAAGGGGGCGGAGTTATTCGCGAAAAAGCCCCTATTAGGGTTGGGGTTTAGGGTTAGGGTTAGGGTTTGGAACTTTGGAACCGTAAGGTGTAGGAGGTTGAAATTTGATTCATAGGGGTCCTATGGTGGTCGGAATTATTGGTGAAATTTTCGTGTTGATTGGAGAAAAGGGGGCGGAGTTATTCGCGAAAAAGCCCCTATTAGGGTTAGGGTTTAGGGTTAGGGTTAGGGTTTGGAACTTTGGAACCGTAAGGTGTAGGAGGCTGAAAGTTGGTGCATAGGGTTCTGATTATCGGTGGAGTGATTGTTGAAATTTTCCAGTTGATTGGAGAAAAGGGGGCGGAGTTATTGGCGAAAATGCCCCTTTTAGGGTTCGGGTTTAGAATTTGAGTTAGGGTTAGGGTTAGGGTTTGGAACTTTGGAACTGTAAGGTGTAGGAGGCTGACATTTGATGCATAGGGGTCCTATGGTTGTCGGAATTATTGGTGAAATTTTCGTGTTGATTGGAGAAAAGGGGGCGGAGTTATTCGCGAAAAAGCCCCTATTAGGGTTAGGGTTTAGGGTTAGGGTTAGGGTTTGGAACTTTGGAACCGTAAGGTGTAGGAGGCTGAAAGTTGGTGCATAGGGTTCTGATTGTCGGTGGAGTGATTGTTGAAATTTTCCAGTTGATTGGAGAAAAGGGGGCGGAGTTATTGGCGAAAATGCCCCTTTTAGGGTTCGGGTTTAGAATTTGAGTTAGGGTTAGGGTTAGGGTTTGGAACTTTGGAACTGTAAGGTGTAGGAGGCTGACATTTGATGCATAAGGGTCCTATGGTGGTCGGAATTATTGTTGAAATTTTCGTGTTGATTGGAGAAAAGGGGGCGGAGTTATTCGCGAAAAAGCCCCTATAAGGGTTCGGGTTTAGAATTTGAGTTAGGGTTAGGGTTAGGGTTTGGAACTTTGGAACTGTAAGTTGTAGGAGGCTGAAATTTGATGCATAGGGGTCCTATGGTGGTCGGAATTATTGGTGAAATTTTCGTGTTGATTGGAGAAAAGGGGGCGGAGTTATTCGCGAAAAAGCCCCTATTAGGGT
Source organism: Aulostomus chinensis (assembly GCF_037954235.1). Taxonomy (NCBI): domain Eukaryota; kingdom Metazoa; phylum Chordata; class Actinopteri; order Syngnathiformes; family Aulostomidae; genus Aulostomus; species Aulostomus chinensis. Next base: position 14,894,466 of record NC_141329.1, on the reverse strand, counting down.
TAGGGTTTAGGGTTAGGGTTAGGGTTTGGAACTTTGGAACCGTAAGGTGTAGGAGGCTGAAATTTGTTGCATAGGGTTCTGATCATGGGTGGAGTGATTGGTGAAATTTTCCAGTTTTTATGAGAAAAGAAGTAGGAGTTATTGGCGAATAAGCCCCTATAAAGGTTGAGGTTTAGAATTTTAGTTAGGGTTAGGGTTAGGGTTTGGAACTTTGGAACTTTAAGGTGTAGGAGGCTGAAATTTGATTCATAGGGGTCCTATGGTGGTCGGAATTATTGGTGAAATTTTCGTGTTGATTGGAGAAAAGGGGGCGGAGTTATTCGCGAAAAAGCCCCTATTAGGGTTCGGGTTTAGGGTTAGGGTTAGGGTTTGGAACTTTGGAACCGTAAGGTGTAGGAGGCTGAAATTTGTTGCATAGGGTTCTGATCATGGGTGGAGTGATTGGTGAAATTTTCCAGTTTTTATGAGAAAAGAAGTAGGAGTTATTGGCGAATAAGCCCCTATAAAGGTTGAGGTTTAGAATTTTAGTTAGGGTTAGGGTTAGGGTTTGGAACTTTGGAACTTTAAGGTGTAGGAGGCTGAAATTTGATTCATAGGGGTCCTATGGTGGTCGGAATTATTGGTGAAATTTTCGTGTTGATTGGAGAAAAGGGGGCGGAGTTATTCGCGAAAAAGCCCCTATTAGGGTTAGGGTTTAGGGTTAGGGTTAGGGTTTGGAACTTTGGAAACGTAAGGTGTAGGAGGCTGAAAGTTGATGCATAGGGTTCTGATGGTCGGTGGAGTGATTGGTGAAATTTTCCAGTTTATTGGAAAAAAGGGGGCGGAGTTATTGGCGAATAAGCCCCTATAAGGGTTGGGATTTAGAATTTGAGTTAGGGTTAGGGTTAGGGTTTGGATCTTTGGAACTGTAAGGTGTAGGAGGCTGAAATTTGATGCATAGGGGTCCTATGGTGGTCGGAATTATTGGTGAAATTTTCGTGTTGATTGGAGAAAAGGGGGCGGAGTTATTCGCGAAAAAGCCCCTATTAGGGTTAGGGTTTAGGGTTAGGGTTAGGGTTTGGAACTTTGGAACCGTAAGGTGTAGGAGGCTGAAAGTTGGTGCACATGGTTCTGATGGTCGGTGGAGTGATTGGTGAAATTTTCCAGTTGATTGGAGAAAAGAGGGCGGAGTTATTGGTGAATAAGCCCCTTTTAGGGTTAGGGTTTAGGGTTTGGGTTAGTGTTTGGAACTTTGGAACCGTAAGGTGTAGGAGGCTGAAAGTTGTTGCATAGGGTTCTGATCATGGGTGGAGTGATTGGTGAAATTTTCCAGTTTATATGTGAAAAGAAGTAGGAGTTATTTGCAAATGAGCCCCTATTAGGGTTAGGGTTTAGGGTTAGTGTTAGGGTTAGGGTTAGGGTTTGGAACTTTGGAACCGTAAGGTTTAGGAGGCTGAAAGTTGGTGCATAGGGTTCTGATGGTCGGTGCAGTGATTGGTGAAATTTTCCAGTTTATTGGAAAAAAGGGGGCGGAGTTATTTGCGAATAGGCCCATATAAGGGTTGGGATTTAGAATTTGAGTTAGGGTTAGGGTTAGGGTTTGGATCTTTGGAACTGTAAGGTGTAGGAGGCTGAAATTTGATGCATAGGGGTCCTATGGTGGTCGGAATTATTGGTGAAATTTTCGTGTTGATTGGAGAAAAGGGGGCGGAGTTATTCGCGAAAAAGCCCCTATTCGGGTTAGGGTTTAGAATTTGAGTTAGGGTTAGGGTTAGGGTTTGGAACTTTGGAAACGTAAGGTGTAGGAGGCTGAAAGTTGGTGCATAGGGTTCTGATGGTCGGTGGAGTGACTGTTGAAATTTTCCAGTTGATTGGAGAAAAGGGGGCGGAGTTATTGGCGAAAATGCCCCTTTTAGGGTTCGGGGTTAGGGTTAGAGTTAGAGTTTACAACTTTTGAACCGTAAGGTGTAGGAGGCTGAAAGTTGTTGCATAGGGTTCTGATCATCGGTGTAGAGATAGGTGAAATTTTCCAGTTGATTGGAGAAAAGGGGGCGGAGTTATTCGCGAAAAAGCCCCTATTAGGGTTAGGGTTTAGGGTTAGGGTTAGGGTTTGGAACTTTGGAACCGTAAGGTGTAGGAGGCTGAAAGTTGGTGCACATGGTTCTGATGGTCGGTGGAGTGATTGGTGAAATTTTCCAGTTTATTGGAAAAAAGGGGGCGGAGTTATTGGCGAATAAGCCCCTATAAGGGTTGGGATTTAGAATTTGAGTTAGGGTTAGGGTTAGGGTTTGGATCTTTGGAACTGTAAGGTGTAGGAGGCTGAAATTTGATGCATAGGGGTCCTATGGTGGTCGGAATTATTGGTGAAATTTTCGTGTTGATTGGAGAAAAGGGGGCGGAGTTATTCGCGAAAAAGCCCCTATTAGGGTTAGGGTTTAGGGTTAGGGTTGAGGTTTGGAACTTTGGAACCGTAAGGTGTAGGAGGCTGAAAGTTGGTGCACATGGTTCTGATGGTCGGTGGAGTGATTGGTGAAATTTTTCAGTTGATTGGAGAAAAGAGGGCGGAGTTATTGGTGAATAAGCCCCTTTTAGGGTTAGGGTTTAGGGTTAGGGTTAGGGTTTGGAACTTTGGAACCGTAATGTGTAGGAGGCTGAAATTTCATGCATAAGGGTTCTGATCATGGGTGGAGTGATTGGTGAAATTTTCCAGTTTATATGAGAAAAGAAGTAGGAGTTATTTGCAAATGAGCCCCTATTAGGGTTAGGGTTTAGGGTTAGGGATAGGGTTAGGTTTAGGCTTTGGAACTTTGGAACCGTAAGGTGTAGGAGGCTGAAAGTTGGTGCATAGGGTTCTGATGGTGGGTGGAGTGATTGTTGAAATTTTCCAGTTGATTGGAGAAAAGGGGGTGGGGTTATTGGCGAAAATGCCCCTATTAGGGTTCGGGTTTAGGGTTAGGGTTAGGGTTAGAGTTTACAACTTTTGAACCGTAAGTTGTAGGAGGCTGAAAGTTGTTGCATAGGGATCTGATCATCGGTGTAGAGATTGGTGAAATTTTCCAGTTGATATGAGAAAAGAGGGCGGAGTTATTGGTGAATATGCCCCTATTAGGTTTAGGGTTTAGGGTTAGGGTTAGGGTTTACTGTTTGCAACTTTGGAACCGTAAGGTGTAGGAGGCTTAAAGCTGGTGCATAGGGTTCTGATGGTCGGTGGAGTGATTGGTGAAATTTTCCAGTTGATTGGAAAAAAGGGGGCGGAGTTATTGGCGAATAAGCCCCTATAAGGGTTGGGGTTTAGAATTTGAGTTAGGGTTAGGTTTAGGGTTTGGAACTTTGGAACTGTAAGGTGTAGGAGGCTGAAATTTGATGCATAGGGGTCCTATGGTGGTCGGAATTATTGGTGAAATTTTCGTGTTGATTGGAGAAAAGGGGGTGGAGTTATTCGCGAAAAAGCCCCTATTAGGGTTAGGGTTTAGGGTTAGGGTTAGGGTTTGGAACTTTGGAACTGTAAGGTGTAGGAGGCTGAAAGTTGGTGCACATGGTTCTGATGGTCGGTGGAGTTATTGGTGAAATTTTCCAGTTGATTGGAAAAAAGGGAGCGGAGTTATTGGCGAATAAGCCCCTATAAGGGTTGGGGTTTAGAATTTGAGTTAGGGTTAGGGTTAGGCTTTGGAACTTTGGAACTGTAAGGTGTAGGAGGCTGAAATTGGATGCATAGGGGTCCTATGGTGGTCGGAATTATTGGTGAAATTTTCGTGTTGATTGGAGAAAAAGGGGCGGAGCTATTTGCAAAAATTCCCCTTTTAGGGTTAGGGTTTAGGGTTAGGGTTAGGGTTAGGGTTTGGAACTTTGGAACCGTAAGGTGTAGGAGGCTGAAAGTTGGTGCACATGGTTCTGAAGATCGGTGGAGTGATTGGTGAAATTTTCAAGTTGATTGGAAAAAAGGGGGCGGACTTATTGGCGAATAAGCCCCTATTAGGGTTAGGGTTTAGGGTTAGGGTTAGGGTTAGGGTTAGGGTTTGGAACTTTGGAACCGTAAGGTGTAGGAGGCTGAAAGGTGGTGCACATGGTTCTGATGGGCGGTGGAGTGATTGTTGAAATTTTCCAGTTGATTGGAGAAAAGGGGGTGGAGTTATTGGCGAAAATGCCCCTATTAGGGTTAGGGGTTAGGGTTAGGGTTAGGGTTAGGGTTTACAACTTTTGAACCGTAAGGTGTAGGAGGCTGAAAGTTGTTGCATAGGGTTCTGATTATCGGTGAAGAGATTGTTGAAATTTTCCAGTTGATATGAGAAAAGAGGGCGGAGTTATTGGTGAATAAGCCCCTATTAGAGTTAGGGTTTAGGGTTTAGGGTTAGGGTTACGGTTTGGAACTTTGGAACAGTAAGGTTTCGCGGGCTGAAAGTTGCTGCACAGGGTTCTGATGGTTGGTGGAATGAGTGGTGAAATTTTCCAGTTCATTGGAGAAAAGGGGGCGGAGCTATTTGCAAAAATTCCCCTTTTAGGGTTAGGGTTTAGGGTTAGGGTTAGGGTTAGTGTTTGGAACTTTGGAACCGTAAGGTGTAGGAGGCTGAAAGTTGTTGCATAGGGTTATGATCATGGGTGGAGTGATTGGTGAAATTTTCCAGTTTATATGAGAAAAGAAGTAGGAGTTATTTGCAAATTAGCCCCTATTAGGGTTAGGGTTTAGGGTTGGGGTTTGGGTTAGGGTTAGGGTTTGGATCTTTGGAACCGTAAGGTGTAGGAGGCTGAATGTTGGTACACAGGATTCTGATAGTTGGCGGAGTTATTGGTGAAATTTTCCAGTTGATATGAGAAAAGAGGGCGGAGTTATTGGTGAATATGCCCCTATTAGGGTTAGGGTTTAGGGTTAGGGTTAGGGTTTGGGACTTTGGAACCGTAAGGCGTAGGAGGCTTAAAGCTGGTGCATAGGGTTCTGATGGTCGGTGGAGTGATAGGTGTATATTTCCAGTTGATTGGAGAAAAGGGGGCAGAGTTATTCGCGAATAAGCCCCTATTAGGGTTAGGGTTTAGGGTTAGGGTTTGGAACTTTGGAACTTTGGAACCGTAAGGTGTAGGAGGCTGAAAGTTGGTGCACATGGTTCTGATGGTCGGTGGAGTGATTGGTGAAATATTCCAGTTGATTGGAAAAAAGGGGGCGGAGTTATTGGCATATAAGCTCCTATAAGGGTTAGGAACTTTGGAACCATAAAGTGTAGGAGGCTGAAAGCTTGTGCATAGGGTTCTGATGGTCGGCGGATCGATTGGTGAAATTTTCCAGTTCATTGGAGAAAAGGGGGCGGAGCTATTTGCAAAAATTCCCCTTTTAGGGTTAGGGTTTAGGGTTAGGGTTAGGGTTAGTGTTTGGAACTTTGGAACCGTAAGGTGTAGGAGGCTGAAAGTTGTTGCATAGGGTTATGATCATGGGTGGAGTGATTGGTGAAATTTTCCAGTTTATATGAGAAAAGAAGTAGGAGTTATTTGCAAATGAGCCCCTATTAGGGTTAGGGTTTAGGGTTAGGGTTAGGGTTAGGGTTTGGAACTTTGGAACCGTAAGGTGTAGGAGGCTGAAAGTTGGTGCATAGGGTTCTAATGGTGGGTGGAGTGATTGTTGAAATTTTCCAGTTGATTGGAGAAAAGGGGGCGGGGTTATTGGCGAAAATGCCCCTATTAGGGTTCGGGTTTAGGGTTAGGGTTAGGGTTAGAGTTTACAACTTTTGAACCGTAAGTTGTAGGAGGCTGAAAGTTGTTGCATAGGGATCTGATCATCGGTGTAGAGATTGGTGAAATTTTCCAGTTGATATGAGAAAAGAGGGCGGAGTTATTGGTGAATATGCCCCTATTAGGTTTAGGGTTTAGGGTTAGGGTTAGGGTTTACTGTTTGCAACTTTGGAACCGTAAGGTGTAGGAGGCTTAAAGCTGGTGCATAGGGTTCTGATGGTCGGTGGAGTGATTGGTGAAATTTTCCAGTTGATTGGAAAAAAGGGGGCGGAGTTATTGGCGAATAAGCCCCTATAAGGGTTGGGGTTTAGAATTTGAGTTAGGGTTAGGTTTAGGGTTTGGAACTTTGGAACTGTAAGGTGTAGGAGGCTGAAATTTGATGCATAGGGGTCCTATGGTGGTCGGAATTATTGGTGAAATTTTCGTGTTGATTGGAGAAAAGGGGGTGGAGTTATTCGCGAAAAAGCCCCTATTAGGGTTAGGGTTTAGGGTTAGGGTTAGGGTTTGGAACTTTGGAACTGTAAGGTGTAGGAGGCTGAAAGTTGGTGCACATGGTTCTGATGGTCGGTGGAGTTATTGGTGAAATTTTCCAGTTGATAGGAAAAAAGGGGGCGGAGTTATTGGCGAATAAGCCCCTATAAGGGTTAGGGTTTAGGGTTAGGGTTAGGGTTAGGGTTAGGGTTTGGAACTTTGGAACCGTAAGGTGTAGGAGGCTGAAAGGTGGTGCACATGGTTCTGATGGGCGGTGGAGTGATTGTTGAAATTTTCCAGTTGATTGGAGAAAAGGGGGTGGAGTTATTGGCGAAAATGCCCCTATTAGGGTTAGGGGTTAGGGTTAGGGTTAGGGTTAGGGTTTACAACTTTTGAACCGTAAGGTGTAGGAGGCTGAAAGTTGTTGCATAGGGTTCTGATTATCGGTGAAGAGATTGTTGAAATTTTCCAGTTGATATGAGAAAAGAGGGCGGAGTTATTGGTGAATAAGCCCCTATTAGAGTTAGGGTTTAGGGTTTAGGGTTAGGGTTACGGTTTGGAACTTTGGAACAGTAAGGTTTCGCGGGCTGAAAGTTGCTGCACAGGGTTCTGATGGTTGGTGGAATGAGTGGTGAAATTTTCCAGTCTATTGGAAAAAAGGGGGCGGACTTATTGGCGAATAAGCCCCTATTAGGGTTAGGGTTTAGGGTTAGGGTTAGGGTTAGGGTTAGGGTTTGGATCTTTGGAACCGTAAGGTGTAGGAGGCTGAATGTTGGTACACAGGATTCTGATAGTTTGCGGAGTTATTGGTGAAATTTTCCAGTTGATATGAGAAAAGAGGGCGGAGTTATTGGTGAATATGCCCCTATTAGGGTTAGGGTTTAGGGTTAGGGTTAGGGTTTGGAACTTTGGAACCGTAAGGCGTAGGAGGCTTAAAGCTGGTGCATAGGGTTCTGATGGTCGGTGGAGTGATAGGTGTATATTTCCAGTTGATTGGAGAAAAGTGGGCAGAGTTATTCGCGAATAAGCCCCTATAAGGGTTAGGGTTTAGGGTTAGGGTTTGGAACTTTGGAACTTTGGAACCGTAAGGTGTAGGAGGCTGAAAGTTGGTGCACATGGTTCTGATGGTCGGTGGAGTGATTGGTGAAATATTCCAGTTGATTGGAAAAAAGGGGGCGGAGTTATTGGCATATAAGCTCCTATAAGGGTTAGGAACTTTGGAACCATAAAGTGTAGGAGGCTGAAAGCTTGTGCATAGGGTTCTGATGGTCGGCGGATCGATTGGTGAAATTTTCCAGTTCATTGGAGAAAAGGGGGCGGAGCTATTTGCAAAAATTCCCCTTTTAGGGTTAGGGTTTAGGGTTAGGGTTAGGGTTAGTGTTTGGAACTTTGGAACCGTAAGGTGTAGGAGGCTGAAAGTTGTTGCATAGGGTTATGATCATGGGTGGAGTGATTGGTGAAATTTTCCAGTTTATATGAGAAAAGAAGTAGGAGTTATTTGCAAATGAGCCCCTATTAGCGTAAGGGTTTAGGGTTAGGGTTAGGGTTAGGGTTAGGGTTTGGAACTTTGGAACCGTAAGGTGTAGGAGGCTGAAAGTTGGTGCATAGGGTTCTGATGGTCGGCGGAGTTATAGGTGTATATTTCCAGTTGATTGGAGAAAAGGGGGCAGAGTTATTCGCGAATAAGCCCCTATTAGGGTTAGAGTTTAGGGTTAGGGTTTGGAACTTTGGAACTTTGGAACCAGTAGGTGTAGGAGGCTGAAAGTTGGTGCACATGGTTCTGATGGTCGGTGGAGTGATTGGTGAAATATTCCAGTTGATTGGAAAAAAGGGGGCGGAGTTATTGGCAAATAAGCCCCTATTAGGGTTGGGGTTAGGGTTAGGGTTTGGAACTTTGGAACAGTAAGGTTTCGCGGGCTGAAAGTTGGTGCATAGGGTTCTGATGGTAGGTGGAGTGATTGTTGAAATTTTCCAGTTGATTGGAGAAAAGGGGGCGGAGTTATTGGCGAAAATGCCCCTATTAGGGTTAGGGTTTAGGGTTAGGGTTAGAGTTAGGGTTTACAACTTTGGAACCGTATAGTGTAGGAGGCTGAAAGTTGGTGCACACGGTTCTGATGGTCGGTGGAGTGATTGGTGAAATTTTCCAGTTGATATAAGAAAAGAGGGCGGAGTTATTGGTGAATAAGCCCCTATTAGGGTTAGAGTTTAGGGTTAGGGTTCGGATTTGGAACTTTGGAACCGTAAGGTGTAGGAGGCTGAAATTGGTGCACATGGTTCTGATGGTCGGTGGAGTGATTGGTGAAATTTTTCAGTTGATTGAAGAAAAGGGGGCAGTTATTTGCGCATAAGCCCCTATTATGGTTAGTGTTTAGGCTTAGGGTTAGGGTTAGGGTTTTGAACTTTTGAACCGTACGGTATAGAAGGCTGAAAGTTGGTGCACATGGTTCCGATGGTTGGTGGAGTAATTGGTGAAATTTTCCAGTTTATATGAGAAAAGAGGTAGGAGTTATTTACAAATGAGCCCTTATTAGGGTTAGGGTTTAGAATTAGGGTTAGGGTTAGGGTTAGGGTATGGAACTATGGAACCGTAAGGTGTAGGAGGCTTAAAGTTGGTGCACAGGGTTCTAATGGTCGGTGGAGTGATTGTTGAAATTTTCCAGTTGATTGGAGAAAAGGGGGCGGAGTTATTTGCGAAAATGCCCCTATTAGGGTTAGGGTTTAGGGTTAGGGTTCGGGTTAGGGTTTACAACTTTTGAACCGTAAGGTGTAGGAGGCTGAAAGTTGTTGCATAGGGTTCTGATGATCGGTGTAGAGATTGGTGAAATTTTCCAGTTGATATGAGAAAAGAGGGCGGAGTTATTGGTGAATAAGCCCCTTTTAGGGTTAGGGTTTAGAATTAGAGTTAGGGTTAGGGTTTGCAACTTTGGAACTGTAAGGTGTAGGAAGGTGAAAGTTGGGGCATAGGGGTCTGATGGTCGTCGGAATTATTGGTGAAATTTTCCAGTTGATTGGTTAAAAGGGTAGGGAGTTATTGGCAAAAATTCCCCTATTAGGGTTAGGATTTAGGGTTAGGGTTAGGGTTTGGAACTTTGGAACCGTAAGGTGTAGGATGCTGAAAGCTGGTGCATAGGGTTCTGATGGTCGGCGGAGTGATTGGTGAATATTTCCAGTTGATTGGAGAAAAGGGGGCGGAGTTATTGGCGAAAATGCCCCTATTAGGGTTAGGGTTTAGGGTTAGGGTTAGGGTTAGGGTTTACAACTTTTGAACCGTAAGGTGTAGGAGGCTGAATGTTCTTGCAAAGGGTTCTGATGATCGGTGTAGAGATTGGTGAAATTTTACAGATGATGTGAGAAAAGAGGGCGGAGTTATTCGTGAATAAGCCTCTATTAGGGTTAGGGTTTATGGTAAGGTTTAGGGTTAGTGTTTGGAACTTTGGAACCGTAAGGTGTAGGAGGCTGAAAGTTGTTGCATAGGGTTCTGATCATGGGTGGAGTGATTGGTGAAATTTTCCTGTTGATTGGAAAAAAGGGGGCGGAGTTATTGGCGAATAAGCCCCTATAAGAATTCGGGTTTAGGGTTAGGGTTAGGGTTAGGGTTAGGGTTTGGAACTTTGAAACCGTAAGGTGTAGGAGGCTGAAAGTTGTTGCATAGGGTTCTGATCATCGGTGTAGAGATTGGTGAAATTTTCCAGTTGATATGAGAAAAGAGGGCGGAGTTATTGGTTAATATGCCCCTATTAGGGTTAGGGTTTAGGGTTAGGGTAAGGGTTTACTGTTTGCAACTTTGGAACCGTAAGGTGTAGGAGGCTGAAAGTTGGTGCATAGGGTTCTGATGGTCGGTGGAGTGATTGTTGAAATTTTCCAGTTAATTGGAGAAAAGAGGGCGGAGTTATTGGTGAATAAGCCCCTTTTAGGGTTAGGGTTTAGAATTTGAGTTAGGGTTAGGGTTAGGGTTTGGAACTTTGGAACTGTAAGGTGTAGGAGGCTGAAATGTGATGCATAGGGGTCCTATGGTGGTCGGAATTATTGGTGAAATTTTCGCGTTGATTGGAGAAAAGGGGGCGGAGCTATTTGCAGAAATTCCCCTTTTAGGGTTAGGGTTTAGGGTTAGGGTTAGGGTTAGTGTTTGGAACTTTGGAACCGTAAGGTGTAGGAGGCTGAAAGTTGTTGCATTGGGTTCTGATCATGGGTGGAGTGATTGGTGAAATTTTCCAGTTTATATGAGAAAAGAAGTAGGAGTTATTTGCAAATGAGCCCCTATTAGGGTTAGGGTTTAGGGTTAGGGTTATGGTTAGGGTTAGAGTTTGGAACTTTGGAACCGTAAGGTGTAGGAGGCTGAAAACTTGGTGCATAGGGTTCTGATGGTCGGTGGAGTGATTGTTGAAATTTTCCAGTTGATTGGAGAAAAGATGGCGGAGTTATTGGTGAATAAGCCCCTTTTAGGGTTAGGGTTTAGGGTTAGGGTTAGGGTTTGGAACTTTGGAACCGTAAGGTGTAGGAGGCTGAAAGTTGGTGCACATGGTTCTGATGGTCGGTGGAGTGATTGGTGAAATTTTCCAGTTGATTGGAAAAAAGGGGGCGGAGTTATTGGGGAATAAGCCCCTATAAGGGTTGGGGTTTAGAATTTGAGTTAGGGTTAGGGTTAGGCTTTTGAACTTTGGAACTGTAAGGTGTAGGAGGCTGAAATTTGATGCATAGGGGTCCTATGGTGGTCGTAATTATTGGTGTAATTTTCGTGTTGATTGGAGAAAAGGGGGCGGAGTTATTCGCGAAAAAGCCCCTATTAGGGTTAGGGTTTAGGGTTAGGGTTAGGGTTTGGAACTTTGGAACCGTAAGGTGTAGGATGCTGAAAGTTGGTGCACATGGTTCTGAATGTCGGTGGAGTGATTGTTGAAATTTTCCAGTTGATTGGAAAAAAGAGGGCGGAGTTATTGGTGAATAAGCCCCTTTTAGGGTTAGGGTTTAGGGTTAGGGTTTAGGGTTTGGAACTTTGGAACCGTAAGGTGTAGGAGGCTGAAAGTTGGTGCACATGGCTCTGATGGTCGGTGGAGTGATTGGTTAAATTTTCCAGTTGATTGGAAAAAAGGGGGCGGAGTTATTGGCGAATAAGCCCCTATAAGGGTTGGGGTTTAGAATTTGAGTTAGGGTTAGGGTTAGGCTTTGGAACTTTGGAACTGTAAGGTGTAGGAGGCTGAAAGTTGGTGCATTGGGTTCTGATGGTCGGTGGAGTGATTTTTGAAATTTTCCAGTTGATTGGAGAAAAGATGGCAGAGTTATTGGTGTATAAGCCCCTATTAGGCTTAGGGTTTAGGGTTAGGGTAAGGGTTTACTGTTTGCAATTTTGGAACCGTAAGGTGTAGGAGGCTGAAAGTTGGTGCATAGGGTTCTGATGGTCGTTGGAGTGATTGGTGAAATTTTCCAGTTGATTGGAGAAAAGGGGGCGGAGTTATTTGCGAAAAAGCCCCTATTAGGGTTAGGGTTTAGGCTTAGGGTTAGGGTGTGGAACTTTGGAACCGTAAGGTGTAGGAGGCTCAAAGGTGGTGCACATGGTTCTGATGGTCGGTGGAGTGATTGTTGAAATTTTCCAGTTTTTTGGAGAAAAGGGGGCGGAGTTATTGGCGAAAATGCCCCTTTTAGGGTTCGGGTTTAGGGTTAGGGTTAGGGTTTGGAACTTTGGAACCGTAAGGTGTAGGAGGCTGAAAGTTGGTGCACATGGTTCTGATGGTCGGTGGAGTGATTGGTGAAATTTTCCAGTTGATTGGAAAAAAGGGGGCGGAGTTATTGGCGAATAAGCCCCTATAAGGGTTGGGGTTTAGAATTTGAATTAGGGTTAGGGTTAGGGTTTGGAACTTTGGAACTGTAAGGTGTAGGAGGCTGAAATTTGATGCATAGGGGTCCTATGGTGGTCGGAATTATTGGTGAAATTTTCGTGTTGATTGGAGATAAGGGGGCGGAGTTATTCGCGAAAAAGCCCCTATTAGGGTTAGGGTTTAGGGTTAGGGTTAGGGTTTGGAACTTTGGAACCGTAAGGTGTAGGAGGCTGAAATTTGATTCATAGGGGTCCTATGGTGGTCGGAATTATTGGTGAAATTTTCGTGTTGATTGGAGAAAAGGGGGCGGAGTTATTCGCGAAAAAGCCCCTATTAGGGTTAGGGTTAGGGTTTGGAACTTTGGAACCGTAAGGTGTAGGAGGCTCAAAGGTGGTGCATAGGGTTCTGATGGTCGGTGGAGTGATTGTTGAAATTTTCCAGTTGATTGGAGAAAAGGGGGCGGAGTTATTGGCGAAAATGCCCCTTTTAGGGTTCGGGTTTAGAATTTGAGTTAGGGTTAGGGTTTGGAACTTTGGAACTGTAAGGTGTAGGAGGCTGAAATTTGATGCATAGGGGTCCTATGGTTGTCGGTATAATTGGTGAAATTTTCGTGTTGATTGGAGAAAAGGGGGCGGAGTTATTGGTGAATAAGCCCCTTTTAGGGTTAGGGTTTAGGGTTAGGGTTAGGGTTTGGAACTTTGGAACTGTAAGGTGTAGGAGGCTTAAATTTGATGCATAGGGGTCCTATGGTGGTCGGAATTATTGGTGAAATTTTCGTGTTGATTGGAAAAAAGGGGGCGGAGTTATTGGCGAATAAGCCCCTTTTAGGGTTAGGGTTTAGGGTTAGGGTTAGGGTTTGGAACTTTGGAACCGTAAGGTGTAGGAGGCTGAAAGTTGGTGCATAGGGTTCTGATGGTCGGTGGAGTGATTGGTGAAATTTTCCAGTTGATTGAAGAAAAGAGGGCGGAGTTATTGGTGAATAAGCCCCTTTTAGGGTTAGGGTTTAGGGTTAGGGTTTGGAACTTTAGAACCATAAGGTGTAGGAGGCTGAAAGTTGGTGCATAGGGTTCTGATGGTCGGTGGAGTGATTGGTGAAATTTTCCAGTTGATTGGAAAAAAGGGGGCGGAGTTATTGGCGAATAAGCCCCTATAAGGGTTGGGGTTTAAAATTTGAATTAGGGTTAGGGTTAGGGTTTGGAACTTTGGAACCGTAAGGTGTAGGAGGCTGAAATTTGATTCATAGGGGTCCTATGGTGGTCGGAATTATTGGTGAAATTTTCGTGTTGATTGGAGAAAAGGGGGCGGAGTTATTCGCGAAAAAGCCCCTATTAGGGTTAGGGTTAGGGTTTGGAACTTTGGAACCGTAATGTGTAGGAGGCTCAAAGGTGGTGCATAGATTTCTGATGGTCGGTGGAGTGATTGTTGAAATTTTCCAGTTGATTGGAGAAAAGGGGGCGCAGTTATTGGCGAAAATGCCCCTTTTAGGGTTCGGGTTTAGAATTTGAGTTAGGGTTAGGGTTTGGAACTTTGGAACTGTAAGGTGTAGGAGGCTGAAATTTGATGCATAGGGGTCCTATGGTGGTCGGAATTATTGGTGAAATTTTCGTGTTGATTGGAAAAAAGGGGGCGGAGTTATTGGCGAATAAGCCCCTTTTAGGGTTAGGGTTTAGGGTTAGGGTTAGGGTTTGGAACTTTGGAACCGTAAGGTGTAGGAGGCTGAAAGTTGGTGCACATGGTTCTGATGGTCGGTGGAGTGATTGGTGAAATTTTCCAGTTGATTGGAAAAAAGGGGGCGGAGTTATTGGCGAAAATGCCCCTTTTAGGGTTCGGGTTTCGAATTTGAGTTAGGGTTAGGGTTAGGGTTTGGAACTTTGGAACTGTAAGTTGTAGGAGGCTGAAATTTGATGCATAGGGGTCCTATGGTGGTCGGAATTATTGGTGAAATTTTCGTGTTGATTGGAGAAAAGGGGGCGGAGTTATTCGCGAAAAAGCCACTAGTAGGGTTAGGGTTTAGGGTTAGGGTTAGGGTTTGGAACTTTGGAACCGTAAGGTGTAGGAGGCTGAAATTTGATTCATAGGGGTCCTATGGTGGTCGGAATTATTGGTGAAATTTTCGTGTTGATTGGAGAAAAGGGGGCGGAGTTATTCGCGAAAAAGCCCCTAGTAGGGTTAGGGTTTAGGGTTAGGGTTAGGGTTTGGAACTTTGGAACCGTAAGGTGTAGGAGGCTGAAAGTTGGTGCACATGGTTCTGATGGTTGGTGGAGTGATTGGTGAAATTTTCCAGTTTATTGGAAAAAAGGGGGCGGAGTTATTGGCGAATAAGCCCCTATAAGGGTTGGGATATAGAATTTGAGTTAGGGTTAGGGTTAGGGTTTGGATCTATGGAACTGTAAGGTGTAGGAGGCTGAAATTTGATGCATAGGGGTCCTATGGTGGTCGGAATTATTGGTGAAATTTTCGTGTTGATTGGAGAAAAGGGGACGGAGTTATTCGCGAAAAAGCCCCTATTAGGGTTAGGGTTTAGGGTTAGGGTTAGGGTTAGGGTTAGGGTTAGGGTTTGGAACTTTGGAACCGTAAGGTGTAGGAGGCTGAAAGTTGGTGCATAGGGTTCTGATGGTCGGTGGAGTGATTGTATAAATTTTCCAGTTGATTGGAGAAAAGAGGGCGGAGTTATTGGTGAATAAGCCCCTTTTAGGGTTAGGGTTTAGGGTTAGGGTTTGGAACTTTAGAACCATAACGTGTAGGAGGCTGAAAGTTGGTGCATAGGGTTCTGATGGTCGGTGGAGTGATTGTTGAAATTTTCCAGTTGATTGGAAAAAAGGGGGCGGAGTTATTGGCGAATAAGCCCCTATAAGGGTTGGGGTTTAGAATTTGAATTAGGGTTAGGGTTAGGGTTTGGAACTTTGGAACTGTAAGGTGTAGGAGGCTGAAATTTGATGCATAGGGGTCCTATGGTGGTCGGAATTATTGGTGAAATTTTCGTGTTGATTGGAGATAAGGGGGCGGAGTTATTCGCGAAAAAGCCCCTATTAGGGTTAGGGTTTAGGGTTAGGGTTAGGGTTTGGAACTTTGGAACCGTAAGGTGTAGGAGGCTGAAATTTGATTCATAGGGGTCCTATGGTGGTCGGAATTATTGGTGAAATTTTCGTGTTGATTGGAGAAAAGGGGGCGGAGTTATTCGCGAAAAAGCCCCTATTAGGGTTAGGGTTAGGGTTTGGAACTTTGGAACCGTAATGTGTAGGAGGCTCAAAGGTGGTGCATAGATTTCTGATGGTCGGTGGAGTGATTGTTGAAATTTTCCAGTTGATTGGAGAAAAGGGGGCGGAGTTATTGGCGAAAATGCCCCTTTTAGGGTTCGGGTTTAGAATTTGAGTTAGGATTAGGGTTTGGAACTTTGGAACTGTAAGGTGTAGGAGGCTGAAATTTGATGCATAGGGGTCCTATGGTTGTCGGTATAATTGGTGAAATTTTCGTGTTGATTGGAGAAAAGGGGGCGGAGTTATTGGTGAATAAGCCCCTTTTAGGGTTAGGGTTTAGGGTTAGGGTTAGGGTTTGGAACTTTGGAACTGTAAGGTGTAGGAGGCTGAAATTTGATGCATAGGGGTCCTATGGTGGTCGAAATTATTGGTGAAATTTTCGTGTTGATTGGAGAAAAGGGGGCGATTTATTCGCGAAAAAGCCCCTATTAGGGTTAGGGTTTAGGGTTAGGGTTAGGGTTTGGAACATTGGAACCGTAAGGTGTAGGAGGCTGAAAGTTGGTGCATAAGGTTCTGATGGTCGGTGGAGTGATTGTTGAAATTTTCCAGTTGATTGGAGAAAAGGGGGCGGAGTTATTGGCGAAAATGCCCCTTTTAGGGTTCGGGTTTAGAATTTGAGTTAGGGTTAGGGTTTGGAACTTTGGAACTGTAAGGTGTAGGAGGCTGAAATTTGATGCATAGGGGTCCTATGGTTGTCGGAATTATTGGTGAAATTTTCGTGTTGATTGGAGAAAAGGGGGCGGAGTTATTGGTGAATAAGCCCCTTTTAGGGTTAGGGTTTAGGGTTAGGGTTAGGGTTTGGAACTTTGGAACCGTAAGGTGTAGGAGGCTGAAATTTGATTCATAGGGGTCCTATGGTGGTCGGAATTATTGGTGAAATTTTCGTGTTGATTGGAGAAAAGGGGGCGGAGTTATTCGCGAAAAAGCCCCTATTAGGGTTCGGGTTTAGGGTTAGGGTTAGGGTTTGGAACTTTGGAACCGTAAGGTGTAGGAGGCTGAAAGTTGGTGCATAGGGTTCTGATGGTCGGTGGAGTGATTGTTGAAATTTTCCAGTTGATTGGAGAAAAGGGGGCGGAGTTATTGGCGAAAATGCCCCTTTTAGTGTTCGGGTTTAGAATTTGAGTTAGGGTTAGGGTTAGGGTTTGGAACTTTGGAACTGTAAGGTGTAGGAGGCTGAAATTTGATGCATAGGGGTCCTATGGTGGTCGAAATTATTGGTGAAATTTTCGTGTTGATTGGAGAAAAGGGGGCGGAGTTATTCGCGAAAAAGCCCCTATTAGGGTTAGGGTTTATGGTTAGGGTTAGGGTTAGGGTTAGGGTTAGTGTCTGGAACTTTGGAACCGTAAGGTGTAGGAGGCTGAAAGTTGGTGCATAGGGTTCTGATGGTCGGTGGAGTGATTGTTGAAATTTTCCAGTTGATTGGAGAAAAGAGGGCGGAGTTATTGGTGAATAAGCCCCTTTTAGGGTTAGGGTTTAGGGTTAGGGTTAGGGTTTGGAACTTTGGAACCGTAAGGTGTAGGAGGCTGAAAGTTGGTGCACATGGTTCTGATGGTCGGTGGAGAGATTGGTGAAATTTACCAGTTGATTGGAGAAAAGAGGGCGGAGTTATTGGTGAATAAGCCCCTTTTAGGGTTAGGGTTTATTGTTAGGGTTAGGGTTTGGAACTTTGGAACCGTAAGGTGTAGGAGGCTGAAAGTTGGTGCACATGGTTCTGATGGTCGGTGGAGAGATTGGTGAAATTTACCAGTTGATTGGAGAAAAGAGGGCGGAGTTATTGGTGAATAAGCCCCTTTTAGGGTTAGGGTTTAGGGTTAGGGTTAGGGTTAGAGTTTACAACTTTTGAACCGTAAGTTGTAGGAGGCTGAAAGTTGTTGCATAGGGATCTGATCATCGGTGTAGAGATTGGTGAAATTTTCCAGTTGATATGAGAAAAGAGGGCGGAGTTATTGTTGAATATGCCCCTATTAGGTTTAGGGTTTAGGGTTAGGGGTAGGGTTTACTGTTTGCAACTTTGGAACCGTAAGGTGTAGGAGGCTGAAAGTTGGTGCACATGGTTCTGATGGTCGGTGGAGTGATTGGTGAAATTTTCCAGTTGATTGGAGAAAAGAGGGCGGAGTTATTGGTGAATAAGCCCCTTTTAGGGTTAGGGTTTAGGGTTAGGGTTAGGGTTTGGAACTTTGGAACCGTAATGTGTAGGAGGCTGAAATTTCATGCATAAGGGTCCTATGGTGGTCGGAATTATTGGTGAAATTTTCGTGTTGATTGGAGAAAAGGGGGCGGAGTTATTCGCAAAAAAGCCCCTATAAGGGTTGGGGTTTAGAATTTTAGTTAGGGTTAGGGTTTGGGTTTGGAAGTTTGGAACTGTAAAGTGTAGGAGGCTGAAATTTGATGCATAGGGGTCCTATGGTGGTCTGAATTATTGTTGAAATTTTCGTGTTGATTGGAGAAAAGGGGGCGGAGTTATTCGCTAAAAAAGCCCCTATTAGGGTTAGGGTTTAGGGTTAGGGTTAGGGTTAGGGTTAGGGTTTGGAACTTTGGAACCGTAAGGTGTAGGAGGCTGAGGCTTTAATACAAGGAAGCTTTTCCTATCAGTTTCAAAGTAACTCGAGTATTTTGTTTTAAAGTTAAAGTTAGGAGGACAACATGAGGTTTTTCATCAATTTGGCTTCCATGTATAGCAACGTAAGTAGGAGAGTATTGCAAACCCGAGTGAAGGAAAAATATATTATGAGTACAATTGACCGCGGTGGGGGGTCGAATTTGGTTTTGGCTACCCCGCTACATGCTAGAAGGCCTCAGCTACCCTGGGGGAACCAGTAACTTTGTTGTTCAAGTCGAATTTTAAAACCGTAGAGAAGTTAATTGTTACAACAGTGAAAATACCTTTGATTTGACGTTACTGAATGAGTTATTTATGAAACTTTTTTTAAATTTTAATTATTTGTGTTGGTTTTGCAGTTTGATTCTCATGGATGATTTTGTGAGATCCAAATTGACTGAGTGGCAGCTTCCAGGGCTAATTGACAGGTTTAGTGGTAAGTCAATTTAAGTTGTTTCCATGTCACATTAATTTATTAGTGCTAACTTGGTAGCCACTACTATTATAAATAAATTGGGATAATTATTCATTGAGCCTTAAGCTAAGGACCAATATTTTCCCATATTAATTTTAAGGAGTGTTGTACCAGATAGATACTCTATTAACCACAGTGTGAAATTCAGTTGTCAGCTCCTCAATTTTTTTTTTCTTTGCCTCTGTGTGCATAATGTCTGTATTTATGGTTTGGTTAAATTTCAAAATTAGGACTACAGATGAAAAAATATCTTTAAGCTAAATCTGGGATGTTTACAACATCCTTGTCTCATTAATTTGAACATTTTACAATAGTTCTACTGCAGTGAATTGTGTACAATAAAACTGAATTTCTGTAACACGTGGCCATATCATAACAGGTTCAGATTATATTAATATATCAATATTATATATTAATGAAACCAGGTGCAAGTCATGAATAGCAAGGAACACACAAGCACTATTTTTTTGTTTGTTTTTTTTTCTGTGTTCCAGAAGAGGCAATTGATGAAGAGAGCTTCGGCTACCTCGACCCCCCAACTATCACTACCTTGATCCCAAGAATAGGTGACAGGCTCAAGTTCATTAAGAAATACAATGAATTTGTAACTGATGCAGTTGCACACATAGTCACCATATCCTAAATTATAATCAAGACAAAGCGATCAACATACAGCTTTCCTCTTTTGAATGCTTGACTTTTTTAGAGTATATACAAGTAATAGGATACGTTTGCTTTAGATGTAAAGCTCAAATTCCTGGGGGTGTGAAAAGTCTTTTTATTCATTTACGTGCAGTACACCATGTTAATCATGCTGCAAACTACTTTCAGTGTTGTGAACTTGGCTGTGGTAGAACATTTAGCTACATGCGATCATTTAGAAGACACTTACAGCAGCATGAAAATGTTGAGGATGTGCCTCCTGTACTCGCTCAAGATCCAGTCCAGCCAGAATTCATTAATGCTGAAGACCAGCCAGCAGAGGAAGTTGAGGAGTGGGATGAGATTGAGCCAGAGGGTATTACAGATCGAGTAGCTACGTTCCTGGCTTGATTGAGGTCTGTTCCTTCACAAACCTGGTCTGGCATTCATTTCTTAGTTGAACAGACCTCTAGTTTAGTTTCTGACATTGTGGGTGGACTACAGTCAAAGACCATGGCAATTTTCAGTCGTTTAGGACATGATCAAAGGCCAGAGGTACAACAACTCATGTTGGAGTTCCAAGACTGTGCTGAGCCCTTCCGAGATCTGGAAACTGAATATAAACAAATGCAATATTTTGTGAAGTCTGGAGGGTTCATTGAACCTGTCGAGGAAAATTTTCCTGGGGATTCTTATGTCCAGAAAAGGGACTCTGCCACTGGCACTGTCAAACAAGTCGCGGTTCTTGACTTTTTTCAACGTATTCCTCTTAAACTTCTTTTGGAAAAGGTCCTTCAAATGCCTGGCGTCTTACAGACAATCCTTGATTGGCAGCAAAGAAAAGATGGTGGAGTTCTTAAGGATGTCTTTGATGGGGAGTACTGCAAAGCGCGTCCACTCTTCATGAAAGAGACTTCTATCCCACTTCTTCTTTACAATGATGACTGTGAAACAATCAACCCCCTTGGATCGAAGACTGGAACACACAAGCTAGGCTTTATTTACTTTCAAATCAAGAGTCTACCACCAGATCTGCTCTCCAGTTTAAGGTCCCACTTCCTGCTTGAAGTATACAAGTCAGATGATGCCAAAACATATGGCATTGATGCTGTTCTGCGCCCCATTGTTGAAGAGCTGCAGTTGCTAGAGAAAGAAGGCCTCCCTCTTCAGACCCCTACGTTTCAAGGTGTTGTGAAGTTCTCTGTTCTGCAAGTAGTCGGGGATAATTTGGGCTTAAATTCCATCCTTGGTTACTCTGAAAGTTTCGCAGCTAACCATATGTGCCTTTGGTGCAAAGTGCATAAACAAGTCTCAGCGCAGCAGACATTGGAAGATCCAGCACAACTGCGTAATGTTCACACCCATCATGCAGATCTGCAACTTGCAAGCATTTCTCAAACAGGGTTGAAGAGAAACAGCGAGCTAAACAATCTTTCTTTTTATCATATCACTGACAATGTTGCACCAGACATTATGCATGACATTTTAGAAGGAGTAGGGCCTTACGATATGAAACTCGTCTTGAACACTGTCAACACACTGATTGAGCAAAAACATGTCACACTTGACCAGATAAACTACAGGATCACAAGCTTTGATTACGGCTTTTGTGACAAGGCTAACAAGCCCTCTGTCATTACCAAAAATGACTTGAGAAACCCTGAGGCATCTATGCAACAGTCAGCAGCTCAAATGTGGTGCCTTATTAGGCTACTGCCAACCATGATTGGTGACCTGATCCCCGAGGGAAACAAGGAATGGGAGCTTCTCCTGATCTTGCTGCTGTGCATGGAGTTCATTTTCTCTCCCTCTATTACTGTCGCTGGAACACTGTTTTTGGCCAAGATCATTGAGGAGCATCACTCACTCTTCCTTGAACTTTTTCCAAATTTACACTTGCGTCCCAAGCACCACTTCATGGTTCATTATCCAAAAGCTATCAGAAAACTAGGACCCTTGGTGCATTTTTGGTCAATGCGATTTGAAGCAAAACACAACTTCTTCAAACGTGTCAGTCACATCACATGCAATGTTCGCAATATTTGTAAGACAATGGCGTATCGCCATCAGGTGCAACTTTGTTATAACTTGCGCTCTGGCACTTTGTTGAGTCACAATACAGAGGTTGGCCCAGGACCAAGCATCTTTCTTTCAACCATTGATGGATTTAAAGAAATCCAAAAAGATCTTTCAGATTTCCCTGCCTTCAGTGAGATTCTTGTGCCATCTTGGGTGACCTTCAAGGGCACAAAATACAGACCAGGCATGACGGTGTTCCTCTCTTATGACCCTGATGGTGAACCCCAGTTTGGCCTCATAAAGTCCATCATACTTCTTGGTCAGATGACGAACACTCCAACAACCAAGTTTGTTGTACAGGGGTGGGAAACACAAGGTTTTGAAAGGCATTTTCATGCCTACAGTGTGATCCAGACGCAAACTTTGGTAGCTGTCGATCCAAGTGAACTGGTTGACCATCACCCGTTACATGCTGTAAAACCATACAAAGATCATTCTGACTGTTTATACATTTCTCTTCGCTACAGAGTATTCTAGGAGGTGGGTTGGGGGGGGGGGGTTCAGGGGGTTTTCAGAGGGTTTTCAGTGGGGGGTGGTTTCAGAGGGGGGTGGTTTCAGATCTGCCCTGATGCTTTAATACTGCTTATATTTAACTCCGGGCCAACCTCCAGAGCAGACTTCTATTGACACCCTGCAGGACCACACCTTTGCTTATTACTGCAGAAATCTTTTACTAGATTTGATCAGGGATGTGGTAGGCTGCATAGAAGTTGAAGTGTTAAAGCTTTATCAACTCATAAACTTAGCTTAAAGCTGCCAAGAATTGCCCTGCACAGGTTGGGCAAATGGTGTGCTCACAAGCCACACCCTCAGGACCCCAATTGCCAGCCTCATCAAATGACCTCCATGAGATGACTGCACCTGCACCCACAGAGGTGACTGCAATTGCAACCCCTGAGATGACTGCACCTCCGAGCACAATCGTGCTGCAGACAGTTCCCACATTTGTAAATAATCTCTAAATAAATGACCTTTGTGTTGGTGTCCTCTCTAGCACTGAAGCTGGACAATAGCAATGCATGTAGTTTATTTGCCTTTTTTATCCGTATTCTTTCAGGATATCCGCACTGTCCTTTCCAACGTTCTTGAGGGCAGGGCCATTGTTCAGAGCCTGGACACGGAGCAGTTGATAACGATTAAACAGAGGCGTGCCATGGTCAGAATTTTGGTGTCCCATCTGATAGAAAAGTGCAGAGAAACGTGAGTAAAATCTAATGAAGGTTGTTGTGTTTCTGTCCTGACCTTGAGATGTCATGTGTTTGATTCCTGACCAAATAATACCATAGATTTTTAAAAAGGGCACCTGATATGGCCCTGCTCTGGTTCAGAATAAATGGCAGGATTTTTAGAAGAAGTCCAACTTTTAACTTGTTCTCCAAGCTGTCTGATGCAACATACACAGGAATTCAGCTCCTGGCCAAAGACTGTATGTGTGTGTGTGTGTGAGAGAGAATCTGTGAATGCAATGCTTTAGGTATAGTTTCAGAAATGTTAAACCGTGATACCAGTGAAATAATTTTTTTCAGAAAGCTGATTACAAAAAAGTGAAGGTCAATATAATAGACCATTCACCATTTTAAATAATGCTACTTGTTGTCTTAAGATAACTGTAAATGCAATTTCACTACATGTATAAGTGACAAATAAAGGAAATCATTCATGTAGTTAGTTTTTCACAGTGTGACAACTAATTATATTATTTGTATGTGTTTGGCATTTTCAGACCATCAGCTGTGACAAAAACTGCCTTGGCTTCAGCTTTAATAAATTCTTTCCCCTGCTTAAAAGATGCAAGTGCCAGTGGTTTTGTGAGTATTTTGGGTGGCATTAAACCAAATGCATCCTAAAAGATTTTTTGTAATTTAAATGAAATGTTCAGGGACAAGTAGACGTTTAGGCTCATTGACTTAAATGGATATTTTTTAATCTTGTAAAGATACGTGGTATACCCAGGGGCGCTCCAAGTACCCAGCCACTGGGTTTCTAGAGGAGAGGCTCAGTAACATAAGAAAGCGACTGCGGAGGTCAGACGGGCCCAGGCCACAGACATCTCCGTCTCCCTCTGTGCCAAGGACGAAAGTAATACCAGGTAATACAATGTACGTGCCTGATCCTACCTTAGTGAGAGATCTTTTTCTGTGACAGTTGGTCCTTTCAGCTCTGATCCTGCTCCTCTTCTCTGTGGGGTTCCTCAAGGTTCAGTGCTGGCACCGACACTGTTTGCTATTTACATGCTCTCTCTAGATCATCTCATCAGCACTTTCCCGGGTGTCTCTTATCAGTGCTATGCTGATGACATCAAGCTTCATTTCTCCTTCAATCCTGAGAACATACAAAGCCTCAGCATCCTGCTGGAATGTCTGGCTGCCATTGAGGGCTGGATGTCCAAGAACCCCCATGCAACTCAATGCAGCTAAGACTGAGGTGTTGATTTTTGCTCCTGACAGTGTAGCAGCCAGGGTTCAGGAACATCTGGGCCCTCGAAAGGACAACGTCCAACCCAGTGTTTGGAACCTTGGTGTGCACTTTGACCAGTCGATGCATCTTGATCAACATATCAAGGCTCTTTGTATAAACAGCTTTTTCCACCTGAGGAACATCTCCAAGCTGCGGTCGATCGTTTCCCACCAGGAGCTGGAGATGGCTGTTGATGTATTTGTCTCTTCCAGGGCTGACTGCTGCAGCTCTCTCTACACTTGTCTTAACCATTCTTCTCTCCACCGTCTGCAGCTGGTCCAGAATGCAGCAGCCAAACTGCTGACCAGGTCTAAGAAGTCTTGTCACATGACTCCCATCCTCGCTGACCTGCACTGGCTTCCTGTTTCCTTTAGAATCCAGTACAGGTTGCTGCTAATCACCTATAAGGCCCTCAATGGACTGGCTCCCAGCTATATTTGGGACCTCCTACATGACTTCACCCCCAGCCGCTCCCTTAGATCCTCTAACCAGGGGCTCCTGGCAGTACCGTGGGCATGGTTAAGGACTAAGGGTGGGGGGGCATTGGAGGTTGTGGCCTAGTAAAGTCTATGTAGGGGAAACACTTAACATCACCGGGGACACATTGTATAATGTAATATAAATGTTTCTTGAATTTTATATTTTACAGCCTCTGCCATTTTGGAGGAGCGAGCGGTGCAGTGTACGGAGTGGCTGAAAAATAACACCCAGCCCCTCGCCCAGGTGGATGCATACATGGCGGATACTTGCACCTTCAGGGCGGCCTGGATACGGGCCGACCATTCAAAGACCATCGATGAGGTTCTGGCTGAGTTCCCCAGACTTCTGACCCCAGGCATGGTATGTCAAACCTCAGGGGGAGCGACACTTACGCACAGTAAGCTTTTCACATAGTTATTTATAAAATATTGTAAACACCTCGTATCATTTTCATTTCTCTTCACACATTCATTTCTCTGTATTCAAACTGCCATTTATTCATTAAAAGTATATACAAAGCAGCCTGCCACTCCTCTGAAGTAGACGAGCTAGTACATATTTATTCCTGTGCCCATTATCTAATGCAGTGGTTCCCAACCTTTTTTGTCTTGTGTACCCCTTGAGCCTTTTTGTCACACCATGAGTACCCCTTCACTCATCGGTGTTCATGATTCTCCAAAAGTAGAACATAACACAACTGAATATGCAACGCAAATCATTTTATTTCATCTTCTTAAATTGAACATTTAATATTCAGGCATTGTCTTCTTATTTAACTCAAATTAAACATAAAATGATGTTGCCTTCAAGGCAATAAAAATTATAAATATAAGAAACAATATTATAGTAAACATTTGTATTGTTAATACTGTATTATTAATACTAATAGATTATTATTATATTGTTATTAAAGAGAAATAATAAAGTTGAAATTAGAAAAAATAAGAATAAATAAAAATAAGTAATATAAATAAATACAAAACAAATAATTAACCTGCCTTTGTTATATATAACTTTTATGACATTTACCACAAAAGGAGCTTCTTTGAATATGTCCCCTTTAAACAGGCATTTAAACTTTAAATATAAGGAACAAAACACTTAACAAGAATACTATTTAAACTCACAGTATCAGTTGTACTTTCTTTTCTTCAGTGACTTCAGTATTTTGTTTTCTTTAGTCTGAGAGATGACTGCTTTTCAGTCCTCTGAGCTTTACTGAGACACTTGAGCTTGCTTGTCTTTCATAAGCTTTGATAGTTCTGGGGGCAGTGTGGAAACAGCTGTTATCGGGCTGTTCTCCACATCCAGTCTATTCCTCTACTTGGTTTTAATGTGTGTCAAAGCGGAGAAGGTCACCTAACACATAAGTAGAACCAAAATGTAAAAGCTCAATCAGTACATGTTTTCCCAGCTCTGGATACTCCTTCTCCACATCACACCAGAACTCAGTCAATTTCTTCTCAGTATGTATCATTTTCAGTCCCTGATCAGATGATAAATCCATCAGATGCTCCTGCAGCCTTGCAGGAAGGTTGTTGCAGTTCTCACTCACAATAAATGGGTTCCTCACACAATCCAGTCTTTCTGACTTTTCTTCAGTGTCATGAAAATACAGAGTTTGGACAGATCTGCTTGCACCAGTTTGACCACTGGAGCCCTGGCAACATCAGTGCTGGCAAGATGGGAATCAAGTAGTGGGAAACAGCTGACGTCTCCCTCATCACAGTTCTTCTCCCATAGTTTGAGCTTTTTTGTGAATCCTTTAACTATGTCATACATTTACAGGATGTGTGACTCCTTTCCCTGAAGCGACAGGTTGAGCTCGTTAAGTTTGGTAAACACATCAGCGAGATACGCCAGGCGCGTCACCCACTCAGCATCCTCGAACACCGCAGCAAGAGGATGCAGATGCTTTGTCAGAAACACAGAAACTTCTCTGCGCAGTTCATAAAGTCTCAGTAGTGTTTTCCCATGAGACAGCCAGCGGACGTCCGTGTGAAGCAATAGCTGGTCGTGCTCTGTGCCACTCTCATGACAAAGACTTTCAAACAGTCTGTGATTCAGTGGCCGGGATTGGATGAAATTTATCACCTTCACAGCATCATCCATAACAGCGCTTAAATCAGGGCTCATTCGCTTACTTGCCAGTGCTTCGTTGTGAATAATACAATGCATGCATTTAATGTCGGGATTCACCTTTTTTACGTGTCCAAAAAGTCCCTTCACACTTCCCGTCATTGCAGCTGCGCCATCAGTACAGATGTGACTGCAGGTTTTCCACTGTAGATCGTGTTCTTTGAAAAAGCTGTCTATAATCTGGAACATTTCTTCCCCGGTTGTCTTTCCTGGCAGCTTTTTGCAAAACAAAATATGCTTGTTTATGTCCTAATTTCAGCCATAACCACTGCTGCAGGAAGAATGAGCTCTTCAACAATGGAGTGAGGCTTTTTTGATTTCACCATGAGCAGAGATACGGCGTAGGATGCCTCCAGTGCTTTGCTTGACACACTTGTGGCTTTTGTCATTACAGTCTGTCTTGATTTAAATTCCGACAGCTTACGTTTGAAAAATTCCTCAGTTTTACCGACACTTTCCGAGTGTTTGGTGCTCTGGTGTCGCTATAAATGGGCTGGCTTCATGGAGTTATTTGCCAGGACTTCACCGCAAAAGTAGCACTGAGGTAACGGTGGGTCCGCAGACGTCGAAGTGAATCCATATAAAATATAGTTTTCACTATACTGCTTTGGTTTAGGTTTGGAATCTTTCTTGCGTTTGTCGGCGGCTCTTTTCCCCCTCCTGGATCCACAGCAACTTGACGTTTCAGCCATTTATCCATGTTTACCTGCAGGTAAACAGGTTCCCGCTGTTTGATTTTGGTATGGCTGTGCCACAGGCTATTGTCTCCCCAGGGAAACAAGTCATAGCGCACACGTAACAGTTTATTGATGGACTTAAGAAATGACTACGAATATTTTTTATTATCGTGGAAATAAATTCTTAATTTTTCCACGTACCCCCTGCAATGTGCTCACGTACCCCTAGGGGTACACTTACCCCTGGTTGGGAAACACTGATCTAATGCATTGTTACAAGTCTAAAGTTAAAATTCAAAAATGCTAAAGCTTGGCATTGCCTCCAAGTTTACTTTTATTAACTAAG
Source organism: Aulostomus chinensis (assembly GCF_037954235.1). NCBI lineage: Eukaryota > Metazoa > Chordata > Actinopteri > Syngnathiformes > Aulostomidae > Aulostomus > Aulostomus chinensis. Next base: position 14,867,340 of record NC_141329.1, on the reverse strand, counting down.
CATCTTTTTAAATATTCAAGCGCAGCCATTTTTTTTTTTTTAATCAGCCCAAATTAGTCAATATTTTTTGTCTTCCATTTAAAAGTTGATTACTTTTTGGTCAGGAAAATATTTTTTTTTGTTACGGACAAGGAATATGTGAGTATATTGACATATTGTTTAAATGACCTTGTTTCTCAATTTGTCTCCATCTTTTAGATTGCACAGGACTTTGCTATCCTTCACGTTGAGGCTGCCCCAAAGCTGTTTGAGAAGTGGGTTCCTCCTTATGGAGACAAGATAATAAGTCTTGTCAAACGTGAAGGGAAACTCACCAATGCGGATGAACGGAGAGCTCAGGGTAAATTTATATGTTGTGCAAATATCTTATTTTATACCATGATTTTCTTGTAGCGGGCTGCACGGTGGTGCAGTGGTTAGCACTGTGGCCTCACAGAAAGAAGGTTCTGGGTTCGAGTCCCGGCTCAGGCACGGGAACTTTCTGTGTGGAGTTTGCATGTTCTCTCCGGGTACTCCGGCTTCCTCCCACAGTCCAAAAACATGCAACTGGGGACTAGGCTGATTGAATACTCTAAATTGACCGTAGGTATGAATGTGAGTGTGAATGGTTGTTCGTCTCTCTATGTTGGCCCTGCGATGGACTGGCGACCTGTCCAGGGTGTACCCCGCCTCTCGCCCGTTGACGCTGGGATAGGCTCCAGCCCCCCCGCGACCCTTAATGTGTAGGAATAAGCGGAAGATGACGATGGATGGATGGATGGATTTTCTTGTAACCTAATGACACTTAAAATTTTAACTTAACTTACAAAAACACTCAAACGTGAAAGTCACCTGTGTAAACTACAGAAGAAAGGAAGAAGACAGAGGGGGATGCTCAAAGAGGATTGTTACATGCAAGTTAGCTTGATGGGATTTGGTTCTAATTATAGATGGATATGGATGGCAATTGCTACCAATTTGGAAGGCATTTTGACTTTTTTTTTTTGGTATTACAGCTATTCAAGTCTATATTGACGCCCATAATTGTTCTACAGATGCCAAGGGGGAAGTAGCCTTGTCGCTTCTGCCAACCATGCTCCCTCCGCCAGTGTATAAAAAAGGCAGACGACTGGTCCGGGCCAGCATTGATGAATCAAGAAGAGCATTCATGGATGTGCAACCTGTAAGTAATTCACCTTTGAGCATGAATCCAAACATAAATTCATTTCGAAACAACCCCAGTTGTTTTAAAAAGTTGGAAGGAAACATCCATCTTTATATAACAAAGGGCATGGTGAAAACGTTATATCCTTGGAATGAGTGCAACGTTAGATAATGTTACTCATTTCACAAAGCACAATTCTTAAAAGTTATCACTCACATAAGACTGCACATTTCGCATGATGTCATTGTTACAACAGATATATATATATATATATATATATATATATATATATATATATATATATTGCTTATTAAATAAGTCATGTGGATGAATCTTTGTTATTTACACTTATTAAAGTGCCTTGTGAAAGTATTCGTACCCCTTGAACTTATATGCCATTTGTCGCACAAACTTAAATATTTTTCATCGGGGTTTTCAGTGATAAACACAAGGTAACACACATTTGAGAAGTGAAACAAAAATGACATGATAGTCAGTCCTCTGATACAGAGGGGGCTAAATACTTTGTTGAATCATCTTTAACTGCAGTTACATCTAAAAGTATTCTGGGGTGCATCTCTACCAACTTTGCATGGATACACACTGCATTTTTTGTCCATTCTTCTTTGCAAAACAAAACATCTGTAAAAAGCAGGTGCTGCCACCACCATGTTTCACACTGTGGATGGTGGGTCCAGGTTCATGGTGGTGGCAGCACCGTGTTGCGGGGGCTTTTCTCCAGCAGGGACAGGGAAGCTGCTCAGAGTTGATGGGAGAATGCATGGAGCTAAATATGAATCCTGAATCCTACTGAGTATCTTGAGCAAGATTTGAAAACTGCTGTTCACAGATGCTCTCCAATCTGACAGTGAGTAGATTGCTTTGCCCCAGTAGAGATACTTACCTTTTTAGGGCCTGAGCCAGAAGGTACTTCTGGCGAAGACCTTCTGGCGAAGACCCTATTATGTTTGCTCAGCAGAGCAACACATTAGCAGCACTAAAAACACTAAAAACACACACAGTGTCCCAGCCCCCCCCCCCCCCCCCAACACCCATGAGGCAACTGGGTCAGACGGCCCGGAGCCAGTTTTCAAATACACACCCATTCAAAACCTGGTATTATACTGTTCTTGCTCTCAATGAGTGCGCGCTATATGCGCACCATGCGCATAATGCGCATAACGCGCATAACGCGCATGATCTAATTTGACCCCCTGAACATGCATGAAATTTGCTGAAATTCGGCACAATTGACCGGTCTGGCTAAACATTCACTAATCACAAATCAAAACACCACAAAAGTCTATAGCGCCACCTAGGGAGCCACACAAAAAAAAAGATAATTTTTTATAATTTCGAGCACTATAACTCCTCACACGAAACTTCTACAAACATGGGACCAACACCATTGCACTCATCTCATCAAGACCAACAATTCAAACACTCTGACCCCTCATCTATCTACAACACAATGTCCACAAATTGGACAAAACTGTCAAACTCTGGACTTTTTTTACTCCCCGAACAAAATCTATCTCCTCCTAAACCGTAAATGGCTTCCAAACTTTCACACATTAATCACACAACTGTGCTCTTTAAAAATCTTTAAAGGTTAATATACTACGCGCTCGGTTCCCATTTTATAAGCCGTCAAAGTGGGGGAGACACTTTTCGCCTTACAATGGAAGTCTATGGGGAGAGCGTGTCCTCTCAGGGTACATACTGTCAAACAAATGCTTGCCACATCTACACCATACATCCCACAGCTTTTAAAAACACATCACTGTATTCCTGACAAAAATCCCTACAAAAATATGGTATTATGTGTGACTTTGGACCAACGCATGCCGAGTTATTCAGCTTTTACACACTACATTTCTCTTAATCCTCTTCTCTCTCCACTCTAGCACAGATCAAAGACAGAGCAGCGGGGGAGGGGTTCTTAAAGGGCCAGCTGGAAGCTCTGCTCTCGCTCTCTGCAGCACACTGAGCCTCTGCTCTCCACTCTGACACAGATGGCAGAGAGCGAGCAGAGAAGGGAGGGGCTCTTAAAGGGCAAGCTCTCAGCTCTGCACTCACACTGGGCAGCGCACTGAGGCTTATATCTCCTAAACTACAAGGCCTAGGGTTTTGCTGATGACACCGTTGGATTCGGGCTGGTGTCAAGGACGCGGCTGTAGGCCGCGCGGGGGCTCAGGCCCTAACAGCGCTGCTTAAATGAATAAACTTACGAGCTGTGTTCATAGAAGATGTCAAGGGCCTCAAATCTGTAATAATGATGCAATAAATGTCGAAACCAAAAGGCTCTGAAACACTGCAAGAGCCAGAACACTAACTCGTCCTCTTCTTTGAGTTCACTTCTTTGGATTTATTATTCTCTGACTTGAGTTTTCTTTGCTCTTTCTTGAGTTTACGTTTAAGGCTTTTAGGGTGAAGGTTGGTTAAACCCCAAACCCTAACCCTAACCCTAATCGGGGTTAGGGTTTGGTTTTAGGGTTTTTCCCACCAACCCTAACCCTAACCCTTCCTCTTCTTTGAGTTCACTTATTATTAGGGCCTGAGCCAGAAGGTACTTCAGGCGAAGACCCCATGATGTTTGCTCGGCAGAGCAGCACATTAGCAGCACTAAAAACACTATGAACACACACTAAACAGTGTCCCAGCCCCCCCTAAACCCATGAAGCAACTCGACCAGACGGCCCGGAGCCGAATTTCACATACACACCCATTCAAAACCTGGTACTAGACTGTTCTTGCTGTCAATGAGTGCACGTAATATGCGCATTATGCCCATAACGCGCATAATCTAATTTCACCCCCTGAACATGCATGAAATTCGCTGAAATTCGGCACAATTGTCCAGTCTGGCTAAACATTCACTAATCAAAAACAAAAACACCACAAAAGTCTATAGCGCCACCTAGGGAGCCACACAACTAAAAGATAATTTTTTATAATTTGAGCGCTGTAACTCCTCCCACGAAAGTCCCACAAACATGGGACCAACAACGTTGGACTTGTCTCATCAAGACGCAAAATTCATACATTCTCACCCCTCACCTATCTACAACAGAATGTCCAAAAATTGGACAAAACTGTCAAAATCAGGACTTTTTTTACTCCTCAGACAAAATTTATCTCCTCCTAGGGCATTAATGGTATTGCTTCCAAATTTTCACACATCAATCACACAACTCTGCTCTTCAAAAATCTTTCAAAGTTTTTATATGAATTGCTCGGTATGGATTTTACAAGCCGTCAAAGTGGGGGAGACACGTTTCACGCTTACAATGGAAGTCTATGGGAAGACCGTGTCCTCTCAGGGTACATACAGTCAAACAAACGCTTCGCACATCTACACCATACATCCCACAGCTTTACAAAACACACCACTGCATTCCTGACAAAAATCCCTACAAAAATATGGTATTATGTGTCACTCTTGACCAATGTATGCCGACTTATTCAGCTTTTCCACACTACAATTCTGTTGATCCTCCTCTGCTCTCCACTCTAGCTCAGATCAAAGACAGAGAAGCGGGGGAGGGGTTCTTAAAGGGCCAGCTCTCAGCTCTGCTCACTCTCTGATCAGACTCAGGCTTCTAACTCCAAAACTACAAGGCCCAGAGATTGACCAAGACACCGCTGGATTGGGGCCAATGTCAAGGACGCGGCCACAGGCCGTGCAGGGGCTCAGGCCCTAACAACGCTGCTTGCAGCTTTAATTAGGGCCTGAGCCAGAAGGTACTTCAGGCGTAGACCCTATTATGTTTTGAAGTCAGAGAGACACGAAGTCAGCGCTAAAAGCAGTAAAAACACATACTTAGGAGCATCACAGGCCTCTAAAAACATCACAGGAGGGTCCGGGGGGGACAGGGGGGTGAGGTCTTCCATTGAAACCAATGGTGGCAAAAATTATATCTGAAATTGTTACGTTTTTCCTATTATTAGACCCTGAGCCAGTACCTGGCGAAGACCCTATTATGTTTCGAAGGCACACTCGCCACTTTAATTTGTTAAATTAAATCGTCAAGTTAATTTGACCCCCTAAACATGCTTGAAAACTCACCAAATTTGGTACGCACATCGGGTGCGGTGAAAAATTCGATAATTAAAAAAAAAGAGGCGCTCTACTCAATAGCGCCACCTACATACACAAAAAACCACGCCAACGCCTGTAGGAATGTCCTACAGACATGGGACCAACACCGTTGGACTTGTCTCATCAAGACGGATAAATCATACACTCACACCCCTGACCTAACTGTAACAGGATGTCCACAATTTGGACACGAATGTCTAATTTTGGACAATTTTGCGCCCCGAACAAAATCTATCTCCTCCTAAACCGTAAATGCCAGGGCTTCCAAACTTTCACACATTACTCTCCCAACTGTGCTGATTAAAAGTTGTACAAGGTTAATATACTACTCGCTCGGTTTGGATTTTATAAGCCCTCAAAGTGGGGGAGACACTTTTCGCCTTACAATGCAAGTCTATGGGGAGAGTGTGTCCTCTCAGGGTACATACTCTCAAACAAATGCTTCTCACATCTACACCATACAACCCACAGCTTTTAAAAACACACCACTGGATTCCTGACAAAAATCTCTACAAAATTTGATATTATGTGTGACTTTTGGCCAACGTATACCAAGTTATTCAGCTTTTACACACTACATTTCTCTTAAACCTCCACTCTCTCCACTGCAGCACAGATCAGAGACAGTGCAGCGGGGGAGGGGGTTCTTACAGGGCCAGCTGGCAGCTCTGCTCTCAGCTCTGCAGTCACACTGTGCAGCACACTGAGGCTCGTATCTCCGAAACTACAAGGCCTAGGGATTTGCTGATTACACCGTTGGATTGGGGCTGGTGTCAAGGATGCGGCCGTAGGCCGCGCGGGGGCTCTGGCCCTAACAACGCTGCTTGCAGCTTTAATTAGGGCCTGAGCCAGTACCTGGCGAAGACCCTATTATGTTTCGAAGGCACACTCGTTATTCTTTCCGGTTCCGCCGCCAAAAAAACCCTTAATTACACCCCCTGAACATGCATGCAATTCGCTGAATTTTTGCACACACGTCCGGTCTGGCGAAAATTTCGATATTCTGAAAAAAAAATTGGGACAAACCCTACAGCGCCACCTAGGGAGCCAAAACAAAAATTTAAAATTTGGAGCGCTGTAACTGCTTGCACGAATGTCCCACAGACACAGGACCAACACCGTTGCACTCGTCTCATCAAGACGAAAAATTCATAGGCTCTGACCTCTGACCTATCTACAACACAATGTCCACAAATTGGACAAAACTGTCAAAATGAGGACTTTTGCTACTCCCCGAACAAAATCTATCTCCTCCTAAACTGTATATGGCATCGCTTCCAAACTTTCACACTTTACTCTCCCAACTGTGCTCTTCAAAAATCTTTAAAGGCTAATATACTATGCGCTCGGTTCCCATTTTATAAGCCGTCAAAGTTGGGGAGACACGTTTTACGTTACAATGGAAGTCAATGGGGAGGCCGTGTCCTGTCATGGTACATACTCTCGAACAAACGCTTCTCACGTCTACACTAAAACTCACACAGCTTCACAAAACACACCACTAGATTCCTCAGAAAAATCCCTACAAAAATATGGTATTATATTGCACTTTCAAGCAACATATGCTGAGTTCTTTGCTTTTCACACACTAAAAATGTACACTTTTCAGCTGCTCTCCACTCTGCAACAGATGGCAGAGATTTGTTTACTGTAGTCATAGAAACCACAATTGGAGGGTCTCTGCCCTCATGTACATACTGTCAAACAAACACTTGTAGCTTCTAAACTAAAACACTCACACCTTCAAAAAACACACCATTGAATTCCTGAGAAAAAAACTCTACGCACTGATGTCTTTACTTTCAACTTTTGACCAACATATGCTGAGTTATGACTGTGTTTCACAGTAAAACTGCCCAAATCCTCCTCTATCTCCACTCTGACACAGATGGCAGAGAGCGAGCAGAGAAGAGAGGGGCTCTTAAAGGGCCAGCTCTCAACTCTGCACTCGCACTGTGCAGCGAGTTGAGGGTCGTATCTCCAAGGGATTTGCCGATTACACCGTTGGTTGCGGGCCGACGGTCCAGCCGCGGCTGCGCCGGGGCTCAGGCCCTAACAATGCTGCTTGCAGCTTTAATTTCTTTTATTTCTCATCATAGGTCGGAACCAACATGGTTGAATACCTTGAGCAGGTAAAGACAGTGAGATCCTGCCCCTATGTCCTCCTGCTGGAGAGTGGGACCCAGTACTCGCAAGTGTTTTCGGTCATGTCAGGGAGGACGATTGAGGCCGAAACAGCAGTTGCAGCGGTTGATACGTGTTTTAAAAGTTTTTTTGTATTTGACTTGGACTATCCAAAAGAGTGCACACCAACATGGCAATTTCTACAGAGTATAATTTTTGATTTGGAAAAAATCGTTACACCAGCGGTTGGCTTTCTTGGGAGCCAGCTGCAATCACTGGCCTCCAGATAAGTTATAGTTATAGTATAGTTATATATATATGTATAATATATATATACATATATATATATATATATATATATAGAGAGAGAGAGAGAGAGATAGATAGAGATATAGAGATATAGATAGAGATATATAGAGATATAGAGATATAGATATATAGAGAGATATTGATATATATAGAGATAGATAGAGATATAGAGAGATATAGAGATAGATATAGATATATAGAGAGATATAGATATATAGAGAGGTATAGATATATATAGAGATAGTTCCTACAATTGTTTTAAGATTGTTTTTAGATACTATTAATGTTTTTTATTAAAAGATGAAGTTACTGTCACCTTTTTTTAATACAATTTAAGAAAGTTGGTTGACTAAAATATTTTTGTACTGTAAGTTTTAAAAAATGTTTCAAAATAGTTCATGTTTACTGTTCCCTATTTTTGAAAGTTTGTTCTTTAAAATATTTTGTGAATTTTGAATTTTAATAAATATTTTGTCTTAAGTTTTGTTGTCAGAATATATTTAATCAAAAAATAATGACCATAACAATATTATAAAATTATGATAAAATATTAATTATTAGAAATTCCCAACCCAAATGATTGAGTAGAAAGAACCCAGCGGTATAGTCAAATTGAGCCTGTGGTTGGGTAATAAGAACAACCCAACTGGGTTGTATAAACAAACCAGCTGTTGGTTTAAGGAAACCAAACCAATTTGTTGGGTCAAAATAACCAAGCATGTGTTCTGTCCAATATTTAACCAGTGTTGGGTTAAAAAATAACCCATAATGGTTTGTTTTTAACCCAACATTTTTTAGAGAGTAAGCGAATAAGTCCCTATTAGGGTAAGGGTATAGGGTTAGGGTTTAGGGTTAGGGTTAGGGTTTGGTTTAGGAACTTTGGAACTGTAAGGTGTAGGAGGCTGAAAGTTGTTGCACATGGTTCTGATGGTCGGCAGAGTGATTGGTGAAATTTTCCAGTTGATTGGAGAAAAGACGGAAGAGTTATTGGCGTATAAGCCCCTATTAGGGTTAGGAACTTTGGAACCATAAGGTGTAGGAGGCTGAAATCTGGTGCATCGGGTTCTGATAGTCGGCGGAGTTATTGGTGAAATTTTCCAGTTGATTGGAGAAAAGGGGGTGGAGTTATTGGTTAAAATCCCCCTATCAGGGTTAGGGTTTAGGGTTAGGGTTTGCTACTTTGGAACCGTAAGGTGTAGGAGGCTGAAAGATGGTACACAGGGTTCTGATCATCGGTGGAGTAATTTGGTGAAATTTTCTAGTTGATATGAGAAAAGAGGGAGGAGTTATTGGCGAATATGTCCCTATTAGGGTTAGGGTTATGGTTAGGGTTAAGAACTTTAGAACCGTAAGGTGTAGGAGGCTGAAATTCGGTGCATAGGGTTCTGATGGTGGGCAGAGTGATTGGTGATATTTTCCAGTATTGGAGAGAAGGGGGTGGAGTTATTGGCGAATAAGTTCCTATTAGGGTTAGGGCTTAGGGTTAGGGTTAGGAACTTTGGAACGGTAAGGTCTAGGAGACTAAAGTTGGTGCATAGGGTTCTGATGGTCACAAAAGTGATTGGTGAAATTTTCAAGTTGATGGGAGAAATGGTGGCGGAGTTATTGGCGAATAAGCCACTATTAGAGTTAGGGTTAGGGTTAGGGTAAGGAACTCTGGAACCGTAAGGTGTAGGAGGCTGAAAGTTGGTGCATAGGTTCTGATAATCGGCGGAGTGATTGGTGAAATTTTCAGGTTGATTGGAGAAAAGGGGGTGGAGATATTGGCAAATAAGCCCCTATTAGGGTTAGGGTTAGGTTTAGGGCTAGGGTTAGGAACTTTGGAACCGCAAGGTGCAGGAAGCTAAAAGTTGGTGCATAGGGTTCTGATGGTTGGCTGAGTGATTGTTGATATTTTCCAGTTGATTGGAGAAAAGGGGGCGGAGTTATTGGCGAATAAGCCCCTATTAGGGTTAGGGTTTAGGGTTAGGGTTAGGAACTTTGGAACGGTAAGGTCTAGGAGGCTAAAGTTGGTGCATAGGGTTCTTATGGTCACAAAAGTGATTGTTGAAATTTTCAGGTTGATTGGAGAAATGGTGGCGGAGTTATTGGCGAATAAGCCCCTATTAGGGTTAGGGTTTAGGGTTAGGGTTAGGGTTAGGGTTAGGGTTAGGGTAAAGAACTCTGGAACCGTAAGATGTAGGAGGCTGAAAGTTGGTGCATAGGTTCTGATTGTCGGCGGAGTGATTGGTGAAATTTTCAGGGTTGATTGGAGAAAAGGGGGTGGAGTTATTGGCGAAAAAGCCTCTATTAGGGTTAGGGCTTAGGGTTAGGGTTAGGGTTAGGAACTTTGGAACCGTAAGATGTAGGAGGCTAAAAGTTTGTGCATAGGGTTCTGATGGTGGGCGGAGTGATTGGTGATATTTTCCAGTTGATTGGAGAAAAGGGGGTGGAGTTATTGACGAATAAGCCCCTATTAGGGTTAGGGCTTAGGGTTAGGGTTAGTGTTTGCAACTTTGGAACCGTAAGGTGTAGGAGGCTGAAAGTTGGTACACAGGGTTCTGATCATCGGTGGAGTGATTGGTGAAATTTTCTAGTTGATATGAGAAAAGAGGGCGGAGTTATTGGCGAATAAGCCCATATTAGGGTTAGGGTTTAGGGTTAGGGTTAGGGTTAGGGTTGGGGTAAGTAACTCTGGAACCGTAAGATGTTGGAGGCTGAAAGTTGGTGCATAGGTTCTGATTGTCAGCGGAGTGATTGATGAAATTTTCAGGATGATTGGATAAAAGGGGGTGGAGTTATTGGCAAATAAGCCCCTATTAGGGTTAGGGTTAGGGTAGGGTTAGGGTGAGGAACTTTGGAACGGTAAGGTCTAGGACGCTAAAGTTGGTGCATAGGGTTCTGATGGTCACATAAGTGATTGGTGAAATTTTCAGGTTGTTTGGAGAAATGGTGGCGGAGTTATTTGTTAAAATCCCCCTATTAGGGATAGGGTTTAGGGTTAGGGTTAGGGTTAGAGTTTGCAACTTTGGAACCGTAAGTTGTAGGAGGTTGAAAGTTGGTACACAGGGTTCTGATCATCGGTGGAGTGATTGGTGAAATTTTCTAGTTGATATGAGAAAAGAGGGCGGAGTTATTGGCGAATAAGCCCATATTAGGGTTAGGGTTAAGATTTAGGGCTAGGGTTTAGGGATAGGGTTAGGGTTAGCATTAGGGTTTTAAACTTTGGAACCGTAAGGTGTAGGATGCTGAAAGTTGGTGCATAGGGTTCTGATGGTCGTTGGAGTGAATGGTGAAATTTTCCAGTTGATTGGAGAAAAGGGGGCGGAGTTATTTGCGAATAAGCCCCTGTTAGGGTTAGGGTTTAGGGTTAGGGTTAGGGTTTGGAACTTTGGAACTGTAAGGTGCAGGAGGTTGTAAGTTGGTGCATCGGATTCTGATGGTCGGCGGAGTGATTGGTGAAATTGCCCAGTTGATTGGACAAAAGGGGGCGGAGTCATTGGCTAAGAAGCCCCTATTAGGGTTAGGGTTTAGGGTTACGGTTAGGGTTTGGAACTTTGGAACCGTAAGGTGTAGAAGGATGAAAGCTGGTGCATAGGTTTCTTGTGGTCGGCGGAGTGATTGGTGAAATTTTCCATTTGATTGGAGTAAAGGGGGCGGAGTTATTGGCGAAAATGCCCCTATTAGGGTTAGGGTTTAGGGTTAGGGTTAGGGTTAGGGTTTGGAACTTTGGAACCGTAAGGTGTAGGAGGCTGAAAGTTCGTACACAGGGTTCTGATTGTCGGCGGAGTGATTCGTGAAATTTTCCAGTTTATTGGAAAAAAGACGGAAGAGTTATTGGCGTATAAGCCCTTATTAGGGTTAGGAACTTTGGAACCATAAGGTGTAGGAGGCTGAAATCTGGTGCATCAGGTTCTGATAGTCGGCGGAGTTAAGGGTGAAATTTTCCAGTTGATATGAGAAAAGAGGGCGGAGTTATTGGTGAATAAGCCCGTATTAGGGTTAGGGTTTAGGGTTAGGGTTAGGGTTTGGAACTTTGGAACCGTAAGGTGTAGGAGGCTGAGAGTTAGTGCACATGGTTCTGATGGTCGGTGGAGTGATTGGTGAAATTTTCCAGTTGATTGGAAAAAGGGGGCGGAGTTATTGGCGAATAAGCCCCTACTAGGGTTAGGGTTTAGAATTAGAGTTAAGGTTAGAATTAGGGTTTGGAACTTTGGAACCGTAAGGTGTAGGAGGCTGAGAGTTGGTGCACATGGTTCTGATGATCGGTGGAGTGATTGGTGAAATTTTCAAGTTGATTGGAAAAAAGGGGGTGGAGTTATTGGCGTATAAGCCCCTATTAGGGTTAGGGTTTAGAGTTCGGGTTAGGGTTAGGGTTAGGGTTTGGAACTTTGGAACCGTAAGGTTTCGCGGGCTGAAAGTTGCTGCACAGGGTTCTGATGGTTGGTGGAGTGAGTGGTGAAATTTTCCAGTCTATTGGAAAAAAGGGGGCGGACTTATTGGCGAATAAGCCCCTATTAGGGTTAGGGTTTAGGGTTAGGGTTAGGGTTTGGAACTTTGGAACCGTAAGGTGTAGGAGGCTGAAAGGTGGTGCAAATGGTTCTGATGGTCGGTGGAGTGATTGTTGAAATTTTCCAGTTGATTGGAGAAAAGGGGGCGGAGTTATTGGCGAGAATGCCCCTATTAGGGTTCGGGTTTAGGGTTAGGGTTAGGGTTAGGGTTTACAACTTTTGAACCGTAAGGTGTAGGAGGCTGAAAGTTGTTGCATAGGGTTCTGATCATCGGTGTAGAGATTGGTGAAATTTAGGGTTTAAAAAACCATAGACGTTTAAATTTAGAGTTTAGGGTTAGGGTTAGGGTTTGGAACTTTGGAACCGTAAGGCGTAGGAGGCTTAAAGCTGGTGCATAGGGTTCTGATGGTCGGCGGAGTGATAGGTGTATATTTCCAGTTGATTGGAGAAAAGGGGGCAGAGTTATTCGCGAATAAGCCCCTATTAGGGTTAGGGTTTAGGATTAGGGTTTGGAACTTTGGAACTTTGGAACCGTAAAAAGGGGGCGGAGTTATTGGCATATAAGCCCCTATAAGGGTTAGGTACTTTGGAACCATAAAGTGTAGGAGGCTGAAAGCTTGTGCATAGGGTTCTGATGGTCGGCGGATCGATTGGTGAAATTTTCCAGTTGATTGGAGCAAAGGGGGCGGAGTTATTGGCGAAAATGCCCCTTTTAGGGTTCGGGTTTAGGGTTAGGGTTAGGTTTAGAGTTTACAACTTTTGAACCGTAAGTTGTAGGAGGCTGAAAGTTGTTGCATAGGGTTCTGATCATCGGTGTAGAGATCGGTGAAATTTTCCAGTTGATATGAGAAAAGAGGGCGGAGTTATTGGTGAATAAGCCCCTATTAGGGTTAGGGTTTAGGGTTAGGGTTAGGGTTAGGGTTTGGATCTTTGGAACCGTAAGGTGTAGGAGGTTGAAAGTTGGTACACAGGATTCTGATTGTTGGCGGACTTATTGGTGAAATTTTCCAGTTGATATGAGAAAAGAGTGCGTAGTTATTGGTGAATATGCCCCTATAAGGGTTAGGGTTTAGGGTTAGGGTTAGGGTTTGGAACTTTGGAACTGTAAGGTGTAGGAGGCTGAAATTTGATGCATAGGGGTCCTATGGTGGTCGGAATTATTGGTGAAATTTTCGTGTTGATTGGAGAAAAGGGGGCGGAGTTATTCGCGAAAAGCCCCTATTAGGGTTAGGGTTTAGGGTTAGGGTTAGGGTTTGGAACTTTGATAGGTGTATATTTCCAGTTGATTGGAGAAAGGAGGGCGGAGTTATTGGTGAATAAGCCCCTTTTAGGGTTAGGGTTTAGGGTTAGGGTTAGGGTTTGGAACTTTGGAACCGTAAGGTGTAGGAGGCTGAAAGTTGGTGCACATGGTTCTGATGGTCGGTGGAGTGATTGGTGAAATTTTCCAGTTGATTGGAAAAAAGGGGGCGGAGTTATTGGCGAATAAGCCCCTATAAGGGTTGGGGTTTAGAATTTGAGTTAGGGTTAGGGTTAGGGTTTGGAACTTTGGAACTGTAAGGTGTAGGAGGCTGAAATTTGATGCATAGGGGTCCTATGGTGGTCGGAATTATTGGTGAAATTTTCGTGTTGATTGGAGAAAAGGGGGCGGAGTTATTCGCGAAAAAGCACCTATTAGGGTTAGGGTTTAGGGTTAGGGTTAGGGTTTGGAACTTTGGAACCGTAAGGTGTAGGAGGCTGAACCTTGGTGCACATGGTTCTGATGGTCGGTGGAGTGATTGGTGAAATTTTCCAGTTGATTGGAAAAAAGGGGGCGGAGTTATTGGCGAATAAGCCCCTATAAGGGTTGGGGTTTAGAATTTGAGTTAGGGTTAGGGTTAGGCTTTGGAACTTTGGAACTGTAAGGTGTAGGAGGCTGAAATTTGATGCATAGGGGTCCTATGGTGTTCGGAATTATTGGTGAAATTTTCGTGTTGATTGGAGAAACGGGGGCGGAGCTATTTGCAAAAATTCCCCTTTTAGGGTTCGGGTTTAGGGTTAGGGTTAGGGTTAGAGTTTACAACTTTTGAACCGTAAGTTGTAGGAGGCTGAAAGTTGTAGCATAGGGTTCTGATCATCGGTGTAGAGATTGGTGAAATTTTCCAGTTGATATGAGAAAAGAGGGCGGAGTTATTGGTGAATATGCCCCTATTAGGGTTAGGGTTTAGGGTTAGGGTTAGGGTTTGGAACTTTGGAACCGTAAGGTGTAGGAGGCTGAAAGTTGGTGCATAGGGTTCTGATGGTCGGTGGAGTGATTGGTGAAATTTTCCAGTTGATTGGAGAAAAGAGGGCGGAGTTATTGGTGAATAAGCCCCTTTTAGGGTTAGGGTTTAGGGTTAGGGTTAGTGTTTGGAACTTTGGAACCGTAAGGTGTAGGAGGCTGAAAGTTGGTGCACATGGTTCTGATGGTCGGTGGAGTGAATGGTGAAATTTTCCAGTTGATTGGAAAAAAGGGGGCGGAGTTATTGGCGAATAAGCCCCTTTTAGGTTTAGGGTTTAGGGTTAGGGTTAGGGTTTGGAACTTTGGAACCGTAATGTGTAGGAGGCTGAAAGTTGGAGCACATGGTTCTGATTGTCGGCGGAGTGATTGGTGAAATTTTCCAGTTGATTGGAGAAAAGGGGGCGGAGTTATTCGCGAAAAAGCCCCTATTAGGGTTAGGGTTTAGGGTTAGGGTTAGGGTTTGGAACTTTGGAACCGTAAGGTGTAGGAGGCTGAAAGTTGGTGCACATGGTTCTGATGGTCGGTGGAGTGATTGGTGAAATTTTCCAGTTGATTGGAAAAAAGGGGGCGGATTTATTGGCGAATAAGCCCCTATAAGGGTTGGGGTTTAGAATTTGAGTTAGGGTTAGGGTTAGGCTTTGGAACTTTGGAACTATAAGGTGTAGGAGGCTGAAATTTGATGCATAGGGGTCCTATGGTGGTCGGAATTATTGGTGAAATTTTCGTGTTGATTGGAGAAAAGGGGGCGGAGCTATTTGCAAAAATTCCCCTTTTAGCGTTAGGGTTTAGGGTTAGGGTTAGGGTTAGAGTTTGGAACTTTGGAACCGTAAGGTGTAGGAGGCTGAAAGTTGTTGCATAGGGTTCTGATCATGGGTGGAGTGATTGGTGAAATTTTCCATTTTATATGAGAAAAGAAGTAGGAGTTATTTGCAAATGAGCCCCTATTAGGGTAAGGGTTTAGGATTAGGGTTAGGATTAGGGTTAGAGTTTGGAACTTTGGAACCGTAAGGTGTAGGAGGCTGAAAGTTGGTGCATAGGGTTCTGATGGTCGGTGGAGTGATTGGTGAAATTTTCCAGTTGATTGGAGAAAAGAGGGCGGAGTTATTGGTGAATAAGCCCCTTTTAGGGTTAGGGTTTAGGGTTAGGGTTAGGATTAGGGTTTTGAACTTTGGAACCGTAAGGTGTAGGAGGCTGAAAGTTGGTGCACATGGTTCTGATGGTCGGTGGAGTGATTGGTGAAATTTTCCAGTTGATTGGAAAAAAGGGGGCGGAGTTATTGGCGAATAAGCCCCTATAAGGGTTGGGGTTTAGAATTTGAGTTAGGGTTAGGGTTAGGCTTTGGAACTTTGGAACTGTAAGGTGTAGGAGGCTGAAATTTGATGCATAGGGGTCCTATGGTGGTCGGAATTATTGGTGAAATTTTTGTGTTGATTGGAGAAACGGGGGCGGAGCTATTTGCAAAAATTCCCCTTTTAGCGTTAGAGTTTAGGGTTAGGGTTAGGGTTAGTGTTTGGAACTTTGGAACTGTAAGGTGTAGGAGGCTGAAATTTGATGCATAGGGGTCCTATGGTGTTTGGAATTATTGGTGAAATTTTCGTGTTGATTGGAGAAACGGGGGCGGAGCTATTTGCAAAAATTCCCCTTTTAGGGTTAGAGTTTAGGGTTTAGGGTTAGGGTTAGGGTTTGGAACTTTGGAACCGTAAGGTGTAGGAGGCTGAAAGTTGGTGCACATGGTTCTGATGGTCGGTGGAGTGATTGGTGAAATTTTCCAGTTGATTGGAAAAAAGGGGGCGGAGTTATTGGCGAATAAGCCCCTTTTAGGTTTAGGGTTTAGGGTTAGGGTTAGGGTTTGGAACTTTGGAACCGTAATGTGTAGGAGGCTGAAAGTTGGTGCACATGGTTCTGATGGTCGGCGGAGTGATTGGTGAAATTTTCCAGTTGATTGGAGAAAAGGGGGCGGAGTTATTCGCGAAAAAGCCCCTATTAGGGTTAGGGTTTAGGGTTAGGGTTAGGGTTAGGGTTAGGCTTTGGAACTTTGGAACTATAAGGTGTAGGAGGCTGAAATTTGATGCATAGGGGTCCTATGGTGGTCGGAATTATTGGTGAAATTTTCGTGTTGATTGGAGAAAAGGGGGCGGAGGTATTTGCAAAAATTCCCCTTTTAGCGTTAGGGTTTAGGGTTAGGGTTAGGGTTTGGAACTTTGGAACCGTAATGTGTAGGAGGCTGAAAGTTGGTGCACATGGTTCTGATGGTCGGCGGAGTGATTGGTGAAATTTTCCAGTTGATTGGAGAAAAGGGGGCGGAGTTATTCGCGAAAAAGCCCCTATTAGGGTTAGGGTTTAGGGTTAGGGTTAGGGTTTGGAACTTTGGAACCGTAAGGTGTAGGAGGCTGAAAGTTGGTGCATAGGGTTCTGATGGTCGGTGGAGTGATTGGTGAAATTTTCCAGTTGATTGGAGAAAAGAGTGCGGAGTTATTGGTGAATAAGCCCCTTTTAGGGTTAGGGTTTAGGGTTAGGGTTAGGGTTTGGAACTTTGGAAACGTAAGGTGTAGGAGGCTGAAAGTTGGTGCACATGGTTCTGATGGTCGGTGGAGTGATTGGTGAAATTTTCCAGTTGATTGGAAAAAAGGGGGCGGATTTATTGGCGAATAAGCCCCTATAAGGGTTGGGGTTTAGAATTTGAGTTAGGGTTAGGGTCAGGCTTTGGAACTTTGGAATTATAAGGTGTAGGAGGCTGAAATTTGATGCATAGGGGTCCTATGGTGGTCGGAATTATTGGTGAAATTTTCGTGTTGATTGGAGAAAAGGGGGCAGAGATATTTGCAAAAATTTCCCTTTTAGCGTTAGGGTTTAGGGTTAGGGTTAGGGTTAGTGTTTGGAACTTTGGAACCGTAAGGTGTAGGAGGCTGAAAGTTGTTGCATAGGGTTCTGATCATGGGTGGAGTGATTGGTGAAATTTTCCATTTTATATCAGAAAAGAAGTAGGAGTTATTTGCAAATGAGCCCCTATTAGGGTAAGGGTTTAGGGTTAGGGTTAGGATTAGGGTTAGAGTTTGGAACTTTGGAACCGTAAGGTGTAGGAGGCTGAAAGTTGGTGCATAGGGTTCTGATGGTCGGTGGAGTGATTGTTGAAATTTTCCAGTTGATTGGAGAAAAGAGGGCGGAGTTATTGGTGAATAAGCCCCTTTTAGTGTTAGGGTTTAGGGTTAGGGTTAGGGTTTGGAACTTTGGAACCGTAAGGTGTAGGAGGCTGAAAGTTGGTGCACATGGTTCTGATGGTCGGTGGAGTGATTGGTGAAATTTTCCAGTTGATTGGAAAAAAGGGGGCGGATTTATTGGCGAATAAGCCCCTATAAGGGTTGGGGTTTAGAATTTGAGTTAGGGTTAGGGTTAGGCTTTGGAACTTTGGAACTATAAGGTGTAGGAGGCTGAAATTTGATGCATAGGGGTCCTATGGTGGTCGGAATTATTGGTGAAATTTTCGTGTTGATTGGAGAAAAGGGGGCGGAGCTATTTGCAAAAATTCCCCTTTTAGCGTTAGGGTTTAGGGTTAGGGTTAGGGTTAGAGTTTGGAACTTTGGAACCGTAAGGTGTAGGAGGCTGAAAGTTGTTGCATAGGGTTCTGATCATGGGTGGAGTGATTGGTGAAATTTTCCATTTTATATGAGAAAAGAAGTAGGAGTTATTTGCAAATGAGCCCCTATTAGGGTAAGGGTTTAGGATTAGGGTTAGGATTAGGGTTAGAGTTTGGAACTTTGGAACCGTAAGGTGTAGGAGGCTGAAAGTTGGTGCATAGGGTTCTGATGGTCGGTGGAGTGATTGGTGATATTTTCCAGTTGATTGGAGAAAAGAGGGCGGAGTTATTGGTGAATAAGCCCCTTTTAGGGTTAGGGTTTAGGGTTAGGGTTAGGGTTAGGGTTTGGAACTTTGGAACCGTAAGGTGTAGGAGGCTGAAAGTTGGTGCACATGGTTCTGATGGTCGGTGGAGTGATTGGTGAAATTTTCCAGTTGATTGGAAAAAAGGGGGCGGAGTTATTGGCGAATAAGCCCCTTTTAGGGTTAGGGTTTAGGGTTAGGGTTAGGGTCAGGCTTTGGAACTTTGGAATTATAAGGTGTAGGAGGCTGAAATTTGATGCATAGGGGTCCTATGGTGGTCGGAATTATTGGTGAAATTTTTGTGTTGATTGGAGAAACGGGGGCGGAGCTATTTGCAAAAATTCCCCTTTTAGCGTTAGAGTTTAGGGTTAGGGTTAGGGTTAGTGTTTGGAACTTTGGAACTGTAAGGTGTAGGAGGCTGAAATTTGATGCATAGGGGTCCTATGGTGTTTGGAATTATTGGTGAAATTTTCGTGTTGATTGGAGAAACGGGGGCGGAGCTATTTGCAAAAATTCCCCTTTTAGGGTTAGAGTTTAGGGTTTAGGGTTAGGGTTAGGGTTTGGAACTTTGGAACCGTAAGGTGTAGGAGGCTGAAAGTTGGTGCACATGGTTCTGATGGTCGGTGGAGTGATTGGTGAAATTTTCCAGTTGATTGGAAAAAAGGGGGCGGAGTTATTGGCGAATAAGCCCCTTTTAGGTTTAGGGTTTAGGGTTAGGGTTAGGGTTTGGAACTTTGGAACCGTAATGTGTAGGAGGCTGAAAGTTGGTGCACATGGTTCTGATGGTCGGCGGAGTGATTGGTGAAATTTTCGTGTTGATTGGAGAAAAGGGGGCGGAGTTATTCGCGAAAAAGCCCCTATTAGGGTTAGGGTTTAGGGTTAGGGTTAGGGTTTGGAACTTTGGAACCGTAAGGTGTAGGAGGCTGAAAGTTGGTGCACATGGTTCTGATGGTCGGTGGAGTGATTGGTGAAATTTTCCAGTTGATTGGAGAAAAGAGGGCGGAGTTATTGGTGAATAAGCCCCTTTTAGGGTTAGGGTTTAGGGTTAGGGTTAGGGTTTGGAACTTTGGAACCGTAAGGTGTAGGAGGCTGAAATTTGATGCATAGGAGTCCTATAGTGGTCGGAATTATTGGTGAAATTTTCGTGTTGATTGGAGAAAAGGGGGCGGAGTTATTCGCGAAAAAGCCCCTATTAGGGTTAGGGTTTAGGGTTAGGGTTAGGGTTTGGAACTTTGGAACCGTAAGGTGTAGGAGGCTGAAAGCTGTTGCATAGGGTTCTGATCATGGGTGGAGTGAATGGTGAAATTTTCCAGTTTATATGAGAAAAGATGTAGGAGTTATTTGCAAATGAGCCCCTATTAGAGTAAGGGTTTAGGGTTAGGGTTAGGGTTTGGAACTTTGGAACCGTAAGGAGTAAGAGGCTGAAAGTTGGTGCACATGGTTCTGATGGTCGGTGGAGTGATTGGTGAAATTTTCCAGTTGATTGGAAAAAAGGGGGCGGAGTTATTGGCGAATAAGCCCCTATAAGGGTTGGGGTTTAGAATTTGAGTTAGGGTTAGGGTTAGGCTTTGGAACTTTGGAACTGTAAGGTGTAGGAGGCTGAAATTTGATGCATAGGGGTCCTATGGTGGTCGGAATTATTGGTGAAATTTTCGTGTTGATTGGAGAAAAGGGGGCGGAGTTATTCGGGAAAAAGCCCCTATTAGGGTTAGGGTTTAGGGTTAGGGTTAGGGTTTGGAACTTTGGAACCGTAAGGTGTAGGAGGCTGAAATTTGATGCATAGGAGTCCTGTAGTGGTCGGAATTATTGGTGAAATTTTCGTGTTGATTGGAGAAAAGGGGGCGGAGTTATTCGCGAAAAAGCCCCTATTAGGGTTAGGGTTTAGGGTTAGGGTTAGGGTTTGGAACTTTGGAACCGTAAGGTGTAGGATGCTGAAATTTGATGCATAGGGGTCCTATGGTGGTCGGAATTATTGGTGAAATTTTCGTGTTGATTGGAGAAAAGGGGGCGGAGTTATTCGGGAAAAAGCCCCTATTAGGGTTAGGGTTTAGGGTTAGGGTTAGGGTTTGGAACTTTGGAACCGTAAGGTGTAGGAGGCTGAAATTTGATGCATAGGAGTCCTGTAGTGGTCGGAATTATTGGTGAAATTTTCGTGTTGATTGGAGAAAAGGGGGCGGAGTTATTCGCGAAAAAGCCCCTATTAGGGTTAGGGTTTAGGGTTAGGGTTAGGGTTTGGAACTTTGGAACCGTAAGGTGTAGGAGGCTGAAATTTGATGCATAGGGTTCTGATCATGGGTGGAGTGATTGGTGAAATTTTCCAGTTTATATAAGAAAAGAAGTAGGAGTTATTTGCAAATGAGCCCCTATTAGGGTAAGGGTTTAGGGTTAGGGTTAGGATTAGGGTTAGAGTTTGGAACTTTGGAACCGTAAGGTGTAGGAGGCTGAAATTTGATGCATAGGAGTCCTGTAGTGGTCGGAATTATTGGTGAAATTTTCGTGTTGATTGGAGAAAAGGGGGCGGAGTTATTCGCGAAAAAGCCCCTATTAGGGTTAGGGTTTAGGGTTAGGGTTAGGGTTTGGAACTTTGGAACCGTAAGGTGTAGGAGGCTGAAATTTGATGCATAGGGTTCTGATCATGGGTGGAGTGATTGGTGAAATTTTCCAGTTTATATAAGAAAAGAAGTAGGAGTTATTTGCAAATGAGCCCCTATTAGGGTAAGGGTTTAGGGTTAGGGTTAGGATTAGGGTTAGAGTTTGGAACTTTGGAACCGTAAGGTGTAGGAGGCTGAAATTTGGTGCATAGGGTTCTGATGGTCGGTGGAGTGATTGTTGAAATTTTCCAGTTGATTGGAGAAAAGAGGGCGGAGTTATTGGTGAATAAGGCCCTTTTAGGGTTAGGGTTAGGGTTTGGAACTTTGGAACCGTAAGGTGTAGGAGGCTGAAAGTTGGTGCACATGGTTCTGATGGTCGGTGGAGTGATTGGTGAAATTTTCCAGTTGATTGGAAAAAAGGGGGCGGAGTAATTGGCGAATAAGCCCCTATAAGGGTTGGGGTTTAGAATTTGAGTTAGGGTTAGGGTTAGGCTTTGGAACTTTGGAACTGTAAGGTGTAGGAGGCTGAAATTTGATGCATAGGGGTCCTATGGTGGTCGGAATTATTGGTGAAATTTTCGTGTTGATTGGAAAAAAGGGGGCGGAGCTATTTGCAAAAATTCCCCTTTTAGCGTTAGAGTTTAGGGTTAGGGTTAGGGTTAGTGTTTGGAACTTTTGAAACCGTAATGTAGGAGGCTGAAATTTGTTGCATAGGGTTCTGTTCATGGGTGGAGTGATTGGTGAAATTTTCCAGTTTATATGAGAAAAGAAGTAGGAGTTATTTGCAAATGAGCCCCTATTAGGGTAAGGGTTTAGGGTTAGGGTTAGGGTTAGGGTTAGGGTTAGGGTTAGGGTTTGGAACTTTGGAACCGTAAGGTGTAGGAGGCTGAAAGTTGGTGCATAGGGTTCTGATGGTCGGTGGAGTGATTGTTGAAATTTTCCAGTTGATTGAAGAAAAGAGGGCGGAGTTATTGGTGAATAAGCCCCTTTTAGTGTTATGGTTTAGGGTTAGGGTTAGGGTTTGGAACTTTGGAACCGTAAGGTGTAGGAGGCTGAAAGTTGGTGCATAGGGTTCTGATGGTCGGTGGAGTGATTGTTGAAATTTTCCAGTTGATTGAAGAAAAGAGGGCGGAGTTATTGGTGAATAAGCCCCTTTTAGTGTTAGGGTTTAGGGTTAGGGTTAGGGTTTGGAACTTTGGAACCGTAAGGTGTAGGAGGCTGAAAGTTGATGCATAGGGGTCCTATGGTGGTCGGAATTATTGGTGAAATTTTCGTGTTGATTGGAGAAAAGGGGGCGGAGTTATTCGGGAAAAAGCCCCTATAAGGGTTGGGGTTTAGAATTTGAGTTAGGGTTAGGGTTAGGGTTTGGAACTTTGGAACTGTAAGGTGTAGGAGGCTGAAATTTGATGCATAGGGGTCCTATGGTGGTCGGAATTATTGGTGAAATTTTCGTGTTGATTGGAGAAAAGGGGGCGGAGTTATTTACGAAAAAGCCCCTTTTAGGTTTAGGGTTTAGGGTTAGGGTTAGGGTTTGGAACTTTGGAACCGTAAGGTGTAGGAGGCTGAAAGTTGGTGCACATGGTTCTGATGGTCGGTGGAGTGATTGGTGAAATTTTCCAGTTGATTGGAAAAAAGAGGGCGGAGTTATTGGCGAATAAGCCCCTATAAGGGTTGGGGTTTAGAATTTGAGTTAGGGTTAGGGTTAGGGTTTGGAACTTTGGAACTGTAAGGTGTAGGAGGCTGAAATTTGATGCATAGGGGTCCTATAGTGGTCGGAATTATTGGTGAAATTTTCGTGTTGATTGGAGAAAAGGGGGCGGAGCTATTTGCAAAAATTCCCCTTTTAGCGTTAGAGTTTAGGGTTAGGGTTAGGGTTAGTGTTTGGAACTTTGGAGCCGTAAGGTGTAGGAGGCTGAAAGTTGTTGCATAGGGTTCTGATCATGGGTGGAGTGATTGGTGAAATTTTCCAGTTTATATGAGAAAAGAAGTAGGAGTTATTTGCAAATGAGCCCCTATTAGGGTAAGGGTTAGGGTTAGGGTTAGGGTTAGGGTTAGGGTTTGGAACTTTGGAACCGGAAGGTGTAGGAGGCTGAAAGTTGGTGCATAGGGTTCTGATGGTCGGTGGAGTGATTGTTGAAATTTTCCAGTTGATTGGAGAAAAGTAGGCGGAGTTTTTCGCGAAAAAGCCCCTTTTAGGGTTAGGGTTTAGGGTTAGGGTTAGGGTTTGGAACTTTGGAACCGTAAGGTGTAGGAGGCTGAAAGTTGGTGCACATGGTTCTGATGGTCGGTGGAGTGATTGGTGAAATTTTCCAGTTGATTGGAAAAAAGGGGGCGGAGTTATATGCGAAAAAGCCCCTATAAGGGTTAGGGTTTAGAATTTGAGTTAGGGTTAGGGTTAGGGTTTGGAACTTTGGAACTGTAAGGTGTAGGAGGCTGAAATTTGATGCATAGGGGTCCTATGGTGGTCGGAATTATTGGTGAAATTTTCGTGTTGATTGGAGAAAAGGGGGCGGAGCTATTTGCAAAAATTCCCCTTTTAGCGTTAGAGTTTAGGGTTAGGGTTAGGGTTAGTGTTTGGAACTTTGGAAACGTAAGGTGTAGGAGGCTGAAAGTTGTTGCATAGGGTTCTGATCATGGGTGGAGTGATTGGTGAAATTTTCCAGTTTATATGAGAAAAGAAGTAGGTGTTATTTGCAAATGAGCCCCTATTAGGGTAAGGGTTTAGGGTTAGGGTTAGGGTTAGGGTTAGGGTTTGGAACTTTGGAACCGTAAGGTGTAGGAGGCTGAAAGTTGGTGCACATGGTTCTGATGGTCGGTGGAGTGATTGGTGAAATTTTCCTGTTGATTGGAAAAAAGGGGGCGGAGTTATTGGCGAATAAGCCCCTATAAGGGTTGGGGTTTAGAATTTGAGTTAGGGTTAGGGTTAGGCTTTGGAACTTTGGAACTGTAAGGTGTAGAAGGCTGAAATTTGATGCATAGGGGTCCTATGGTGGTCGGAATTATTGGTGAAATTTTCGTGTTGATTGGACAAAAGGGGGCGGAGCTATTTGCAAAAATTCCCCTTTTAGCGTTAGGGTTTAGGGTTAGGGTTAGGGTTAGTGTTTGGAACTTTGGAACCGTAAGGTGTAGGAGGCTGAAAGTTGGTGCATAGGGTTCTGATGGTCGGTGGAGTGATTGTTGAAATTTTCCAGTTGATTGGAGAAAAGAGGGCGGAGTTATTGGTGAATAAGCCCCTTTTAGGGTTAGGGTTTAGGGTTAGGGTTAGGGTTTGGAACTTTGGAACCGTAAGGTGTAGGAGGCTGAAAGTTGGTGCACATGGTTCTGATGGTCGGTGGAGTGATTGGTGAAATTTTCCAGTTGATTGGAAAAAAGGGGGCGGAGTTATTGGCGAATAAGCCCCTATAAGGGTTGGGGTTTAGAATTTGAGTTAGGGTTAGGGTTAGGCCTTGGAACTTTGGAACTGTAAGGTGTAGGAGGCTGAAATTTGATGCATAGGGGTCCTATGGTGGTCGGAATTATTGGTGAAATTTTCGTGTTGATTGGAGAAAAGGGGGCGGAGCTATTTGCAAAAATTCCCCTTTTAGCGTTAGAGTTTAGGGTTAGGGTTAGGGTTAGTGTTTGGAACTTTGGAGCCGTAAGGTGTAGGAGGCTGAAAGTTGTTGCATAGGGTTCTGATCATGGGTGGAGTGATTGGTGAAATTTTCCAGTTTATATGAGAAAAGAAGTAGGAGTTATTTGCAAATGAGCCCCTATTAGGGTAAGGGTTAGGGGTAGGGTTAGGGTTAGGGTTTGGAACTTTGGAACCGTAAGGTGTAGGAGGCTGAAAGTTGGTGCATAGGGTTCTGATGGTCGGTGGAGTGATTGTTGAAATTTTCCAGTTGATTGGAGAAAAGTAGGCGGAGTTATTCGCGAAAAAGCCCCTTTTAGGGTTAGGGTTTAGGGTTAGGGTTAGGGTTTGGAACTTTGGAACCGTAAGGTGTAGGAGGCTGAAAGTTGGTGCACATGGTTCTGATGGTCGGTGGAGTGATTGGTGAAAATTTCCAGTTGATTGGAAAAAAGGGGGCGGAGTTATTGGTGAATAAGCCCCTATAAGGGTTGGGGTTTAGAATTTTAGTTAGGGTTAGGGTTAGGGTTTGGAACTTTGGAACTGTAAGGTGTAGGAGGCTGAAATTTGATGCATAGGGGTCCTATGGTGGTCGGAATTATTGGTGAAATTTTCGTGTTGATTGGAGAAAAGAGGGCGGAGTTATTCGGGAAAAAGCCCCTATTAGGGTTAGGGTTTAGGGTTAGGGTTAGGGTTTGGAACTTTGGAACCGTAAGGTGTAGGAGGCTGAAAGTTGGTGCATAGGGTTCTGATTGTCGGTGGAGTGATTGGTGAAATTTTCCAGTTGATTGGAGAAAAGAGGGCGGAGTTATTGGTGAATAAGCCCCTTTTAGGGTTAGGGTTTAGGGTTAGGGTTAGGGTTTGGAACTTTGGAACCGTAAGGTGTAGGAGGCTGAAAGTTGGTGCACATGGTTCCGATGGTCGGTGGAGTGATTGGTGAAATTTTCCAGTTGATTGGAAAAAAGGGGGCGGAGTTATTGGCGAATAAGCCCCTATAAGGGTTGGGGTTTAGAATTTGAGTTAGGGTTAGGGTTAGGCTTTGGAACTTTGGAACTGTAAGGTGTAGGAGGCTGAAATTTGATGCATAGGGGTCCTATGGTGGTCCGAATTATTGGTGAAATTTTCGTGTTGATTGGAGAAAAGGGGGCGGAGCTATTTGCAAAAATTCCCCTATTAGCGTTAGGGTTTAGGGTTAGGGTTAGGGTTAGTGTTTGGAACTTTGGAACCGTAGGGTGTAGGAGGCTGAAAGTTGTTGCATAGGGTTCTGATCATGGGTGGAGTGATTGGTGAAATTTTCCAGTTTATATGAGAAAAGAAGTAGGAGTTATTTGCAAATGAGCCCCTATTAGGGTAAGGGTTTAGGGTTAGGGTTAGGATAAGGGTTAGAGTTTGGAACTTTGGAACCGTAAGGTGTAGGAGGCTGAAATTTGATGCATAGGGTTCTGATGGTCGGTGAAGTGATTGTTGAAATTTTCCAGTTGATTGGAGAAAAGAGGGCGGAGTTATTGGTGAATAAGCCCCTTTTAGTGTTAGGGTTTAGGGTTAGGGTTAGGGTTTGGAACTTTGGAACCGTAAGGTGTAGGAGGCTGAAAGTTGGTGCACATGGTTCTGATGGTCGGTGGAGTGATTGGTGAAATTTTCCAGTTGATTGGAAAAAAGGGGGCGGAGTTATATGCGAAAAAGCCCCTATAAGGGTTGGGGTTTAGAATTTGAGTTAGGGTTAGGGTTAGGGTTTGGAACTTTGGAACTGTAAGGTGTAGGAGGCTGAAATTTGATGCATAGGGGTCCTATGGTGGTCGGAATTATTGGTGAAATTTTCGTGTTGATTGGAGAAAAGGGGGCGGAGCTATTTGCAAAAATTCCCCTTTTAGCGTTAGAGTTTAGGGTTAGGGTTAGTGTTTGGAACTTTGGAAACGTAAGGTGTAGGAGGCTGAAAGTTGTTGCATAGGGTTCTGATCATGGGTGGAGTGATTGGTGAAAATTTCCAGTTATATGAGAAAAGAAGTAGGTGTTATTTGCAAATGAGCCCCTATTAGGGTAAGGGTTTAGGGTTAGGGTTAGGGTTAGGGTTTGGAACTTTGGAACCGTAAGGTGTAGGAGGCTGAAAGTTGGTGCACATGGTTCTGATGGTCGGTGGAGTGATTGGTGAAATTTTCCAGTTGATTGGAAAAAAGGGGGCGGAGTTATTGGCGAATAAGCCCGTATAAGGGTTGGGGTTTAGAATTTGAGTTAGGGTTAGGGTTAGGGTTTGGAACTTTGGAACTGTAAGGTGTAGGAGGCTGAAAGTTGGTGCATAGGGTTCTGATGGTCGGTGGAGTGATTGTTGAAATTTTCCAGTTGATTGGAGAAAAGGGGGCGGAGTTATTGGTGAATAAGCCCCTTTTAGGGTTAGGGTTTAGGGTTAGGGTTAGGGTTTGGAACTTTGGAACCGTAAGGTGTAGGAGGCTGAAAGTTGGTGCACATGGTTCTGATGGTCGGTGGAGTGATTGGTGAAATTTTCCTGTTGATTGGAAAAAAGGGGGCGGAGTTATTGGCGAATAAGCCCCTATAAGGGTTCGGGTTTAGAATTTGAGTTAGGGTTAGGGTTAGGCTTTGGAACTTTGGAACTGTAAGGTGTAGAAGGCTGAAATTTGATGCATAGGGGTCCTATGGTGGTCGGAATTATTGGTGAAATTTTCGTGTTGATTGGAGAAAAGGGGGCGGAGCTATTTGCAAAAATTCCCCTTTTAGCGTTAGGGTTTAGGGTTAGGGTTAGGGTTAGTGTTTGGAACTTTGGAGCCGTAAGGTGTAGGAGGCTGAAAGTTGTTGCATAGGGTTCTGATCATGGGTGGAGTGATTGGTGAAATTTTCCAGTTTATATGAGAAAAGAAGTAGGTGTTATTTGCAAATGAGCCCCTATTAGGGTAATGGTTAGGGTTAGGGTTAGGGTTAGGGTTTGGAACTTTGGAACCGTAAGGTGTAGGAGGCTGAAAGTTGGTGCATAGGGTTCTGATGGTCGGTGGAGTGATTGTTGAAATTTTCCAGTTGATTGGAGAAAAGTAGGCGGAGTTATTCGCGAAAAAGCCCCTTTTAGGGTTAGGGTTTAGGGTTAGGGTTAGGGTTTGGAACTTTGGAACCGTAAGGTGTAGGAGGCTGAAAGTTGGTGCACATGGTTCTGATGGTCGGTGGAGTGATTGGTGAAATTTTCCAGTTGATTGGAAAAAAGGGGGCGGAGTTATTGGTGAATAAGCCCCTATAAGGGTTGGGGTTTAGAATTGTAGTTAGGGTTAGGGTTAGGGTTTGGAACTTTGGAACTGTAAGGTGTAGGAGGCTGAAATTTGATGCATAGGGGTCCAATGGTGGTCGGAATTATTGGTGAAATTTTCGTGTTGATTGGAGAAAAGAGGGCGGAGTTATTCGGGAAAAAGCCCCTATTAGGGTTAGGGTTTAGGGTTAGGGTTAGGGTTTGGAACTTTGGAACCGTAAGGTGTAGGAGGCTGAAAGTTGGTGCATAGGGTTCTGATGGTCGGTGGAGTGATTGGTGAAATTTTCCAGTTGATTGGAGAAAAGAGGGCGGAGTTATTGGTGAATAAGCCCCTTTTAGGGTTAGGGTTTAGGGTTAGGGTTAGGGTTTGGAACTTTGGAACCGTAAGGTGTAGGAAGCTGAAAGTTGGTGCACATGGTTCTGATGGTCGGTGGAGTGATTGGTGAAATTTTCCAGTTGATTGGATAAAAGGGGGCGGAGTTATTGGCGAATAAGCCCCTATAAGGGTTGGGGTTTAGAATTTGAGTTAGGGTTAGGGTTAGGCTTTGGAACTTTGGAACTGTAAGGTGTAGGAGGCTGAAATTTGATGCATAGGGGTCCTATGGTGGTCGGAATTATTGGTGAAATTTTCGTGTTGATTGGAGAAAAGGGGGCGGAGCTATTTGCAAAAATTCCCCTATTAGCGTTAGGGTTTAGGGTTAGGGTTAGGGTTAGTGTTTGGAACTTTGGAACCGTAGGGTGTAGGAGGCTGAAAGTTGTTGCATAGGGTTCTGATCATGGGTGGAGTGATTGGTGAAATTTTCCAGTTTATATCAGAAAAGAAGTAGGAGTTATTTGCAAATGAGCCCCTATTAGGGTAAGGGTTTAGGGTTAGGGTTAGGATAAGGGTTAGAGTTTGGAACTTTGGAACCGTAAGGTGTAGGAGGCTGAAAGTTGGTGCATAGGGTTCTGATGGTCGGTGAAGTGATTGTTGAAATTTTCCAGTTGATTGGAGAAAAGAGGGCGGAGTTATTGGTGAATAAGCCCCTTTTAGGGTTAGGGTTTAGGGTTAGGGTTAGGGTTTGGAACTTTGGAACCGTAAGGTGTAGGAGGCTGAAAGTTGGTGCACATGGTTCTGATGGTCGGTGGAGTGATTGGTGAAATTTTCCAGTTGATTGGAAAAAAGGGGGCGGAGTTATTGGCGAATAAGCCCCTATAAGGGTTGGGGTTTAGAATTTGAGTTAGGGTTAGGGTTAGGGTTTGGAACTTTGGAACTGTAAGGTGTAGGAGGCTGAAATTTGATGCATAGGGGTCCTATGGTGGTCGGAATTATTGGTGAAATTTTCGTGTTGATTGGAGAAAAGGGGGTGGAGTTATTCGCGAAAAAGCCCCTATTAGGGTTAGGGTTTAGGGTTAGGGTTAGGGTTTGGAACTTTGGAACTGTAAGATGTAGGAGGCTAAAAGTTGGTGCATAGGGTTCTGATGGTCGGTGGAGTGATTGTTGAAATTTTCCAGTTGATTGGAGAAAAGAAGTAGGTGTTATTTGCAAATGAGCCCCTATTAGGGTAAGGGTTTAGGGTTAGGGTTAGGGTTAGGGTTAGGGTTAGGGTTTGGAACTTTGGAACCGTAAGGTGTAGGAGGCTGAAAGTTGGTGCACATGGTTCTGATGGTCGGTGGAGTGATTGGTGAAATTTTCCAGTTGATTGGAAAAAAGGGGGTGGAGTTATTGGCGAATAAGCCCCTATAAGGGTTGGGTTTTAGAATTTGAGTTAGGGTTAGGGTTAGGGTTTGGAACTTTGGAACTGTAAGGTGTAGGAAGCTGAAATTTGATGCATAGGGGTCCTATGGGGGTCGGAATTATTGGTGAAATTTTCGTGTTGATTGGAGAAAAGGGGGCGGAGTTATTCGCGAAAAAGCCCCTTTTAGGGTTAGGGTTAGGGTTTGGAACTTTGGAACCGTAAGGTGTAGGAGGCTGAAAGTTGGTGCACATGGTTCTGATCGTCGGTGGAGTGATTGGTGAAATTTTCCAGTTGATTGGAAAAAAGGGGGCGGAGTTATTGGCGAATAAGCCCCTATAAGGGTTGGGGTTTAGAATTTGAGTTAGGGTTAGGGTTAGGGTTTGGAACTTTGGAACTGTAAGGTGTAGGAGGCTGAAATTTGATGCATAGGGGTCCTATGGTGGTCGGAATTATTGGTGAAATTTTCGTGTTGATTGGGGAAAAGGGGGCGGAGCTATTTGCAAAAATTCCCCTTTTAGGGTTAGAGTTTAGGGTTAGGGTTAGGGTTAGTGTTTGGAACTTTGGAAACGTAAGGTGTAGGAGGCTGAAAGTTGTTGCATAGGGTTCTGATCATGGGTGGAGTGATTGGTGGAATTTTCCAGTTTATATGAGAAAAGAAGTAGGTGTTATTTGCAAATGAGCCCCTATTAGGGTAAGGGTTTAGTGTTAGGGTTAGGGTTAGGGTTAGGGTTAGGGTTTGGAACTTTGGAACCGTAAGGTGTAGGAGGCTGAAAGTTGGTGCACATGGTTCTGATGGTCGGTGGAGTGATTGGTGAAATTTTCCAGTTGATTGGAAAAAAGGGGGCGGAGTTATTGGCGAATAAGCCCCTATAAGGGTTGGGTTTTAGAATTTTAGTTAGGGTTAGGGTTAGGGTTTGGAACTTTGGAACTGTAAGGTGTAGGAGGCTGAAATTTGATGCATAGGGGTCCTATGGGGGTCGGAATTATTGGTGAAATTTTCGTGTTGATTGGAGAAAAGGGGGCGGAGTTATTCGCGAAAAAGCCCCTTTTAGGGTTAGGGTTTAGGGTTAGGGTTAGGGTTTGGAACTTTGGAACCGTAAGGTGTAGGAGGCTGAAAGTTGGTGCACATGGTTCTGATGGTCGGTGGAGTGATTGGTGAAATTTTCCAGTTGATTGGAAAAAAGGGGGCGGAGTTATTGGCGAATAAGCCCCTATAAGGGTTGGGGTTTAGAATTTGAGTTAGGGTTAGGGTTAGGGTTTGGAACTTTGGAACTGTAAGGTGTAGGAGGCTGAAAGTTGGTGCATAGGGTTCTGATGGTCGGTGGAGTGATTGTTGAAATTTTCCAGTTGATTGGAGAAAAGGGGGCGGAGTTATTGGTGAATAAGCCCCTATTAGGGTTAGGGTTTAGGGTTAGGGTTAGGGTTTGGAACTTTGGAACTGTAAGATGTAGGAGGCTAAAAGTTGGTGCATAGGGTTCTGATGGTCGGTGGAGTGATTGTTGAAATTTTCCAGTTGATTGGAGAAAAGAAGTAGGTGTTATTTGCAAATGAGCCCCTATTAGGGTAAGGGTTTAGGGTTAGGGTTAGGGTTAGGGTTAGGGTTAGGGTTTGGAACTTTGGAACCGTAAGGTGTAGGAGGCTGAAAGTTGGTGCACATGGTTCTGATGGTCGGTGGAGTGATTGGTGAAATTTTCCAGTTGATTGGAAAAAAGGGGGTGGAGTTATTGGCGAATAAGCCCCTATAAGGGTTGGGTTTTAGAATTTGAGTTAGGGTTAGGGTTAGGGTTTGGAACTTTGGAACTGTAAGGTGTAGGAAGCTGAAATTTGATGCATAGGGGTCCTATGGGGGTCGGAATTATTGGTGAAATTTTCGTGTTGATTGGAGAAAAGGGGGCGGAGTTATTCGCGAAAAAGCCCCTTTTAGGGTTAGGGTTAGGGTTTGGAACTTTGGAACCGTAAGGTGTAGGAGGCTGAAAGTTGGTGCACATGGTTCTGATCGTCGGTGGAGTGATTGGTGAAATTTTCCAGTTGATTGGAAAAAAGGGGGCGGAGTTATTGGCGAATAAGCCCCTATAAGGGTTGGGGTTTAGAATTTGAGTTAGGGTTAGGGTTAGGGTTTGGAACTTTGGAACTGTAAGGTGTAGGAGGCTGAAATTTGATGCATAGGGGTCCTATGGTGGTCGGAATTATTGGTGAAATTTTCGTGTTGATTGGGGAAAAGGGGGCGGAGCTATTTGCAAAAATTCCCCTTTTAGGGTTAGAGTTTAGGGTTAGGGTTAGGGTTAGTGTTTGGAACTTTGGAAACGTAAGGTGTAGGAGGCTGAAAGTTGTTGCATAGGGTTCTGATCATGGGTGGAGTGATTGGTGGAATTTTCCAGTTTATATGAGAAAAGAAGTAGGTGTTATTTGCAAATGAGCCCCTATTAGGGTAAGGGTTTAGTGTTAGGGTTAGGGTTAGGGTTAGGGTTAGGGTTTGGAACTTTGGAACCGTAAGGTGTAGGAGGCTGAAAGTTGGTGCACATGGTTCTGATGGTCGGTGGAGTGATTGGTGAAATTTTCCAGTTGATTGGAAAAAAGGGGGCGGAGTTATTGGCGAATAAGCCCCTATAAGGGTTGGGTTTTAGAATTTTAGTTAGGGTTAGGGTTAGGGTTTGGAACTTTGGAACTGTAAGGTGTAGGAGGCTGAAATTTGATGCATAGGGGTCCTATGGGGGTCGGAATTATTGGTGAAATTTTCGTGTTGATTGGAGAAAAGGGGGCGGAGTTATTCGCGAAAAAGCCCCTTTTAGGGTTAGGGTTTAGGGTTAGGGTTAGGGTTTGGAACTTTGGAACCGTAAGGTGTAGGAGGCTGAAAGTTGGTGCACATGGTTCTGATGGTCGGTGGAGTGATTGGTGAAATTTTCCAGTTGATTGGAAAAAAGGGGGCGGAGTTATTGGCGAATAAGCCCCTATAAGGGTTGGGGTTTAGAATTTGAGTTAGGGTTAGGGTTAGGGTTTGGAACTTTGGAACTGTAAGGTGTAGGAGGCTGAAAGTTGGTGCATAGGGTTCTGATGGTCGGTGGAGTGATTGTTGAAATTTTCCAGTTGATTGGAGAAAAGGGGGCGGAGTTATTGGTGAATAAGCCCCTTTTAGGGTTAGGGTTTAGGGTTAGGGTTAGGGTTTGGAACTTTGGAACCGTAAGGTGTAGGAGGCTGAAAGTTGGTGCACATGGTTCTGATGGTCGGTGGAGTGATTGGTGAAATTTTCCAGTTGATTGGAAAAAAGGGGGCGGAGTTATATGCGAATAAGCCCCTATAAGGGTTGGGGTTTAGAATTTGAGTTAGGGTTAGGGTTAGGGTTTGGAACTTTGGAACTGTAAGGTGTAGGAGGCTGAAATTTGATGCATAGGGGTCCTATGGTGGTCGGAATTATTGGTGAAATTTTCGTGTTGATTGGAGAAAAGGGGGCGGAGTTATTCGGGAAAAAGCCCCTATTAGGGTTAGGGTTTAGGGTTAGGGTTAGGGTTTGGAACTTTGGAACCGTAAGGTGTAGGAGGCTGAAAGTTGGTGCATAGGGTTCTGATGGTCGGTGGAGTGATTGGTGAAATTTTCCAATTGATTGGAGAAAAGAGGGCGGAGTTATTGGTGAATAAGCCCCTTTTAGGGTTAGGGTTTAGGGTTAGGGTTAGGGTTTGGAACTTTGGAACCGTAAGGTGTAGGAGGCTGAAAGTTGGTGCACATGGTTCTGATGGTCGGTGGAGTGATTGGTGAAATTTTCCAGTTGATTGGAAAAAAGGGGGCGGAGTTATTGGCGAATAAGCCCCTATAAGGGTTGGGGTTTAGAATTTGAGTTAGGGTTAGGGTTAGGCTTTGGAACTTTGGAACTGTAAGGTGTAGGAGGCTGAAATTTGATGCATAGGGGTCCTATGGTGGTCGGAATTATTGGTGAAATTTTCGTGTTGATTGGAGAAAAGGGGGCGGAGCTATTTGCAAAAATTCCCCTTTTAGAGTTAGAGTTTAGGGTTAGGGTTAGGGTTAGTGTTTGGAACTTTGGAACCGTAAGGTGTAGGAGGCTGAAAGTTGTTGCATAGGGTTCTGATCATGGGTGGAGTGATTGGTTGAAATTTTCCAGTTTATATGAGAAAAGAAGTAGGAGTTTTTTGCAAATGAGCCCCTATTAGGGTTAGGGTTTAGGGTTAGGGTTAAGGTTAGGGTTAGGGTTTGGAACTTTGGAACCGTAAGGTGTAGGAGGCTGAAAGTTGGTGCACATGGTTCTGATGGTCGGTGGAGTGATTGGTGAAATTTTCCAGTTGATTGGAAAAAAGGGGGCGGAGTTATTGGCGAATAAGCCCCTATAAGGGTTGGGGTTTAGAATTTGAGTTAGGGTTAGGGTTAGGCTTTGGAACTTTGGAACTGTAAGGTGTAGGAGGCTGAAATTTGATGCATAGGGGTCCTATGGTGGTCGGAATTATTGGTGAAATTTTCGTGTTGATTGGAGAAAAGGGGGCGGAGCTATTTGCAAAAATTCCCCTTTTAGAGTTAGAGTTTAGGGTATGGGTTAGGGTTAGTGTTTGGAACTTTGGAACCGTAAGGTGTAGGAGGCTGAAAGTTATTGCATAGGGTTCTGATCATGGGTGGAGTGATTGGTTGAAATTTTCCAGTTTATATGAGAAAAGAAGTAGGAGTTTTTTGCAAATGAGCCCCTATTAGGGTTGGGGTTTAGGGTTAGGGTTAAGGTTAGGGTTAGGGTTTGGAACTTTGGAACCGTAAGGTGTAGGAGGCTGAAAGTTGGTGCATAGGGTTCTGATGGTCGGTGGATTGATTGTTGAAATTTTCCAGTTGATTGGAGAAAAGGGGGCGGAGTTATTCGCGAAAAAGCCCCTTTTAGGGTTAGGGTTTAGGGTTAGGGTTAGGGTTTGGAACTTTGGAACCGTAAGGTGTAGGAGGCTGAAAGTTGTTGCATAGGGTTCTGATCATGGGTGGAGTGATTGGTGAAATTTTCCAATTTGTATCAGAAAAGAAGTAGGAGTTATTTGCAAATGAGCCCCTATTAGGGTAAGGGTTTAGGGTTAGGGTTAGGGTTAGGGTTAGAGTTTGGAACTTTGGAACCGTAAGGTGTAGGAGGCTGAAAGTTGGTGCATAGGGTTCTGATGGTCGGTGGAGTGATTGGTGAAATTTTCCAGTTGATTGGAGAAAAGAGGGCGGAGTTATTGGTGAATAAGCCCCTTTTAGTGTTAGGGTTTAAGGTTAGGGTTAGGGTTTGGAACTTTGGAACCGTAAGGTGTAGGAGGCTGAAAGTTGGTGCACATGGTTCTGATGGTCGGTGGAGTGATTGGTGAAATTTTCCAGTTGATTGGAAAAAAGGGGGCGGAGTTATTGGCGAATAAGACCCTATAAGGGTTTGGGTTTAGAATTTGAGTTAGGGTTAGGGTTAGGGTTTGGAACTTTGGAACTGTAAGGTGTAGGAAGCTGAAATTTGATGCATAGGGGTCCTATGGTGGTCGGAATTATTGGTGAAATTTTCGTGTTGATTGGAGAAAAGGGGGCGGAGTTATTGGCGAAAAAGCCCCTATTAGGGTTAGGGTTTAGGGTTAGGGTTAGGGTTTGGAACTTTGGAACCGTAAGGTGTAGGAGGCTGAAAGTTGTTGCATAGGGTTCTGATCATGGGTGGAGTGATTGGTGAAATTTTACAGTTTATATGAGAAAAGGAGTAGGAGTGATTTGCAAATGAGCCCCTATTAGGGTTAGGGTTTAGGGTTAGGGTTAGGGTTAGGGTTAGGGTTTGGAACTTTGGAACCGTAAGGTGTAGGAGGCTGAAAGTTGGTGCATAGGGTTCTGATGGTCGGTGGAGTGATTGTTGAAATTTTCCAGTTGATATGAGAAAAGAGGGCGGAGTTATTGGTGAATAAGCCCCTTTTAGGGTTAGGGTTTAGGGTTAGGGTTAGGGTTTGGAACTTTGGAACCGTAAGGTGTAGGAGGCTGAAAGTTGTTGCATAGGGTTCTGATCATGGGTGGAGTGATTGGTGAAATTTTCCAATTTGTATCAGAAAAGAAGTAGGAGTTATTTGCAAATGAGCCCCTATTAGGGTAAGGGTTTAGGGTTAGGGTTAGGGTTAGGGTTAGAGTTTGGAACTTTGGAACCGTAAGGTGTAGGAGGCTGAAAGTTGGTGCATAGGGTTCTGATGGTCGGTGGAGTGATTGTTGAAATTTTCCAGTTGATTGGAGAAAAGAGGGCGGAGTTATTGGTGAATAAGCCCCTTTTAGTGTTAGGGTTTAGGGTTAGGGTTAGGGTTTGGAACTTTGGAACCGTAAGGTGTAGGAGGCTGAAAGTTGGTGCACATGGTTCTGATGGTCGGTGGAGTGATTGGTGAAATTTTCCAGTTGATTGGAAAAAAAGGGGCGGAGTTATTGGCGAATAAGCCCCTATAAGGGTTGGGGTTTAGAATTTGAGTTAGGGTTAGGGTTAGGGTTTGGAACTTTGGAACTGTAAGGTGTAGGAGGCTGAAATTTGATGCATAGGGGTCCTATGGTGGTCGGAATTATTGGTGAAATTTTCGTGTTGATTGGAGAAAAGGGGGCGGAGTTATTCGCGAAAAAGCCCCTATTAGGGTTAGGGTTTAGGGTTAGGGTTAGGGTTTGGAACTTTGGAACCGTAAGGTGTAGGAGGCTGAAAGTTGGTGCATAGGGTTCTGATGGTCGGTGGAGTGATTGTTGAAATTTTCCAGTTGATTGGAGAAAAGAGGGCGGAGTTATTGGTGAATAAGCCCCTTTTAGTGTTAGGGTTTAGGGTTAGGGTTAGGGTTTGGAACTTTGGAACCGTAAGGTGTAGGAGGCTGAAAGTTGGTGCATAGGGTTCTGATGGTCGGTGGAGTGATTGTTGAAATTTTCCAGTTGATTGGAGAAAAGAGGGCGGAGTTATTGGTGAATAAGCCCCTTTTAGGGTTAGGGTTTAGGGTTAGGGTTAGGGTTTGGAACTTTGGAACCGTAAGGTGTAGGAGGCTGAAAGTTGGTGCACATGGTTCTGATGGTCGGTGGAGTGATTGGTGAATAAGCCCCTTTTAGGGTTAGGGTTTAGGGTTAGGGTTAGGGTTTGGAACTTTGGAACCGTAAGGTGTAGGAGGCTGAAAGTTGGTGCACATGGTTCTGATGGTCGGTGGAGTGATTGGTGAAATTTTCCAGTTGATTGGAAAAAAGGGGGCGGAGTTATATGCGAATAAGCCCCTATAAGGGTTGGGGTTTAGAATTTGAGTTAGGGTTAGGGTTAGGGTTTGGAACTTTGGAACTGTAAGGTGTAGGAGGCTGAAATTTGATGCATAGGGGTCCTATGGTGGTCGGAATTATTGGTGAAATTTTCGTGTTGATTGGAGAAAAGGGGGCGGAGTTATTCGGGAAAAAGCCCCTATTAGGGTTAGGGTTTAGGGTTAGGGTTAGGGTTTGGAACTTTGGAACCGTAAGGTGTAGGAGGCTGAAAGTTGGTGCATAGGGTTCTGATGGTCGGTGGAGTGATTGGTGAAATTTTCCAATTGATTGGAGAAAAGAGGGCGGAGTTATTGGTGAATAAGCCCCTTTTAGGGTTAGGGTTTAGGGTTAGGGTTAGGGTTTGGAACTTTGGAACCGTAAGGTGTAGGAGGCTGAAAGTTGGTGCACATGGTTCTGATGGTCGGTGGAGTGATTGGTGAAATTTTCCAGTTGATTGGAAAAAAGGGGGCGGAGTTATTGGCGAATAAGCCCCTATAAGGGTTGGGGTTTAGAATTTGAGTTAGGGTTAGGGTTAGGCTTTGGAACTTTGGAACTGTAAGGTGTAGGAGGCTGAAATTTGATGCATAGGGGTCCTATGGTGGTCGGAATTATTGGTGAAATTTTCGTGTTGATTGGAGAAAAGGGGGCGGAGCTATTTGCAAAAATTCCCCTTTTAGAGTTAGAGTTTAGGGTTAGGGTTAGGGTTAGTGTTTGGAACTTTGGAACCGTAAGGTGTAGGAGGCTGAAAGTTGTTGCATAGGGTTCTGATCATGGGTGGAGTGATTGGTTGAAATTTTCCAGTTTATATGAGAAAAGAAGTAGGAGTTTTTTGCAAATGAGCCCCTATTAGGGTTAGGGTTTAGGGTTAGGGTTAAGGTTAGGGTTAGGGTTTGGAACTTTGGAACCGTAAGGTGTAGGAGGCTGAAAGTTGGTGCACATGGTTCTGATGGTCGGTGGAGTGATTGGTGAAATTTTCCAGTTGATTGGAAAAAAGGGGGCGGAGTTATTGGCGAATAAGCCCCTATAAGGGTTGGGGTTTAGAATTTGAGTTAGGGTTAGGGTTAGGCTTTGGAACTTTGGAACTGTAAGGTGTAGGAGGCTGAAATTTGATGCATAGGGGTCCTATGGTGGTCGGAATTATTGGTGAAATTTTCGTGTTGATTGGAGAAAAGGGGGCGGAGCTATTTGCAAAAATTCCCCTTTTAGAGTTAGAGTTTAGGGTTAGGGTTAGGGTTAGTGTTTGGAACTTTGGAACCGTAAGGTGTAGGAGGCTGAAAGTTATTGCATAGGGTTCTGATCATGGGTGGAGTGATTGGTTGAAATTTTCCAGTTTATATGAGAAAAGAAGTAGGAGTTTTTTGCAAATGAGCCCCTATTAGGGTTGGGGTTTAGGGTTAGGGTTAAGGTTAGGGTTAGGGTTTGGAACTTTGGAACCGTAAGGTGTAGGAGGCTGAAAGTTGGTGCATAGGGTTCTGATGGTCGGTGGATTGATTGTTGAAATTTTCCAGTTGATTGGAGAAAAGGGGGCGGAGTTATTCGCGAAAAAGCCCCTTTTAGGGTTAGGGTTTAGGGTTAGGGTTAGGGTTTGGAACTTTGGAACCGTAAGGTGTAGGAGGCTGAAAGTTGTTGCATAGGGTTCTGATCATGGGTGGAGTGATTGGTGAAATTTTCCAATTTGTATCAGAAAAGAAGTAGGAGTTATTTGCAAATGAGCCCCTATTAGGGTAAGGGTTTAGGGTTAGGGTTAGGGTTAGGGTTAGAGTTTGGAACTTTGGAACCGTAAGGTGTAGGAGGCTGAAAGTTGGTGCATAGGGTTCTGATGGTCGGTGGAGTGATTGGTGAAATTTTCCAGTTGATTGGAGAAAAGAGGGCGGAGTTATTGGTGAATAAGCCCCTTTTAGTGTTAGGGTTTAAGGTTAGGGTTAGGGTTTGGAACTTTGGAACCGTAAGGTGTAGGAGGCTGAAAGTTGGTGCACATGGTTCTGATGGTCGGTGGAGTGATTGGTGAAATTTTCCAGTTGATTGGAAAAAAGGGGGCGGAGTTATTGGCGAATAAGACCCTATAAGGGTTTGGGTTTAGAATTTGAGTTAGGGTTAGGGTTAGGGTTTGGAACTTTGGAACTGTAAGGTGTAGGAAGCTGAAATTTGATGCATAGGGGTCCTATGGTGGTCGGAATTATTGGTGAAATTTTCGTGTTGATTGGAGAAAAGGGGGCGGAGTTATTGGCGAAAAAGCCCCTATTAGGGTTAGGGTTTAGGGTTAGGGTTAGGGTTTGGAACTTTGGAACCGTAAGGTGTAGGAGGCTGAAAGTTGTTGCATAGGGTTCTGATCATGGGTGGAGTGATTGGTGAAATTTTACAGTTTATATGAGAAAAGGAGTAGGAGTGATTTGCAAATGAGCCCCTATTAGGGTTAGGGTTTAGGGTTAGGGTTAGGGTTAGGGTTAGGGTTTGGAACTTTGGAACCGTAAGGTGTAGGAGGCTGAAAGTTGGTGCATAGGGTTCTGATGGTCGGTGGAGTGATTGTTGAAATTTTCCAGTTGATATGAGAAAAGAGGGCGGAGTTATTGGTGAATAAGCCCCTTTTAGGGTTAGGGTTTAGGGTTAGGGTTAGGGTTTGGAACTTTGGAACCGTAAGGTGTAGGAGGCTGAAAGTTGTTGCATAGGGTTCTGATCATGGGTGGAGTGATTGGTGAAATTTTCCAATTTGTATCAGAAAAGAAGTAGGAGTTATTTGCAAATGAGCCCCTATTAGGGTAAGGGTTTAGGGTTAGGGTTAGGGTTAGGGTTAGAGTTTGGAACTTTGGAACCGTA
This sequence comes from Aulostomus chinensis, assembly GCF_037954235.1. Classification (NCBI taxonomy): domain Eukaryota; kingdom Metazoa; phylum Chordata; class Actinopteri; order Syngnathiformes; family Aulostomidae; genus Aulostomus; species Aulostomus chinensis. The sequence continues at coordinate 14,827,849 of NC_141329.1, read as the reverse complement.
AGGTGTAGGAGGCTGAAAGTTGGTGCATAGGGTTCTGATGGTCGGTGGAGTGATTGTTGAAATTTTCCAGTTGATTGGAGAAAAGAGGGCGGAGTTATTGGTGAATAAGCCCCTTTTAGTGTTAGGGTTTAGGGTTAGGGTTAGGGTTTGGAACTTTGGAACCGTAAGGTGTAGGAGGCTGAAAGTTGGTGCACATGGTTCTGATGGTCGGTGGAGTGATTGGTGAAATTTTCCAGTTGATTGGAAAAAAAGGGGCGGAGTTATTGGCGAATAAGCCCCTATAAGGGTTGGGGTTTAGAATTTGAGTTAGGGTTAGGGTTAGGGTTTGGAACTTTGGAACTGTAAGGTGTAGGAGGCTGAAATTTGATGCATAGGGGTCCTATGGTGGTCGGAATTATTGGTGAAATTTTCGTGTTGATTGGAGAAAAGGGGGCGGAGTTATTCGCGAAAAAGCCCCTATTAGGGTTAGGGTTTAGGGTTAGGGTTAGGGTTTGGAACTTTGGAACCGTAAGGTGTAGGAGGCTGAAAGTTGGTGCATAGGGTTCTGATGGTCGGTGGAGTGATTGTTGAAATTTTCCAGTTGATTGGAGAAAAGAGGGCGGAGTTATTGGTGAATAAGCCCCTTTTAGTGTTAGGGTTTAGGGTTAGGGTTAGGGTTTGGAACTTTGGAACCGTAAGGTGTAGGAGGCTGAAAGTTGGTGCATAGGGTTCTGATGGTCGGTGGAGTGATTGTTGAAATTTTCCAGTTGATTGGAGAAAAGAGGGCGGAGTTATTGGTGAATAAGCCCCTTTTAGGGTTAGGGTTTAGGGTTAGGGTTAGGGTTTGGAACTTTGGAACCGTAAGGTGTAGGAGGCTGAAAGTTGGTGCACATGGTTCTGATGGTCGGTGGAGTGATTGGTGAATAAGCCCCTTTTAGGGTTAGGGTTTAGGGTTAGGGTTAGGGTTTGGAACTTTGGAACCGTAAGGTGTAGGAGGCTGAAAGTTGGTGCACATGGTTCTGATGGTCGGTGGAGTGATTGGTGAAATTTTCCAGTTGATTGGAAAAAAGGGGGCGGAGTTATTGGCGAATAAGCCCCTATAAGGGTTGGGGTTTAGAATTTGAGTTAGGGTTAGGGTTAGGCTTTGGAACTTTGGAACTGTAAGGTGTAGGAGGCTGAAATTTGATGCATAGGGGTCCTATGGTGGTCGGAAGTATTGGTGAAATTTTCGTGTTGATTGGAGAAAACGGGGCGGAGCTATTTGCGAAAATTCCCCTTTTAGCGTTAGGGTTTAGGGTTAGGGTTAGGGTTAGTGTTTGGAACTTTGGAACCGTAAGGTGTAGGAGGCTGAAAGTTGTTGCATAGGGTTCTGATCATGGGTGGAGTGATTGGTGAAATTTTCCAGTTTATATGAGAAAAGAAGTAGGAGTTATTTGCAAATGAGCCCCTATTAGGGTAAGGGTTTAGGGTTAGGGTTAGGGTTAGGGTTAGAGTTTGGAACTTTGGAACCGTAAGGTGTAGGAGGCTGAAAGTTGGTGCATAGGGTTCTGATGGTCGGTGGAGTGATTGGTGAAATTTTCCAGTTGATTGGAGAAAAGAGGGCGGAGTTATTGGTGAATAAGCCCCTTTTAGTGTTAGGGTTTAAGGTTAGGGTTAGGGTTTGGAACTTTGGAACCGTAAGGTGTAGGAGGCTGAAAGTTGGTGCACATGGTTCTGATGGTCGGTGGAGTGATTGGTGAAATTTTCCAGTTGATTGGAAAAAAGGGGGCGGAGTTATTGGCGAATAAGCCCCTATAAGGGTTTGGGTTTAGAATTTGAGTTAGGGTTAGGGTTAGGGTTTGGAACTTTGGAACTGTAAGGTGTAGGAAGCTGAAATTTGATGCATAGGGGTCCTATGGTGGTCGGAATTATTGGTGAAATTTTCGTGTTGATTGGAGAAAAGGGGGCGGAGTTATTGGCGAAAAAGCCCCTATTAGGGTTAGGGTTTAGGGTTAGGGTTAGGGTTTGGAACTTTGGAACCGTAAGGTGTAGGAGGCTGAAAGTTGTTGCATAGGGTTCTGATCATGGGTGGAGTGATTGGTGAAATTTTACAGTTTATATGAGAAAAGGAGTAGGAGTGATTTGCAAATGAGCCCCTATTAGGGTTAGGGTTTAGGGTTAGGGTTAGGGTTAGGGTTAGGGTTTGGAACTTTGGAACCGTAAGGTGTAGGAGGCTGAAAGTTGGTGCATAGGGTTCTGATGGTCGGTGGAGTGATTGTTGAAATTTTCCAGTTGATATGAGAAAAGAGGGCGGAGTTATTGGTGAATAAGCCCCTTTTAGGGTTAGGGTTTAGGGTTAGGGTTAGGGTTTGGAACTTTGGAACCGTAAGGTGTAGGAGGCTGAAAGTTGTTGCATAGGGTTCTGATCATGGGTGGAGTGATTGGTGAAATTTTCCAATTTGTATCAGAAAAGAAGTAGGAGTTATTTGCAAATGAGCCCCTATTAGGGTAAGGGTTTAGGGTTAGGGTTAGGGTTAGGGTTAGAGTTTGGAACTTTGGAACCGTAAGGTGTAGGAGGCTGAAAGTTGGTGCATAGGGTTCTGATGGTCGGTGGAGTGATTGTTGAAATTTTCCAGTTGATTGGAGAAAAGAGGGCGGAGTTATTGGTGAATAAGCCCCTTTTAGTGTTAGGGTTTAGGGTTAGGGTTAGGGTTTGGAACTTTGGAACCGTAAGGTGTAGGAGGCTGAAAGTTGGTGCACATGGTTCTGATGGTCGGTGGAGTGATTGGTGAAATTTTCCAGTTGATTGGAAAAAAAGGGGCGGAGTTATTGGCGAATAAGCCCCTATAAGGGTTGGGGTTTAGAATTTGAGTTAGGGTTAGGGTTAGGCTTTGGAACTTTGGAACTGTAAGGTGTAGGAGGCTGAAATTTGATGCATAGGGGTCCTATGGTGGTCGGAATTATTGGTGAAATTTTCGTGTTGATTGGAGAAAAGGGGGCGGAGTTATTCGCGAAAAAGCCCCTATTAGGGTTAGGGTTTAGGGTTAGGGTTAGGGTTTGGAACTTTGGAACCGTAAGGTGTAGGAGGCTGAAAGTTGGTGCATAGGGTTCTGATGGTCGGTGGAGTGATTGTTGAAATTTTCCAGTTGATTGGAGAAAAGAGGGCGGAGTTATTGGTGAATAAGCCCCTTTTAGTGTTAGGGTTTAGGGTTAGGGTTAGGGTTTGGAACTTTGGAACCGTAAGGTGTAGGAGGCTGAAAGTTGGTGCATAGGGTTCTGATGGTCGGTGGAGTGATTGTTGAAATTTTCCAGTTGATTGGAGAAAAGAGGGCGGAGTTATTGGTGAATAAGCCCCTTTTAGGGTTAGGGTTTAGGGTTAGGGTTAGGGTTTGGAACTTTGGAACCGTAAGGTGTAGGAGGCTGAAAGTTGGTGCACATGGTTCTGATGGTCGGTGGAGTGATTGGTGAATAAGCCCCTTTTAGGGTTAGGGTTTAGGGTTAGGGTTAGGGTTTGGAACTTTGGAACCGTAAGGTGTAGGAGGCTGAAAGTTGGTGCACATGGTTCTGATGGTCGGTGGAGTGATTGGTGAAATTTTCCAGTTGATTGGAAAAAAGGGGGCGGAGTTATTGGCGAATAAGCCCCTATAAGGGTTGGGGTTTAGAATTTGAGTTAGGGTTAGGGTTAGGCTTTGGAACTTTGGAACTGTAAGGTGTAGGAGGCTGAAATTTGATGCATAGGGGTCCGATGGTGGTCGGAAGTATTGGTGAAATTTTAGTGTTGATTGGAGAAAAGGGGGCGGAGCTATTTGCGAAAATTCCCCTTTTAGCGTTAGGGTTTAGGGTTAGGGTTAGGGTTAGTGTTTGGAACTTTGGAACCGTAAGGTGTAGGAGGCTGAAAGTTGTTGCATAGGGTTCTGATCATGGGTGGAGTGATTGGTGAAATTTTCCAGTTTATATCAGAAAAGAAGTAGGAGTTATTTGCAAATGAGCCCCTATTAGGGTAAGGGTTTAGGGTTAGGGTTAGGGTTAGGGTTAGAGTTTGGAACTTTGGAACCGTAAGGTGTAGGAGGCTGAAAGTTGGTGCATAGGGTTCTGATGGTCGGTGGAGTGATTGGTGAAATCTTCCAGTTGATTGGAGAAAAGAGGGCGGAGTTATTGGTGAATAAGCCCCTTTTAGTGTTAGGGTTTAAGGTTAGGGTTAGGGTTTGGAACTTTGGAACTGTAAGATGTAGGAGGCTAAAAGTTGGTGCATAGGGTTCTGATGGTCGGTGGAGTGATTGTTGAAATTTTCCAGTTGATTGGAGAAAAGAAGTAGGTGTTATTTGCAAATGAGCCCCTATTAGGGTAAGGGTTTAGGGTTAGGGTTAGGGTTAGGGTTAGGGTTTGGAACTTTGGAACCGTAAGGTGTAGGAGGCTGAAAGTTGGTGCACATGGTTCTGATGGTCGGTGGAGTGATTGGTGAAATTTTCCAGTTGATTGGAAAAAAGGGGGTGGAGTTATTGGCGAATAAGCCCCTATAAGGGTTGGGTTTTAGAATTTGAGTTAGGGTTAGGGTTAGGGTTTGGAACTTTGGAACTGTAAGGTGTAGGAAGCTGAAATTTGATGCATAGGGGTCCTATGGGGGTCGGAATTATTGGTGAAATTTTCGTGTTGATTGGAGAAAAGGGGGCGGAGTTATTCGCGAAAAAGCCCCTTTTAGGGTTAGGGTTAGGGTTTGGAACTTTGGAACCGTAAGGTGTAGGAGGCTGAAAGTTGGTGCACATGGTTCTGATCGTCGGTGGAGTGATTGGTGAAATTTTCCAGTTGATTGGAAAAAAGGGGGCGGAGTTATTGGCGAATAAGCCCCTATAAGGGTTGGGGTTTAGAATTTGAGTTAGGGTTAGGGTTAGGGTTTGGAACTTTGGAACTGTAAGGTGTAGGAGGCTGAAATTTGATGCATAGGGGTCCTATGGTGGTCGGAATTATTGGTGAAATTTTCGTGTTGATTGGGGAAAAGGGGGCGGAGCTATTTGCAAAAATTCCCCTTTTAGGGTTAGAGTTTAGGGTTAGGGTTAGGGTTAGTGTTTGGAACTTTGGAAACGTAAGGTGTAGGAGGCTGAAAGTTGTTGCATAGGGTTCTGATCATGGGTGGAGTGATTGGTGGAATTTTCCAGTTTATATGAGAAAAGAAGTAGGTGTTATTTGCAAATGAGCCCCTATTAGGGTAAGGGTTTAGTGTTAGGGTTAGGGTTAGGGTTAGGGTTAGGGTTTGGAACTTTGGAACCGTAAGGTGTAGGAGGCTGAAAGTTGGTGCACATGGTTCTGATGGTCGGTGGAGTGATTGGTGAAATTTTCCAGTTGATTGGAAAAAAGGGGGCGGAGTTATTGGCGAATAAGCCCCTATAAGGGTTGGGTTTTAGAATTTGAGTTAGGGTTAGGGTTAGGGTTTGGAACTTTGGAACTGTAAGGTGTAGGAGGCTGAAATTTGATGCATAGGGGTCCTATGGGGGTCGGAATTATTGGTGAAATTTTCGTGTTGATTGGAGAAAAGGGGGCGGAGTTATTCGCGAAAAAGCCCCTTTTAGGGTTAGGGTTTAGGGTTAGGGTTAGGGTTTGGAACTTTGGAACCGTAAGGTGTAGGAGGCTGAAAGTTGGTGCACATGGTTCTGATGGTCGGTGGAGTGATTGGTGAAATTTTCCAGTTGATTGGAAAAAAGGGGGCGGAGTTATTGGCGAATAAGCCCCTATAAGGGTTGGGGTTTAGAATTTGAGTTAGGGTTAGGGTTAGGGTTTGGAACTTTGGAACTGTAAGGTGTAGGAGGCTGAAAGTTGGTGCATAGGGTTCTGATGGTCGGTGGAGTGATTGTTGAAATTTTCCAGTTGATTGGAGAAAAGGGGGCGGAGTTATTGGTGAATAAGCCCCTTTTAGGGTTAGGGTTTAGGGTTAGGGTTAGGGTTTGGAACTTTGGAACCGTAAGGTGTAGGAGGCTGAAAGTTGGTGCACATGGTTCTGATGGTCGGTGGAGTGATTGGTGAAATTTTCCAGTTGATTGGAAAAAAGGGGGCGGAGTTATATGCGAATAAGCCCCTATAAGGGTTGGGGTTTAGAATTTGAGTTAGGGTTAGGGTTAGGGTTTGGAACTTTGGAACTGTAAGGTGTAGGAGGCTGAAATTTGATGCATAGGGGTCCTATGGTGGTCGGAATTATTGGTGAAATTTTCGTGTTGATTGGAGAAAAGGGGGCGGAGTTATTGGTGAATAAGCCCCTTTTAGGGTTAGGGTTTAGGGTTAGGGTTAGGGTTTGGAACTTTGGAACCGTAAGGTGTAGGAGGCTGAAAGTTGGTGCACATGGTTCTGATGGTCGGTGGAGTGATTGGTGAAATTTTCCAGTTGATTGGAAAAAAGGGGGTGGAGTTATTGGCGAATAAGCCCCTATAAGGGTTGGGGTTTAGAATTTGAGTTAGGGTTAGGGTTAGGCTTTGGAACTTTGGAACTGTAAGGTGTAGGAGGCTGAAATTTGATGCATAGGGGTCCTATGGTGGTCGGAATTATTGGTGAAATTTTCGTGTTGATTGGAGAAAAGGGGGCGGAGCTATTTGCAAAAATTCCCCTTTTAGAGTTAGAGTTTAGGGTTAGGGTTAGGGTTAGTGTTTGGAACTTTGGAACCGTAAGGTGTAGGAGGCTGAAAGTTGTTGCATAGGGTTCTGATCATGGGTGAAGTGATTGGTTGAAATTTTCCAGTTTATATGAGAAAAGAAGTAGGAGTTTTTTGCAAATGAGCCCCTATTAGGGTTAGGCTTTAGGGTTAGGGTTAGGGTTAGGGTTAGGGTTTGGAACTTTGGAACCGTAAGGTGTAGGAGGCTGAAAGTTGGTGCATAGGGTTCTAATGGTCGGTGGAGTGATTGTTGAAATTTTCCAGTTGATTGGAGAAAAGGGGGCGGAGTTATTCGCGAAAAAGCCCCTTTTAGGGTTAGGGTTTAGGGTTAGGGTTAGGGTTTGGAACTTTGGAACCGTAAGGTGTAGGAGGCTGAAAGTTGTTGCATAGGGTTCTGATCATGGGTGGAGTGATTGGTGAAATTTTCCAATTTGTATCAGAAAAGAAGTAGGAGTTATTTGCAAATGAGCCCCTATTAGGGTAAGGGTTTAGGGTTAGGGTTAGGGTTAGGGTTAGAGTTTGGAACTTTGGAACCGTAAGGTGTAGGAGGCTGAAAGTTGGTGCATAGGGTTCTGATGGTCGGTGGAGTGATTGTTGAAATTTTCCAGTTGATTGGAGAAAAGAGGGCGGAGTTATTGGTGAATAAGCCCCTTTTAGTGTTAGGGTTTAGGGTTAGGGTTAGGGTTTGGAACTTTGGAACCGTAAGGTGTAGGAGGCTGAAAGTTGGTGCACATGGTTCTGATGGTCGGTGGAGTGATTGGTGAAATTTTCCAGTTGATTGGAAAAAAAGGGGCGGAGTTATTGGCGAATAAGCCCCTATAAGGGTTGGGGTTTAGAATTTGAGTTAGGGTTAGGGTTAGGGTTTGGAACTTTGGAACTGTAAGGTGTAGGAGGCTGAAATTTGATGCATAGGGGTCCTATGGTGGTCGGAATTATTGGTGAAATTTTCGTGTTTATTGGAGAAAAGGGGGCGGAGCTATTTACAAAAATTCCCCTTTTAGCGTTAGAGTTTAGGGTTAGGGTTAGGGTTAGTGTTTGGAACTTTGGAACCGTAAGGTGTAGGAGGCTGAAAGTTGTTGCATAGGGTTCTGATCATGGGTGGAGTGATTGGTGAAATTTTCCAGTTTATATGAGAAAAGAAGTAGGAGTTATTTGCAAATGAGCCCCAATTAGGGTAAGGGTTTAGGGTTAGGGTTAGGGTTAGGGTTAGAGTTTGGAACTTTGGAACCGTAAGGTGTAGGAGGCTGAAAGTTGGTGCATAGGGTTCTGATGGTCGGTGGAGTGATTGTTGAAATTTTCCAGTTGATTGGAGAAAAGAGGGCGGAGTTATTGGTGAATAAGCCCCTTTTAGTGTTAGGGTTTAGGGTTAGGGTTAGGGTTTGGAACTTTGGAACCGTAAGGTGTAGGAGGCTGAAAGTTGGTGCACATGGTTCTGATGGTCGGTGGAGTGATTGGTGAAATTTTCCAGTTGATTGGAAAAAAAGGGGCGGAGTTATTGGCGAATAAGCCCCTATAAGGGTTGGGGTTTAGAATTTGAGTTAGGGTTAGGGTTAGGGTTTGGAACTTTGGAACTGTAAGGTGTAGGAGGCTGAAATTTGATGCATAGGGGTCCTATGGTGGTCGGAATTATTGGTGAAATTTTCGTGTTGATTGGAGAAAAGGGGGCGGAGTTATTCGCGAAAAAGCCCCTATTAGGGTTAGGGTTTAGGGTTAGGGTTAGGGTTTGGAACTTTGGAACCGTAAGGTGTAGGAGGCTGAAAGTTGGTGCATAGGGTTCTGATGGTCGGTGGAGTGATTGTTGAAATTTTCCAGTTGATTGGAGAAAAGAGGGCGGAGTTATTGGTGAATAAGCCCCTTTTAGTGTTAGGGTTTAGGGTTAGGGTTAGGGTTTGGAACTTTGGAACCGTAAGGTGTAGGAGGCTGAAAGTTGGTGCATAGGGTTCTGATGGTCGGTGGAGTGATTGTTGAAATTTTCCAGTTGATTGGAGAAAAGAGGGCGGAGTTATTGGTGAATAAGCCCCTTTTAGGGTTAGGGTTTAGGGTTAGGGTTAGGGTTTGGAACTTTGGAACCGTAAGGTGTAGGAGGCTGAAAGTTGGTGCACATGGTTCTGATGGTCGGTGGAGTGATTGGTGAATAAGCCCCTTTTAGGGTTAGGGTTTAGGGTTAGGGTTAGGGTTTGGAACTTTGGAACCGTAAGGTGTAGGAGGCTGAAAGTTGGTGCACATGGTTCTGATGGTCGGTGGAGTGATTGGTGAAATTTTCCAGTTGATTGGAAAAAAGGGGGCGGAGTTATTGGCGAATAAGCCCCTATAAGGGTTGGGGTTTAGAATTTGAGTTAGGGTTAGGGTTAGGCTTTGGAACTTTGGAACTGTAAGGTGTAGGAGGCTGAAATTTGATGCATAGGGGTCCTATGGTGGTCGGAAGTATTGGTGAAATTTTCGTGTTGATTGGAGAAAAGGGGGCGGAGCTATTTGCGAAAATTCCCCTTTTAGCGTTAGGGTTTAGGGTTAGGGTTAGGGTTAGTGTTTGGAACTTTGGAACCGTAAGGTGTAGGAGGCTGAAAGTTGTTGCATAGGGTTCTGATCATGGGTGGAGTGATTGGTGAAATTTTCCAGTTTATATGAGAAAAGAAGTAGGAGTTATTTGCAAATGAGCCCCTATTAGGGTAAGGGTTTAGGGTTAGGGTTAGGGTTAGGGTTAGAGTTTGGAACTTTGGAACCGTAAGGTGTAGGAGGCTGAAAGTTGGTGCATAGGGTTCTGATGGTCGGTGGAGTGATTGGTGAAATTTTCCAGTTGATTGGAGAAAAGAGGGCGGAGTTATTGGTGAATAAGCCCCTTTTAGTGTTAGGGTTTAAGGTTAGGGTTAGGGTTTGGAACTTTGGAACCGTAAGGTGTAGGAGGCTGAAAGTTGGTGCACATGGTTCTGATGGTCGGTGGAGTGATTGGTGAAATTTTCCAGTTGATTGGAAAAAAGGGGGCGGAGTTATTGGCGAATAAGCCCCTATAAGGGTTTGGGTTTAGAATTTGAGTTAGGGTTAGGGTTAGGGTTTGGAACTTTGGAACTGTAAGGTGTAGGAAGCTGAAATTTGATGCATAGGGGTCCTATGGTGGTCGGAATTATTGGTGAAATTTTCGTGTTGATTGGAGAAAAGGGGGCGGAGTTATTGGCGAAAAAGCCCCTATTAGGGTTAGGGTTTAGGGTTAGGGTTAGGGTTTGGAACTTTGGAACCGTAAGGTGTAGGAGGCTGAAAGTTGTTGCATAGGGTTCTGATCATGGGTGGAGTGATTGGTGAAATTTTACAGTTTATATGAGAAAAGGAGTAGGAGTGATTTGCAAATGAGCCCCTATTAGGGTTAGGGTTTAGGGTTAGGGTTAGGGTTAGGGTTAGGGTTTGGAACTTTGGAACCGTAAGGTGTAGGAGGCTGAAAGTTGGTGCATAGGGTTCTGATGGTCGGTGGAGTGATTGTTGAAATTTTCCAGTTGATATGAGAAAAGAGGGCGGAGTTATTGGTGAATAAGCCCCTTTTAGGGTTAGGGTTTAGGGTTAGGGTTAGGGTTTGGAACTTTGGAACCGTAAGGTGTAGGAGGCTGAAAGTTGTTGCATAGGGTTCTGATCATGGGTGGAGTGATTGGTGAAATTTTCCAATTTGTATCAGAAAAGAAGTAGGAGTTATTTGCAAATGAGCCCCTATTAGGGTAAGGGTTTAGGGTTAGGGTTAGGGTTAGGGTTAGAGTTTGGAACTTTGGAACCGTAAGGTGTAGGAGGCTGAAAGTTGGTGCATAGGGTTCTGATGGTCGGTGGAGTGATTGTTGAAATTTTCCAGTTGATTGGAGAAAAGAGGGCGGAGTTATTGGTGAATAAGCCCCTTTTAGTGTTAGGGTTTAGGGTTAGGGTTAGGGTTTGGAACTTTGGAACCGTAAGGTGTAGGAGGCTGAAAGTTGGTGCACATGGTTCTGATGGTCGGTGGAGTGATTGGTGAAATTTTCCAGTTGATTGGAAAAAAAGGGGCGGAGTTATTGGCGAATAAGCCCCTATAAGGGTTGGGGTTTAGAATTTGAGTAAGGGTTAGGGTTAGGGTTTGGAACTTTGGAACTGTAAGGTGTAGGAGGCTGAAATTTGATGCATAGGGGTCCTATGGTGGTCGGAATTATTGGTGAAATTTTCGTGTTGATTGGAGAAAAGGGGGCGGAGTTATTCGCGAAAAAGCCCCTATTAGGGTTAGGGTTTAGGGTTAGGGTTAGGGTTTGGAACTTTGGAACCGTAAGGTGTAGGAGGCTGAAAGTTGGTGCATAGGGTTCTGATGGTCGGTGGAGTGATTGTTGAAATTTTCCAGTTGATTGGAGAAAAGAGGGCGGAGTTATTGGTGAATAAGCCCCTTTTAGTGTTAGGGTTTAGGGTTAGGGTTAGGGTTTGGAACTTTGGAACCGTAAGGTGTAGGAGGCTGAAAGTTGGTGCATAGGGTTCTGATGGTCGGTGGAGTGATTGTTGAAATTTTCCAGTTGATTGGAGAAAAGAGGGCGGAGTTATTGGTGAATAAGCCCCTTTTAGGGTTAGGGTTTAGGGTTAGGGTTAGGGTTTGGAACTTTGGAACCGTAAGGTGTAGGAGGCTGAAAGTTGGTGCACATGGTTCTGATGGTCGGTGGAGTGATTGGTGAATAAGCCCCTTTTAGGGTTAGGGTTTAGGGTTAGGGTTAGGGTTTGGAACTTTGGAACCGTAAGGTGTAGGAGGCTGAAAGTTGGTGCACATGGTTCTGATGGTCGGTGGAGTGATTGGTGAAATTTTCCAGTTGATTGGAAAAAAGGGGGCGGAGTTATTGGCGAATAAGCCCCTATAAGGGTTGGGGTTTAGAATTTGAGTTAGGGTTAGGCTTAGGCTTTGGAACTTTGGAACTGTAAGGTGTAGGAGGCTGAAATTTGATGCATAGGGGTCCGATGGTGGTCGGAAGTATTGGTGAAATTTTCGTGTTGATTGGAGAAAAGGGGGCGGAGCTATTTGCGAAAATTCCCCTTTTAGCGTTAGGGTTTAGGGTTAGGGTTAGGGTTAGTGTTTGGAACTTTGGAACCGTAAGGTGTAGGAGGCTGAAAGTTGGTGCATAGGGTTCTGATGGTCGGTGGAGTGATTGTTGAAATTTTACAGTTTATATGAGAAAAGGAGTAGGAGTGATTTGCAAATGAGCCCCTATTAGGGTTAGGGTTTAGGGTTAGGGTTAGGGTTAGGGTTAGGGTTTGGAACTTTGGAACCGTAAGGTGTAGGAGGCTGAAAGTTGGTGCATAGGGTTCTGATGGTCGGTGGAGTGATTGTTGAAATTTTCCAGTTGATATGAGAAAAGAGGGCGGAGTTATTGGTGAATAAGCCCCTTTTAGGGTTAGGGTTTAGGGTTAGGGTTAGGGTTTGGAACTTTGGAACCGTAAGGTGTAGGAGGCTGAAAGTTGGTGCATAGGGTTCTGATGGTCGGTGGAGTGATTGTTGAAATTTTCCAGTTGATTGGAGAAAAGAGGGCGGAGTTATTGGTGAATAAGCCCCTTTTAGTGTTAGGGTTTAGGGTTAGGGTTAGGGTTTGGAACTTTGGAACCGTAAGGTGTAGGAGGCTGAAAGTTGGTGCATAGGGTTCTGATGGTCGGTGGAGTGATTGTTGAAATTTTCCAGTTGATTGGAGAAAAGAGGGCGGAGTTATTGGTGAATAAGCCCCTTTTAGGGTTAGGGTTTAGGGTTAGGGTTAGGGTTTGGAACTTTGGAACCGTAAGGTGTAGGAGGCTGAAAGTTGGTGCACATGGTTCTGATGGTCGGTGGAGTGATTGGTGAATAAGCCCCTTTTAGGGTTAGGGTTTAGGGTTAGGGTTAGGGTTTGGAACTTTGGAACCGTAAGGTGTAGGAGGCTGAAAGTTGGTGCACATGGTTCTGATGGTCGGTGGAGTGATTGGTGAAATTTTCCAGTTGATTGGAAAAAAGGGGGCGGAGTTATTGGCGAATAAGCCCCTATAAGGGTTGGGGTTTAGAATTTGAGTTAGGGTTAGGGTTAGGCTTTGGAACTTTGGAACTGTAAGGTGTAGGAGGCTGAAATTTGATGCATAGGGGTCCTATGGTGGTCGGAAGTATTGGTGAAATTTTCGTGTTGATTGGAGAAAACGGGGCGGAGCTATTTGCGAAAATTCCCCTTTTAGCGTTAGGGTTTAGGGTTAGGGTTAGGGTTAGTGTTTGGAACTTTGGAACCGTAAGGTGTAGGAGGCTGAAAGTTGTTGCATAGGGTTCTGATCATGGGTGGAGTGATTGGTGAAATTTTCCAGTTTATATGAGAAAAGAAGTAGGAGTTATTTGCAAATGAGCCCCTATTAGGGTAAGGGTTTAGGGTTAGGGTTAGGGTTAGGGTTAGAGTTTGGAACTTTGGAACCGTAAGGTGTAGGAGGCTGAAAGTTGGTGCATAGGGTTCTGATGGTCGGTGGAGTGATTGGTGAAATTTTCCAGTTGATTGGAGAAAAGAGGGCGGAGTTATTGGTGAATAAGCCCCTTTTAGTGTTAAGGTTTAAGGTTAGGGTTAGGGTTTGGAACTTTGGAACCGTAAGGTGTAGGAGGCTGAAAGTTGGTGCACATGGTTCTGATGGTCGGTGGAGTGATTGGTGAAATTTTCCAGTTGATTGGAAAAAAGGGGGCGGAGTTATTGGCGAATAAGCCCCTATAAGGGTTTGGGTTTAGAATTTGAGTTAGGGTTAGGGTTAGGGTTTGGAACTTTGGAACTGTAAGGTGTAGGAAGCTGAAATTTGATGCATAGGGGTCCTATGGTGGTCGGAATTATTGGTGAAATTTTCGTGTTGATTGGAGAAAAGGGGGCGGAGTTATTGGCGAAAAAGCCCCTATTAGGGTTAGGGTTTAGGGTTAGGGTTAGGGTTTGGAACTTTGGAACCGTAAGGTGTAGGAGGCTGAAAGTTGTTGCATAGGGTTCTGATCATGGGTGGAGTGATTGGTGAAATTTTCCAATTTGTATCAGAAAAGAAGTAGGAGTTATTTGCAAATGAGCCCCTATTAGGGTAAGGGTTTAGGGTTAGGGTTAGGGTTAGGGTTAGAGTTTGGAACTTTGGAACCGTAAGGTGTAGGAGGCTGAAAGTTGGTGCATAGGGTTCTGATGGTCGGTGGAGTGATTGTTGAAATTTTCCAGTTGATTGGAGAAAAGAGGGCGGAGTTATTGGTGAATAAGCCCCTTTTAGTGTTAGGGTTTAGGGTTAGGGTTAGGGTTTGGAACTTTGGAACCGTAAGGTGTAGGAGGCTGAAAGTTGGTGCACATGGTTCTGATGGTCGGTGGAGTGATTGGTGAAATTTTCCAGTTGATTGGAAAAAAAGGGGCGGAGTTATTGGCGAATAAGCCCCTATAAGGGTTGGGGTTTAGAATTTGAGTAAGGTTTAGGGTTAGGGTTTGGAACTTTGGAACTGTAAGGTGTAGGAGGCTGAAATTTGATGCATAGGGGTCCTATGGTGGTCGGAATTATTGGTGAAATTTTCGTGTTGATTGGAGAAAAGGGGGCGGAGTTATTCGCGAAAAAGCCCCTATTAGGGTTAGGGTTTAGGGTTAGGGTTAGGGTTTGGAACTTTGGAACCGTAAGGTGTAGGAGGCTGAAAGTTGGTGCATAGGGTTCTGATGGTCGGTGGAGTGATTGTTGAAATTTTCCAGTTGATTGGAGAAAAGAGGGCGGAGTTATTGGTGAATAAGCCCCTTTTAGTGTTAGGGTTTAGGGTTAGGGTTAGGGTTTGGAACTTTGGAACCGTAAGGTGTAGGAGGCTGAAAGTTGGTGCATAGGGTTCTGATGGTCGGTGGAGTGATTGTTGAAATTTTCCAGTTGATTGGAGAAAAGAGGGCGGAGTTATTGGTGAATAAGCCCCTTTTAGGGTTAGGGTTTAGGGTTAGGGTTAGGGTTTGGAACTTTGGAACCGTAAGGTGTAGGAGGCTGAAAGTTGGTGCACATGGTTCTGATGGTCGGTGGAGTGATTGGTGAATAAGCCCCTTTTAGGGTTAGGGTTTAGGGTTAGGGTTAGGGTTTGGAACTTTGGAACCGTAAGGTGTAGGAGGCTGAAAGTTGGTGCACATGGTTCTGATGGTCGGTGGAGTGATTGGTGAAATTTTCCCGTTGATTGGAAAAAAGGGGGCGGAGTTATTGGCGAATAAGCCCCTATAAGGGTTGGGGTTTAGAATTTGAGTTAGGGTTAGGCTTAGGCTTTGGAACTTTGGAACTGTAAGGTGTAGGAGGCTGAAATTTGATGCATAGGGGTCCGATGGTGGTCGGAAGTATTGGTGAAATTTTCGTGTTGATTGGAGAAAAGGGGGCGGAGCTATTTGCGAAAATTCCCCTTTTAGCGTTAGGGTTTAGGGTTAGGGTTAGGGTTAGTGTTTGGAACTTTGGAACCGTAAGGTGTAGGAGGCTGAAAGTTGGTGCATAGGGTTCTGATGGTCGGTGGAGTGATTGTTGAAATTTTACAGTTTATATGAGAAAAGGAGTAGGAGTGATTTGCAAATGAGCCCCTATTAGGGTTAGGGTTTAGGGTTAGGGTTAGGGTTAGGGTTAGGGTTTGGAACTTTGGAACCGTAAGGTGTAGGAGGCTGAAAGTTGGTGCATAGGGTTCTGATGGTCGGTGGAGTGATTGTTGAAATTTTCCAGTTGATATGAGAAAAGAGGGCGGAGTTATTGGTGAATAAGCCCCTTTTAGGGTTAGGGTTTAGGGTTAGGGTTAGGGTTTGGAACTTTGGAACCGTAAGGTGTAGGAGGCTGAAAGTTGGTGCATAGGGTTCTGATGGTCGGTGGAGTGATTGTTGAAATTTTCCAGTTGATTGGAGAAAAGAGGGCGGAGTTATTGGTGAATAAGCCCCTTTTAGTGTTAGGGTTTAGGGTTAGGGTTAGGGTTTGGAACTTTGGAACCGTAAGGTGTAGGAGGCTGAAAGTTGGTGCATAGGGTTCTGATGGTCGGTGGAGTGATTGTTGAAATTTTCCAGTTGATTGGAGAAAAGAGGGCGGAGTTATTGGTGAATAAGCCCCTTTTAGGGTTAGGGTTTAGGGTTAGGGTTAGGGTTTGGAACTTTGGAACCGTAAGGTGTAGGAGGCTGAAAGTTGGTGCACATGGTTCTGATGGTCGGTGGAGTGATTGGTGAATAAGCCCCTTTTAGGGTTAGGGTTTAGGGTTAGGGTTAGGGTTTGGAACTTTGGAACCGTAAGGTGTAGGAGGCTGAAAGTTGGTGCACATGGTTCTGATGGTCGGTGGAGTGATTGGTGAAATTTTCCAGTTGATTGGAAAAAAGGGGGCGGAGTTATTGGCGAATAAGCCCCTATAAGGGTTGGGGTTTAGAATTTGAGTTAGGGTTAGGGTTAGGCTTTGGAACTTTGGAACTGTAAGGTGTAGGAGGCTGAAATTTGATGCATAGGGGTCCTATGGTGGTCGGAAGTATTGGTGAAATTTTCGTGTTGATTGGAGAAAACGGGGCGGAGCTATTTGCGAAAATTCCCCTTTTAGCGTTAGGGTTTAGGGTTAGGGTTAGGGTTAGTGTTTGGAACTTTGGAACCGTAAGGTGTAGGAGGCTGAAAGTTGTTGCATAGGGTTCTGATCATGGGTGGAGTGATTGGTGAAATTTTCCAGTTTATATGAGAAAAGAAGTAGGAGTTATTTGCAAATGAGCCCCTATTAGGGTAAGGGTTTAGGGTTAGGGTTAGGGTTAGGGTTAGAGTTTGGAACTTTGGAACCGTAAGGTGTAGGAGGCTGAAAGTTGGTGCATAGGGTTCTGATGGTCGGTGGAGTGATTGGTGAAATTTTCCAGTTGATTGGAGAAAAGAGGGCGGAGTTATTGGTGAATAAGCCCCTTTTAGTGTTAGGGTTTAAGGTTAGGGTTAGGGTTTGGAACTTTGGAACCGTAAGGTGTAGGAGGCTGAAAGTTGGTGCACATGGTTCTGATGGTCGGTGGAGTGATTGGTGAAATTTTCCAGTTGATTGGAAAAAAGGGGGCGGAGTTATTGGCGAATAAGCCCCTATAAGGGTTTGGGTTTAGAATTTGAGTTAGGGTTAGGGTTAGGGTTTGGAACTTTGGAACTGTAAGGTGTAGGAAGCTGAAATTTGATGCATAGGGGTCCTATGGTGGTCGGAATTATTGGTGAAATTTTCGTGTTGATTGGAGATAAGGGGGCGGAGTTATTGGCGAAAAAGCCCCTATTAGGGTTAGGGTTTAGGGTTAGGGTTAGGGTTTGGAACTTTGGAACCGTAAGGTGTAGGAGGCTGAAAGTTGTTGCATAGGGTTCTGATCATGGGTGGAGTGATTGGTGAAATTTTACAGTTTATATGAGAAAAGGAGTAGGAGTGATTTGCAAATGAGCCCCTATTAGGGTTAGGGTTTAGGGTTAGGGTTAGGGTTAGGGTTAGGGTTTGGAACTTTGGAACCGTAAGGTGTAGGAGGCTGAAAGTTGGTGCATAGGGTTCTGATGGTCGGTGGAGTGATTGTTGAAATTTTCCAGTTGATATGAGAAAAGAGGGCGGAGTTATTGGTGAATAAGCCCCTTTTAGGGTTAGGGTTTAGGGTTAGGGTTAGGGTTTGGAACTTTGGAACCGTGAGGTGTAGGAGGCTGAAAGTTGTTGCATAGGGTTCTGATCATGGGTGGAGTGATTGGTGAAATTTTCCAATTTGTATCAGAAAAGAAGTAGGAGTTATTTGCAAATGAGCCCCTATTAGGGTAAGGGTTTAGGGTTAGGGTTAGGGTTAGGGTTAGAGTTTGGAACTTTGGAACCGTAAGGTGTAGGAGGCTGAAAGTTGGTGCATAGGGTTCTGATGGTCGGTGGAGTGATTGTTGAAATTTTCCAGTTGATTGGAGAAAAGAGGGCGGAGTTATTGGTGAATAAGCCCCTTTTAGTGTTAGGGTTTAGGGTTAGGGTTAGGGTTTGGAACTTTGGAACCGTAAGGTGTAGGAGGCTGAAAGTTGGTGCACATGGTTCTGATGGTCGGTGGAGTGATTGGTGAAATTTTCCAGTTGATTGGAAAAAAAGGGGCGGAGTTATTGGCGAATAAGCCCCTATAAGGGTTGGGGTTTAGAATTTGAGTTAGGGTTAGGGTTAGGCTTTGGAACTTTGGAACTGTAAGGTGTAGGAGGCTGAAATTTGATGCATAGGGGTCCTATGGTGGTCGGAATTATTGGTGAAATTTTCGTGTTGATTGGAGAAAAGGGGGCGGAGTTATTCGCGAAAAAGCCCCTATTAGGGTTAGGGTTTAGGGTTAGGGTTAGGGTTTGGAACTTTGGAACCGTAAGGTGTAGGAGGCTGAAAGTTGGTGCATAGGGTTCTGATGGTCGGTGGAGTGATTGTTGAAATTTTCCAGTTGATTGGAGAAAAGAGGGCGGAGTTATTGGTGAATAAGCCCCTTTTAGTGTTAGGGTTTAGGGTTAGGGTTAGGGTTTGGAACTTTGGAACCGTAAGGTGTAGGAGGCTGAAAGTTGGTGCATAGGGTTCTGATGGTCGGTGGAGTGATTGTTGAAATTTTCCAGTTGATTGGAGAAAAGAGGGCGGAGTTATTGGTGAATAAGCCCCTTTTAGGGTTAGGGTTTAGGGTTAGGGTTAGGGTTTGGAACTTTGGAACCGTAAGGTGTAGGAGGCTGAAAGTTGGTGCACATGGTTCTGATGGTCGGTGGAGTGATTGGTGAATAAGCCCCTTTTAGGGTTAGGGTTTAGGGTTAGGGTTAGGGTTTGGAACTTTGGAACCGTAAGGTGTAGGAGGCTGAAAGTTGGTGCACATGGTTCTGATGGTCGGTGGAGTGATTGGTGAAATTTTCCAGTTGATTGGAAAAAAGGGGGCGGAGTTATTGGCGAATAAGCCCCTATAAGGGTTGGGGTTTAGAATTTGAGTTAGGGTTAGGGTTAGGCTTTGGAACTTTGGAACTGTAAGGTGTAGGAGGCTGAAATTTGATGCATAGGGGTCCGATGGTGGTCGGAAGTATTGGTGAAATTTTCGTGTTGATTGGAGAAAAGGGGGCGGAGCTATTTGCGAAAATTCCCCTTTTAGCGTTAGGGTTTAGGGTTAGGGTTAGGGTTAGTGTTTGGAACTTTGGAACCGTAAGGTGTAGGAGGCTGAAAGTTGTTGCATAGGGTTCTGATCATGGGTGGAGTGATTGGTGAAATTTTCCAGTTTATATCAGAAAAGAAGTAGGAGTTATTTGCAAATGAGCCCCTATTAGGGTAAGGGTTTAGGGTTAGGGTTAGGGTTAGGGTTAGAGTTTGGAACTTTGGAACCGTAAGGTGTAGGAGGCTGAAAGTTGGTGCATAGGGTTCTGATGGTCGGTGGAGTGATTGGTGAAATCTTCCAGTTGATTGGAGAAAAGAGGGCGGAGTTATTGGTGAATAAGCCCCTTTTAGTGTTAGGGTTTAAGGTTAGGGTTAGGGTTTGGAACTTTGGAACTGTAAGATGTAGGAGGCTAAAAGTTGGTGCATAGGGTTCTGATGGTCGGTGGAGTGATTGTTGAAATTTTCCAGTTGATTGGAGAAAAGAAGTAGGTGTTATTTGCAAATGAGCCCCTATTAGGGTAAGGGTTTAGGGTTAGGGTTAGGGTTAGGGTTAGGGTTTGGAACTTTGGAACCGTAAGGTGTAGGAGGCTGAAAGTTGGTGCACATGGTTCTGATGGTCGGTGGAGTGATTGGTGAAATTTTCCAGTTGATTGGAAAAAAGGGGGTGGAGTTATTGGCGAATAAGCCCCTATAAGGGTTGGGTTTTAGAATTTGAGTTAGGGTTAGGGTTAGGGTTTGGAACTTTGGAACTGTAAGGTGTAGGAAGCTGAAATTTGATGCATAGGGGTCCTATGGGGGTCGGAATTATTGGTGAAATTTTCGTGTTGATTGGAGAAAAGGGGGCGGAGTTATTCGCGAAAAAGCCCCTTTTAGGGTTAGGGTTAGGGTTTGGAACTTTGGAACCGTAAGGTGTAGGAGGCTGAAAGTTGGTGCACATGGTTCTGATCGTCGGTGGAGTGATTGGTGAAATTTTCCAGTTGATTGGAAAAAAGGGGGCGGAGTTATTGGCGAATAAGCCCCTATAAGGGTTGGGGTTTAGAATTTGAGTTAGGGTTAGGGTTAGGGTTTGGAACTTTGGAACTGTAAGGTGTAGGAGGCTGAAATTTGATGCATAGGGGTCCTATGGTGGTCGGAATTATTGGTGAAATTTTCGTGTTGATTGGGGAAAAGGGGGCGGAGCTATTTGCAAAAATTCCCCTTTTAGGGTTAGAGTTTAGGGTTAGGGTTAGGGTTAGTGTTTGGAACTTTGGAAACGTAAGGTGTAGGAGGCTGAAAGTTGTTGCATAGGGTTCTGATCATGGGTGGAGTGATTGGTGAAATTTTCCAGTTTATATGAGAAAAGAAGTAGGAGTTATTTGCAAATGAGCCCCAATTAGGGTAAGGGTTTAGGGTTAGGGTTAGGGTTAGGGTTAGAGTTTGGAACTTTGGAACCGTAAGGTGTAGGAGGCTGAAAGTTGGTGCATAGGGTTCTGATGGTCGGTGGAGTGATTGTTGAAATTTTCCAGTTGATTGGAGAAAAGAGGGCGGAGTTATTGGTGAATAAGCCCCTTTTAGGGTTAGGGTTTAGGGTTAGGGTTAGGGTTTGGAACTTTGGAACCGTAAGGTGTAGGAGGCTGAAAGTTGGTGCACATGGTTCTGATGGTCGGTGGAGTGATTGGTGAAATTTTCCAGTTGATTGGAAAAAAGGGGGCGGAGTTATTGGCGAATAAGCCCCTATAAGGGTTGGGGTTTAGAATTTGAGTTAGGGTTAGGGTTAGGCTTTGGAACTTTGGAACTGTAAGGTGTAGGAGGCTGAAATTTGATGCATAGGGGTCCTATGGTGGTCGGAATTATTGGTGAAATTTTCGTGTTGATTGGAGAAAAGGGGGCGGAGCTATTTGCAAAAATTCCCCTTTTAGAGTTAGAGTTTAGGGTTAGGGTTAGGGTTAGTGTTTGGAACTTTGGAACCGTAAGGTGTAGGAGGCTGAAAGTTGTTGCATAGGGTTCTGATCATGGGTGAAGTGATTGGTTGAAATTTTCCAGTTTATATGAGAAAAGAAGTAGGAGTTTTTTGCAAATGAGCCCCTATTAGGGTTAGGGTTTAGGGTTAGGGTTAGGGTTAGGGTTTGGAACTTTGGAACCGTAAGGTGTAGGAGGCTGAAAGTTGGTGCATAGGGTTCTAATGGTCGGTGGAGTGATTGTTGAAATTTTCCAGTTGATTGGAGAAAAGGGGGCGGAGTTATTCGCGAAAAAGCCCCTTTTAGGGTTAGGGTTTAGGGTTAGGGTTAGGGTTTGGAACTTTGGAACCGTAAGGTGTAGGAGGCTGAAAGTTGTTGCATAGGGTTCTGATCATGGGTGGAGTGATTGGTGAAATTTTCCAATTTGTATCAGAAAAGAAGTAGGAGTTATTTGCAAATGAGCCCCTATTAGGGTAAGGGTTTAGGGTTAGGGTTAGGGTTAGGGTTAGAGTTTGGAACTTTGGAACCGTAAGGTGTAGGAGGCTGAAAGTTGGTGCATAGGGTTCTGATGGTCGGTGGAGTGATTGTTGAAATTTTCCAGTTGATTGGAGAAAAGAGGGCGGAGTTATTGGTGAATAAGCCCCTTTTAGTGTTAGGGTTTAGGGTTAGGGTTAGGGTTTGGAACTTTGGAACCGTAAGGTGTAGGAGGCTGAAAGTTGGTGCACATGGTTCTGATGGTCGGTGGAGTGATTGGTGAAATTTTCCAGTTGATTGGAAAAAAAGGGGCGGAGTTATTGGCGAATAAGCCCCTATAAGGGTTGGGGTTTAGAATTTGAGTTAGGGTTAGGGTTAGGGTTTGGAACTTTGGAACTGTAAGGTGTAGGAGGCTGAAATTTGATGCATAGGGGTCCTATGGTGGTCGGAATTATTGGTGAAATTTTCGTGTTTATTGGAGAAAAGGGGGCGGAGCTATTTACAAAAATTCCCCTTTTAGCGTTAGAGTTTAGGGTTAGGGTTAGGGTTAGTGTTTGGAACTTTGGAACCGTAAGGTGTAGGAGGCTGAAAGTTGTTGCATAGGGTTCTGATCATGGGTGGAGTGATTGGTGAAATTTTCCAGTTTATATGAGAAAAGAAGTAGGAGTTATTTGCAAATGAGCCCCAATTAGGGTAAGGGTTTAGGGTTAGGGTTAGGGTTAGGGTTAGAGTTTGGAACTTTGGAACCGTAAGGTGTAGGAGGCTGAAAGTTGGTGCATAGGGTTCTGATGGTCGGTGGAGTGATTGTTGAAATTTTCCAGTTGATTGGAGAAAAGAGGGCGGAGTTATTGGTGAATAAGCCCCTTTTAGTGTTAGGGTTTAGGGTTAGGGTTAGGGTTTGGAACTTTGGAACCGTAAGGTGTAGGAGGCTGAAAGTTGGTGCACATGGTTCTGATGGTCGGTGGAGTGATTGGTGAAATTTTCCAGTTGATTGGAAAAAAAGGGGAGGAGTTATTGGCGAATAAGCCCCTATAAGGGTTGGGGTTTAGAATTTGAGTTAGGGTTAGGGTTAGGGTTTGGAACTTTGGAACTGTAAGGTGTAGGAGGCTGAAATTTGATGCATAGGGGTCCTATGGTGGTCGGAATTATTGGTGAAATTTTCGTGTTGATTGGAGAAAAGGGGGCGGAGTTATTCGCGAAAAAGCCCCTATTAGGGTTAGGGTTTAGGGTTAGGGTTAGGGTTTGGAACTTTGGAACCGTAAGGTGTAGGAGGCTGAAAGTTGGTGCATAGGGTTCTGATGGTCGGTGGAGTGATTGTTGAAATTTTCCAGTTGATTGGAGAAAAGAGGGCGGAGTTATTGGTGAATAAGCCCCTTTTAGTGTTAGGGTTTAGGGTTAGGGTTAGGGTTTGGAACTTTGGAACCGTAAGGTGTAGGAGGCTGAAAGTTGGTGCATAGGGTTCTGATGGTCGGTGGAGTGATTGTTGAAATTTTCCAGTTGATTGGAGAAAAGAGGGCGGAGTTATTGGTGAATAAGCCCCTTTTAGGGTTAGGGTTTAGGGTTAGGGTTAGGGTTTGGAACTTTGGAACCGTAAGGTGTAGGAGGCTGAAAGTTGGTGCACATGGTTCTGATGGTCGGTGGAGTGATTGGTGAATAAGCCCCTTTTAGGGTTAGGGTTTAGGGTTAGGGTTAGGGTTTGGAACTTTGGAACCGTAAGGTGTAGGAGGCTGAAAGTTGGTGCACATGGTTCTGATGGTCGGTGGAGTGATTGGTGAAATTTTCCAGTTGATTGGAAAAAAGGGGGCGGAGTTATTGGCGAATAAGCCCCTATAAGGGTTGGGGTTTAGAATTTGAGTTAGGGTTAGGGTTAGGCTTTGGAACTTTGGAACTGTAAGGTGTAGGAGGCTGAAATTTGATGCATAGGGGTCCTATGGTGGTCGGAAGTATTGGTGAAATTTTCGTGTTGATTGGAGAAAAGGGGGCGGAGCTATTTGCGAAAATTCCCCTTTTAGCGTTAGGGTTTAGGGTTAGGGTTAGGGTTAGTGTTTGGAACTTTGGAACCGTAAGGTGTAGGAGGCTGAAAGTTGTTGCATAGGGTTCTGATCATGGGTGGAGTGATTGGTGAAATTTTCCAGTTTATATGAGAAAAGAAGTAGGAGTTATTTGCAAATGAGCCCCTATTAGGGTAAGGGTTTAGGGTTAGGGTTAGGGTTAGGGTTAGAGTTTGGAACTTTGGAACCGTAAGGTGTAGGAGGCTGAAAGTTGGTGCATAGGGTTCTGATGGTCGGTGGAGTGATTGGTGAAATTTTCCAGTTGATTGGAGAAAAGAGGGCGGAGTTATTGGTGAATAAGCCCCTTTTAGTGTTAGGGTTTAAGGTTAGGGTTAGGGTTTGGAACTTTGGAACCGTAAGGTGTAGGAGGCTGAAAGTTGGTGCACATGGTTCTGATGGTCGGTGGAGTGATTGGTGAAATTTTCCAGTTGATTGGAAAAAAGGGGGCGGAGTTATTGGCGAATAAGCCCCTATAAGGGTTTGGGTTTAGAATTTGAGTTAGGGTTAGGGTTAGGGTTTGGAACTTTGGAACTGTAAGGTGTAGGAAGCTGAAATTTGATGCATAGGGGTCCTATGGTGGTCGGAATTATTGGTGAAATTTTCGTGTTGATTGGAGAAAAGGGGGCGGAGTTATTGGCGAAAAAGCCCCTATTAGGGTTAGGGTTTAGGGTTAGGGTTAGGGTTTGGAACTTTGGAACCGTAAGGTGTAGGAGGCTGAAAGTTGTTGCATAGGGTTCTGATCATGGGTGGAGTGATTGGTGAAATTTTACAGTTTATATGAGAAAAGGAGTAGGAGTGATTTGCAAATGAGCCCCTATTAGGGTTAGGGTTTAGGGTTAGGGTTAGGGTTAGGGTTTGGAACTTTGGAACCGTAAGGTGTAGGAGGCTGAAAGTTGGTGCATAGGGTTCTGATGGTCGGTGGAGTGATTGTTGAAATTTTCCAGTTGATATGAGAAAAGAGGGCGGAGTTATTGGTGAATAAGCCCCTTTTAGGGTTAGGGTTTAGGGTTAGGGTTAGGGTTTGGAACTTTGGAACCGTAAGGTGTAGGAGGCTGAAATTTGATGCATAGGGGTCCTATGGTGGTCGGAATTATTGGTGAAATTTTCGTGTTTATTGGAGAAAAGGGGGCGGAGCTATTTACAAAAATTCCCCTTTTAGCGTTAGAGTTTAGGGTTAGGGTTAGGGTTAGTGTTTGGAACTTTGGAACCGTAAGGTGTAGGAGGCTGAAAGTTGTTGCATAGGGTTCTGATCATGGGTGGAGTGATTGGTGAAATTTTCCAGTTTATATGAGAAAAGAAGTAGGAGTTATTTGCAAATGAGCCCCAATTAGGGTAAGGGTTTAGGGTTAGGGTTAGGGTTAGGGTTAGAGTTTGGAACTTTGGAACCGTAAGGTGTAGGAGGCTGAAAGTTGGTGCATAGGGTTCTGATGGTCGGTGGAGTGATTGTTGAAATTTTCCAGTTGATTGGAGAAAAGAGGGCGGAGTTATTGGTGAATAAGCCCCTTTTAGTGTTAGGGTTTAGGGTTAGGGTTAGGGTTTGGAACTTTGGAACCGTAAGGTGTAGGAGGCTGAAAGTTGGTGCACATGGTTCTGATGGTCGGTGGAGTGATTGGTGAAATTTTCCAGTTGATTGGAAAAAAAGGGGAGGAGTTATTGGCGAATAAGCCCCTATAAGGGTTGGGGTTTAGAATTTGAGTTAGGGTTAGGGTTAGGGTTTGGAACTTTGGAACTGTAAGGTGTAGGAGGCTGAAATTTGATGCATAGGGGTCCTATGGTGGTCGGAATTATTGGTGAAATTTTCGTGTTGATTGGAGAAAAGGGGGCGGAGTTATTCGCGAAAAAGCCCCTATTAGGGTTAGGGTTTAGGGTTAGGGTTAGGGTTTGGAACTTTGGAACCGTAAGGTGTAGGAGGCTGAAAGTTGGTGCATAGGGTTCTGATGGTCGGTGGAGTGATTGTTGAAATTTTCCAGTTGATTGGAGAAAAGAGGGCGGAGTTATTGGTGAATAAGCCCCTTTTAGTGTTAGGGTTTAGGGTTAGGGTTAGGGTTTGGAACTTTGGAACCGTAAGGTGTAGGAGGCTGAAAGTTGGTGCATAGGGTTCTGATGGTCGGTGGAGTGATTGTTGAAATTTTCCAGTTGATTGGAGAAAAGAGGGCGGAGTTATTGGTGAATAAGCCCCTTTTAGGGTTAGGGTTTAGGGTTAGGGTTAGGGTTTGGAACTTTGGAACCGTAAGGTGTAGGAGGCTGAAAGTTGGTGCACATGGTTCTGATGGTCGGTGGAGTGATTGGTGAATAAGCCCCTTTTAGGGTTAGGGTTTAGGGTTAGGGTTAGGGTTTGGAACTTTGGAACCGTAAGGTGTAGGAGGCTGAAAGTTGGTGCACATGGTTCTGATGGTCGGTGGAGTGATTGGTGAAATTTTCCAGTTGATTGGAAAAAAGGGGGCGGAGTTATTGGCGAATAAGCCCCTATAAGGGTTGGGGTTTAGAATTTGAGTTAGGGTTAGGGTTAGGCTTTGGAACTTTGGAACTGTAAGGTGTAGGAGGCTGAAATTTGATGCATAGGGGTCCTATGGTGGTCGGAAGTATTGGTGAAATTTTCGTGTTGATTGGAGAAAAGGGGGCGGAGCTATTTGCGAAAATTCCCCTTTTAGCGTTAGGGTTTAGGGTTAGGGTTAGGGTTAGTGTTTGGAACTTTGGAACCGTAAGGTGTAGGAGGCTGAAAGTTGTTGCATAGGGTTCTGATCATGGGTGGAGTGATTGGTGAAATTTTCCAGTTTATATGAGAAAAGAAGTAGGAGTTATTTGCAAATGAGCCCCTATTAGGGTAAGGGTTTAGGGTTAGGGTTAGGGTTAGGGTTAGAGTTTGGAACTTTGGAACCGTAAGGTGTAGGAGGCTGAAAGTTGGTGCATAGGGTTCTGATGGTCGGTGGAGTGATTGGTGAAATTTTCCAGTTGATTGGAGAAAAGAGGGCGGAGTTATTGGTGAATAAGCCCCTTTTAGTGTTAGGGTTTAAGGTTAGGGTTAGGGTTTGGAACTTTGGAACCGTAAGGTGTAGGAGGCTGAAAGTTGGTGCACATGGTTCTGATGGTCGGTGGAGTGATTGGTGAAATTTTCCAGTTGATTGGAAAAAAGGGGGCGGAGTTATTGGCGAATAAGCCCCTATAAGGGTTTGGGTTTAGAATTTGAGTTAGGGTTAGGGTTAGGGTTTGGAACTTTGGAACTGTAAGGTGTAGGAAGCTGAAATTTGATGCATAGGGGTCCTATGGTGGTCGGAATTATTGGTGAAATTTTCGTGTTGATTGGAGAAAAGGGGGCGGAGTTATTGGCGAAAAAGCCCCTATTAGGGTTAGGGTTTAGGGTTAGGGTTAGGGTTTGGAACTTTGGAACCGTAAGGTGTAGGAGGCTGAAAGTTGTTGCATAGGGTTCTGATCATGGGTGGAGTGATTGGTGAAATTTTACAGTTTATATGAGAAAAGGAGTAGGAGTGATTTGCAAATGAGCCCCTATTAGGGTTAGGGTTTAGGGTTAGGGTTAGGGTTAGGGTTTGGAACTTTGGAACCGTAAGGTGTAGGAGGCTGAAAGTTGGTGCATAGGGTTCTGATGGTCGGTGGAGTGATTGTTGAAATTTTCCAGTTGATATGAGAAAAGAGGGCGGAGTTATTGGTGAATAAGCCCCTTTTAGGGTTAGGGTTTAGGGTTAGGGTTAGGGTTTGGAACTTTGGAACCGTAAGGTGTAGGAGGCTGAAAGTTGTTGCATAGGGTTCTGATCATGGGTGGAGTGATTGGTGAAATTTTCCAATTTGTATCAGAAAAGAAGTAGGAGTTATTTGCAAATGAGCCCCTATTAGGGTAAGGGTTTAGGGTTAGGGTTAGGGTTAGGGTTAGAGTTTGGAACTTTGGAACCGTAAGGTGTAGGAGGCTGAAAGTTGGTGCATAGGGTTCTGATGGTCGGTGGAGTGATTGTTGAAATTTT
Source organism: Aulostomus chinensis (assembly GCF_037954235.1). Classification (NCBI taxonomy): domain Eukaryota; kingdom Metazoa; phylum Chordata; class Actinopteri; order Syngnathiformes; family Aulostomidae; genus Aulostomus; species Aulostomus chinensis. The sequence continues at coordinate 14,800,805 of NC_141329.1, read as the reverse complement.
CCAGTTGATTGGAGAAAAGAGGGCGGAGTTATTGGTGAATAAGCCCCTTTTAGTGTTAGGGTTTAGGGTTAGGGTTAGGGTTTGGAACTTTGGAACCGTAAGGTGTAGGAGGCTGAAAGTTGGTGCACATGGTTCTGATGGTCGGTGGAGTGATTGGTGAAATTTTCCAGTTGATTGGAAAAAAAGGGGCGGAGTTATTGGCGAATAAGCCCCTATAAGGGTTGGGGTTTAGAATTTGAGTAAGGGTTAGGGTTAGGGTTTGGAACTTTGGAACTGTAAGGTGTAGGAGGCTGAAATTTGATGCATAGGGGTCCTATGGTGGTCGGAATTATTGGTGAAATTTTCGTGTTGATTGGAGAAAAGGGGGCGGAGTTATTCGCGAAAAAGCCCCTATTAGGGTTAGGGTTTAGGGTTAGGGTTAGGGTTTGGAACTTTGGAACCGTAAGGTGTAGGAGGCTGAAAGTTGGTGCATAGGGTTCTGATGGTCGGTGGAGTGATTGTTGAAATTTTCCAGTTGATTGGAGAAAAGAGGGCGGAGTTATTGGTGAATAAGCCCCTTTTAGTGTTAGGGTTTATGGTTAGGGTTAGGGTTTGGAACTTTGGAACCGTAAGGTGTAGGAGGCTGAAAGTTGGTGCACATGGTTCTGATGGTCGGTGGAGTGATTGGTGAATAAGCCCCTTTTAGGGTTAGGGTTTAGGGTTAGGGTTAGGGTTTGGAACTTTGGAACCGTAAGGTGTAGGAGGCTGAAAGTTGGTGCACATGGTTCTGATGGTCGGTGGAGTGATTGGTGAAATTTTCCAGTTGATTGGAAAAAAGGGGGCGGAGTTATTGGCGAATAAGCCCCTATAAGGGTTGGGGTTTAGAATTTGAGTTAGGGTTAGGCTTAGGCTTTGGAACTTTGGAACTGTAAGGTGTAGGAGGCTGAAATTTGATGCATAGGGGTCCGATGGTGGTCGGAAGTATTGGTGAAATTTTCGTGTTGATTGGAGAAAAGGGGGCGGAGCTATTTGCGAAAATTCCCCTTTTAGCGTTAGGGTTTAGGGTTAGGGTTAGGGTTAGTGTTTGGAACTTTGGAACCGTAAGGTGTAGGAGGCTGAAAGTTGTTGCATAGGGTTCTGATCATGGGTGGAGTGATTGGTGAAATTTTCCAGTTTATATCAGAAAAGAAGTAGGAGTTATTTGCAAATGAGCCCCTATTAGGGTAAGGGTTTAGGGTTAGGGTTAGGGTTAGGGTTAGAGTTTGGAACTTTGGAACCGTAAGGTGTAGGAGGCTGAAAGTTGGTGCATAGGGTTCTGATGGTCGGTGGAGTGATTGGTGAAATCTTCCAGTTGATTGGAGAAAAGAGGGCGGAGTTATTGGTGAATAAGCCCCTTTTAGTGTTAGGGTTTAAGGTTAGGGTTAGGGTTTGGAACTTTGGAACCGTAAGGTGTAGGAGGCTGAAAGTTGGTGCACATGGTTCTGATGGTCGGTGGAGTGATTGGTGAAATTTTCCAGTTGATTGGAAAAAAGGGGGCGGAGTTATTGGCGAATAAGCCCCTATAAGGGTTTGGGTTTAGAATTTGAGTTAGGGTTAGGGTTAGGGTTTGGAACTTTGGAACTGTAAGGTGTAGGAAGCTGAAATTTGATGCATAGGGGTCCTACTGTGGTCGGAATTATTGGTGAAATTTTCGTGTTGATTGGAGAAAAGGGGGCGGAGTTATTCGCGAAAAAGCCCCTATTAGGGTTAGGGTTTAGGGTTAGGGTTAGGGTTTGGAACTTTGGAACCGTAAGGTGTAGGAGGCTGAAAGTTGTTGCATAGGGTTCTGATCATGGGTGGAGTGATTGGTGAAATTTTACAGTTTATATGAGAAAAGGAGTAGGAGTGATTTGCAAATGAGCCCCTATTAGGGTTAGGGTTTAGGGTTAGGGTTAGGGTTAGGAATAGGGTTTGGAACTTTGGAACCGTAAGGTGTAGGAGGCTGAAAGTTGGTGCATAGGGTTCTGATGGTCGGTGGAGTGATTGTTGAAATTTTCCAGTTGATATGAGAAAAGAGGGCGGAGTTATTGGTGAATAAGCCCCTTTTAGGGTTAGGGTTTAGGGTTAGGGTTAGGGTTTGGAACTTTGGAACCGTAAGGTGTAGGAGGCTGAAAGTTGTTGCATAGGGTTCTGATCATGGGTGGAGTGATTGGTGAAATTTTCCAATTTGTATCAGAAAAGAAGTAGGAGTTATTTGCAAATGAGCCCCTATTAGGGTAAGGGTTTAGGGTTAGGGTTAGGGTTAGGGTTAGAGTTTGGAACTTTGGAACCGTAAGGTGTAGGAGGCTGAAAGTTGGTGCATAGGGTTCTGATGGTCGGTGGAGTGATTGTTGAAATTTTCCAGTTGATTGGAGAAAAGAGGGCGGAGTTATTGGTGAATAAGCCCCTTTTAGTGTTAGGGTTTAGGGTTAGGGTTAGGGTTTGGAACTTTGGAACCGTAAGGTGTAGGAGGCTGAAAGTTGGTGCACATGGTTCTGATGGTCGGTGGAGTGATTGGTGAAATTTTCCAGTTGATTGGAAAAAAAGGGGCGGAGTTATTGGCGAATAAGCCCCTATAAGGGTTGGGGTTTAGAATTTGAGTAAGGGTTAGGGTTAGGGTTTGGAACTTTGGAACTGTAAGGTGTAGGAGGCTGAAATTTGATGCATAGGGGTCCTATGGTGGTCGGAATTATTGGTGAAATTTTCGTGTTGATTGGAGAAAAGGGGGCGGAGTTATTCGCGAAAAAGCCCCTATTAGGGTTAGGGTTTAGGGTTAGGGTTAGGGTTTGGAACTTTGGAACCGTAAGGTGTAGGAGGCTGAAAGTTGGTGCATAGGGTTCTGATGGTCGGTGGAGTGATTGTTGAAATTTTCCAGTTGATTGGAGAAAAGAGGGCGGAGTTATTGGTGAATAAGCCCCTTTTAGGGTTAGGGTTTAGGGTTAGGGTTAGGGTTTGGAACTTTGGAACCGTAAGGTGTAGGAGGCTGAAAGTTGGTGCACATGGTTCTGATGGTCGGTGGAGTGATTGGTGAATAAGCCCCTTTTAGGGTTAGGGTTTAGGGTTAGGGTTAGGGTTTGGAACTTTGGAACCGTAAGGTGTAGGAGGCTGAAAGTTGGTGCACATGGTTCTGATGGTCGGTGGAGTGATTGGTGAAATTTTCCAGTTGATTGGAAAAAAGGGGGCGGAGTTATTGGCGAATAAGCCCCTATAAGGGTTGGGGTTTAGAATTTGAGTTAGGGTTAGGCTTAGGCTTTGGAACTTTGGAACTGTAAGGTGTAGGAGGCTGAAATTTGATGCATAGGGGTCCGATGGTGGTCGGAAGTATTGGTGAAATTTTCGTGTTGATTGGAGAAAAGGGGGCGGAGCTATTTGCGAAAATTCCCCTTTTAGCGTTAGGGTTTAGGGTTAGGGTTAGGGTTAGTGTTTGGAACTTTGGAACCGTAAGGTGTAGGAGGCTGAAAGTTGGTGCATAGGGTTCTGATGGTCGGTGGAGTGATTGTTGAAATTTTACAGTTTATATGAGAAAAGGAGTAGGAGTGATTTGCAAATGAGCCCCTATTAGGGTTAGGGTTTAGGGTTAGGGTTAGGGTTAGGGTTAGGGTTTGGAACTTTGGAACCGTAAGGTGTAGGAGGCTGAAAGTTGGTGCATAGGGTTCTGATGGTCGGTGGAGTGATTGTTGAAATTTTCCAGTTGATATGAGAAAAGAGGGCGGAGTTATTGGTGAATAAGCCCCTTTTAGGGTTAGGGTTTAGGGTTAGGGTTAGGGTTTGGAACTTTGGAACCGTAAGGTGTAGGAGGCTGAAAGTTGGTGCATAGGGTTCTGATGGTCGGTGGAGTGATTGTTGAAATTTTCCAGTTGATTGGAGAAAAGAGGGCGGAGTTATTGGTGAATAAGCCCCTTTTAGTGTTAGGGTTTAGGGTTAGGGTTAGGGTTTGGAACTTTGGAACCGTAAGGTGTAGGAGGCTGAAAGTTGGTGCATAGGGTTCTGATGGTCGGTGGAGTGATTGTTGAAATTTTCCAGTTGATTGGAGAAAAGAGGGCGGAGTTATTGGTGAATAAGCCCCTTTTAGGGTTAGGGTTTAGGGTTAGGGTTAGGGTTTGGAACTTTGGAACCGTAAGGTGTAGGAGGCTGAAAGTTGGTGCACATGGTTCTGATGGTCGGTGGAGTGATTGGTGAATAAGCCCCTTTTAGGGTTAGGGTTTAGGGTTAGGGTTAGGGTTTGGAACTTTGGAACCGTAAGGTGTAGGAGGCTGAAAGTTGGTGCACATGGTTCTGATGGTCGGTGGAGTGATTGGTGAAATTTTCCAGTTGATTGGAAAAAAGGGGGCGGAGTTATTGGCGAATAAGCCCCTATAAGGGTTGGGGTTTAGAATTTGAGTTAGGGTTAGGGTTAGGCTTTGGAACTTTGGAACTGTAAGGTGTAGGAGGCTGAAATTTGATGCATAGGGGTCCTATGGTGGTCGGAAGTATTGGTGAAATTTTCGTGTTGATTGGAGAAAACGGGGCGGAGCTATTTGCGAAAATTCCCCTTTTAGCGTTAGGGTTTAGGGTTAGGGTTAGGGTTAGTGTTTGGAACTTTGGAACCGTAAGGTGTAGGAGGCTGAAAGTTGTTGCATAGGGTTCTGATCATGGGTGGAGTGATTGGTGAAATTTTCCAGTTTATATGAGAAAAGAAGTAGGAGTTATTTGCAAATGAGCCCCTATTAGGGTAAGGGTTTAGGGTTAGGGTTAGGGTTAGGGTTAGAGTTTGGAACTTTGGAACCGTAAGGTGTAGGAGGCTGAAAGTTGGTGCATAGGGTTCTGATGGTCGGTGGAGTGATTGGTGAAATTTTCCAGTTGATTGGAGAAAAGAGGGCGGAGTTATTGGTGAATAAGCCCCTTTTAGTGTTAGGGTTTAAGGTTAGGGTTAGGGTTTGGAACTTTGGAACCGTAAGGTGTAGGAGGCTGAAAGTTGGTGCACATGGTTCTGATGGTCGGTGGAGTGATTGGTGAAATTTTCCAGTTGATTGGAAAAAAGGGGGCGGAGTTATTGGCGAATAAGCCCCTATAAGGGTTTGGGTTTAGAATTTGAGTTAGGGTTAGGGTTAGGGTTTGGAACTTTGGAACTGTAAGGTGTAGGAAGCTGAAATTTGATGCATAGGGGTCCTATGGTGGTCGGAATTATTGGTGAAATTTTCGTGTTGATTGGAGAAAAGGGGGCGGAGTTATTCGCGAAAAAGCCCCTATTAGGGTTAGGGTTTAGGGTTAGGGTTAGGGTTTGGAACTTTGGAACCGTAAGGTGTAGGAGGCTGAAAGTTGGTGCATAGGGTTCTGATGGTCGGTGGAGTGATTGTTGAAATTTTCCAGTTGATTGGAGAAAAGAGGGCGGAGTTATTGGTGAATAAGCCCCTTTTAGTGTTAGGGTTTAGGGTTAGGGTTAGGGTTTGGAACTTTGGAACCGTAAGGTGTAGGAGGCTGAAAGTTGGTGCATAGGGTTCTGATGGTCGGTGGAGTGATTGTTGAAATTTTCCAGTTGATTGGAGAAAAGAGGGCGGAGTTATTGGTGAATAAGCCCCTTTTAGGGTTAGGGTTTAGGGTTAGGGTTAGGGTTTGGAACTTTGGAACCGTAAGGTGTAGGAGGCTGAAAGTTGGTGCACATGGTTCTGATGGTCGGTGGAGTGATTGGTGAATAAGCCCCTTTTAGGGTTAGGGTTTAGGGTTAGGGTTAGGGTTTGGAACTTTGGAACCGTAAGGTGTAGGAGGCTGAAAGTTGGTGCACATGGTTCTGATGGTCGGTGGAGTGATTGGTGAAATTTTCCCGTTGATTGGAAAAAAGGGGGCGGAGTTATTGGCGAATAAGCCCCTATAAGGGTTGGGGTTTAGAATTTGAGTTAGGGTTAGGCTTAGGCTTTGGAACTTTGGAACTGTAAGGTGTAGGAGGCTGAAATTTGATGCATAGGGGTCCGATGGTGGTCGGAAGTATTGGTGAAATTTTCGTGTTGATTGGAGAAAAGGGGGCGGAGCTATTTGCGAAAATTCCCCTTTTAGCGTTAGGGTTTAGGGTTAGGGTTAGGGTTAGTGTTTGGAACTTTGGAACCGTAAGGTGTAGGAGGCTGAAAGTTGGTGCATAGGGTTCTGATGGTCGGTGGAGTGATTGTTGAAATTTTACAGTTTATATGAGAAAAGGAGTAGGAGTGATTTGCAAATGAGCCCCTATTAGGGTTAGGGTTTAGGGTTAGGGTTAGGGTTAGGGTTAGGGTTTGGAACTTTGGAACCGTAAGGTGTAGGAGGCTGAAAGTTGGTGCATAGGGTTCTGATGGTCGGTGGAGTGATTGTTGAAATTTTCCAGTTGATATGAGAAAAGAGGGCGGAGTTATTGGTGAATAAGCCCCTTTTAGGGTTAGGGTTTAGGGTTAGGGTTAGGGTTTGGAACTTTGGAACCGTAAGGTGTAGGAGGCTGAAAGTTGGTGCATAGGGTTCTGATGGTCGGTGGAGTGATTGTTGAAATTTTCCAGTTGATTGGAGAAAAGAGGGCGGAGTTATTGGTGAATAAGCCCCTTTTAGTGTTAGGGTTTAGGGTTAGGGTTAGGGTTTGGAACTTTGGAACCGTAAGGTGTAGGAGGCTGAAAGTTGGTGCATAGGGTTCTGATGGTCGGTGGAGTGATTGTTGAAATTTTCCAGTTGATTGGAGAAAAGAGGGCGGAGTTATTGGTGAATAAGCCCCTTTTAGGGTTAGGGTTTAGGGTTAGGGTTAGGGTTTGGAACTTTGGAACCGTAAGGTGTAGGAGGCTGAAAGTTGGTGCACATGGTTCTGATGGTCGGTGGAGTGATTGGTGAATAAGCCCCTTTTAGGGTTAGGGTTTAGGGTTAGGGTTAGGGTTTGGAACTTTGGAACCGTAAGGTGTAGGAGGCTGAAAGTTGGTGCACATGGTTCTGATGGTCGGTGGAGTGATTGGTGAAATTTTCCAGTTGATTGGAAAAAAGGGGGCGGAGTTATTGGCGAATAAGCCCCTATAAGGGTTGGGGTTTAGAATTTGAGTTAGGGTTAGGGTTAGGCTTTGGAACTTTGGAACTGTAAGGTGTAGGAGGCTGAAATTTGATGCATAGGGGTCCTATGGTGGTCGGAAGTATTGGTGAAATTTTCGTGTTGATTGGAGAAAACGGGGCGGAGCTATTTGCGAAAATTCCCCTTTTAGCGTTAGGGTTTAGGGTTAGGGTTAGGGTTAGTGTTTGGAACTTTGGAACCGTAAGGTGTAGGAGGCTGAAAGTTGTTGCATAGGGTTCTGATCATGGGTGGAGTGATTGGTGAAATTTTCCAGTTTATATGAGAAAAGAAGTAGGAGTTATTTGCAAATGAGCCCCTATTAGGGTAAGGGTTTAGGGTTAGGGTTAGGGTTAGGGTTAGAGTTTGGAACTTTGGAACCGTAAGGTGTAGGAGGCTGAAAGTTGGTGCATAGGGTTCTGATGGTCGGTGGAGTGATTGGTGAAATTTTCCAGTTGATTGGAGAAAAGAGGGCGGAGTTATTGGTGAATAAGCCCCTTTTAGTGTTAGGGTTTAAGGTTAGGGTTAGGGTTTGGAACTTTGGAACCGTAAGGTGTAGGAGGCTGAAAGTTGGTGCACATGGTTCTGATGGTCGGTGGAGTGATTGGTGAAATTTTCCAGTTGATTGGAAAAAAGGGGGCGGAGTTATTGGCGAATAAGCCCCTATAAGGGTTTGGGTTTAGAATTTGAGTTAGGGTTAGGGTTAGGGTTTGGAACTTTGGAACTGTAAGGTGTAGGAAGCTGAAATTTGATGCATAGGGGTCCTATGGTGGTCGGAATTATTGGTGAAATTTTCGTGTTGATTGGAGATAAGGGGGCGGAGTTATTGGCGAAAAAGCCCCTATTAGGGTTAGGGTTTAGGGTTAGGGTTAGGGTTTGGAACTTTGGAACCGTAAGGTGTAGGAGGCTGAAAGTTGTTGCATAGGGTTCTGATCATGGGTGGAGTGATTGGTGAAATTTTACAGTTTATATGAGAAAAGGAGTAGGAGTGATTTGCAAATGAGCCCCTATTAGGGTTAGGGTTTAGGGTTAGGGTTAGGGTTAGGGTTAGGGTTTGGAACTTTGGAACCGTAAGGTGTAGGAGGCTGAAAGTTGGTGCATAGGGTTCTGATGGTCGGTGGAGTGATTGTTGAAATTTTCCAGTTGATATGAGAAAAGAGGGCGGAGTTATTGGTGAATAAGCCCCTTTTAGGGTTAGGGTTTAGGGTTAGGGTTAGGGTTTGGAACTTTGGAACCGTAAGGTGTAGGAGGCTGAAAGTTGTTGCATAGGGTTCTGATCATGGGTGGAGTGATTGGTGAAATTTTCCAATTTGTATCAGAAAAGAAGTAGGAGTTATTTGCAAATGAGCCCCTATTAGGGTAAGGGTTTAGGGTTAGGGTTAGGGTTAGGGTTAGAGTTTGGAACTTTGGAACCGTAAGGTGTAGGAGGCTGAAAGTTGGTGCATAGGGTTCTGATGGTCGGTGGAGTGATTGTTGAAATTTTCCAGTTGATTGGAGAAAAGAGGGCGGAGTTATTGGTGAATAAGCCCCTTTTAGTGTTAGGGTTTAGGGTTAGGGTTAGGGTTTGGAACTTTGGAACCGTAAGGTGTAGGAGGCTGAAAGTTGGTGCACATGGTTCTGATGGTCGGTGGAGTGATTGGTGAAATTTTCCAGTTGATTGGAAAAAAAGGGGCGGAGTTATTGGCGAATAAGCCCCTATAAGGGTTGGGGTTTAGAATTTGAGTTAGGGTTAGGGTTAGGCTTTGGAACTTTGGAACTGTAAGGTGTAGGAGGCTGAAATTTGATGCATAGGGGTCCTATGGTGGTCGGAATTATTGGTGAAATTTTCGTGTTGATTGGAGAAAAGGGGGCGGAGTTATTCGCGAAAAAGCCCCTATTAGGGTTAGGGTTTAGGGTTAGGGTTAGGGTTTGGAACTTTGGAACCGTAAGGTGTAGGAGGCTGAAAGTTGGTGCATAGGGTTCTGATGGTCGGTGGAGTGATTGTTGAAATTTTCCAGTTGATTGGAGAAAAGAGGGCGGAGTTATTGGTGAATAAGCCCCTTTTAGTGTTAGGGTTTAGGGTTAGGGTTAGGGTTTGGAACTTTGGAACCGTAAGGTGTAGGAGGCTGAAAGTTGGTGCATAGGGTTCTGATGGTCGGTGGAGTGATTGTTGAAATTTTCCAGTTGATTGGAGAAAAGAGGGCGGAGTTATTGGTGAATAAGCCCCTTTTAGGGTTAGGGTTTAGGGTTAGGGTTAGGGTTTGGAACTTTGGAACCGTAAGGTGTAGGAGGCTGAAAGTTGGTGCACATGGTTCTGATGGTCGGTGGAGTGATTGGTGAATAAGCCCCTTTTAGGGTTAGGGTTTAGGGTTAGGGTTAGGGTTTGGAACTTTGGAACCGTAAGGTGTAGGAGGCTGAAAGTTGGTGCACATGGTTCTGATGGTCGGTGGAGTGATTGGTGAAATTTTCCAGTTGATTGGAAAAAAGGGGGCGGAGTTATTGGCGAATAAGCCCCTATAAGGGTTGGGGTTTAGAATTTGAGTTAGGGTTAGGGTTAGGCTTTGGAACTTTGGAACTGTAAGGTGTAGGAGGCTGAAATTTGATGCATAGGGGTCCGATGGTGGTCGGAAGTATTGGTGAAATTTTCGTGTTGATTGGAGAAAAGGGGGCGGAGCTATTTGCGAAAATTCCCCTTTTAGCGTTAGGGTTTAGGGTTAGGGTTAGGGTTAGTGTTTGGAACTTTGGAACCGTAAGGTGTAGGAGGCTGAAAGTTGTTGCATAGGGTTCTGATCATGGGTGGAGTGATTGGTGAAATTTTCCAGTTTATATCAGAAAAGAAGTAGGAGTTATTTGCAAATGAGCCCCTATTAGGGTAAGGGTTTAGGGTTAGGGTTAGGGTTAGGGTTAGAGTTTGGAACTTTGGAACCGTAAGGTGTAGGAGGCTGAAAGTTGGTGCATAGGGTTCTGATGGTCGGTGGAGTGATTGGTGAAATCTTCCAGTTGATTGGAGAAAAGAGGGCGGAGTTATTGGTGAATAAGCCCCTTTTAGTGTTAGGGTTTAAGGTTAGGGTTAGGGTTTGGAACTTTGGAACTGTAAGATGTAGGAGGCTAAAAGTTGGTGCATAGGGTTCTGATGGTCGGTGGAGTGATTGTTGAAATTTTCCAGTTGATTGGAGAAAAGAAGTAGGTGTTATTTGCAAATGAGCCCCTATTAGGGTAAGGGTTTAGGGTTAGGGTTAGGGTTAGGGTTAGGGTTTGGAACTTTGGAACCGTAAGGTGTAGGAGGCTGAAAGTTGGTGCACATGGTTCTGATGGTCGGTGGAGTGATTGGTGAAATTTTCCAGTTGATTGGAAAAAAGGGGGTGGAGTTATTGGCGAATAAGCCCCTATAAGGGTTGGGTTTTAGAATTTGAGTTAGGGTTAGGGTTAGGGTTTGGAACTTTGGAACTGTAAGGTGTAGGAAGCTGAAATTTGATGCATAGGGGTCCTATGGGGGTCGGAATTATTGGTGAAATTTTCGTGTTGATTGGAGAAAAGGGGGCGGAGTTATTCGCGAAAAAGCCCCTTTTAGGGTTAGGGTTAGGGTTTGGAACTTTGGAACCGTAAGGTGTAGGAGGCTGAAAGTTGGTGCACATGGTTCTGATCGTCGGTGGAGTGATTGGTGAAATTTTCCAGTTGATTGGAAAAAAGGGGGCGGAGTTATTGGCGAATAAGCCCCTATAAGGGTTGGGGTTTAGAATTTGAGTTAGGGTTAGGGTTAGGGTTTGGAACTTTGGAACTGTAAGGTGTAGGAGGCTGAAATTTGATGCATAGGGGTCCTATGGTGGTCGGAATTATTGGTGAAATTTTCGTGTTGATTGGGGAAAAGGGGGCGGAGCTATTTGCAAAAATTCCCCTTTTAGGGTTAGAGTTTAGGGTTAGGGTTAGGGTTAGTGTTTGGAACTTTGGAAACGTAAGGTGTAGGAGGCTGAAAGTTGTTGCATAGGGTTCTGATCATGGGTGGAGTGATTGGTGAAATTTTCCAGTTTATATGAGAAAAGAAGTAGGAGTTATTTGCAAATGAGCCCCAATTAGGGTAAGGGTTTAGGGTTAGGGTTAGGGTTAGGGTTAGAGTTTGGAACTTTGGAACCGTAAGGTGTAGGAGGCTGAAAGTTGGTGCATAGGGTTCTGATGGTCGGTGGAGTGATTGTTGAAATTTTCCAGTTGATTGGAGAAAAGAGGGCGGAGTTATTGGTGAATAAGCCCCTTTTAGGGTTAGGGTTTAGGGTTAGGGTTAGGGTTTGGAACTTTGGAACCGTAAGGTGTAGGAGGCTGAAAGTTGGTGCACATGGTTCTGATGGTCGGTGGAGTGATTGGTGAAATTTTCCAGTTGATTGGAAAAAAGGGGGCGGAGTTATTGGCGAATAAGCCCCTATAAGGGTTGGGGTTTAGAATTTGAGTTAGGGTTAGGGTTAGGCTTTGGAACTTTGGAACTGTAAGGTGTAGGAGGCTGAAATTTGATGCATAGGGGTCCTATGGTGGTCGGAATTATTGGTGAAATTTTCGTGTTGATTGGAGAAAAGGGGGCGGAGCTATTTGCAAAAATTCCCCTTTTAGAGTTAGAGTTTAGGGTTAGGGTTAGGGTTAGTGTTTGGAACTTTGGAACCGTAAGGTGTAGGAGGCTGAAAGTTGTTGCATAGGGTTCTGATCATGGGTGAAGTGATTGGTTGAAATTTTCCAGTTTATATGAGAAAAGAAGTAGGAGTTTTTTGCAAATGAGCCCCTATTAGGGTTAGGGTTTAGGGTTAGGGTTAGGGTTAGGGTTTGGAACTTTGGAACCGTAAGGTGTAGGAGGCTGAAAGTTGGTGCATAGGGTTCTAATGGTCGGTGGAGTGATTGTTGAAATTTTCCAGTTGATTGGAGAAAAGGGGGCGGAGTTATTCGCGAAAAAGCCCCTTTTAGGGTTAGGGTTTAGGGTTAGGGTTAGGGTTTGGAACTTTGGAACCGTAAGGTGTAGGAGGCTGAAAGTTGTTGCATAGGGTTCTGATCATGGGTGGAGTGATTGGTGAAATTTTCCAATTTGTATCAGAAAAGAAGTAGGAGTTATTTGCAAATGAGCCCCTATTAGGGTAAGGGTTTAGGGTTAGGGTTAGGGTTAGGGTTAGAGTTTGGAACTTTGGAACCGTAAGGTGTAGGAGGCTGAAAGTTGGTGCATAGGGTTCTGATGGTCGGTGGAGTGATTGTTGAAATTTTCCAGTTGATTGGAGAAAAGAGGGCGGAGTTATTGGTGAATAAGCCCCTTTTAGTGTTAGGGTTTAGGGTTAGGGTTAGGGTTTGGAACTTTGGAACCGTAAGGTGTAGGAGGCTGAAAGTTGGTGCACATGGTTCTGATGGTCGGTGGAGTGATTGGTGAAATTTTCCAGTTGATTGGAAAAAAAGGGGCGGAGTTATTGGCGAATAAGCCCCTATAAGGGTTGGGGTTTAGAATTTGAGTTAGGGTTAGGGTTAGGGTTTGGAACTTTGGAACTGTAAGGTGTAGGAGGCTGAAATTTGATGCATAGGGGTCCTATGGTGGTCGGAATTATTGGTGAAATTTTCGTGTTTATTGGAGAAAAGGGGGCGGAGCTATTTACAAAAATTCCCCTTTTAGCGTTAGAGTTTAGGGTTAGGGTTAGGGTTAGTGTTTGGAACTTTGGAACCGTAAGGTGTAGGAGGCTGAAAGTTGTTGCATAGGGTTCTGATCATGGGTGGAGTGATTGGTGAAATTTTCCAGTTTATATGAGAAAAGAAGTAGGAGTTATTTGCAAATGAGCCCCAATTAGGGTAAGGGTTTAGGGTTAGGGTTAGGGTTAGGGTTAGAGTTTGGAACTTTGGAACCGTAAGGTGTAGGAGGCTGAAAGTTGGTGCATAGGGTTCTGATGGTCGGTGGAGTGATTGTTGAAATTTTCCAGTTGATTGGAGAAAAGAGGGCGGAGTTATTGGTGAATAAGCCCCTTTTAGTGTTAGGGTTTAGGGTTAGGGTTAGGGTTTGGAACTTTGGAACCGTAAGGTGTAGGAGGCTGAAAGTTGGTGCACATGGTTCTGATGGTCGGTGGAGTGATTGGTGAAATTTTCCAGTTGATTGGAAAAAAAGGGGAGGAGTTATTGGCGAATAAGCCCCTATAAGGGTTGGGGTTTAGAATTTGAGTTAGGGTTAGGGTTAGGGTTTGGAACTTTGGAACTGTAAGGTGTAGGAGGCTGAAATTTGATGCATAGGGGTCCTATGGTGGTCGGAATTATTGGTGAAATTTTCGTGTTGATTGGAGAAAAGGGGGCGGAGTTATTCGCGAAAAAGCCCCTATTAGGGTTAGGGTTTAGGGTTAGGGTTAGGGTTTGGAACTTTGGAACCGTAAGGTGTAGGAGGCTGAAAGTTGGTGCATAGGGTTCTGATGGTCGGTGGAGTGATTGTTGAAATTTTCCAGTTGATTGGAGAAAAGAGGGCGGAGTTATTGGTGAATAAGCCCCTTTTAGTGTTAGGGTTTAGGGTTAGGGTTAGGGTTTGGAACTTTGGAACCGTAAGGTGTAGGAGGCTGAAAGTTGGTGCATAGGGTTCTGATGGTCGGTGGAGTGATTGTTGAAATTTTCCAGTTGATTGGAGAAAAGAGGGCGGAGTTATTGGTGAATAAGCCCCTTTTAGGGTTAGGGTTTAGGGTTAGGGTTAGGGTTTGGAACTTTGGAACCGTAAGGTGTAGGAGGCTGAAAGTTGGTGCACATGGTTCTGATGGTCGGTGGAGTGATTGGTGAATAAGCCCCTTTTAGGGTTAGGGTTTAGGGTTAGGGTTAGGGTTTGGAACTTTGGAACCGTAAGGTGTAGGAGGCTGAAAGTTGGTGCACATGGTTCTGATGGTCGGTGGAGTGATTGGTGAAATTTTCCAGTTGATTGGAAAAAAGGGGGCGGAGTTATTGGCGAATAAGCCCCTATAAGGGTTGGGGTTTAGAATTTGAGTTAGGGTTAGGGTTAGGCTTTGGAACTTTGGAACTGTAAGGTGTAGGAGGCTGAAATTTGATGCATAGGGGTCCTATGGTGGTCGGAAGTATTGGTGAAATTTTCGTGTTGATTGGAGAAAAGGGGGCGGAGCTATTTGCGAAAATTCCCCTTTTAGCGTTAGGGTTTAGGGTTAGGGTTAGGGTTAGTGTTTGGAACTTTGGAACCGTAAGGTGTAGGAGGCTGAAAGTTGTTGCATAGGGTTCTGATCATGGGTGGAGTGATTGGTGAAATTTTCCAGTTTATATGAGAAAAGAAGTAGGAGTTATTTGCAAATGAGCCCCTATTAGGGTAAGGGTTTAGGGTTAGGGTTAGGGTTAGGGTTAGAGTTTGGAACTTTGGAACCGTAAGGTGTAGGAGGCTGAAAGTTGGTGCATAGGGTTCTGATGGTCGGTGGAGTGATTGGTGAAATTTTCCAGTTGATTGGAGAAAAGAGGGCGGAGTTATTGGTGAATAAGCCCCTTTTAGTGTTAGGGTTTAAGGTTAGGGTTAGGGTTTGGAACTTTGGAACCGTAAGGTGTAGGAGGCTGAAAGTTGGTGCACATGGTTCTGATGGTCGGTGGAGTGATTGGTGAAATTTTCCAGTTGATTGGAAAAAAGGGGGCGGAGTTATTGGCGAATAAGCCCCTATAAGGGTTTGGGTTTAGAATTTGAGTTAGGGTTAGGGTTAGGGTTTGGAACTTTGGAACTGTAAGGTGTAGGAAGCTGAAATTTGATGCATAGGGGTCCTATGGTGGTCGGAATTATTGGTGAAATTTTCGTGTTGATTGGAGAAAAGGGGGCGGAGTTATTGGCGAAAAAGCCCCTATTAGGGTTAGGGTTTAGGGTTAGGGTTAGGGTTTGGAACTTTGGAACCGTAAGGTGTAGGAGGCTGAAAGTTGTTGCATAGGGTTCTGATCATGGGTGGAGTGATTGGTGAAATTTTACAGTTTATATGAGAAAAGGAGTAGGAGTGATTTGCAAATGAGCCCCTATTAGGGTTAGGGTTTAGGGTTAGGGTTAGGGTTAGGGTTTGGAACTTTGGAACCGTAAGGTGTAGGAGGCTGAAAGTTGGTGCATAGGGTTCTGATGGTCGGTGGAGTGATTGTTGAAATTTTCCAGTTGATATGAGAAAAGAGGGCGGAGTTATTGGTGAATAAGCCCCTTTTAGGGTTAGGGTTTAGGGTTAGGGTTAGGGTTTGGAACTTTGGAACCGTAAGGTGTAGGAGGCTGAAAGTTGTTGCATAGGGTTCTGATCATGGGTGGAGTGATTGGTGAAATTTTCCAATTTGTATCAGAAAAGAAGTAGGAGTTATTTGCAAATGAGCCCCTATTAGGGTAAGGGTTTAGGGTTAGGGTTAGGGTTAGGGTTAGAGTTTGGAACTTTGGAACCGTAAGGTGTAGGAGGCTGAAAGTTGGTGCATAGGGTTCTGATGGTCGGTGGAGTGATTGTTGAAATTTTCCAGTTGATTGGAGAAAAGAGGGCGGAGTTATTGGTGAATAAGCCCCTTTTAGTGTTAGGGTTTAGGGTTAGGGTTAGGGTTTGGAACTTTGGAACCGTAAGGTGTAGGAGGCTGAAAGTTGGTGCACATGGTTCTGATGGTCGGTGGAGTGATTGGTGAAATTTTCCAGTTGATTGGAAAAAAAGGGGCGGAGTTATTGGCGAATAAGCCCCTATAAGGGTTGGGGTTTAGAATTTGAGTAAGGGTTAGGGTTAGGGTTTGGAACTTTGGAACTGTAAGGTGTAGGAGGCTGAAATTTGATGCATAGGGGTCCTATGGTGGTCGGAATTATTGGTGAAATTTTCGTGTTGATTGGAGAAAAGGGGGCGGAGTTATTCGCGAAAAAGCCCCTATTAGGGTTAGGGTTTAGGGTTAGGGTTAGGGTTTGGAACTTTGGAACCGTAAGGTGTAGGAGGCTGAAAGTTGGTGCATAGGGTTCTGATGGTCGGTGGAGTGATTGTTGAAATTTTCCAGTTGATTGGAGAAAAGAGGGCGGAGTTATTGGTGAATAAGCCCCTTTTAGTGTTAGGGTTTATGGTTAGGGTTAGGGTTTGGAACTTTGGAACCGTAAGGTGTAGGAGGCTGAAAGTTGGTGCACATGGTTCTGATGGTCGGTGGAGTGATTGGTGAATAAGCCCCTTTTAGGGTTAGGGTTTAGGGTTAGGGTTAGGGTTTGGAACTTTGGAACCGTAAGGTGTAGGAGGCTGAAAGTTGGTGCACATGGTTCTGATGGTCGGTGGAGTGATTGGTGAAATTTTCCAGTTGATTGGAAAAAAGGGGGCGGAGTTATTGGCGAATAAGCCCCTATAAGGGTTGGGGTTTAGAATTTGAGTTAGGGTTAGGCTTAGGCTTTGGAACTTTGGAACTGTAAGGTGTAGGAGGCTGAAATTTGATGCATAGGGGTCCGATGGTGGTCGGAAGTATTGGTGAAATTTTCGTGTTGATTGGAGAAAAGGGGGCGGAGCTATTTGCGAAAATTCCCCTTTTAGCGTTAGGGTTTAGGGTTAGGGTTAGGGTTAGTGTTTGGAACTTTGGAACCGTAAGGTGTAGGAGGCTGAAAGTTGTTGCATAGGGTTCTGATCATGGGTGGAGTGATTGGTGAAATTTTCCAGTTTATATCAGAAAAGAAGTAGGAGTTATTTGCAAATGAGCCCCTATTAGGGTAAGGGTTTAGGGTTAGGGTTAGGGTTAGGGTTAGAGTTTGGAACTTTGGAACCGTAAGGTGTAGGAGGCTGAAAGTTGGTGCATAGGGTTCTGATGGTCGGTGGAGTGATTGGTGAAATCTTCCAGTTGATTGGAGAAAAGAGGGCGGAGTTATTGGTGAATAAGCCCCTTTTAGTGTTAGGGTTTAAGGTTAGGGTTAGGGTTTGGAACTTTGGAACCGTAAGGTGTAGGAGGCTGAAAGTTGGTGCACATGGTTCTGATGGTCGGTGGAGTGATTGGTGAAATTTTCCAGTTGATTGGAAAAAAGGGGGCGGAGTTATTGGCGAATAAGCCCCTATAAGGGTTTGGGTTTAGAATTTGAGTTAGGGTTAGGGTTAGGGTTTGGAACTTTGGAACTGTAAGGTGTAGGAAGCTGAAATTTGATGCATAGGGGTCCTACTGTGGTCGGAATTATTGGTGAAATTTTCGTGTTGATTGGAGAAAAGGGGGCGGAGTTATTCGCGAAAAAGCCCCTATTAGGGTTAGGGTTTAGGGTTAGGGTTAGGGTTTGGAACTTTGGAACCGTAAGGTGTAGGAGGCTGAAAGTTGTTGCATAGGGTTCTGATCATGGGTGGAGTGATTGGTGAAATTTTACAGTTTATATGAGAAAAGGAGTAGGAGTGATTTGCAAATGAGCCCCTATTAGGGTTAGGGTTTAGGGTTAGGGTTAGGGTTAGGAATAGGGTTTGGAACTTTGGAACCGTAAGGTGTAGGAGGCTGAAAGTTGGTGCATAGGGTTCTGATGGTCGGTGGAGTGATTGTTGAAATTTTCCAGTTGATATGAGAAAAGAGGGCGGAGTTATTGGTGAATAAGCCCCTTTTAGGGTTAGGGTTTAGGGTTAGGGTTAGGGTTAGGGTTAGAGTTTGGAACTTTGGAACCGTAAGGTGTAGGAGGCTGAAAGTTGGTGCATAGGGTTCTGATGGTCGGTGGAGTGATTGTTGAAATTTTCCAGTTGATTGGAGAAAAGAGGGCGGACTTATTGGTGAATAAGCCCCTTTTAGTGTTAGGGTTTAGGGTTAGGGTTAGGGTTTGGAACTTTGGAACCGTAAGGTGTAGGAGGCTGAAAGTTGGTGCACATGGTTCTGATGGTCGGTGGAGTGATTGTTGAAATTTTCCAGTTGATTGGAAAAAAGGGGGCGGAGTTCTTGGCGAATAAGCCCCTATAAGGGTTGGGGTTTAGAATTTGAGTTAGGGTTAGGGTTGGGCTTTGGAACTTTGGAACTGTAAGGTGTAGGAGGCTGAAATTTGATGCATAGGGGTCCTATGGTGTTCGGAATTATTGGTGAAATTTTCGTGTTGATTGGAGAAAAGGGGGCGGAGGTATTTGCAAAAATTCCCCTTTTAGAGTTAGGGTTTAGGGTTCGGGTTAGGGTTAGTGTTTGGAACTTTGGAACCGTAAGGTGTAGGAGGCTGAAAGTTGTTGCATAGGGTTCTGATCATGGGTGGAGTGATTGGTGAAATTTTCAAGTTTATATGAGAAAAGAAGTAGGAGTTATTTGCAAATGAGCCCCTATTAGGGTTAGGGTTTAGGGTTAGGGTTAGGGTTAGGGTTAGGGTTTGGAACTTTGGAACCGTAAGGTGTAGGAGGCTGAAAGTTGGTGCATAGGGTTCTGATGGTCGGTGGAGTGATTGTTGAAATTTTCCAGTTGATATGAGAAAAGAGGGCGGAGTTATTGGTGAATATGCCCCTATTAGGGTTAGGGTTTAGGGTTAGGGTTAGGGTTTACTGTTTGCAACTTTGGAACCGTAAGGTGTAGGAGGCTGAAAGTTGGTGCATAGGGTTCTGATGGTCGGTGGAGTGATTGTTGAAATTTTCCAGTTGATTGGAGAAAAGAGGGCGGAGTTATTGGTGAATAAGCCCCTTTTAGGGTTAGGGTTTAGGGTTAGGGTTAGGGTTTGGAACTTTGGAACCGTAAGGTGTAGGAGGCTGAAAGTTGGTGCACATGGTTCTGATGGTCGGTGGAGTGATTGGTGAAATTTTCCAGTTGATTGGAAAAAAGGGGGCGGAGTTATTGGCGAATAAGCCCCTATAAGGGTTGGGGTTTAGAATTTGAGTTAGGGTTAGGGTTAGGGTTTGGAACTTTGGAACTGTAAGGTGTAGGAAGCTGAAATTTGATGCATAGGGGTCCTATGGTGGTCGGAATTATTGGTGAAATTTTCGTGTTGATTGGAGAAAAGGGGGCGGAGCTATTCGCGAAAAAGCCCCTATTAGGGTTAGGGTTTAGGGTTAGGGTTAGGGTTTGGAACTTTGGAACCGTAAGGTGTAGGAGGCTGAAAGTTGTTGCATAGGGTTCTGATCATGGGTGGAGTGATTGGTGAAATTTTACAGTTTATATGAGAAAAGGAGTAGGAGTGATTTGCAAATGAGCCCCTATTAGGGTTAGGGTTTAGGGTTAGGGTTAGGGTTAGGGTTAGGGTTTGGAACTTTGGAACCGTAAGGTGTAGGAGGCTGAAAGTTGGTGCATAGGGTTCTGATGGTCGGTGGAGTGATTGTTGAAATTTTCCAGTTGATTGGAGAAAAGAGGGCGGAGTTATTGGTGAATAAGCCCCTTTTAGTGTTAGGGTTTAGGGTTAGGGTTAGGGTTTGGAACTTTGGAACCGTAAGGTGTAGGAGGCTGAAAGTTGGTGCATAGGGTTCTGATGGTCGGTGGAGTGATTGTTGAAATTTTCCAGTTGATATGAGAAAAGAGGGCGGAGTTATTGGTGAATAAGCCCCTTTTAGGGTTAGGGTTTAGGGTTAGGGTTAGGGTTAGGGTTAGAGTTTGGAACTTTGGAACCGTAAGGTGTAGGAGGCTGAAAGTTGGTGCATAGGGTTCTGATGGTCGGTGGAGTGATTGTTGAAATTTTCCAGTTGATTGGAGAAAAGAGGGCGGACTTATTGGTGAATAAGCCCCTTTTAGGGTTAGGGTTTAGGGTTAGGGTTAGGGTTTACTGTTTGGAACTTTGGAACCGTAAGGTGTAGGAGGCTGAAAGTTGGTGCATAGGGTTCTGATGGTCGGTGGAGTGATTGTTGAAATTTTCCAGTTGATTGGAGAAAAGAGGGCGGAGTTATTTGTGAATAAGCCCCTTTTAGGGTTAGGGTTTAGGGTTAGGGTTAGGGTTTGGAACTTTGGAACCGTAAGGTGTAGGAGGCTGAAACTTGGTGCACATGGTTCTGATGGTCGGTGGAGTGATTGGTGAAATTTTCCAGTTGATTGGAAAAAAGGGGGCGGAGTTATTGGCGAATAAGCCCCTATAAGGGTTGGGGTTTAGAATTTGAGTTAGGGTTAGGGTTAGGGTTTGGAACTTTGGAACTGTAAGGTGTAGGAAGCTGAAATTTGATGCATAGGGGTCCTATGGTGGTCGGAATTATTGGTGAAATTTTCGTGTTGATTGGAGAAAAGGGGGCGGAGCTATTCGCGAAAAAGCCCCTATTAGGGTTAGGGTTTAGGGTTAGGGTTAGGGTTTGGAACTTTGGAACCGTAAGGTGTAGGAGGCTGAAAGTTGTTGCATAGGGTTCTGATCATGGGTGGAGTGATTGGTGAAATTTTACAGTTTATATGAGAAAAGGAGTAGGAGTGATTTGCAAATGAGCCCCTATTAGGGTTAGGGTTTAGGGTTAGGGTTAGGGTTAGGGTTAGGGTTTGGAACTTTGGAACCGTAAGGTGTAGGAGGCTGAAAGTTGGTGCATAGGGTTCTGATGGTCGGTGGAGTGATTGTTGAAATTTTCCAGTTGATTGGAGAAAAGAGGGCGGAGTTATTGGTGAATAAGCCCCTTTTAGTGTTAGGGTTTAGGGTTAGGGTTAGGGTTTGGAACTTTGGAACCGTAAGGTGTAGGAGGCTGAAAGTTGGTGCATAGGGTTCTGATGGTCGGTGGAGTGATTGTTGAAATTTTCCAGTTGATATGAGAAAAGAGGGCGGAGTTATTGGTGAATAAGCCCCTTTTAGGGTTAGGGTTTAGGGTTAGGGTTAGGGTTAGGGTTAGAGTTTGGAACTTTGGAACCGTAAGGTGTAGGAGGCTGAAAGTTGGTGCATAGGGTTCTGATGGTCGGTGGAGTGATTGTTGAAATTTTCCAGTTGATTGGAGAAAAGAGGGCGGACTTATTGGTGAATAAGCCCCTTTTAGGGTTAGGGTTTAGGGTTAGGGTTAGGGTTTACTGTTTGGAACTTTGGAACCGTAAGGTGTAGGAGGCTGAAAGTTGGTGCATAGGGTTCTGATGGTCGGTGGAGTGATTGTTGAAATTTTCCAGTTGATTGGAGAAAAGAGGGCGGAGTTATTTGTGAATAAGCCCCTTTTAGGGTTAGGGTTTAGGGTTAGGGTTAGGGTTTGGAACTTTGGAACCGTAAGGTGTAGGAGGCTGAAACTTGGTGCACATGGTTCTGATGGTCGGTGGAGTGATTGGTGAAATTTTCCAGTTGATTGGAAAAAAGGGGGCGGAGTTATTGGCGAATAAGCCCCTATAAGGGTTGGGGTTTAGAATTTGAGTTAGGGTTAGGGTTAGGGTTTGGAACTTTGGAACTGTAACGTGTAGGAGGCTGAAATTTGATGCATAGAGGTCCTATGGTGGTCGGAATTATTGGTGAAATTTTCGTGTTGATTGGAGAAAAGGGGGCGGAGTTATTCTCGAAAAAGCTCCTATTAGGGTTAGGGTTTAGGGTTAGGGTTAGGGTTTGGAACTTTGGAACCGTAAGGTGTAGGAGGCTGAAAGTTGGTGCACATGGTTCTGATGGTCGGTGGAGTAATTGGTGAAATTTTCAAGTTGATTGGAAAAAAGGGGGCGGAGTTATTGCCGTATAAGCCCCTATTAGGGTTAGGGTTTAGAGTTAGGGTTAGGGTTATGGTTAGGGTTTGGAACTTTGGAACAGTAAGGTTTCACGGGCTGAAAGTTGCTGCACAGGGTTCTGATGGTATGTGGAGTGAGTGGTGGAATTTTCCAGTCTATTGGAAAAAAGGGGGCGGACTTATTGGCGAATCAGCCCCTATTAGGGTTAGGGTTTAGTGTTAGGGTTAGGGTTAGGGTTAGGGTTTGGAACTTTGGAACCGTAAGGTGTAGGAGGCTGAAAGTTTGTGCACATGGTTCTGATGGTCGGTGGAGTGATTGTTGAAATTTTCCAGTTGATTGGAGAAAAGGGGGCGGAGTTATTGGCGAAAATGCCCCTATTAGGGTTAGGGTTTAGGGTTAGGGTTAGGGTTAGGGTTTACAACTTTTGAACCGTAAGGTGTAGGAGGCTGAAAGTTGTTGCATAGGGTTCTGATTATCAGTGAAGAGATTGGTGAAATTTTCCAGTTGATATGAGAAAAGAGGGCGGAGTTATTGGTGAATAAGCCCCTTTTAGAGTTAGGGTTTAGGGTTAGGGTTAGGGTTAGGGTTTGGAACTTTGGAACCGTAAGGTGTAGGAGGCTGAAATTTGGTGCACAAGATTGTGATGGTCGGCGGAATGATTGGTGAAATTTTCCAGTTGGTGGAGAAAAAGGGGCGGAGTTATTGGCCAATAAGCCCCTATTAGGTTTAGGGTTTAGGGTTAGAGTTAATGTTAGGGTTAGGGTTAAGGTTTGGAACTTTGGAACCGTAAGGTGTAGGAGGCTGAAAGTTGGTGTACAGGATTCTGATGTTCGGCGGAGTGATTGGTGAAATTTTCCAGTTGATTGGAGAAAAGGAGGCGGAGTTATTGGCTTATGAGCCCCTATTAGGGTTAGGGTTTAGGGTAGGGTTAGCTTTAGGGTTTTGAACGTTAGAACCATAAGATGTAGGAGGCTAAAAGTTGGTGCATAGGGTGCTGATGGTCGGCGGAGTGATTGGTGAAATTTTCCAGTCGATTGGAGAAAAGGGGGCGGAGTTTTTGGCGAAAAAGCCACTATTAAGGTTAGGGTTAGGTTTTAGGGTTAGGGTTAGGGTTAGGGATTGGAACTTTGGAACTGTAAGGTGTAGGAGGCTGACAGTTAAGGCAAATTGTTCTGATGGTTGGCAGAGTGATTGTTGAAATTTTCCAGGTTATAGGACAAAAGGGTGCGAAGTTATTGGCGTATAAGCCTCTTTTCGGGTTAGGGTTTGTTGTTAGTGGTAGGGTTTAGGGTTAGTGGTAGGGTTAGGGTTAGGGTTAGGGTTAAGAACTTTCGAACTGTAAGGTGTAGGTGGCTGAAAGTTGATGCATAGAGTTCTGATTGTCGGCTGAGTGATTGGTAAAATTTACAGGTAGATTGGATAAAAGGGGGCGGAATTATTGGCGAATAAGCCCCAATTAGGGTTAGGGTTTAGGGTTAGGAACTTTGTAACCGTAATTGTAGGAGGCTGAAAGTTGGTGCATTGGGTTCTGATGGTAGACGGATTGATTGGTGAAATTTTCTAGTTTGTTGGAGAAAAGGGGGCTTAGTTATTGGCGTGTAAGCCCCTATTAGGGTTAGGGTTAGGGTTAGGGTTAGAAACTTTGGAACTGTAAGGTATAGGTGGCTGAAAGTTGATGCATAGGGTTCTGACGGTTGGCGGAGTGATTGGTGAAATTTTCCAGTTTATTGGAGAAAAGGGGGCGGAGTTATTGGCGAATAAGACCCTATTAGGGTTAAGGTTAGGGTTTGGAACTTTTGAACCGTAAGGTGTAGGAGGCTGAAATTTGGTGCACAAGATTGTGATGGTCGGCGGAATGATTGGTGAAATTTTCCAGTTGGTGGAGAAAAGGGGGCGGAGTTATTGGCCAATAAGCCCCTATTAGGTTTAGGGTTTAGGGTTAGGGTTAGGGTTTGGGTTAGGGTTCGGGTTAGGGTTAGGGTTTGGAACTTTGGAACCGTAAGGTGTAGGAGGCTGAAAGTTCGTGCACAGGGTTCTGATGGTCGGTGGAGTGATTGGTGAAATTTTCCAGTTGATTGGAGAAAAGTCATCGTAATTATTGGCGAATAAGTCCCTTTTAGGGTGAGGGTTTAGGGTTAGAGTTAATGTTAGGGTTAGGGTTAAGGTTTGGAACTTTGGAACCGTAAGGTGTAGGAGGCTGAAAGTTGGTGTACAGGATTCTGATGTTCGGCGGAGTGATTGGTGAAATTTTCCAGTTGATTGGAGAAAAGGAGGTGGAGTTATTGGCTTATGAGCCCCTATTAGGGTTAGGGTTTAGGGTTAGGGTTAGCTTTAGGGTTTTGAACGTTAGAACCATAAGATGTATGAGGCTAAAAGTTGGTGCATAGGGTGCTGATGGTCGGCGGAGTGATTGGTGAAATTTTCCAGTCGATTGGAGAAAAGGGGGCGGAGTTTTTGGCGAAAAAGCCACTATTAAGGTTAGGGTTAGGTTTTAGGGTTAGGGTTAGGGTTAGGGATTGGAACTTTGGAACTGTAAGGTGTAGGAGGCTGACAGTTAAGGCAAATTGTTCTGATGGTTGGCAGAGTGATTGTTGAAA
Organism: Aulostomus chinensis; assembly: GCF_037954235.1. Lineage (NCBI taxonomy): Eukaryota > Metazoa > Chordata > Actinopteri > Syngnathiformes > Aulostomidae > Aulostomus > Aulostomus chinensis. The sequence goes on along the minus strand of NC_141329.1, from coordinate 14,776,757 downwards.
TTTTCCAGGTGATAGGACAAAAGGGTGCGAAGTTATTGGCGTATAAGCCTCTTTTCGGGTTAGGGTTTGTTGTTAGTGGTAGGGTTTAGGGTTAGTGGTAGGGTTAGGGTTAGGGTTAGGGTTAAGAACTTTTGAACTGTAAGGTGTAGGTGGCTGAAAGTTGATGCATAGAGTTCTGATTGTCGGCTGAGTGATTGGTAAAATTTACAGGTAGATTGGATAAAAGGGGGCGGAATTATTGGCGAATAAGCCCCAATTAGGGTTAGGGTTTAGGGTTAGGAACTTTGTAACCGTAATTGTAGGAGGCTGAAAGTTGGTGCATTGGGTTCTGATGGTAGACGGATTGATTGGTGAAATTTTCTAGTTTGTTGGAGAAAAGGGGGCTTAGTTATTGGCGTGTAAGCCCCTATTAGGGTTAGGGTTAGGGTTAGGGTTTTGAACTTTGGAACCGTAAGGTGTAGGAGGCTGAAAGTTGGTGCATAGGGTTCTGATGGTCGGCGGAGTGATTGGTGAAATTTTCCAGCAATTGGAGACAAGAGGGCTGACTTATTGGCGAATAAGCCCCTATTAAGGTTAGGGTTTAGGGTTTAGGGTTAGGGTTAGGGCTAGGGTTAGGGTTTTGCACTTTGGAACCGTAAGGTGTAGGAGGCTGAAATTTGGTGCACAAGGTTGTGATGGTTGGCGGAATGATTGGTGAAATTTTCCAGTTGGTGGAGAAAAGGGGGCGGAGTTATTTGCCAATAAGCCCCTATTAGGTTTAGGGTTTAGGGTTAGGGTTAGGGTTTGGGTTAGGGTTCGGGTTAGGGTTAGGGTTTGGAACTTTGGAACCGTAAGGTGTAGGAGACTGAAAGTTCGTGCACAGGGTTCTGATGGTCGGTGGAGTGATTGGTGAAATTTTCCAGTTGATTGGAGAAAAGGGGGCGGAGTTATTGGCGAATAAGACCCTATTAGGGTTAAGGTTAGGGTTAGGAACTTTGAAACCGTAAGGTTTATGAGGCTGAAAGTGGGTGCATAGAGTTCTGATAGTTGGCGGAGTGATTGGTGAAATTTTCAGGTTGATTGGAGAAAAGGGGGCGGAGTTATAGGCCAATAAGACCCTATTAGGTTTAGGGTTTGGTGTTAGTGTTAGGGTTTAGGGTTAGTGGTAGAGTTAGGGTTAGGGTTAGGGTTAGAAACTTTGGAACTGTAAGGTATAGGTGGCTGAAAGTTGATGCATAGGGTTCTGACGGTTGGCGGAGTGATTGGTGAAATTTTCCAGTTTATTGGAGAAAAGGGGGCGGAGTTATTGGCGAATAAGACCCTATTAGGGTTAAGGTTAGGGTTAGGAACTTTGGAACCGTAAGGTGTAGGAGGCTGAAAGTTGGTGCATAGAGTTCTGATAATCGGCGGAGTGATTGGTGACATTTTCCAGTAATTGGAGACAAGAGGGCTGACTTATTTACAAAAAAGCCCCTATTAGGGTTAGGGTTAGGGTAAAGGTTTAGGGTTAGGGTTAGGGTTAAGGTTAGGGTTTGTAACTTTGGAACCGTAAGGTGTAGGAGGCTGAAAGTTAATGCAAATTGTTCTGATGGTTGGCGGAGTGATATTGAAATTTTCCAGTTGATAGGACAAAAGGGTGCGGAGTTATTCGCGTATAAGCCCCTATTAGGGTTAGGGTTTGTTGTTAGTGTTAGGGTTTAGGGTTAGTGGTAGGGTTAGGGTTAGGGTTAGGGTTAGGAACTTTGGAACTGTAAGGTGTAGGTGGCTGAAAGTTGATGGATGGAGTTCTGATTGTCTCCTGAGTGATTGGTAAAATTTTCAGGTTGATTGGACAAAAGGGGGCGGAGTTATTGGCGAATAAGCCCCTATTAGGGTTAGGGTTAGGGTTAGGGTTTAGGGTTAGGGGAAGGGGAAATTTCCATTCCGTTAAGGAAAGGAAAAGCACGGGCTCGTCACATAACGTAAATGTCCTCTGTTTAATCCTTTTTTTAATATAAATAATCACAAGATGAGGTCATATGGAATCCTTGATCATGTTAGAAATGGAGAAGATCTATAGATCATCCGTATGTGCTGGCCTTGGACTCGATCCTACGATTTTTGAACTGGTGGCAAGAGTCATAACCTCTCTGCCACCAGTGGATCTCAAATAGTAGGTAAAAAGGTGTATTTTGTAATTCTATTAAAAAAAAATTTAAAATAAAGGGAACCTTCATGATTAAAAGCAATACTCAAATAAGGGGGGTCATCCCATCCACATTAAAATCAAATGTCCCGTCTTTCATTCAGACCGAGAGGATGGATGGTCTCTAGCTTTTGTATTAAAGCTGATTCCTTTGCTCTCCTCCCGCGGGGTGACAGGGATGCGGTGGACAGTGCCCCCAAGAGGACCAGGTTGGTAACCCCATGCACTCTGAAGTGGCAATGGAGGAGAGCTGTCTCGGTTTCTTTACGGATGCAGTATAAGTGTTGATAAAATCTGTCTTTCAGTTTATTTTTTGTTTGTCCCACATATAATTTTTGGCAATGTTTTGCACAAAATGATGTATACCAAATTGGATGAATCTAATTGTAATGTGTCATCCAATGGGGTTCCTTTTTAACTATGTGGGTTGTAAATAAAATTGTATCTTCTAAAATGTATATAGTTTGTCTCCCTTTCGTTACCCAATCCTGCATGGATGAGAAGGTCTTTAAGATTTTTGTTTCTACGGTAAGCATTGATCATAGAAAATTGTGCAAAAAAAGGCATGTCATCTTGGAGTTGAATAAAATTCCGTCTCATTTTATAGGTTAAAATCACAGAGGAGGAGGAAAAAGGAGTTACGAGGGGAATAATCCCATTTTCGGAAGGTTGGGAAGCAGGGGCAGTTGTTCTACCTGTTTCCCTTTTTATTTCCCTCAGGAAGGACCTACTGTAGCCCCTCTGACGTAAAGCCTTAAAAAGAGTGGTTATGGCTTTTTCAACGTCCTCCTGGTCTGTGCACAAACGGCGGAATCGTATCAATTGAGACTTGACGATGCCTTTGAAAGTATGTCGGGGATGGAAACTGTGTTTATGTAAAAGTGCGTGTGTATCTGTAGCTTTAAAATATATTCGGGTTGCCAGATTCCAAAGGTTGCTGTGCTTTTTAAAAAAGATCGTTGTATCTAAAAATTGGAGTTCCTCCGTCTGTATACTAGCCTTCAATTTAATCGTGTTGTGGTGTTCAGTGAGGATGTTAAAAAAATGATTAAACTCCTCACGCGAATGACTCCAGATCCCGAATATGTCATCCAAATATCTTAAGTAGAGGATGGGGAGTTTTGAGCATTTCAGGAATGCCGTCCTCTCCCATTCCGCCATGTATATGTTGGCATAAGCGGGTGCAAACTTCTTCCCCATTGCTGTCCCATGGACCTGAAGGTAAGAGGAAGAGTTGAAAATGAAGTCATTTCTCTTTAGACTAATTTCCAGCAGTTCCAGGAGAGCATCATCTGGACGAGAGGGATCCGGGGATCTTGAAAAAACCTCCCTAACTGCATGGAGTCCTAGGGTGGTATCTATATTGGTATACAGTGAGTCAACATCAATTGAGAAGAGTAGTGTGTCAGGAGGAACTTCGATTGACCTGATTTTTTCTAAAAAGTCATACGTATCTTTAATGTAGCTGCCATGTTTCTGCGAAAGAGGATTTATGTGGGAGTCTATGTATTCCGCGATCCGGTAGGATTCGCTCCCACAGTCAGAGACGATGGGTCTGCCAGGTGGAATCTGATGTGGAACTGTCCAGGTCTCCGGGTCTTTATGTATTTTCGGTAGGAGGTAAAATTTCCTCGGACGTGGGAGGGCTGGACCTTTGAGGTAAGTTTTTTGTTTGTGTGAAATGAATTTCCGTTTATATAGGTCTTCTATGATGCAGTGTAACTGATGTTGGGTTTCTGTTTGCAGGGGTTTCTCCAAAGGTTTATAATGCAGAGTGTTCTTAAGGTGTCTGTCAGCTTCAATGAGGTACTGTGCTTTGTCCTGTATTACAATCTTAGAACCCTTGTCCGCCGGTTTAATAATTAGGTCAAGGTTCTGTCGTAGTTGTTTGAGAGCTTCTTTTTCCAGAGATGTTAAATTGGATTCTGATTCTTTTTTTAGGTGGAATTCCTCCAGAATCAGATTATCTTGCTCTATCAACTTTTCCAGTTCCGGTGGACTGTTGGTACCAGAGGGTTCCCAGAATGAGGGCTCAGTAAACCTTGGTCCCTGACTGGAGACAGCATCTCTAAAATAATACCTTAGTTTTAGTCGTCTATGGAAATCATAGAGACTGCGGCGTAGGTCATTTTTATTTATGTGAGTTGGTGTCGGAATAAAAAAAAGGCCTTTTTCTAGTATGCTGCGTTCAGCGTTGTTCAGGACATATGAGAGGGAGAGATTCAGGATATTGCTATCCACAGGGTCAGGAAATCCCGTACGCTCCCTCAGCAGTTTAACTGGTCTAGCCAGTTCATAAGGATAGCATCTGCTGTGGATGCTGTCCAATGTACCTGGTCTGACTTTACCTTAAAGTTACTGTCTGGAATGCCGTGTAGAGTTCTGCATTTTTTCTTTAAAAACTGGTTTAATTGAGTTACCCTGTCATGAGTTTTTCTATTTTGATTTTTAGAAATCTGGATCAACGGGAAGAATATTTCCGCATGTGGGAAGATGTCCTTTGCCGCTGAATAAAGCTGGTGAAATTGTTTTCTATTTGTGTCCATCAGTTGTTCCCTCAATATATTATTGAGACCGACAGCCAAGATGATTTTATGGGTGTTCGGGTGTGTTGGTAGTTTTCTAATGATGGCTGTTAAATGATGAGCCTGTGCCCCAGGAAAGCTGTCAATTTGAAGATCTGGATTGTTAAAATGGGGGATTCTCGAAAGATTTGAGTCCCCCACAATTAAAAAAGGTGACTCCACTTTCAAATTCCATGTGGAGATTTTATGGAATGTTTTCTCATGGTAAATGGGTCTTTTTCTGTGAGCGGAGTGGACTGGTGTCGCAGATGAGGTCAGAATAGAATTTTCCGAGCTATTTGCAGGGACCATGAACTCCCCTCGGTCAGAGAAGCTGGGGTTTAAATTGGATTTCCGATCTCCCGAATCCTGAGGCAGAAGGTTGACCGTCGTCTCCAAGGTAAGTGACCGTTCTTTATCTTCAACCCGTTCTTCGTATCTCATGTTTGTTCCAGAATTTGGATTTGTTTTAAGGGGAACGGAAAGAGGGTCCCCCGAGGCGAGGGCGTCGTCAATTACCGTCAATGGAGTGGTAATTAACGGTAAGTAAGTTCCTGTACAATCCTTATTCAGTTCGGTGTTAATTAGGTGGGAATTAAAAACAGGTTGTCGTATTTGGGGGGAACGGGAACCTTTGTCTTTCTGTCGGGTTCGTTCAGGTTCTATCCACGTTGTGATAGTCCTTTCGGTATTCGGAGGGGCTGCGGGAGACACAGGTGTGGAGAAGGGGGGATGGTCCGGTCCATGCGGTGTCACTGTATCGGAGCAGGAGGAGGAAAGGATGTCTTCAAGCAAGACCGCGACATTAGAAAATGGCGTGGTTGGTGACGGCTGTGTTATTTTGTTATTATTATTGTTTTTCTCTCCTAGTGGGGTCCGCGGAGATAGCCCTCTCCAAAACTTTCCTTCCTGTCCCCTGTGCAGACCCGGAGAGGTTGGACCTTGGTCCATGTGGACATCCGCCGTAATGGTCATCGTCCTTTTCGGGGTTCCATCCTGGTCTGGAAGAGGTGAGTGTTTTGTATACTCTTCCGCAAGACCCCCTAAATTAAGGGAGGGAATTCGGAGGGTTTCTCCTTTCCATCGAGCGATCTTCTGATGTCGGGGATCTCGTCGTGGTTTTGGAGAGCTGTCCTGTGGTAAGTGATGGATGGTATGAGGAAAGACTGTTAGGGGGTTAGGATCTGGTCGAGGAACAGGGGATTGATCCAGTCTTCTCTGAGGGTTAGGGTTAAGTGAAGGGGCCAGGGATTGATCCAGTCCTCTCTGGGGGTTAGGGTTAGGCATAAAAGTAGGGGTAAGGTTAGGGTTAGGATCAGGTAAAGGGACAGGGGATTGGTCCAATCCTCCCTGAGGGTTAGGATTAGGTAAGGGATCGGGAATCAGGTTAAGGTAAGGGTTACATGAGGGGAAAGGGGGTTGATCCAGTCCTCTCTGATGGTTAGGATTAGATGAAAGGACAGAGGATTGACCCAGTTCTCTCCGAGGGTTAGGTTTAGGCAAGGGGTAAGGGTTAGGGTTAGGTAAAGGGACAAGGGATTGGTCCAGTCCTTCCTGAGGGTTAGGTTTAGGCAAGGGGTTAGGATTAGGGTTAGGGTTAGGTAACTGGGTCAGGGGTTGACCCAGTCCTCCCTGAGGGTTAGGTTTAGGCAAGGGGTAAGGGTTAGGGTTAGGTAAAGGGGTCGGGGGTTGATCCAGTTCTCCCTGAGGGTTAGGTTTAGGCAAGGGGTAAGGGTTAGGGTTAGGTAAAGGGGTCAGGGGTTGATCCAGTTCTCCCTGAGGGTTAGGGTTAGGCAAGGGGTTAGGGTTAGGGTCACGTAGAGGGGTCAGGGATTGAATCAGACCTCCCTGGGGGTTAGGTTTAGGCAAGGAGTTAAGGTTAGGGTTAGCTAAAGGGGTCAGGGGTTGACCCAGTTCTCCCTGAGGGTTAGGGTTAGGTAAAGGGACCAGGGATTGGCCTAGTCTCCCCTGAGGGTTAGGGTTAGGCAAGGGGTCAGAGGTGAGGTTAGGGTTAGGGGAAGGGATAAGGATAGGTGGTAGGGTGGGAGATCCATCTCCTGTCCCATTACAGTTGGGGTTAGGGTTGGGTAAGAGGGTAGAGGGTTGTTCCAAGATCTGAGAGGAGGAGGCAGAAGAAGTCCTGGGTAGAGGATTTCTATGAGATAGCTGGGTTTCCCTGTTCTCCCTTCTGTAGGAGGGAAATTGGTCCGACGAGTGAAATTCTTTTCCATGTATCTTTGGACGGGTGAAAGCCGCTATGCCACTACCTCAGAGAGGTAGATCGCTGCCTCCTGGACATTCAGGCCCTTCAGGCAGGGAAAAGCTGAAGCTAGTGTGGAAGACAACCACCAGGAGCGTCCACGCTTATATTGAGACTCTTCCCCCTGCTACCAGGGACCGCTACTCTTGTCTTTGTCAGGCGCTACGGGAGGAGTATTCCACATACTTAAACCCAGTGTCTGCATTCCAAGGAGCCTTAGGTATCCATCAAAGGAGGACAGAGTCGCCAAAGGAATACTTTCGGCGACTCAGGGCTGCTTACTTCCAAGGACGTAACACTCCAGGTCTTGAAGAAGCCCTATTCTTGAATAATCTACATCATGACATACAATGGTATGTCAGCCTCCAGTGTAGAGACAGGAACCTATCAGTCCAAGAGGTTCGCCGGTATGCTCAGCAGGTCTGGGAAGCCAAGTGCAATCCTGCACAGCGCCCTGAACACGGACCCAGGGTCCTGGAAGTTCAGGCCATAGATCAGCCTGGCCTGGCCCTGGAAAAGAAAGAGGTGTCAACCATCACCTCTAAGGGTCAGTCCAGCAAGCAACCTCGGCCTTCCCGACCACCTCAACAACCACAGAGGCATGACAACTGGCAACCTCGACGTCAGCCTCCAGCCAGAGGACCACCGAGACCGTGGGGAGACTCCCCAAAAAGAGGCAGGTCCTCACCACACGATGGAAAGGGAAGAGATAGGGATGAGGTGCGAGGGCAGCAACCCTCACAGGACGCCCTGCCCCCACACATGGAAGAGCTCATTAAGCGGTATGTGGACGAAGCTGTCCAGTGACTGTGTGCGCCAAACACAGTTAAACCTGTCACCTTTCCTGCCCCAAGCGGCCCCTCCTACTGACGAAAGGGGGGACGCTGACAAACCAGACACCAGGAAGGTCAGTGGCACCACAACCAACCATATACTAACCTCAACTAACCCAGTATAGTTAAACATAATAGAAACTAGAGTAATCAAGTCCAGCCTTAAGCCGACTGAGATTACAATGATCTTCTCTCCTAAAGGGGGGAGGTCAATGTTGATGGTGCCAACATAGTTCCCACTCACACCTCAGCCGTTCACAGACAGTATTGAACTCACAAACCACACAACATCACACATCACATTCTCTTTTCCTTCTACTCTTCTTCTCTTTTGCTGATGATGCTTGTGTATATTTGCTCAAAATCCCTTGAGTGTATGCAATGTATTAGTATTACAGGCAACTTAAGATCATACATGGTCCTGCCCAGACCAAGCCCAGGTAGCAGCCCAGACACAGAGCCCTGCTATAACTAAAACTGACTGTGAACACATGAACTGCCTTTCCAAACCAGGAAGAAAGGACAATCTTCCCACTTGGATTACTAAACACATGGACGACAAAACCCAGAGTTGCTTCAAAGACTGTGGCCCCTTCCCCACTCTTTGAACCAAAGGGGGGATGTTGGGATTCAGAGCCCTTGTGCTGACGAATGTCATTTTCTTCCTCCCTCTGTTCCACGTGGAGATGGAACAGGACAAAGACTAATAAAAACTTTCCCGCCAGCCACCAGGTTGAGGTGTGGCAACCCTCTTCAAAGGGGGAAAACCACTACTAATTGGCTGAAAGCCCAGGGGGTCCCCGCGACGTCATCATCAGCGGTGGACCTATAAAACCAGACGTACTGCTGAAAAGCTTCGCTTTTTCCCAGGTACACTAACTTCACTAAGTAGCATCTGCCGAAAGGGAGCAACCACCACATGTCTCCCTTTGCTCCTCTCTCTTGTTCGTGGAGCAGCAGTCTACAACTCGCGGGACGAGTCAAGTCCACAGACTTTCACTTTCAATTCAGTCACGTGACCGCGGTTCTCCTCATCCCCGAACACAGAGAAACCGCGCATCCCTTCTTTTTTCTTTTTGACTTTGTTTTGGATCCAAAGGAGACAGCCCGCACCCACTGATCTCATCTACCCTGGAGAAGGACGCAAGTTTTGTCGGGACGTGTTGCTCAGGACAATTCCCCGACCCGGTCGACCGCGGAGGTGCATATCCGAGCCAAGGAACAGACCCTCTGCAAGCGCCACCTCCATCTCCGCCTCGGAGCAGAGCAACGATAGTAAGGCATAAAGGCATTAATGTGTCTGGGCAGAGATCGTAGTTTAGAGTGTAACAGTAAACGCTGCAAGTGAACGAACCGCTGAGCTCTCATCACTGTATCACTGTCACTGTGTCGTTGTGCTGCGTTAACTCTGTTGTATCAGACGGGCCGCAGGGCCCTCAGCGTCTGATCCTCAAGAGTTATCACTGTTTGGTTTCCACAACTGAGCTGGGTTCATGATCGGTGGCCGTCTATGAGGTCGAAAGAGCTGTAACCTCGCCTGTGGAAGAGCACGTACCAGACTCGGTCGAAACCTGTATGCGAGCACACGGCAAGCGGGAGCGAGCTCTTTGTCTTTGTCGGCGCCATTTAATCTGAATCTACAGTAAGGTTAGATCTTTCCTCTCCTCCCCCACTGTGCTCTGAATCTTCACACCTCCACACACGAGACTAGGACTCTGCAGCCTCCCTGCCACCCTCTTCCTACTCAGCGGAAGTCAGGACGGCCATCTTGGCTCTATTCGTCCTAGTCCGCCATTTTGGGTCAGTTACCCTGACCCGATCAGGTGTGCACGTGCACCCTCTCTCTCTCTCTCTCTCTCTCTCTCTCTCTCTCTCTCTCTCTCTCTCACACACTCACACACACACACAAACCCTTGATAGAAGTAGATGTTAGAAAGTAGTCCGTAATTGTGAAGATATACCTATTGATTATTGCTGTGTTAATTGTAAAATTAATAATGTGATAATGAATGTGTTATATTTTGCAACAATTCGACTCCTGGTTTTGTTGTGTGTGGATTGAACTTTGATTGCTGGTTTGATTGGGTCTGTGCTCGGAATCACACCTTCTATTTGATTGAGACTGAATAGATGTGACAGTAATTGATTTTAATTAAATATTTAATTGTTTAATTTTAATTGATTCAATAGCTGTTGAAGTTGGCCAAGAAATTCGACAATTTGCTTAACTTTTTCACATTTGAGGTCAATAAATGAGGATTGGCTGTTCCCTTGTTCATGGGTGGTGCCCCATGAATAGATTATATTGTAATACTCATATTTAATAATTGATTATTTTCTTTATAGTTTAATTTAAGATATCGCAAATCCTCTCCCCCTTTACAAGCCCCAACATTTTGGCACTCCGTGTGAGGCCAAACCCCAACACATAACTCCTGTATTTTGAGGAATACTGAGTAAAATCCACCTGTAAAGTACAGTTTATGGATCTTTCTATGTTTTTAGTTTTAAACTTTTCTGAAAACTCACTTTGAACTAAACTAATGGCTGTTTTGGATCACAGGTCACAAATAGCATTTTCTCAGCGAGAGACGGCAAAAACGAACACTTCATGCAGAGCTCCTGTATTTTCAGGAAAACTGATTGAAATCCATCTGTAAATTCAAGTTCATGCATCTTTATATGCTTTCAGGTTGAAACTTGACTGAAAACTCACTTTGAACAAATGTTGTGGCTGTTTTGTATCACAGGTCACAAATAGCGTTTTCTCAGCGAGAGAAGACCAAAAGGAACACTTCATGCAGAACTCCCTTATTTTGAGGAAAACTGAGTAAAATTAACCTGAAACTTACAGTTTATGGATCTTTCCATGCTTTCAGGTTGAAACTTGACCGAAAACTCACTTTGAACAAAAGTTATGGCTGTTTTGGATCACACGTCACAAATCGCGTTTTCTCAACGAGAGAAGGCCAAAATGAACACTTCATGTATAACTCCCTTATTTTGATAACAACTGAGTGAAATCCACCTGGAGCTTCAAATTTATTCATCTTTCCATGCATTCAGGTTGAAAATTGAATGAAAACTCACTTTCAACAAAAGTTATGGCTGTTTTGGATCACAGGTCACAAATAATGTTTTCTCAGCGAGAGAAGGCCAAAATGAACACTTCATGCATAACTCCCTTATTTTGAGGAAAACTGAGTGAAATCCACCTGTAACTTCAAGTTCATGCATCTTTCTATGCTTTCAGGTTTATACTTGATTGAAAACTCCCTTTGAACAAAAGTTCTGGCTGTTTTGGATCACACGTCACAAATCGCGTTTTCGCAACGAGAGAAGGCCAAAATGAAGACTTCATGCAGAACTCCGGTATTTTGAGGAAGACTGACTGAAATCCAGATATAACTTCCAGTTTATGCATCTTTCTATGCTTTCAGGTTGAAACTTGACTGAAAACTGACTTTGAACAAAAGTTATGGCTTTTTTTTATCATAGGTCACAAATAGTGTTTTCTAAGCGAGAGAAGGCCAAAATGAACACTTCATGCAGAACTCCTGTATTTTGAGGAAAACTGACTGAAATATATCTGTAACATGAATTTCATTCATTTTTCTATGCTTTCAGGTTGAAACTTGACTGAAAATTCCCTTTGAACAAAACATGTCTGTTTTAGATCACAGGTCGCAAAACGCATTTTCTCAGTGAGAGAAGGCCAAAATGAACTCTTCATGCATAACTCCTGTATTTTGAGTAAAAACTGACTGAAATCCACCTGAAACTTCAAATTCATGCATCTCTCTATGCTTTCAGGTTGAAACTTGACTTAAAACTCACTTTGAACAAAAGTTATGGCTGTTTTGGTCACAGGTCACAAATAGTGTTTTCTCAGCGAGAGAAGGCCAAAATGAATACTTCATGCATAACTCATGTATTTTGAGGAAAACTGAGTGAAATCCACCTGAAACTTCAAGTTTATGCATCCTTCTATGCTTTCAGTTTGAAACTTGATTGAAAATTCCCTTTGGGAAAAAGTAATGGCTGTTTTAGATTAAAGGTCGCAAATCGCGTTTTCTCAATGAGAGAAGGCCAAAATGAACACTTCATGCATAACTCCTGTATTTTGAGGAAAACTGAGTGAAATCAACCTGAAACTTCAAATTTATTCATCTTTCCATGCATTCAGGTTGAAACTTGACTGAAAATTCCCTTTGAACAAAACTGATGTCTGTTTTAGATCACAGGTAGCAAATCGCTTTTTCTCACAGAGAGAAGGCCAAAATGAACACCTTATGTATAAGTCCTGTATTTTAAGTAAAACTGACTGAAATCCACATATAACTTCCAGTTTATCCATCTTTCTATGCTTTCAGGTTGAAACGTAACTGAAAACTCACTTTGAACAAAAGTTATGGCTTTTTTGTATCACATGTCACAAATAGCGTTTTCTAAGCGAGAGAAGGCCAAAATGAACACTTCATGCAGAACTCCTGTATTTTGAGGAAAACTGACTGAAATATATCTGTAACATGAATTTCATTCATTTTTCTATGCTTTCAGGTTGAAACTTCACTGAAAATTCCCTTTGAACAAAACTAATGTCTGTTTTACATCACAGGTCGCTAATCGCGTTTTCTCAGTGACAGAAGGCCAAAATGAACACTTCAATCATAACTCCTGTATTTTCAGGAAAACTGATTGAAATCCACCTGTAACTTCAAGTTCATGCATCTTTCTATGCTTTCAGTTTGAACCTTGACTGAAAACTCACTTTGAACAAAAGTTATGGCTGTTTTGGTCACAGGTCACAAATAGCCTTTTCTCAGCGAGAGAAGGCCAAAATGAACACTTCATGCATAACTCATGTATTTTGAGGAAAACTGAGTGAAATCCACGTGTAACTTCTCTTTTATGCATCTTTCTATGCTTTCAGTTTGAAACTTGACTGAAAATTCCCTTTGAGAAAAACTAATGGCTTTTTTAGATCACAGGTCGCAAATAGCGTTTTCTCAGTGAGAGAAGGCCAAAATGAATACTTCAAGCATAACTTCTGTATTTTTAGGAAAACTCACTGAAATCCACCTTTAATGTCAAGTTTATGTATCTTTCTATTCTTTCTGGTGGAAACGTGACTGAAAACTCCCTTTGAACAAAAGTAATGTCTGTTTTGTATCACAGGTCACAAATAGCGTTTTCACAGCGAGAGAAGGCCAAAGTGAACACTTCATGCATAACTCCTGTATTCTGATTAAAAACTGACTGAAATCCACCTTAAACTTCAAATTTATGCATCTCTCTATGCTTTCAGGTTGAAACTTGACTGAAAACTCACTTTGAACAAAAATAATGGCTGTTTTGTATCACAGGTCACAAATAGTGTTTTCTCAGTGAGAGAAGGCCAAAATGAATACTTCATGCATAACTCATGTATTTTGAGGAAAACTGAGTGAAATCCCCCTGAAACTTCAAGTTTATGCATCTTTCTATGCTTTCAGGTTTAACCTTGACTGAAAACTCACTTTGAAAAAAAGTTATGGCTGTTTTGTATCACAGGTCCCAAAAAGCGTTTTCTCAGCGAGAGAAGGCCAAAATGAACACTTCATGCATAACTCCTGTGTTTTGAGGAAAACTGACTGAAATCCACGTGTAACTTCAAGTTTATGCATCTTTCTATGCATTCAGGTTGAAACTTGACTGAAAACTCACTTTGAACAAAAGTTATGGGTGTTTTGGATCACAGGTCACAAATAGCCTTTTCTAAGCGAGAGAAGGCCAATATGAACACCTTATGTATAACTCCTGTATTTTGAGGAAAACTGACTGAAATCCACATGTAACTTTCAGTTTATCCATCTTTCTATGCTTTCAGGTTGTAACTTGACTGAAAACTCACTTTGAACAAAAGTTATGGCTGTTTTGTTTCACAGGTCACAAATAGTGTTTTGCCAAAATGAAAATTTCATGTGTAACTCCTGTGTTTTGAGGAAAACTGATTGAAGTCCACCTGTAACTTCAAGGTTATGCATCTTTCTATGCTTTCAGGTTGAACCTTGACTGAAAACTCACTTTGAACAAAAATTCTGGCTGTTTTGTATCACAGGTCCCAAAAAGCGTTTTCTCAGCGAGAGAAGGCCAAAATGAACACTTCATGCATAACTCCTGTGTTTTGAGGAAAACTGACTGAAATCCACCTTTAACTTCAAATCCATGCATCTTTCTATGTTTTCAGGTCTAAATATCACTGGAAAGTCATTTGGAACAAAAGCTATGGCTTTTTTTATGACAGGTCACAAATAGCATTTTCTCAGCAAGAGAAGGCCAAACAGGCGGCATTGTTGCAGTGGGTAGCGCTGTCACCTCACAGCAAGAAGGTTCCGGATTTGAGTCCTTGCTCGGGCACGGGATCTTTCTGTGTTGATTTTGTATGTTCTCCCCATGCCTGTGTGGGTTCTCTCCGGGTACTCAGGCGTCTTTCCACTGTCCAAATCATGTAAATTGTGACTAGGCTTACTGGATACTCTAAATTGGCCGTGGGTATGAATGTGAGTGTGAATGGTTTTTTGTCTCTTAATGTTGGCCCTGTGATGGACTGGCGACCTATCCAGGGTGTACCCCACCTCTCGCCCGTAGGGACTGGGTTAGGCTCCAGCCCCCCTCCACCACCCTTAACAGGCATAAGCGGAAGACAATGGATGGATGGATGGATTATTGACTTGGAAAAGTTGGTCTGGTTAACATGAAACTTGGCACACTTTTATATCCTCAGAGCCCAATCAATTTGTGACAAAAAAATACACATGAAAAACATACTTTGTCAAACTCCTTCTAGGCTATTGGACCATTTTGGACCAAAAAATGTACCAGTAATGTAGACACACTGCAGAAGAAAGTTCTTAAAAGAATTGTGGTCACCTTAAAAGCTATCACCAAAAAAAAATATTGTAATTATGCAGGAAGTGCTTTTTATCTTGGCAAAAGATTTTTCTAGAAACGTGACACTTTCCCCAGCTATGTCACGTCTTCCTATACCTCTATAACAAATTTGATGTAAATTTGTCCATTGCTCACACTATAGCACTGAATTTTTACAGTGAAACATTTCAAATACCTCTTGGCTTTGTGCTTGTTTGTGACAAAATTTTGGACACTGGCTCTATGTCTCAGACAGTGATTGGTTGAAACCGGCAACCACCTGGAATATGAGGAGCCAAGATGCCACCTGTAGGGTGCAGGCATAACTCATCCTCCTCCTCTCCCAACTGGCCACACTTCTGCGGTGTTTAAACATTGTGTGTTCTGTCGATGATTTATTATGAGAGGTAAAGGTGGGCTGCTAGTTTTGTTAAACTTGTTTTCTCCTGTTTGTTTCGTTGGGAAGGTTAGTCTTTTGTCATTTGTTTCCTTAGTTGGGATAAGTTAGTTACTTACTTCTTAGACAGGATCTGTTTGTTTGTTATTTTGGCCTTAATCCACCCTGAAGCCTAGAATCTCAGCATTATTTACTTTTCTACATCTACATAACTGTAGATGTTCATTTACTTATTTTTGTAAATAAATCGTTTTCATTACATTCAACCACATCCTTGTTTGTAGCTACTTCGAACTTGGGGAAGATGGGTCCTTCTCATGTCATGACTGAGGCTCCAGTTTCACATGTTGTCGGCTTGCCTAATCCTGTTAACATCGCAGTAAGGCTTCCTCATCTTCTCAATCTACATCATGTGAGGTAAGTTTGCACCTGCTCTTCATGTTTTTACCATCACAATGGGCTAGACCTAAATTATTAACATGATTTGACTGTCATGTGCACAATGCTAATGTTAGCATTTAGCTGAAAGGCAACCTAGTTGACCTTCTAGTCCAACTGGGACTCACACCACATAGAGCATATTGCATTTCGGTTGTATTCTATCAAGTGGTTCCTCGACATTTAAGTAATTTAATACACTCTTTCTCATATAAATGTGAAAGAAGCATTCAGAGTCACCAGAAATCTGATTTAATATTTATAGAAGAGAAATGTACACAGGGTTCCTGCGTGCTACATCCAAATCATGCTACTGTGATCAAACCACCAACAAAATCAGACCCAACAATGACCATGTACAGCATCCAAAAGCTATACATTTAAGTACCCATCAAAATGCTCTAAAAATAATCAGAACATTAAATAAAACCGACTGCAATTTATACACATATGTTTATGCACCAGCTCAGGATTGTGTTTAGTGAGCACAAATCATACTCCTGCCTGAGGACACGCACACACACACGCACACACATAAGGAACATGCTGCTCAACAATATGATGCAGTGCAAGAATGCCCTGAGAAGAAACAGCTGTATCACATATTTACAAAAGCCATACTTTCCTTTTCAGTACTGACCTCCAGCTCAGCCTGGAGCACAATTAAGTCTGAATAACCAGTTCAGTTGAAGTGAAATCTTAATGTGGGACATGTGTTTTTAGTAATTTGTCATTGGAGCCAAGATGTGTGTTCAGCCAGAAAAGGATGTCATGTTGTTACAACTTGGTTTGATCAGGGACAAGGAGATGCAACACGGGAATATCCGGTGCTATAATAGCAGCTTTATTGCCAGATGTTAGTTTTACACCCCACACCCATTGTGAATAATGGTAAAAACAAAACAACTCCACCGGAGCGACCAGCCACACAGGGCAACACAGAAAGGAAACAAAAGTGTAAGCAAAACCAAAACCTGAACAGGAGGGGCTCACCAGCCTCGCCTCAACCGCCACACCACACGAATCACACAGATCATGCTAATGCTGCTGCTTTACTGCTAATGGAGCCATGCGAGGGACGACATCCACAACCGTGCAGAGTCGCAACCGACATCTGGCTCCGCTCTCGCTTTTGACTCCTCCAGGTGCCACTGGCTGACTGGATTGGCTGGGGAGGAGGCCAATCAGGGTGCAGGGTTGGCTCTGGGGGCCAGCAGAGGCAGGCGAGGGAGAAGGAGGTGACAGCCCAGGGATGTTACAGGGCGCCATCCATAACACATGTGATCATTGTGTGTTGCAGAAACAAAAATCTGTTCTGAGTAAATGTAGGATCATCTTGTGAGAAATGCCAACAGCACAGGGCTGTTTCCTGCTACATCATGTCATGTGTTATCGTTAAACATTTTTGACTATTTAAAAGGGTTCAATATTATAATACCTGCTACTGGGTGTTTCCAAGCATACCATTATATACTATAGTTTAAAAAGGTAGTTGACTTGCTAAAATTTGGACCCAAGCGAGTTTTGTGGTGTTACAACAAAGTATTGGAGGAATCAAAACATTGCCCTCAATATTGTTACAGAGAAAGGTGTGTGAAGCAAAATTTTAGTGAGGACCAAAATTTGGGCCTGGACATACAATGGACCTCATTTATCTCCTGAGAATGGAAACAGCCACACGTCTGTGTGTAAAAATCACCTTACAGCTGAACACACTTATTTTACACACCTGAATTTATTGACAGAACTAAGGCATAGGATGAGAAAGACAGCATTAAAAAGTTGGCACAGAAAGAGTGCAAGAAAAAGATGAGAAATTGTGTTGCTAGTTCAGAGATTGTTGCCTGACATTATTATCCATTATCACTCTGAAGTAATTTTAGTTTGATACACTTGCCAGGTAAAAGCTTACAGATACACTTTTAAAGGATACCATACGAGTAGCCTAGGCAAAGCAAGGCAAGTTTTTTTGTATAGCACATTTCAGCAACAGGGCAATTCAAAGTGCTTTACATAAAACAAACATAAAAAGATATTCAACATAATCAGAGAAAGTAAGGACAGAGAAAGACATTCAACACAATTAGAAGAGTTACATTGCAGCTAAAGTAAAGTTAGAGATTGAACGCTAAACAGGCAGATATAAGTTACAGTGCACTGTGAGATACTGATCAGAGGCCTCAAGTTTGATTTAATAATAGGCCACGGCAAACATATGGGTTTTCAGCTGTGATTTTAAAGAACAGAGTTTCAGCAGACCTACAGTTTTCTGGGAGTTTGTTCCAGATATGTGGAGCATAGAAACTAAATGCTGCTTCTCCGTGTTTGGTTCTGACTCTGGGGGACAGAGAGCAGACCTGTTCCTGACGACCTGAGAGGTCTGGATGGTTCATAATGTACCAGCAGATCAGAAATGTATTTTGGTCCTAAACCATTCAGTGCTTTATAAACCAGCAGTAGTCTTTTAAAATTAATTCTTTGGCAGACAGGAAGTCAGTGTAAAGACCTGAGAACTGGAGTGATATGATCTACTTTCCTGGTCTTAGTGAGGACTCGAGCAGCAGCATTCTGAATCAGCTGGAGCTGTCCGATGGATTTTTTAGGGAGACCTGTGAAGACACCGTTACAGCAGCCGAGTCTACTGAAGATAAACATATGGACAAGCTTTTCCAAATCCTGTTGGGACATCAGTCCTTTAACCCTTGATATGTTCTTCAGGTGATAGTAGGCTGACTTTGTAATTGTCTTTATGTGGCTGTTAAGATTCAGGTCTGTGTTCATGACTACACCAAGATTTCTGGTTTGGTTTGTGCTTTTTAACATAACCAATTGAAGCGGAGCACAGACTTTTAATCGCTCTTCTTCGACTCCAAAAACAATTACTTAAGTTTTATCTTTGTTCAGTTGAAGAAAATTATGGCACATCCAATCATTGATTTATTCAATGCACTTACTTAGTGTTTGTATTGGGTTATAGTCTCCTGGTGATATGGTTATGTAAATCTGTGTGTCGTCTGCATAATTATGGTAAAATATCTTGTTGTTTTCTATAATTTGAGTCAGAGAGAGCATGTAGATGTTGAATAGGAGTGGCCCCAGAATGGAGCTTTGGGGAACCTCACATGTCATTTTTGTCTGCTCTGATGTGTAATTACCTAGAGACACAAAGTAGTCTCCGTCCTTTAAGTATGATTCAAACCAGTTTAGTACTGTTCCAGAAAGTCCCACCCAGTTTTCCAGTCGATCTAGTAGAATGCTGTGGTCAACCGTGTCGAAAGCAGCACTGAGATCCAGCAATACTAGGACTGAAATTTTGCCATTGTCTGAGTTTAAGTAGATGTCGTTAAAGACTTTGACAAGAGAAGTCTCGGTGCTGTGGTGCGGTCCAAACCCTGACTGGAAAACATCAAAAGAGTTGTTTAGAGCTAAGAAGTTGTTAAGCTGTTGAAAAGCTGCTTTTTCAATGATTTTGCTTAAAAACGGGAGGTTTGATACAGGCTTATAATTGTTCATTACTGAGTTGTCTAGATTGCTCTTCTTTAAGAGCGGCTTTATGACGGCAGTTTTCAGGGTGTGTGGAAAGACACCTTAGAGAAGTGACATGTTGACAATCTGCAGAAGATCTGGGGCCAAGCAACTAGAAATTGTTTTAAAGAAGCCTGTTGGCAGAATATCAAGACAGCAGGTGGAGGATTTCAGATTTAGTATAATGTCTTCCAGGGTTTTAATGTTGATCGGATTGAATTGTATCATGCTACTGGGGTTAGTACGCAGGGACAACATATATCCTGTACCGGATATTGAGGCACTGACTGTTTGTCTAATTTTCTGGATTTTATTAGTGAAGAAGGAGGCAAACTCATTACATGCACTGGTGGACAGAAGTTCAGAGGCTGTTGATACTGGAGGGTTTGTTAGCCTATCGACTGTAGCAAATAAGGCACGTGCATTATTTTTGTTTTTGGTGATGATGTCAGAGAAGAAGGATCACCTTGCATTTCTCAGGTCTAGGTTAAAGATACAAAGTCTCTCTTTATAGATCTGATAGTGAACCTGAAGACTTGTCTTTCGCCACCTGCGTTCGGCTTTCCGACACTCTCTTTTTTTCAACTCTGACCAGCGTGGCATTTCTCCATGGAGATCTTTTCTTACCAGAGACCATCTTCACCTTGGTGGGCGCAATGGCATCCATCACATTTGTAATTCTAGAACTAAAATTTTCTACAAGCTCATTGACTGAGAGCCATAAGAGAGCAGGCAGAGGAGTAAAACTCTTATTAAAAACTTCACTGGTGTTGTCAGTGTTAAGCCGTTTGGTAATTACCTCTGTCTGAGTAGTAGTGTGCACAGAAATAGCACTCTCAAAAAACACACAGGAGTGATCAGAGATAGCAACATCAGTAACCATAACTTTAGGTATGTTCAGGCCCTTGGAAATAATTAAGTCTGGAGTGTGACCTCTGTTATGTGTGGGCTCTGTTACATGTTGGGTCAAACCATAGTTATCAAGGAGACAGCACAATTCTTTAGTGCCTCTGTCCTGGGGATTGCCAACATGAATGTTAAAATCACCAACAATCACTACACAGTCAAAGTCAATACAGATTATAGACAGCAATTCAGTAAAGTCATCATAAAAGTTCACACAGTATTCAGGAGGTCTGAGGACGTTAAGAAATATTCCTTTGATAGTTTAACTTAAGGGCCACATATTCAAAGGAGCCAAAACTACCATAATACATCCGCTTACATTGCATTGAATCCTTGAAAAATATAGCTACTCCCCCTCCTTTTTTATGCTTCCTCGTTTCACTCATAAAACTGAAGTTAGGGGGGGTTGACTCAATAAGAACGGTTGCACTGTTGTCTTGTTCTAACCAGGGTTCAGTTAAGAACATTAAGTTAAGATTGTGCTCGATGATAAAGGCGTTGATTAAGAATGTTTTTCCAGCTAAAGATCTGACATTTAAAAGAGCTGAATGTAGTGTGCTAGAGAAATTATCTGTACTATTTTTCAATGCCTAATGTGAAATGTTTGCGTTTCTATTGATATATGGGAACAAAAACATTTCCCATTAGGGAATGTTACAGCACTGCATTACCTAAATGAGTTCAATACTCAGTTATGATGTTATTAATTGATATAGGCTATATATTTATTGATAGAACAAAGAGGCAGAGGATGAGAGAGGCAGAGGATGAGAAAGACAGCATGAAGGAGTTGGAACAGAGTACAAGAAACAGGTGAGAAATTGTGTTATTAGCTCAAAGATTGTTGGCTAACATTATTGCTCTGAAGTATATTATTGTGGCAGCTGGCTGTATTGCTCTCTGCATCTTTCCCTAAGCCAGTTCTCTAATTTGACTGTTAGGAAATTAGGGAGATTTAGGGGCTCTGGGTCCCCTGTGTGGGGTTCTGTAATGGATGCATGGCTTCAGGGCTCAGCCAAGGAGGCAACAGGGACGGAGGGTGCATGAGGACAACTCCTTTGAGGATGAGATGGCATGGCAAGCAGGTGTCTCCACTTAACTGCTGGAGACTTCCATTGTAGTCAGAGCCTTGGATGGAAAGTTAACTGCATAACCAACCAAACCACTCCTCTCCAGCTACATGTTTCTGGAAATCACTGAGTCCTTGTCCTTCAACGTTATGCACTCTCCCTTGGCTCCCGTTGTTCTTTGCCTCAACTGGCTTGTTCTCCACTAAATGTCTGAACTCTTGCCAAGCCTGGTGAGCTCTGTTTTTTGACTGTTTTGAATTTCACCATCATCTACTCTCCTGGACAAACAAACACCAAATCAGATGCTCTCTCCAGACAATTCTCTGTTGCAGACTCCTCCTCGAGCCAGGACACAATCCTGCCTCCCTCCTGTATTGTGGGAGCTATTATGTGGGAGACTGATTCCAGCATGAAAGAATCACTCTGAGAACAATCAGATCCTGGAAACATCCCCCCAGTAGATGCTTTGTCCCAGAGGCGGTGAGATCTAAAGTTTTGCAGTGGGGCTTTGCTCAGGGTTCACCTGTCATTCAGCTAACAGAATTTTTCAGCTTCTTCAGGGTCATTTTTGGTAGCTGTGCATTGACGCAGAAACACATGCCTTTGTCACTGCCTGCCAGGTGTGTGTCTATTGCAAAGTGTCCCACAAGCCTCCTGCGGGTCTCCTTCATCAGATCATCTCCATCTCCCAGTCACCCCTGGTCCCAAATTGCTGTGGATTTTATAACCCACCTGCCCTCTTCTAAAGGTAATGCAGTGATGCATAATGCAGTGCAGTGATGATAGTCATGATCATGGATTGGTTCTGGATCATGTCTGTACATTTCATTACCCTGCTTAAACTCCCCTCCACTCAGGAGACAGCAGATCTACTGGTAATTCACGTTTTTAAACTCCATGGAATCTCAGTGGATTGTCTCAGACTGGGGGCCTCAGTTCATTTTTCAGGTCTGGAGAGCTTTCTGTTCTGCTCTGGGGGTGTCAGTCAGCCTGTCCTCTGGATACCACCCTCAGTCGAATCGGCAGGCAGAGCAGGCTAACCAGTACCTGGACCATGCGTTGCATGGCAATCCAAAAGCTGGTGCCTTTGAGCATCCACCCGCCATGGACTGAATATGCCCACTACTCCCACTCCAGCTCTGCAATGGGGATGACTCCTTTCAAATGTGCCCTGTGGGATCTGCTTCCTCTTTTCCCAGCCCATGAGGGGAAGATTGCAGTCCCATTGGTGCAGCATCATCTCCGCCCCGGCAAAAAAAGGCAGATTTTCACCAGATGTGTAATGTCTAAATGAAATGTTGATGACACTGCAGAGACCCCCTTCCGCTAGGATACATAGTTGGCAGCCTTCATGAAGTGTCCAGGGTGTGATAGTCGACGGTTCAGTTTTGGTAGCTTCTCCAGCATTTCAGCCAGCTGAGTGAAGGTCGGCCTTTCTTCAGCCTGAAAAGACCAACAGGCTGACAAGATCTCCTGTAGGGACATTTGGAGGAGGGTTAATACATAACAGAGGATGAGTTTACTTGTGTTTCTATGAAAGGATTGGTTGGACATTCACCTGCAGGTCACATCTAATCTAATCTGATCTTTCCCCACCTCTCTCCCTCCGGGAGCAGGAGGTGAGGAAAAATCTACGGGCAGTAAACCCCAGGAAAGCTGCCAGTCCCGCCAGTCCCGATGGTATCCCGGGGGCGGTGATTAAAGCATGTGCAGACCAACTAACGGGGATCCTCACCAAACTTTTCAATCTCTTCCTGACACATGCCACCCTCCGCACATGTCTGAAGGCCTCCACCATCATCTCCATCCCCAAAAAACTTGCCATAGCTAGCCTGAATGACTACAGACCAATAGCCCTGACGTCTGTAATCATTAAGTGTTTTGAGCGATCAGTCTCCAAGCACATCAGAGACTGCCTCCCTCGCTCCCTCCCTTGACCCCCACCAGTTTGCTTACAGAGCAAACCGGTCCACGGAGGACGCCATCGCTCAAACGTTTCACACAGCACTGAGCCACCTGGAGACCGGGAAGAGCTATGTGAGGATGCTCTTTGTGGACTTCAGCTCAGCGTTCAATACGATCATCCCAGACATTCTCCACGACAAACTCCTGCAGCTCCGTATCCCCCTTCCCACCTGTAACTGGATTAAAAACTTCCTGTCAGCCACCCTCAGTCGGAGAGACTCAGCTCCTACCATTCCTCCACACTCTCACTCAGCACCGGATCCCCTCAAGGCTGTGTCCTGAGCCCTCTGCTGTTTGCCCTGTACACCCACAACTGCACTCTAACCCATCCAACCAATCGCATTATCAAATATGCGGACGACACCACCATGGTTGGACTAATCCGTGGCGAGGACGAGACAGCGTACAGGGCTGAGGTAGAGAAACTGTCTCACGGGTGCTCAGACAACAACCTGACCCTGAACGTCCATAAGACCAAAGAACTTATTATGGACTTCAGGAGAAACAGACAGTTCCGCACCCCCCTCCTCATAAATGGAGAACAGGTGGAAACTGTCACCACCTTCAGGTTTCTGGGCACCCACATCTCCTCTGACTGCTCCTGGACCTACAATGTCAGGGCCCTGGTGAAGAAGGCTCAGCAGCGGCTGCACTCTCTGCGTGTCCTCAGGAGGAACAGCCTGGACCGTAAGCTGCTGCTGGGCTTCTACCACTCCTCCATGGAGAGCGCCCTGACCCACAGTCTAGGAGTGTGGTACGCTGGCTCCATAGCAGAGGATAGGAAGGCGGTGCAGAAGGTCATAAACACTGCCCAAAATATCATCGGTTGACCTCTGCCCACCCTGGAACACATCTCCTCATCCGACTGCCTCAGGAGAAGCAAGGCCATCACAGCTGACCCTACCCATCCTACCCAACCCCTGTTTGACCTGATGCCCTGAGGCAGGCGCTTCAGGTCAATTAAGTCCCGTACCAGCAGACTCACAAACAGCTTTTTCCCCTGGGCCATCAGGACTGCCAACACCCACAAACACAGTTAAATACACACACACAACTGTCTTGACCCCCCCCCCCCCTCCCCCGATCAACCTACCTCATTCTGTACAGCACCTTAATTTGTTCTCTGTACTTTGAAATTTCCTTTTTGCACCTTTCACTTTTTTTGGTTACATCTTGTACATTTCTATGGTTTCTATTTTTTTATTTTCTATTTCTATTTTTTCTTTATTTCTATTTGCTTTCCAAATTCCAATGAAACCAAAAAAGTATTATATTACCGGATGTGCTGCTCTCTCTCCTGTTAAAACTCAATATGGCTCACTGATTAGCAAATCTCTCTTTCTCTCTCTTTCTCTCTCTCTCTCTCTCTCTCCACAATTAAAATAAACAATAAACCATACAGCTCATCCAAAACAAGAAGTTACATCTTTAGGAATGTGTGCTTTTTATTTTTGAGAACCACTAACATTTTTAGCAGCATAACATAGAGAGAATTGGGTTTTGGAGGGTGTGCTTAATTTGGCAGGTGTCTAACTCTGCCACATTCAGTGACAACTGCCACTTACTGATTTTTTTCTCATCTCCAAAGAGACTCGCTGCGCTCAGAGAATACTAGATTTCATAGGCTTGGTGGCAAAATTGAGTCAACCCTTTAGTAAGCTAAAGTTCATGCAGCAGACTCACTGTGACTTCCTTGCTCAGATTGGCATCCATTAGCACCTTCTTGATGCCCTTGTTGCTGCCGACAAGCCAGATTTTAGCTTCCACAGGCTGGTTGGTAATAGGCCATTCTCTGACCTGCAGCTCATACCATATAGTGCTGGAAGACAAAAAAAAAAAAGTCCAACAGGCAGAAGTGTGACGACTGTGGAATAACCCCAAGCACAAAATTCTTTAAGGGCTCTAACCTAACTTTTCCACTGGTATCACTGGTGCTAACAAGAACATGATGCAACTGATAACTCCTTTTTTGTGGTTACATTATAGGTTTAATCAAAGATTTTTGCATGCTAATAAATAGTTGTCTTAATTTACTTTACTTATTTTACTTGATGACCTTGTTTGCCCTGTACAGTGTAGGATGTGGATGATTTGGGGGCGGCACCATGGCATATGCTCATGCAGAGTAGCATTTGCACATGAGCATTGTTTGCATATTCATAGTATTTGCACATGCACTGTTTCACTTAATTTCCACACAACAGCCAAGCTGTTCGCTGCCATTCTAGTCAATTCCCACAAGAAGGTGGGAATTGCATAGCATCCTGAACATGATGCAGCCACTCAACAGAGGAGACTGCAGGAAATCTCTTATCTTTGGAAAAATTGATCAGTATCCATCCCCTCAGTAACTGATGTACAATCTGATTACCAATCTAGCTACTTTAGAAAAAAACAATATCAGGCAATACCCAAAAGCATAAACGTCAGCAGCTTTGGAGAAAGGCAGCTGGTCCTCATCAACTACTGGGCTCATCTTTTGAACAATCTCTGGAGATAGATAGTAAATCCAGCCCTGAGGTATCCTCAGCATGTTCTTTCTCCTAAAGACACAGAGACACACACACACACACTCAGCAGAGAATTTTTTTTTTTTTTTACATTGTGGTTAATGTCACACATACCTGTCCTCTTGTACCACACAAGACATCCCAAATAGTCCAAAGTCTGTAATGACTACTTTGTTTGCATCATAGAACACATTCTTAGACTTCAGATCTTTGTGAATGATGCCTTTGGCGTGCAGGTAACCCATCCCCTGTTAAAGACACAGATATGCTGAACACAAGACATTTCAGAGACATTCTAATTAATTTTTCATTTAAAACACCAGTGTGCAGAACTAGATCTTGATAAATGCAGATTTGCCTTTTTAAAATGTACACAGAAACACAAATGTAGATATAACAATATGTTCATGAACTATTCTTACAGCTGCAACAGCTATAGCTAAAATGCCATTTAGCCTGGCTTTTTGTTGTCTCTATACAGGAACCAGGAAGCTACACAAAGCTTTGTCACCAAAGCATAGTTCCAGCATATACAGACAAAAAATAAAGAAAACAAGACAATGATTTTAGAATGATAAAAAAATGCAGATATGAGCCTTGTTTTTACTTTTGACATTTCAAGTGACAAATCGCTCCATTTCTACCACTCCATGACTATTAGCTGAGGTGTTCCACAAGGGACTTTTCTCTGACCAATTCTCTTCAGCCTCCATAGCCTTATGGTCTTCAGTGCTACAGTAAGGAATCTGGGAGTTATCTTTTATCAGGATCTGCGGCCTCATTTATAAAACCTGGCGTAGGATACATACTAAAAGTTTACGTACGCCGAAAAGCTGGAAAGTGCCTACAAAAAAAAATCTGATTTGTAAAACCGTGCATACGCAAACCTGCACGCACTTTCCCTTTATAAATCACAGTCCAGCCGAAAAGTTGCGCAGCAGGATTTGATTCATGTCCCTCCCTCTCCACACCCACAATTCACCATGTATGGTCATGCAAATTACCTCATGAATGTGTTTTGCATTTCACGTTCAATCATGGCATCAACCAGACGAAAGAGGAACTTTTTAGAGACCGAGATGGAGGTGCTTGTTGATGAGGTGGTGGCAAGACGGAAAACTTTATTCGGTGGTCATTCAAGTGGAATTACCAACAAATGAAAAGCCACTGAATGGCATGCCGTGGCCACGGCGGTAAGCACGGCTGGCACGGAGCGCAGCGTCGCGGAAATAAAAAAGAAGTGGTCTGATCTGAATGTGGAGGCAAAGAAAAAAGTGGCTTTGCACCACCGGAGCGAGGCGGCTACAGGTGGCGATCAGAAAACACATGAAATGTGCACGTGTGACACTAGTGTTTTAACAAACGGCTCCGTTATCCATCACCGCATATGTGGTGAAAGTTCGTAAATCAACATTGTAAAAACACAAACAAAAAAAGGATTTAGTCACATTTATCTTTAAACAAAATCTGATAAATGCATGTGGAATTTGTTCTCTTGCACATGTAGTCTACATTTGTAAACTAGGGTATAAAAAATCTCTGAATCTGCTAAATCAAAATATTCAAAGCTAAAACTATTGGTTACATTTCAAATTAAATGTTGTGAATATAAATCCTAAATATAGCTGCATCGAAATGCTAAATCTAACTGTGTGTTCACATGAAACGCGAATTTGTGCATTCGCGTGAACAGTTTCCATTCAAAGTCTATGCAAATGCGCGAATGACGCAAATGTTCAGTCAGGCGGTGCGAATGAGACGAATGCATGAGGTGAAATTTCGCCATTCGTGCAAGTTGAAAATATTCAACTTTGGCGAAACATTCACGTCAAGACAGCCAATCAGCATCGAGGATGTCCCGATGTCACAGCTGACTGTGTCGCAACATGGAGGACAAGTTGATTGTGGTTGCGTATGCACTTCCAAGCCCGGTTTGTGCATAAGCAAGCTTTATAAATGAGGCCCCTGACCTTTAACTCCCACATAAATGACAGACTGCCTTCTTTCATCTATATAACAATGCCAAGATCAGGCACATCTTGTCTCAAAAAGATGCATAAAAACTTGTTGATGCATTTGTTACTTCCAGGCTGGATTACTGCAATTACCACCAATCAGGATACACCAATTAGTCTCTAAAAGCTTTTCAGCTGGTCCAAAACTCTGTTACACATATACTGAAAAGAAGAAGTTGTAGAACATATCATATCTCTCCTGTATCAACTTCTCTGCATTGGCTCCCTGTCAAGTTCAGAAGAGAATTCAAAATTCTTCTTCTAACTTATGAAGCCCTCAACTATCAGGCACTTCCTGTCTGACAGTGCTCATAGTTCCTTACTATCCAGCAAGAACCCTCCACTCCCAGGATGCAGGGTAACTTGTTGGGGTCTGGCCCCATTCTACTTTTGGAGACTATAAACCACAAGAAAAAAACCAAGTAACTCAAAGTGAACATGTCACATGCAATGCTTTGCAAACACAATTTAATCTTAGACTGAACTCAAAAACACTATAGCAACATCCTCATGCTCTCCAAAAAATAATGTCTGCAGAATGATCATACACATGTCCAGTATGTTCAGCATGTCCCAGTAGTTATGCATTTCAGTGGCTATAGACAGTTTCAAACTGTGCGCTTTGTGTTACAAAGTGATCTGTCTTTCCAGCTCCTTCAAGGGTCAGATGGATGTAAGAAGTAAGTATATTCATTAAAAATGTAAATGAAAATTGTATCAGATTTATGTTTGATATGTGAACAGGCGAAAGGTGTGTACTGAACTATACTGGCCAATTGTTATATTGCCTGATGAACTGCAATTTATTAAGTGCACAATGAGGGAGTGAAACCTTGAATACGCTAAAGACCTGGGGCCTCATGTATCAATACTTGCGTGGATCTCTTACTAAAAAACTGCTGTCGCAAGAATCGCAAAAGTTGCATACGCACAAAAAAATCCGGATGTATCAATATGTGCGAGCGCCAGAATCCACGAAGGTTTCCTTGATACATCCCAATCAGCGTGGAATTGAGCGCAATGTTGGAGCGACTGGGCCGCCCCCGTTACGCCCACCGATAAATACGCAAATTTATTTAAATAGGGTCTCTGTTGTCCGCACTCGCAAAATAATGTCAAAGAAAAAGAGGTTCACGGCGTGGAGTTTGGCAGCCTGTCCAGTGGTGTCAGGATAAACAATGAAAGTTGTGAGTGGGATAAGAAGTGAGAGGTTGAACGCGGTGGTTTCGGAGCAACACACCCCCGCGGAGATGGAGAAAAAAGAGGTGGGACCTGTTATTGATGTGATATAGTTCCCTTCTAATCACCAGTGTTGTTTATCATCATGTTCATACATCTTAACCACTTCTAATGACGGAAAGAACGAGTCGCTACGCGTGTTTGAGGTTTTATGACGACTGTAGAAAAGTGTTGGCTCCTCCTTTACTGAACAATCAAAGTGATACAAAGCACAGTTTTCCTCACTAAACCTCCGTGAGCATCACTACATCATCAGCTTGCACCACTGCTAGCGCTCTGAAAGATTTCCTCTCTATTTCTAATGCATGTCGGCAATTCTGACTTCCTAAATAATGCAAGCTAAATGTATGACTAAATTCAACACATTGCATTTATTGATTGCGCAAACTACAATGATCAATTGGCTTAAATTTAAATAACAATATGGAAAATGGCACGAACAGGACCTCAAGGTGGAGGTCAAGCGGTGTACAGCTGCCCTCCGGAGGACTGAGGGCCAGACAGGTGAGGGTCAGGGAGAGGGGCACCTGACGGAATTTGAGCAGCGGGTGACGGCAGTCACGGGCATCCGCCGCCTGGCTCCGTGAGCCAGGGTAAGTGGCAACTCCATTTCTTACGCAACATTTCCACATGCTTTGCCACAGATGTAAAGGCAACAAATACACAGAATCAGCCATTTAAATTAACCAATATGTTTAATGGAAATTGATCCATCAGCCATGCCGCTGACGTGCAGCACCCCCGCCGGCTCCTGCACCAGCCCATCTGTCTGCTCAGAGTCATCCGCCAGGACCAACGACATTCGGGCCCCGGCCCCAGTAGAAGCAACAGGCCGACAAGAGGCGGACGGTCCTCCAGCCCACCCGGACCCAGCGGCGCATCCTCTGGCTCACACGGATCCAGTGGGAGGGTCCTCACACAGGCGGTCCTGCAGTCGCAGGAGGACATAACTGGGATCAATGAGCAGCTCGACCACCTGATAAATGTTCTGGAACGTTCAGTGGTCAAAATAAATTAATCTGGCTTCATGAATCGTGTAATAGCTTCTTACCCATTCACATTGTGGAAATGAAATTCATGTGTGCGAGGACAGCTGCCCGGCCGGGATCCATGTCCATCCCTCCAGCCTCTGCGCATCAATGATCTGCACATTTGAGTGGAAACCCTTACGATGAACGTAAGCGTGTTCCTCATGGGACAGCGCTTTTATGGCATTATGAGTGCACTTATTAGAGAATTAGACTTTAGAGAAAACAGCTATTGTTGCAAATTGCGCTTTAATATTGGCCTGTTCAACCGCACCGTAAGGGAATTTAATGTACCTGCGGGAGAGGCGGATGATCAGGTCCACCATCCAGGGCAAGGCCCGGCTGAGGGTCGACTGGCTCTCCCCGGATCGGTCCGCCATCTCCCGCTGGAAGGCTTTTTTGTGCCCGATGTGCGGTTATCAAATAATGTCAGTTACCAAATACCGCCACAGGGTGTCGCCAACAGACCAAAGTGAAGTTAATGCAAGAATCCGCTTTCTGACAACTTCTACGGCACCTCCAGAGTTGATACACAAGGCCCCTGGTTCTTGACCACACAAGCTAAAAATTACTTTCACAAGCTGCTGTTGTCGTGGTGCATGTAGACCAGAATGACAAAGAAGGACACAAACATAATAAGCAGAGGAGGACTGGTGTTGACCATGGAGCCAGAAGAAAACCTTCATGGTTTGTGTTCTCTTCTTGCCCGAAGGCTGGTAGAAAAGGCTCCAGCCCCCTCGTGACCCTTAACAGGATAAGCTGTAGAAAATAGATGGATGGATGGATGGATGGATGGGTGACATACTACAAACTAAACAGTAGTTTGTTTTTTCAAAGAGATTTTTGCATTCTTGGTCAAAGTCAATGTTATTAACATATTCAATCACAATTAACTAAGTACTGGTCAAAAATTTGAGAGTCAGTCAATGAATGTAAACATAGGGGGTGGAACTGCAAGAAATCCCACAGTTGAGGAAAACTCAAAATTGACTGGTGAAAAAAGAAATCAACCAATTATGTGTGTGTGTGTGTGTGTGTGTGTGTGTGTGTGTGTGTGTGCATATATATGTGTGTGTGTATATATATATATATATATATATATATATATATATATATATATATATATATATATATTCCTCAAAATTATTCATACCCTTACTTTTTTTTTAACCTGTCCTGTTCAGCAGCTGGGGCAAGCAGCATCAATGTTCCTGGTGCCTTGTTGTACTGAAGCAGTTTTACTCTGCATAGGAGGAATCTGATAAACTCCTCCTATTGCCATTTATGCTTAATTTTATTAGGAATGGTATTGGTTCATTGATAAAGCTACCGGACTGAGGCTCAGGAGTGGATAGAAAGAGAGAACAGGGACAGCATAGGGAAGACAAGGGGGGGGAGACAAAACTAACAATAGCAGAGAAAAACAAAAACGTGCGTGTATGTGTGTATACGCGTGTGTATGTGTATGTGTGCTACGGTTTGTCTTGATGCTGTGTGTAGCTGGCTGTAGCTGATGTGGGGGGGGGGGGGGGGGCAGGACATCTCACCCCCAGTCCAGGATAGCAGGCAGGTCAGGACCAGATCACCAGAGCACCCAGAAACCCCCAGGACACGGGGAGCCCCAGGCCCCCCCTCCCCCCAGGAAACAGCCACAGGCCTAACCCATGCCAGGACCCGTAGGAAAGCATAGGAGTAGCAACCCCCACCCAGAGGCAACCCACAGAGAGACGGGGCAGAGAGGACCCCGGTCCGTTACGCACCCCCCCCCCCCCACAGCATGAGAAGAGACCAGGGGCATAGGGCCCCTCTGGCCCGAGACCCAACCCGACACCCACCCACACCCCACACCCAGGCGGGGCAACCACAGCCCACCACAACGACCAGGCCCACCGCCCCCGTACAGAGCTACCCCAACCCTAGATCCCCACCCTCTCCACCCATCCCCTGTTGTCCCCCTCCCCCCAGAGCAGGTGGGCTTCAGGCTAGAGGGCACCACCAGCCAGCCAGCCAGGACCCCGCACTCCACCGAGAGGCCCAGCCCGCCTGCCGGGGTGAGCCGAAGGCATGCACGCCAAGGACCGTCACCCCCGGACAAAACAATCATACCCTCATCTTCCTCCACACAGGGGCTGAGTACTCCATAGATGCTGATACGGTCCAGGGCACCTAAGACTTAATGGAACCGCCAGCAAGCGATCCACCGCACAACAGCAAGGCCCGCGACCAACCCCAGCCCAACCACCACGCCGGGAGGAGGACCACCCCTCCCCACCCCCAAGAGCACCGGCCAAGCCCCCAGGCCTGCAATGGTGCAGTCATCAAAGGAGGCAGCACTGGACCCACTCCCCGCCCCAGCTGCCCCCCCCCCCCCATCAAAACTATGTGATGGATTTAATTATCAGGGACCAGATTTGTTCGAACTCTGATGATCGACTTTCCTCCCAAGCAGACATTCTCTCCATGGAAATGTGGTCTAATCAAAGGTTTCTATATTGAGTAATGCTTAGGTTGTTCTTGGATTTCCAATTAATCAGGATGGCCTTCTTTGCGATGCTTAAAGCAGTGAGAAGCATGCAGGATTTGTTTACTTCCATATTAACATTAATGAGGTCACCTTGCAGACAAAGTGAGGGGGAGATGGGGTTGGGGTACCCTAACCACCATGATAGGTCTTTACAAACCCCCTGCCAAAAATTATTGACAGGTGTTCAAAGCCATATAGCATGCAGATAGCAGTCTGGTGAGCCAGTCGCACAATATGGACAAATGTTTGTTTGTGTGAGGCCCATCTGGAACATCCTTTGTCCTGTGTAGTGTGTTCTGTGGAGAACCTTGTCATTTATTAATTGTAGGTTATCACTGCGAATCATTCTAAATGTGTTGGAGCAGATTTGTATCCAAAAGTTACGGTGTGGATTGATCGACAGATCTTTCTCCCATTTGGAGGAAGGAATAGAGATTATAAATTCTGTTGTAGAAACTATTGAGTTAATTTTAGACAGGAGCTTATGGGGTAAAATTTGTTTAAAAAAAAATCTTGTTATTCTTGGTGGAAGCTCTAAGTCTAACTGGGTAAGGTCAAACCTTGCCTGTATTATAGATTTGAGATGAAGATATTCCAGAAATTTGTTTTTGTTAATACCATAATTTGCTGTAATTTGGTTGAATTCTATGAATTCTTTGTCTTGGAAGATATGCTCTAGATTTTTAATCCCTTTGTTGGCACATGCAGCAAAATGTATTGTTTTTTTTATTTTGCAGGATGTCAGGATTGTTCCAGATAGGTGTGAGCCTGCAAGGGGTGTTACAGAGCCCATTGCTTTTGAGAAATTCCCACCAGGCTATGAGGGTGTTGCAGATGCTAATGTACTTAAAGCAGCTGTGATGCTTGATAACAGGGCTGATAAAAGCGAGATCAGAGATTTGGATTTCTTTGCAGAATGTTTGTTCAATATCGAGCCATGCTTGGTCTAATGAGTTTGGCTTTAACCATTTTAGTATGTATTGTAATCTATTGCCCAAGTCGTAATTATAAAAATTTGGTAGTTCCAAGCCACCATAGTCTTTACTCTTTTGTAAAGTTTTAAAGCTTATACGTGCTGGTTTAACTTTCCAGAGAAATTTGGAGATGTTAGAGTTGAGTGTTTTGAACCAAGTCTGGGGAGGTTGGGTCGGAACCATCGAAAAAACAAAGTTGATTTTTGGAAAGATCATCATTTTCACTGTTGCTATTCTTCCCATAAGTGATATGGGTAGTGTGCGCCACCGGGTGAGGTTGTCCTCTATTTCTTTAATTAAGGCGGTAAGATTTAGCCGTGTCAAGTCAGACAGTTTGGCAGAGATGTTGATGCCCAGGTACTTAATGTTTCCTGGCCGTAGTGGTGCGGCAAGCATACTCTGGAAACCTGAGTTGATGGGAAGAACAGTTGACTTGCTCCAATTAATTGAGTAGTCATAAATAGTTGAGAATTTATCAATGAGTGCTATCGTTTCAGGGAGAGATGATGGTGGATTCCGTAGGAAAAGTAATACATCATCAGCATAAATGCTTATCTTATGGTTCACATTTGTAGTATCAACTCCTTTGATGTTTTTGTTTTGCCGGACTGCAGCTGCGAGTGGCTCTATTAATATAGCAAAGGAAGGGGAAAGTGAACAACCCTGTCTGGTTCCTCTTTGGAGAGAGAAGCTTGAAGAAGTTTGATCATTTGTTCTGACACAAGCACTGGCAAGGCAAGGCAAGGCAAGGCAATTTCATTTGTATAGCCCATTTTCACAAACAGTTTGTCTCAAAGGGCTTCACGTGGCATCATAACAACATCCTCTGCCCTTAGACCCTCAAATCGACTGAGGAAAAACTCCATAGCACTGGGAGTGCGGTAAAATGTTTTGATCCAGTTTACAAAGTTATCTCCAAACCCAAACTTTTGTAATGTGAGGTGTTACTTTTTCGAGCCTTCTAGCTAGCGCCTTGCAGATGACTTTAATATCTGCATTTATAAGTGATATTGGACGATAGCTTGATGGAAGTGCTGGGTCTTTGTCTGGTTTAAGGAGAAGGCTAATAATCACACAGTTCATGTCAGGAGGAAGGGTCGAGGTTTCCTGTATTTCAGTGAACATTTTGTAGAATAGTGGTGAAAGCTCAGGCCAAAACTCTTTGTAGAATTCTGCAGGAAAGCCATCTGGGGGCTTTCTTATTTGGCATATGTTTAAGGGCTTCTTGAAGTTCCTTGATTGAAATAGGTGACTCCAGAGACATTATTTGGTCTTGATTTAATTTTGGCAAGTCAATTGTGCTCAGAAAGGTTTCAATGCAAGATTTGGATGGGTTAATCTCAGGTGAGTAAAGTTTTTTATAAAATTCCCTAAAAATGTAATTTATTTTCTTCTGGGTCACAGGTTGTTTCCCCATTGGAGTCCTTAATGGAGGATATTGTTGCTCTTTCTTTGTTCTGTTTTAGTTGGTTCACTATAAATCTGCTGGATTTATTGTTATGTTCAAAGTTCTCCAAGCGTAGTCTCTGCAGCTGAAATTGTGTTTTGATGTCGAGTAAATCATTTAGTTTTAGTTTTAATTCCCTTAACTCTTAATTCCTTGAGCAATGATGTATTAAATCTCCATTGTTTAGAAAGCGGTGTTCTAGGTTTTTTTTTGTGAGTGTCAGACTGGCTGGTGCGTGGTCACTAATGGCAATAGGGTGAATCTTGGTGTCAATGACGTCCTTCACAATTGAGTTACTCATTAAAAAGTGGTCCAAACGAGAGTAGGAGTGGTGCACTGGCGAGTAGTAGGTGTATTCCTTAAGCGTGGGGTGCCGTGAGCGCCAAGCATCGCAAAGACCTAAATCACTCATATACTGCTTTATTATGTCGGATGATTGGCAATTGCGTTGACTAGCTGCTCTACTGATTCTGTCCACTTGTGGGTTGAATACCAGGTTGAAGTCCCCTCCTACTATAAGTGCTGTGTCTGAGTGGGCTGAAAGTGCAGTGAAGAAGCTGTGGAAGAAGAAGGAGTCATCAACATTTGGACCATATATACTGGCAATGCATACCTCTGTGTTGTGTGTGGATATGTTAACTATTACAAACCTACCTTCCGGGTCTACAATGGTGTTTTTACAATTGAACCTGACGTTTTTGTGAATCAGAATGGCTACGCCTCTTTGTTTGGGGTTATAACTAGCTGTGTATGTGTGCGGGAACTGTGAGCTTCACATATGATTACCTGTTTTAGGTAAATGTGTTTCCTGTAATAGAACAATGTCTGCTTGTAAATTTTGTAGGCGTGTTAAAATTCGTAGCCATTTTTCACGTGAGCCAATGCTGCGTACATTCCAAGTGACAAACCGTAGTTTGTTAGTATCTAAACTAATGTTCTGAGTGTAAATTGTAATAAGTAGGTGAGTGAGCAAAAGAATGTGTACCTGTATCTTTGTGTGCGCGTGTGTGTGTGGTGGCGCCAAAGAGGATGAGAGTGCATGTGTGTGGCAAATGTAACAATATTATATACATGCACGACAAACCGGATAATCATCACATTTAAAAATAACATGTAACACAAAACGACAGGAAAGACAAAGGGGTGACATAAATACACCCATAAATACACACTCGTGAGTAAACTCGGCATGTAGCAGTCCACCACGTGCGTTTTTTTATGGTTTTAGGTTTAACATAGTATTGAATGAGAAAGAACAAAAGAAAACATGAATGAGAGAAATTGGTGTTACCTTCATCCATAACCTTAATCATGCTAATACCATCCTCGGCTGAATCCGGTGAGTTCCGGTGGCGAGAGGAGATGCGCTTTAGTAGA
This sequence comes from Aulostomus chinensis, assembly GCF_037954235.1. NCBI lineage: Eukaryota > Metazoa > Chordata > Actinopteri > Syngnathiformes > Aulostomidae > Aulostomus > Aulostomus chinensis. The sequence goes on along the minus strand of NC_141329.1, from coordinate 14,740,609 downwards.
GCCAAGGGTGATCTCCGGATCACGGAACAACTGGCCGTTAACATACGATGACAGGGTGGGATCCACCGTCGATGAACTTCTTCCTGACAGGGAATAGGCGTTTGCGGCGCTCCAGCATCTCCTTAGGGAATTGATCGTTCACGCTGAAGTCCGTTCCTCTCAGCTCCCTTCCCCGGCTCTTCACCAGCTCCTTCTGCTTGAAGTGCTCAAACTTCGCAACGATGATTCTGGGCCGCCAGTTCTCTGGCCTCTTCCCTCCAAGGCGATGCACCCGGCGGAAGGTGATGTTTTTCACGGTCTCCATCGGAAGTTTTAGCTGTTTGTGGAGGAAGTCTTTGATGGACATCTCGGGGTCTTCCTTCTCTTCTCAGGTATGCCGGAGAATACCAGGTTGTCCCGCATGCTCTGAGCTTGGATGTCGAGGATAGCATCTTTCATCCGTTTGTTCTCCGCTTTAATCTCCATTGCCCCCTTGGTGAGTGCTTTAATGGAGGTTTTAAGGGCTTGATTTTCAGCGGCCAGTGAAGCCACCTGTTGCTGGCTAAATTCCAGCGACTCATGGAGAGCCTGGAACTCTCTGTGGAGGATTTCCACCAGAGAGAGTCTTGCGTCGAAACTTGTAAGTTTCTTGTCTATTGATTCCAGGATGTCTCCGAAATCCTTATCAGGCGATGAGGGTGCGCTTGGATGGTCGGCTTCTTTTAGGAAGTGGGTTCGCCGCGTTTTCGGTCTTACCCATGACAAGTCGGTGGTAGCACTCATCGACGTACTCCTGCAAACTTTCCACTGTCTCTTCTTCCAGATTTATTTTTGAGGATTGTTTGTGGATGAGAGAGTTGAAAATCTTTTACCGTAGTATGAGTTTTCAATGAATCTGTGTAAATTGGCGTAAAGTAGTTAGCTTGTTTTCGAATCTACAGATATGTGCCGCCATGTTGAATCACGCACAAGTGTGACGTTCACTCTGACATGCTCCTCCTCCTCTGCCTATTCATACCCTTGCTAATTCTTGTGATTTTTTCACTTAGTGATGAAATAAATGCATGTTTTCAAATTTGTGTTTCAGCTTTATGTGACCAACAATTGAAAGAATGACAACAATATCAAATGAAAGAAAAAATTATTTCTGGGGTATTTTATTAACGGAGTCCAAAAAAATGCCATGTTCAAAATTATTCATACCCTAGTCCATTGTCTTTATTTAATAGTCAATGGCATAGCCTTTATTCTTTATGACTGCTTCCAGACGATTCTTGTACGTGTCCACAAGCTTCTTGCACGTCTCCTGTGGGATGTTGCCCCACTCTTCCTTTGCGAATGCCTCAAGCTGGGTCAGGTTGGTTGGTTTCCTCCAGTGTTGTTTTTGGCAGGCATTTTAGATTTAGTTTTAGTCTTAGTCTTTTGGACTAAATGCTTCTTAGTTTTAGTGACCTTTTAGTCATTTCTATCCTTGATAGTTTGAGTCAAGTTTTAGTCGACGAAAACTCAAAGGTTTTAGTCAAATATCAAAGATACCTTTACAGAAAACATATGTGTATGTACTTTATAGGCCAAAACAGGTATTAGAATGAAGCACATTGAAACTGATCTAACTTTCAAAGGTGAGTTTTTCCCCTGTCTTTCTTTCTCTATCTTTCACTTTTATTATTTTGTTGCAGATGCAGACAACACACTGGCACACAATATGAGTATTGTGTCACCATATAATAGGATTAAACAAAAATAAAAGCACACTTGACTTCCATATGAATAACCATATGTCCTACATATTGGCTTTAGCTGCTGTTATTGGTTGAACTGCATCCACGTGTGTTGCTTATGATAGGGAACAGCAACTGGTCTGAAGACTACGTGTTTCCCAGTCCCACAAACATGGGTCAAAGCATTTCACTTGCCACCCGTCCACAAATGGACAGGGGTTTTATTCATAACAACCTAAATTAATAGAAGGGCTGGTTTAAACGAGCCAACATTAGCGGGGCCCCTGGCAGCCCCATTCATTCTAGCTTTAGCATGTAGCACTTGGAAGCGGTCTCTGCACCACGGGGGGGTGTAACCACCACCATCACCACCAAACTTTAGGCTTAATACAAAAAAAAAGAAAATGCATCACAGGGCTAGCCTAACGGAAAGCTGACGAAAGCTATGCTTTAATTATCCCTCTTTTTAAGACCACCCGACACCGCTGCTGCTGCCATGGTGTGTGTCTCGTCCGCTGCAGACAGGTCCAGACTTGTCTCTGTGTGTGCATGTGTGTGTGCGCACGAGAGAGAGGCTTTTTGTGCGTGTGTACTGATGATGAGGGCGTGGCCATTAGGACCAACAGATACAGCTGGCTCCAGCCTGATGTCTGAGCTCTTGATTGACATTGTACGCATGTTATACGAAAAAAAAACGAATGTTTTGAAACTTTGATTGTCCACCCACTAACAATTTAGTCTTGTCTCCTTCTCGTCAGACAAAAATGTATACAAATTCATCACATTTTAGTCTTTATACGGCTTTGGTGACGTTCGTCTTAGTCTCATTTTCGTCATGGAAAAAAAGGGGTCTGACGTCATCATTTTCGTTTTCGTCCAGCGTTTCCTCACCATCACTCTGGTCTTCAAGTGATGCCTCAAATTCTCAGTGGGATTGAGGTTTGAGGTCAGGACTTTGACTTGGCCATTCCAGGACATTGATGTTATTGTTCTTGAACCATTTCTTCACTACCTTGACAGTGTGTTTAGGATCATTGTCTTGTTGGTACATCCAGTTTTGGACAAGCTGGAGTTTCCACAGCAGATTCCTTGACATTTTCATCAAGTATCCTGATGTAATCCTCCTTTTTCATGGTACCTTGGACTTGACGAGATTCCCTGCGCCACTGGAAGAGAAACATCCCCATAGCATGATGCTTCCACCACCATACTTGACAGTGGGCACAGTGTCCTTTGGTCTATAGGCTTCTCCTTTCTTCCTCCAGACATATTGAGTATCCATATGGCCAAATAACTCCAGCTTTGTCTCATCAGACCACAGGATGGTTGACCAAAAGCTGGAATCTTGCTTCAGATGACCTCTACAAAAGGCCAGGTGAGGTACCAGATGTTTTTTCCTGAGCAGCAGCATCTTCCGAGGTTTACATCCATGGAGACCTCCTCTGTGCAAAACTCGCTCAATGGTGGACTGTGACACCTTTGTCCCTGTCTGCTCAAGTGTTTGAATTAGGGCCTTGGTTGTGGTCCATGGGTTGGTGTTGATCTCTTGGCAGATTTTCCTGGCAAGTTTGGGGGACACATTACACTTTTGGCCACGCCCATGAGGTTTTTGACAGTGTTGAACCTCTTGTGCTTGTTGATGATGCTCTGGACGGTTGAGACAGGGACATCATACTGCTTGGAAATGGCCTTGTAACCCTTTCCTTCACTGTGGGTACGAACAAGACGCTGACGTAGGTCCTCACTGGCTCCTTCTTCTTTACCATGATGACCAGAAATTGACAATGACCTGAACACTTTCCCACTATTTATACTCTTCTGGAAAGATGTCTTTTTTGGCTTTAGTATTTGGCCAGTAATGTTAAATAAAAGGTTTTATTCCATTGTGACATCTTGAAGGAATTATTGGACAAAAATTACCACATTTTGGCACATGTTTGTTGAAATATTGTCAGGGGCATGATAAATTTTGAACTTGGCCTTTTTTGGAACTCCATCAATAAAATAACCCAGAACTATGTATTTTTTTTTTAATTTTGTATTGTTGTCATTCTTTCAATTGTTGGTCACTTAAAGCTAATACACAAATTTGAAAACATGCATTTATTTCATCACTAAATGAAAAAAATCACAAGAATTAGCAAGGGTATGAATAATTCTGAGGACGACTGTGTGTATATGTATTCATATATATATACATATATATATATACATATATATATATATATATATATATATATATATATATATATATATATATAATTAGACCTGTCAGTCGATTAAAAAAATTAATCCGATTAATCGTATGGTTGTCCATAGTTAACTCAGGATTGATGAAATATTTTTTAATCTGCTCTAAATCTACCTTAAAGTGATATTTTTCATTTTTTTAATTAACCATATCAACATGGGAGTAGGCAAATAGTTGCTTTCTGCAAATGCAGCATGTTTATTAGTGTTGGACCAATGTACTGTCTAGAAGTACAAATAAAACAAAAGATCCATCCATCCATCCATTTTCTCCCTCTTATCCTGTTAAGGGTGGTGGCGGTGGAGCCTATCCCAGCAGCCTTCACCCTGGACGGGTCACCCGTCCATGGCAGGGCCAACACATATAGACAGACAACCATTGGCTCTAACGGCCACGCCTATGGTCAATAGAGTATCCAATTAAATAGCAATTACCAGTAAAATATACATTTGTAAAATTATAACCATAAAGCTAACATATTTACTCAAATAAATGACTTCAATGATTTTGACCACTGCACCACCATGCCGCCCCAAAACAAAAGATGCACAGGGTAAAAAAATAAAAATTATACACTCAAGCCCAACAAATATAATAGTAATGATTACTAGTACTAACTGAAGTACTTGAACTATTAAGCCATTAACACAAAAGGATGACCCTGATGCATTGCATCAAACTGTGATGCACAGAAGAAATTAAATTAAATAAAAACAATGAATTAAGTGTGCATTAAACAGGGGGCAGTGCAGCACAGAACAGGACTCAAATGATATGGTGGGGATACTGCTGGTGGTGGACGCCTCCAATGGGCTCCGTCGTGCCAAACAATCCAGCGTGGTTTGTTTTACACCAGACAGGAGCGGAGGGCTCTCTGCATCAGCTGTATGCTTCGCGGACTACTGATACTTAAGACTGCTCGTACTCAGGTGGAAACTAAATAAGAGAGTGTGAGTCTGTAATCTGTCATTTCCAACCCTTTTGATGTTGCATAACATATTTTTCATCTATATAGCTCAAAAATATAACCAAACACAATTTGACAATTTTATATAGATGGTAACAGGATTTAACCCCCAAATTTCTGACAAATCTAAATTAAATAGTGACATACCTACTTCCAAAACAGAAAAGCCTGAGGCTGTAAACCAAATGAAAAAAAGGAAAATCTCCAGGAATGGATGGTCTTCCTGATGACCTTTACATACATTTCTAGAAAAACCCTTTTTAAAATATTAAATGAATGTATGGACAATAAGCATGAAAAGAAAAACATTAAGCATTAACATTGTTTCCTAAACCAGATATAGACCACACACTGATGGATAATTGGAAGCCTATAACATTGCTCAATGTAGATTGTAAAATACTCAGAATGTCTCAGGAAAGGCTTGATTGAAATCATAAATGAGACTCAAACAGGGTTTATGGCTAATCAAAACATAAATTGTAATACCAGGCCAATATAAGATTTGATAGATCACTCTGATTTTGTAGGATCTGAAACACTAATTTTTTTACTTGATTTTTATAAAACATTTGACAGTGTGGAAGTTCTTATTTCAGTCACGTCAAGCCTTTGATAACTGTTTAGAGAGATGTTGAAAATCTTGGAATCCATATTTCTAAAAACCTTAAAACTATCCTTAGTATGTGGCTTCAGTGAGACTTGTCTTAGTGAAGTATCATTCTTCAAAATAAAGCAGCTGGCACTTAAAGTTTTGTTTAGCCTGTCCTCTCTCTTTACATCCACTAGACACTATGTAAAGGTATAAATAACACCTTGATCAATCTTTGCAAAAAAATAAATGCCACCATTTGACAAAGACTATAGCTGCTTCAAGAAACGAAGGAGGCATGGAGGTTTTGGACTTTATGGTCATGAACTATACCTCTAAATTAAAGCGGATTGTATGATATTTGAAAATGTAACATTATGAGTATAACTACTGTTCTCTGAAGAAGAAGAATGAGGTACAACACATATAATAAGGGATATTATGCCCTTGTGTGGCTCAACTGAAGACACCTCTATTCATGCCTTTACAGCAGATAATCTGTGGTGACATACGTGAGGCTCCGCCTGCACATATATACACCGTCACCACAGTCATCCCTCAGTTCAATAGCCACTGTTTACCGAGCCCAGCTGCGCAGCTGGGCAATCCAGTGTTGTACCTCATTCCTCTCCTTCAGGGAACAGTAGTTATAGTCATAACATTACCTTGCCTTTCAGTCAGTTCATTCTGTACAACACATATAGTATGGGACATATATACATGTCCCACAGAGCAGCCACCAAACCAGAAACAACTCCCAGCTCTCCAGCATATAACAGACCCAGCAGAAAGGACAGTGTGAAACACTAAATGGGCTGTCACGTCAAGAGATAAAACCGGACAAACGTGTGCAGTGACGACCAACTGGCCACAGCACAGATATCACCAAAAGCTACTTCCCCAAACAAGGCCCGTGAGGTCACCATGCCCGTGGTCAAATGCGCCATCATTCCTCAGGGCAACAGCAGACCTCTGCTGGAGTAAGCCAGGGAGATAGCTTCCACAATCCAGTAGGAAAGCCGCTGCTTAGACAGAGCCTTGCCCTTAGCCGGATTAGCAAAACAGACAAACTGTTCACATCAACTTACACCCTGGGTGTGGTCAATGTAAGTGCGAAGAGCATGCACAGGGCACAAGGAATGCAACCTCCTCTGCACCTCAGACGCAAATGCAGGGGGGCAGAAACTCAAGAGCTCAAAAGCCATCAAACTAAAGGCTGCAGGGATAAGCTTTGGTAAATATGCCGCATTTGGGTGCAATGTAACCTTAGAACAATCCGGAGTGAAGCGTACAAGTGGATGAGCGCCTGGTGCCACACCATCAAAACCAATGTGGCAAGCAGATGTAGCTGCCAGATAGACCTTAATTGTAGAGAACAAGAGACCCTTATCCAGCAGCCCCTGAAGGAATGTCAAAACATCCACAATGGAGCACTGAAACAGGAGCACATTTCGGTCCTGAAACCACTGCTCAAAAGCCATTTATAGGCATACAGGCCCCTTGTAGATGATGCCCTAGCACCCTGAATCATCGCCACCACATTTGGAGGCAGTCCCTGAGCCATCAAACTGGACCTCTCAACAGGTAGGAATGCAGTCGCCACAGTTCTGGGCGTGTATGAACCACCTCCCCACCCACCTGGGAGAGGAGGTCCCTGCAAAGTGGGAGCTGCCAGGGCCTTGCCGCCAGCAGACTGATTATCTCGGCATACCACAATTTCACCGGTAGTGGTGCACCCTCTGTTAATGCTATTAACATTTCCATGTTTCCCACATTTTTTATTGTAAACTGTTTTCTTGTCCGTAACAACATCTACTGCACGTCTGTCCGTCCTGGGTGAGGGATCCCTCCTCTGTTGCTCACCCTGAGGTTTCTCAGATTTTTCCCTCTTAAAAGGGTTTTCTATGGAGTTTTTCCTCAGTTGATGTGAGGGTCTAAGGGCAGAGGATGTTGTTATGATGCCATGTAAAGCCCTTTGAGACAAACTGTTTGTGAAAACGGGCTATACAAATAAAATTGCCTTGCCTTGCCTTGCCTTGCCTTGCCTATGGGTGCACGAGCACATCCATCCCCAGTGGAGCACAGTGGTCTGTTATGGAAAAGAACAGGGGGCTGTGGGTGTTCACTTCGGAGGCAAAAAGATTCACATCTGCCCTGCTGAAGCGTTCCCATATCTGAGCCACCACCCTCAGGTGCAATCTCCACTCTCTCAAAAGAGGACCCCTCTTGATAGAAGGTCCGGCCCCAGGTTCAGGTGACCTTGAACATGAGTGACTCTGACGGGCAAAAAATTAGCACTGCACCATACAAGATGACATGCTTCAGAGTTAAAAGTGCTCCCAACAGCTCCAGGTGGTTGATGTGGAGCCTGCATTGTGCTGGTGTCCAAACCCCCCTCACTGGCGCGCCCTTGCACAGAGCCCCCCAACCCCTCGGGATGCATCAGTGGACACCACCTTGCGAAAAGACACCCTCCCTATAGGAGACCCTTGTTGAAGTAGACTGGGATCCCTCCACGGGAAAAGAGCCGACATGCAAGACAGAGTTACGATCAGCGACCTCCAGAGGTGACGCAGCGCACACAATCGGTGAGCCTGAATCCAGTGTTGAAACGCCCGCATCCTCAACAGCCCGAGCAGCACCACAGCTATCATGCCCATCAGCAGTAAGAGCGTCTGTAAACACAGGCTGCACCACCCTGCACTCCAACAGACGTGCTCAGCCCGAAATGGAGCAGATGTCCAACCCGATGAAAGAAATACGCCAACTCAGACTCCGTGAACTTTTTCACAGATTTATGGAAAAGCCCAGCGACTGCATGTGTGACAGGTTCAGCAACTGCTGAGTGGCCGCTTGCTCCCTGGAGCTCGCAACAAGAGCCCAATCATTCAGATAGGATAATATGTGAACACCTCTCTCTCGGAGCAGCAGCAACAACGCTTTGACACATTCGGTGAATGTTTGGGGGGCCAGAGACAACTGGAACAGCAGCCCCAGGTATTCGTGGGCTCTGCCCTCAAATGCAAACCTTATAAACTGCCGGTGGTCCAGGTGAATCACGACGTGAAAGTATGCGTCTGTCAGATCCATAGTTGTGAACCAATCTCCTGGTCTGATCGCGCTCAGTAGCTTCCCCCCAGATTCATAACTTCAAAAAAAATGAACAATTTCCAATTTACATTGGACTGCAGCTATGATTGATATGAAATTACATCAAAAAGTTCTTATGGAATCAAAACTTTTTAAAATAAATAATGTAACTTACTGTTATGTAATTTCAATTTTTGTGATTATATATAGCAGGTCCTTTTTCTGTTGTAATTTTGAGCTTCTTACTCATCATTTTTATCAGTGTCATTGCCCTTCATTTAATTAATTTAATTTAATCTAACATTAGAAAAAAAATAAAGAAATGAAAATAAAACCACTGAGCGTCAGCATAACCTAACAAGTGGCAACATCACATAGTTCTGGTTAACATGTAGCTTCAAGGAGCCAAGCAATGTTTATTCACTATTTCATGCTGTTACTCACTCTGATGTCTTACAACAGACTTTTAAAAATATGTCTATATATCATCTGTGTTTTCCAATCACTGTCACCTTTATTTCCTAAACATTGCTGCCTTGTTGTGCTTTTAATTTCTTTAAGACAAACTCTTTCATAACTCCTATTATTGTTCCCCCATGCACAAAACACTTTAACTTTCAAGTAAACACCATGAGTGACAGCCAACTTGCTCCACCCACTCTACAAAGTTAAAAACAAGACATCGAGACAATTTATGAATATTTAAAAATCAGGACCCATCTGTACTAACGTATTCTGGAGATATAGCAACGATCAGATGGTTGCACCTGTCGTAAATTTTACAGCGAATTTCCGTTCTGACTTGTACCAGAGAGCAGGCATTACATATTGAAAGCTTGCACTGTAGAAAAAGAGTCCAATTTTGGCTGCAGCTGGATGCTTGCTTACCTTTACAATCTCCTGTGCAATCTGTCTGGTTTTATTTATGTCCAAGAAGTGGCCTCTTTCTCTTACAACAGAGTACAGAGTCACACCTTTACAGAAACTGCAGAGAGAGCACATGTAGTAGTGTTACAACAGCTTGATTCACTTTTCTCACAGTAAAACAAGCATGGCGCATGCAGATGAAATGCATGTAGGAAAATTGGAAAATACCTGAACATTAATGTAGTGTGTATGTATTACTGTTTAGGAAATGAAGAGTTAATGGCAGATCCAGATAAGAACTGAGTGTGCTCTACCTGGTGACAATGGCAAGGTGGGGCGGGGCCATGCAAGCACCCATGAACAGGACCACATTCTCATGCCTTGTCTGACGGTAGTTCATCACTTCCTTCTTAAAGAGCTTCAGGTGATCCTGGTTGTTGCCGTCAACCTCCAGAAGGCGAATGGCCACCTCACCATGCCAACGACCCCTGTGTACCTTCCCCCAGCGACCCTGAAGAGTCACAAAATCATCTGTCTTTCACCAAATTCAGGCTTCTCAGGTTTTGACACACAGAAGACATAGATGAGGCACATATTTACTCCCTGTTAGTATTGCTGTTCTGCAGGGCACCACATTACTAAAACATTGTCCAATGATCACAAACTCAGTGTCCCGCTCAGGGACACTTCAAATAAGCCTCTGGAGAAGCCACCAGGTTAAAAACAGGAAATATCTGCTAAATACTACAAAGAGTGCAAACTAGAAATATCACCCACCCAACAATTCTTCTACATATACCCTTACATGACTCCTATAGTAAGATTACTCTCTGAAGTCAATACACCACCCAGGGACACAACCAAGGAGAAACAATCACCTCAATGATCCCTGAGGTTAAATACCTGAGACAATTTCAACAATATCTTGCCTGCATGCAGGGACAGATTCTAAGGCCTGTTATTATCTGGAGAGTCTTACCTTGCCAATCAGTTCTCCCAGCTGCAGCTGCTCATAAGGGATGTCCCACTCCTGCAGGTAAATGCTGGTCTGGCTGGCCTTGCGAGAGATGGGGCCCCTCCACTGCCCATCTGTCCCACGATGGCAGATGGAAGTAGGTAGATCTTCAAGCTTGTCTTTGTCACAGTCCTCACAGGGGAGGCTCTTTTCTCTGCTAGCTGTTTCTTCTACTTCAGGTAGGTTTTCACCCTCTGCCCCTCCCTCCTGACATTAGTACAAACAGGACAGCAACCACAGAGGGACTGAATGTTGGCTTTGATTTCATTTGAATGTCTGCAATGCCTAGTTTTTGTTCTCCCAAGATCAGTACTATGCCTCCCTTCTTTACATGCTTAAAAATAAAACTGTCTTTGTCTGTATTTAGGAGTCTTAGGGGGTCTCCTACACAGTGGCAACAGTTGTCCCTTTTTAGTGGATTGGAGATTGAGAAAGTTTGTATGAGCTCGGCAAACTGACTGACTGGTCGAATCCACAATGATTTTTCATAATTATCACATCTAATCATTCCTGAAAAAAGGAACATATATATATATATATATATATATATAAAGTAGTCATTGTTAAAGGGCTGATTTCTAAATTAATGCACTGAGAGCAGTGATGGCAAAAATGTTATACTGGACAAATATCATTTTTGTACATTTTTCAGGCTTAATGCTTGATGGTGAATAGCAGACTGGACGAGGCAGAAAAGAGAATTGAAAAAACAGGCGAGAGGATTGAAAACTTAGAGGAAGTCATCAAGCCTTTGCAAAAGCTACACACCAAGCTGGAGGACAAGTTTCTGGATCTGGAAAGCCAATCCAGATGTGAGAACACAAGGATCTATGGCATGCCGGAGGGATCCCAGAAGGAATTGACGATGATGGTCTCATTTGTGGAATATTTACTCCGCAAAGGGTCTCGAGCCAACTGAAGACATGCCCCACCTGCAGACTGAAAGAGTTCATTTGTTGGTGGGACAGCAGCCACCAGCTGATGCGCCACCAACCTTCATTATAATTAAGTTTTTAAGTTGCAAAAGGCATGGCAGGGGAAGGGATTTACCCGGCAAGAAAACCACATAAATCTGGATCACGGCTATCCATCTATAATACTTAAAGAGAATGTTCACAGATCCGTAAAGTGCTGAAGGAAATTAAAGTTCAGCTCCAGACCCTCTTCTCTGCCAGGCTGCCCATGAGACATGAAGACAGATCCAAAACCTATCATACTATAGAGGAGGTATCAGAGGACCTGCTGAGAAGAGGCTACACCATGACAACCATCAGATCACTAGAGACATTCATAGAGCAGGTGCAGCAGCTGTCCTGGAAGAGAGTGGACAGATGACTGATGAAGGACACATTTCAGTCTGGCTTCAGGTGTGACCACTCCACTGAGACTGCACTCCTGTCAGTCATGGAGTCACTGAGACAAGCTCGAGCTGCTGGTCAGTGCTCTGTCCTACCTCTGTTGGACCTGTCTGCTGCCTTCGACACGGTGAACCATCAGATTCTCCTCTCCACACTCTCTGAGCTCAGCATATCTGGTTCTGCCTTGTTATGGTTCAAGTCCTACCTCACAGGCAGATCCTTCAGAGTGTCATGGCGAGGAAAGGTGTCTAGGTCACATGGCCTATCGACTGGGGTTCCTCAGGGGTCAGTGCTTGGTCCCCTTCTCTTCTCTCTGTACACCACCTCACTTGGTGCAGTGATCCGCTCCCATGGCTTCTCCTACCACTGTCATGCTGAAGACACTCAGCTTTTCTTCTCTTTTCCACCTGATGACAGAACGGTCTCAGATCATATATCAGTGTCTGGCTGACATCTCCACATGGATGAAGGAACGCCACCTTCAACTGAATCTGTCTAAGACTGAACTTATGGTCTTTCCAGCTTGTCCATCTGTTCAGCCTCAGGTCAGTGTCCATCTTGACTCGAGCCTACTTGTGCCCACAAACTCAGCCAGAAACCTGGGTGTCATGATTGATGACCAGCTGACCTTTAAGGTTCATGTGGCCTCAGTTTCTCAGTCTTGCCGTTATGCCCTCTACAACATCAGGAAGATCAGACCCTTCCTGACCCAACAGACCACACAGTTTCTGGTTCAGGCTCTTGTCATCTCACGCATTGACTACTGCAACTCTCTTCTTGCAGGCCTCCCTGCATGCTCATTCAAGCCTCTGCAGATGATCCAGAATGCAGCAGCACGTCTGGTCTTCAACCAGCCCAAAAGGGCACATGTCACCCCGCTGCTGGTTTCTCTTCACTGGCTTCCAGTGGCAGCCAGGATCAAATTCAAGGCACTTCTCTTGGCTTACAAAACAATCACAAGAACGTCTCCAGCCTACCTGGAATCCCTGATCCAGGTCTACTCTCCTTCTCGCCCACTACGGTCTGCATGCGAAAGACGCCTGGTGTTTCCAGCCCAGCGCTGCTCCAAATCTCTAGCCAGACTCTTCTCTTCTGTTGTTCCCAAATGGTGGAACGAACTACCGAACTCTGTGCGTTCTGCTGAGTCCCTTTCTACTTTTAAGAGACAATTGAAGACTCAATTGTTCAGAGAGCACCGAGGCACTTAACCTGACTCTTCTCCTCTTTGTCCTGTGGGGTAGAATAAGTCAGAGGGTCCAAGACCCAGCACTTAGTGATTATGTACCACTAACTGTGTTGTGTGATGTTGTATGTTTGTTAAAAAAAAAAAAGGGAGCGGGGGGCGACACTTCTTCTGCCACTAGATGGTAATACCAGTGACAAAATCACAACTGGAGCACTTTTGCGCTTCCTATGGGTTTTTCCTTAAGTCTGAATTCTTGCTTGTGTTGTACGTCGCTTTGGACAAAAGCGTCTGCTAAATGAAATTGTAGAATTGTACATTCAAAGCTGGGTGGGATTCAAGCTATAACAAGAAGCTTTGAGCCTCCAGGAGACCATTATGGGCTCCTTCAGGACCTAAAGGATCTAGCCCACAGCTTGAGGATGGCGGAGTTAATTGAGGAATTTTTGAATTGTACTATGACTGTAATTAGTGGTTGAATTGAATGATCTGGTTCAATTGGGACTGACTTTCCCCTTTGGAATTTTTTTCTTCTGTCTCTCCACCATGTGACTGTTGCAGGTAAGGGTCTCTCCTGAACTGAGGAGGGAATGGTCAGATTGGACATCACTAAATTACACTGTCAGTGTTGAAGTGAAAATGATTGTGTCTGTTGAATTAAAAGAATACAATTGTTTAGAAATATTTGTGTAAATAGGAGGCAAGTACCAGCACATATTTCTCACAATAGGGACAGAAAATAATTGCACGGGTCAGGCAATAAAGAATCAAATAATACTCTAACCCTTTTCCTTTCTATACATTTTAGAGTCCTGTAGCAACTCGAAAGAGATAAAGCTACAAATTAAAAAGAATTCACCAGGGGACAATTGACAGACAACACCACAAATTTACAGAGTTGGTGGACACCCTAAAGTACCAGCTTAAGGATGGATTCCTTTGGGTGAAAAGCTCTCATAAAGTACAACTGTTAGGTCTGGGACCTATTCAGAATTAGAGGAAAACAGACTGAACATACAGGATAAAGATATCGAGAAGAAGAGACTGTGGCACAGGAACAGAATTTTATGTGGGATAATATTGCATTGGGGTGGCTTCCTGTAATTGAACCATTTGGTTGAGATCTATGAGTGTGTATTCAGAAGTACAGACCCGAGGAGATTTCAGATCATATAATCTCAGGCCAGCACAGTTTTTTATTCAAGCTGGGACGGAATGGATTATCTGGGAAATAAGACATAGGATCAGAAACGGGGATCATATTAAAAGGAAACTCAGGAGCTGGTGTTAAATCCCAGCAACTTCTCTGGGAGGGTGTAGAAGCTTCAAGTACGAGAAAGAGGTGTGTTCGAAGACGGCATTAAGGCTAAAGTTGAAAAGCCTCAACGATCACAATGGGGGATACGTGCAGAAAATTCCTAAGGAGGACGATTATGTCAAGTTTACAGCGCCACTCAATTCCAAGTGGCATTTAATGAGTTTTTGAAACTATTAATGACTAGCACTAATCAGGAAGATCAGAGACCCTGACTGAGCACTCTAGCTGCTCCACACCTGCCTCCTCCTTCCTATACTGAGGCTCAAGGGAAACCAACCAACACACAACCCCAGTTATTTCATAACGACCTGTTTAGACAAACAGGGAAAAAGACAGAACAACCTCCCCAAGATCACATCATGGCTCTGCTACTGACCTAGCATCTCACCTGTATGTCAGCTGAGCAGATCCCAATTTATATACAAGTAGGTGATTGGATACTCGAAAGACAGTATAGTATCGACAGAGTTGGATGGAATGAATGTTTGGTATATTGAAAATCATGATGACCCCCACATTCATTTTGAGGTTGTGTGCCTATGATTCAGACTTTGCACCAAATTGAATTGGTGGTAGACTTAAGATATGGATCTCAAAATGTTTAACTACATACATTTGTCCACAAAAGGACATTTCAGGGTTTTGAAGCCCTACAGAAAGATCATGGACTGGGAAGAGATGTTTTTTTTTCAGGTACCTGCAAGTAGAAATTATTTTAACCACTTCAATATTTTTTGTGACTGCCAGGCAAGAAGACCTTACTGGGAAGAGATCCATAAACATATTACATATGTAATTAAATTGCCAGTAATGGAGGACAGACTACAGTTCCCACAGAAGCACCTCCCAGACTTGGTGCATACTTGGACAGCTTCTCCCCCATTGACCTGTCAGACTTAACTGCTACAGTTACTTCCTCCAAGTCAGCCACTTGTCTGCTGGATCCCATCCCGACAAGACTACTTAAGGATGCCTTCCCTCTGGTAAACACTTCTATATTGAACCAAATTAATCTTTCCTTAGTCACAAGTTATGTGCCACAGGCCTTTAAGGTGGCTGTCATTAACCCTTTACTTACCCCTTCCAAGAACCAGTCTGCCATCCAGTACCCCATCAAGCTGGCTTGCTCTCCCTGCCTCCCCTTCCAGAAGCTTCCTTCTTCAACTGTTAACATTTCCATGTTTCCCACATTTTGCATCGTAAACTGTTTTCTTCTCTGTAGCAACAGCTACTGCACGTCTGCCCGTCCTGGGTGAGGGATCCCTCCTCTGCTGCTCACCCTGAGGTTTCTCAGATTTTTCCCTGTTAAAAGGGTTTTCTATGGAGTTTTTTCCTCAGTCGATGTGAGGGTCTAAGGGCAGAGGATGTTGTTATGATGCCATGTGAAGCCCTTTGAGACAAACTGTTTGTGAAAACGGGCTCTACAAATACAATTGCCTTGCCTTGCCTTAAAAAACCTTCTCTTGACCCAGATGTGTTAGCCAACTATAGGCCTATATCCAACCTCCCCTACACCTCCAAGATCATTGAGAAAGTTGTCCTGGAGCAGTTACATGAACATCTGCACGGCAACGATCTCTTTGAAGCCGTCCAGTCTGGATTCAGGGAACACCATAGCACTGAAACAGCACTGGTCAAAGTCTCTTATGATCTTCTTATAGCTTCAGACAGAGGTCTCGTCTCTGTACTTGTACTTTTGGACCTCAGTGCTGCATTTGACACCATCAACCACAGCATCCTGCTTCAGAGACTAGACCATGAAATTGGGATTAAAGGACCTGCCCTAAAGTGGTTTAAATCTGTAGGAATTAAATTAACAGATACTGTGGATTAGGAGTATTAGTCTCAGAAAGCATTTTGTCAATCACATGAGTTTCTATGGCCATCTCCTGACCTCAAGGAACAAATGGACAACAGTAGCAGACAGGATGAAGGGGGGGGGAGACGCAGCTGATGAACAGGTGATACAGTCATTGCTGGGATGGAGAAACCCTCTGCCCTTTGCTGTTGAATGGTATAAAGGTTGAGACATTGTAAAGATCGGGAGAGAACACTCAGCAGTCTTCTCTCCATGCTGCCTGTATTAAAAACACTTGATTCATCATATCGAATCTGTAATTCTTCAGAGTATTAGCAACTCTCAACGATCTACAAGGAGAATTTCCCTTACATATTTGGAGACAAGGATGGGATGGACGGTCTGCTGACTGACACCTGAACCTGGACTGAGGGTCAACTGCCGGCAGGAGTCTCTTAAGACTCAGGGAAAATTCCGCTCCGACAAACGGAAGACGGGATCCCACCTGAGGTCAGGAGCGGGTGGCGGACAGCAGTCCGTTGAAATCGTGATTCACGTGAAAAGTGCTCATTTTATATATATTTATATATATGTATGCATGTACATATGTATGTATATATATGTTACAACGTTGTGTGTTTGTCTACATATGTGGTATGTGTTATTAAGAAATAGTAAGGAGCCCCAGGTTATCCTTATAGATATAACCTGAGATGAAAAGAAGAGCGGTTGATGCTAAGGTCATTAAATATATATAGTAATAATATCCATCCATCCATCGTCATCTTCCACTTATTCCTTACTAGTAAGGGTCGCGGGTGGCCTGGAGCCTATCCCAGCATCTACGGGCGAGAGGCGGGGTACACCCTGGACAGGTCACCAGTCCATCGCAGGGCCAACATACAGAGACGAACAACGATTCACACTCCCATTCATACCTATGGTCAATTTAGAGAATCCAATCAGCCTAGTCCCAAAATTGCATGTCTTTGGATGGTGGGAGGAAGCTGGAATACCCGGAGAGAACAAGGGGAGAACATGCAAACTCCACACAGAAAGATCCCGCGCCCGAGCCGGGACTCGAACCCGGAACCTCCTTGCTGTGAGGCCACAGTGCTAACCACTGCACCACCGTGCAGCCCTAGTAATAATATACTAACATTATATATCATAATATAGGGTGTCCCAGCACAATAAGATGGGTGTATGAGTGAAGAACCTATGAGAATAACAAGAAATAAACTTTGTTGTGACTCATTCAGTGTCAAGTATGTTCACATACTAAAGGGTACAACAATCTACAAGGAGAATTTCCCTTACAAGTCCTACTTACCTGACAGGTTTCAGTTTGTTAATGTTAATAATGACCATTCAGCGTATAGCAGAGTTACATATGGTGTACCACAGGGTTCAGTTTTAGGCCGGATTCTCTTCATTCTTTATATGCTCCCATTAGGTGACACAATCCGGAAGCATTCAATCAACTTTCACTGTTATGCGGATGATACGCAACTCTACTTGTCGATGGAGCCAGATGACACAAACCAGCTTACTAATCTGCAAGACTGCCTGAAAAACATTAAATCCTGGATGTCCTCTAACTTCTTACTGCTAAATTCAGATAAAACTGAGGTCATCGTGTTTGGACCTAAACACCTCAGTGACACGCTGTCTAAACGGATCACCACTCTCGATGGCATCCCTCTGAACCCGAGTACAACTGCAAGGAACCTTGGAGTCATTATTGACCAGGACCTTTCCTTCAGCTCCCACATAAAGCATGTGACTAGGACCGCCTTCTTCCATCTGCAAAGTATCGCAGATTAGGAATATCCTTTCCCAGAGTGATGCTGAGAAACTGGTGCGTGCATTTATCACTTCTCGGCTGAACTACTGCAACTCTCTCTTGTCAGGATGTCCTAAATACTCTCTAAAGAGTCTCCAGCTGGTCAAGAACGCTGCAGCGAGGGTTTTGATGGGAGTTAAGAAGAGAGAACACATCTCTCCCACTTTAGCTTCTCTCCACTGGCTTCCTGTAGGATCTAGAATTGAATTCAAAATCCTTCTGCTCTCAAAGATAAAGCCCCATCCTATTTGAAAGAACTCATTAGTCCCTACTGTCCTATCAGAGCACTCCGCTCCCAGAATGCAGGTCTTTTAGTGATTCCCAGTATTTCTAAAAACAGACTGGGAGGTACAGCCTTCAGTTACCGGGCTCCTTTACTCAGTTACTGTGGAACTAGCTTTCTCCATGGGTCAGGGAGGCAGACACTCTGGCTACTTTTAAGTTGAGGCTTAAGACCTTCCTTTATTACAGCGCTTTCAGTTAGGACGGGTTCAGGTAGTTCTGAACCATTGATAGCTATGCTGCTATTGGCTTAGACTGCTGAGGGACACATCTGGTTACATGGAGCCCTCTCCTCTCTCCTCCTCTCCTCCCCGCACATTTTTAAACTGTCATTACCATTACTTGTTGCACTTTGTAGTTTGGCCTTGGTGTCTCGCAGTCTCTCTGTGTTTCCACAGATCCACCAGAGCTCCATCTCTCTGCTCCAACCGCTGCCTGCATCACACCCCCACCCCCCCCCCTTTTTTTGTCCCCTGCTGTTACACCGGCCTGCACTCCCCTTCCATGAACCAGTCTGCCATCCAGTCCCCCATCAAGCTGGCTTGCTCTCCCTGCCTCCCCTTCCAGAAGCTTCCTTCTTCAACTGTTATTAACATTTCCATGTTTACCACATTTTGTATTGTAAACTGTTTTCTTGTCTGTAACAACATCTACTGCGCGTCTGTCCGTCCTGGGTGAGGGATCCCTCCTCTGTTGCTCACCCTGAGGTTTCTCAGATTTTTCCCTGTTAAAAGGGTTTTCTATGGAGTTTTTCCTCAGTCGATGTGAGGGTCTAAGGGCAGAGGATGTTGTTATGATGCCATGTGAAGCCCTTTGAGACAAACTGTTTGTGAAAACGGGCTCTACAAATAAAATTGCCTTGCCTTGCCTTGCCTTGCCCTCCCCTCACGAGGAAATAGTTAAAAGTAGAACCACACTACCACCATTGATAAATGGATTTTAATTGTCTATGAGATTGAGGGAAAAAGATATTGTCTACATAAACTCAAAGTTGAAAAGAAAAATTTATAAGATCTGGACCAAATGGACTGAGCATGTAAAACCAGTCAACCAGCTCTGTGTAAACCTACCATCATTTTTTTGTGATGTTTTGATTATATGAGATGGTGTGCTCCTCTGTTCTGTTCTGTTTGTTATTTCTTCAATGGAAAAATTAATGATTCATACAAGAAAATCCTGGAAGGGCAGTATGAACATAATCACTCAAACTTCCTTCATCCATTCTTTATCATGTTCTTGAATGACTAAGTCTGTTATTAATGTATGTGATGGAAATTGTCTTTCCAAATCAAAAGATAATTTCAAAAAAGAAGCTTGATGCACAGTATATGGTACATTTAAAACCAGCTGCTTCAGGGATTTTGGGTTGACCCGCACACTTACTTTTTCAAAATACAGACAAAGCAGCATCCATTCTATTGCTGCAAGAGCCAGAGCTCACCGCTTAAATTCTGGAGGACACACTGTGTTGCCCGCCGAATGAACGGAGTATCAAAACAAGCTTGTTGGTGGACAACACATTCACTGCCCCCAACTTGACTGACAAGTGTCGCAAATCAACTATCTACTATTGTGGTTGATAGTATATAAGGAATACTGTATGATGGTTTTCTGAATTCTGGATATTGACTTGGGGACAATTATGTAAACAAAAATATCTCGCCAAATGTGAGTGTAATTCTGACAGCCTAGACTCACCCCTCCTTGTTCTTTTGCCATTAGCTGCATACCACTGGCCGAAACCTGTGACACTCTGAGGGAAAAAAAACAATAATTTCAAACAGTATTAATGTCAGTATTAATAAATTCAGAAACTGTCACATGCAAGTGTGACATTTCTTCCGTTGTCTCTTACCCAGACTCATAGAGGGTGCCAAAATGTTGACCAATGGTATATCTGGAAGGAGGGATATCTGTTGAGAAACAGCATAATTCTGAACTAGTGGAAGATAATCATCCTGCAGAAAACTTTCATGAATTATTATCAAGTGCAATATTTCTTAGAAGCCTGTTTCCTGCCTGAGGTCATTGTGTTTAGATCTAAACACCTAACTCTACTTGTCGATGAAGCCAGATGACAGAAGCCAGTAGGGGAGAGTGGGGTAAGAAGAGCCAGTTTTTACTTTTTGTGCGTTTAAAGCAAAGGGGTGACAGCAATTCTTCAAATTAAAATATGTACATCAACTTTAGGATGTTGTGCATCTATGGGAACAATACCTTTGGATCTTAAATAAGTTTGGGGGGAAATATAGCTTTACCAAAAAAAGTGGTTTTGTGCCACAACTTGCCCCAGGTGCGGGTTAAGTTCTGCCATTAGAGAAAATTCACTGGGGTAAGTTGTGCCAATGATTATTGAAGTAAAACAGACTATTTCACATATCACAAATGACAATGTTATTAAAATCAATACAAATGCCGTAGAAAATGACTTTTTTATTTATATTGGAATTTCACCACATGAACAACTTAGGTAAATTCCATTGAAATGCAGTTCTAAACAGTTTCTTTTGAACTGTACCTTAAGCAATGAACAGAATTGTTTTGATTGAAGGAAGAACAGCATTGGTTAAAAACTTAGATCTTACTTGTAAAGACAAATTTTAAAAAATAAGGTCTTTTTTGCCACTTGAACATGTGATCTAAATTCTTAAAAAAAAAAAATTAAAACCTAATCAACTGCAGCATGCATTGAACATAAGTGAACAGGATGTTTGGTGAGTCGGATGGGGGGGGGGGTTTGGTGGGGTGGGGCGTGGGGATGGTGGGGGGGAGCGGAATGGTGGGGGGGGGTTGGAGGGGGATGAGGGAGGAGGTGGAGGGAGGAGGGAGGGAGGGGAGGGAGGGGAGGGGGAGGTGGTGGAGAAGGACGGGAGGGGGGACAGGGATTTGGTCTACTACATAACATTCCACCTTTCAACAGAGACAGGGAAAACAAACTTATTCTCTCTCCTTGCGGTGCCTCCAAGCTTTTGGGGTGCGGGCAGGACAGTGAGCACATCTCGTAGAAGGATGACACTTTCATAATTTTCTCAGAACGTGCTTTCCAAATCTGCAGACATCTTTGAAGTTTTCTTCAGAAACTTAGCATTTAGCTCATCACCCTCAACAGTGTCCACAAATCCCACATAGTTGTTCAGGAGTGCGGCATGACAACTTGTAGCGTGCTGCAAAGGATTTGAACAAGTCATATCCTATAAGGTGAAAAGCTTATTAGCACATTACATTATAATACATTATTAAATAAATTGAAACTATCCATTCCTCCAAATAACTAGCTAATCCAATTTTGCTTCTCTGCTATCTGCATACTGAAAGCTGAAAATATTTATTATTCTTCCTATTATACTTTTGTTATTAAATGTTATTAACCTAACCTGCTTTTCTCTGGTTCAGCTGGCCGGGATCACAACATTATTTCTTTGTGCAAACTCAAAAGCCAGTTCACAGCATTTCCAGGTAGTTAGGCCATGAAACATATCTGCTAGTGTCTTAATGTGGTCAGCCAGCTCTCTCTCCATGATGTCTTGAAGACTTGATGTACTTGTCCTGTTCCTTTATAGCCTGCCTTTGTTACTTTTCCTTTCTTTTTCATATATCTAGCAATGTTCATCCTGTTGATGTTCATCTCAATCGCAACCTGACATATGGACTTCCCCTTTTGCACCTCCTGCACTGCTCTTTCCACCTCCGCAACAGAAGTTGAATGCCTGTCAGTCTTCCTTTTGTAACAGCATGGCATGATGGTATTTGGTCTACAATTAAGAAGGGGATACAGTTTTAATGGTTATGTGCTGTACAATTAAGAATAAACTACCAAGAAATAGAAAACTGAAAAATGTGTAGTCGAGGTAAGTAGTGCCACCGCCACAACTTACCCCAGTTCCTTTGGCACCACTTGCCCCAACTCAGCCATTTTGGAAAAAATGCACCCTCCAGCTTTTTTGAGCTAGCATCCAGCGATCTTTGTTGACTCATTTTGTAGCTTACTAGAGCACGAAAACATATGTTAACTGTTTTCAAACTTGTCTACATTTCTTCAAACACAGTACCAAAAAAAACATGAACGTAGAAAATTTACTTTGGAAGGCAAAAAAGTGTTTTTTGGTCTTAAACGTGCTTACCTCTCAAGCCATGTGGCTGCTCTCTTTACAGGTTGTGTGGAATGGCTGCCTCTTCAGATAAATGTGGTCATATGACCTACTTCTTCTCTGGTTTCCTTTTAAATGGGGGTGGAACTACTTGCTCCTATGCTGTACTTACCCCACTCTCCCCTACACCAATTTGCAAGGGTGCCAGAAAAACATTCAATCCTGGATGTCCTCTAATTTCTTGCTACTGAATTCAGATTAAACTGAGGTCATCGTGCTTGGACCTAAACACATCAGAGTCACGCTCTCTAATCAGATCGCTACTCGAGATGGCATCACCCTGACCCCAAGTACAACTGCAAGGAACCATGGAGTCTTTTTTAACCTGGACCTTTCCTTCAGCTCCCACATAAAACATGTGACTAAGACCACCTTCTTCCACCTGCACAGTCCCTGCAAACAGGCCCCAGTGGGGCCCATGCAGGCTTTTTGCGGGTACTGTGGGCTAGGGCCAGCCCAGACCAAACCCTAACAGGTCCAGTGCAGGTTTGCCCACATGGAACCCAAAGGTCTTGGCTCTCTGTGGGCTACCTGAAACCAGCCCACCATACTGCTTTGGCCACAGAAAGCCCATGCTGGCCCAGTGCGGGCTTGCCCACGTGGGGCCCAAAGGACTTTTGCACCTGTGGCTCCTGATTTTCTGGTAATATTCATAGATTTGTTTTCATTAATTTTATTAGTTCAATAGGGTGAGTGGGTCACTGGAAATTTCCAAGACATTTCTCAGTTATATTCTCTCTAAACTATGAATTTTAACTTTTTAATTTGAACTGTTTTTCACAGGATGTTAGCTAAGTTGGTACTGCAAGCTAGCTTTCCTTTCTCAAAACCGCTCCGTAATATGGCTCTCTGTTAGTGTTCTGTTGTGCTTTTGTTCTAGTTCCCTGCAAAATGTGCTTTTGTGTTGATTCTGCTTCATGTGTGCTTTGTTTTACAGGCCCACATGCGCTGCTGTGTTGTGGCTGTGCCCCACCCAGCCCTTTGTTCAGTTTCCCGCCATTTTTACAGCACACCTGTTTTGCTTTAATAATTATTTCTTGTGGGTATTTAAGCCCAGGGCTCTGTTCAGTCCTTGCCAGATCGTGCCAGTATTTACCCTGACTGTCTGCGACACTTGAATCTTGCCTGTCCCTGTTTTTGACTTTGCCTGCGTTTCTTGTACCTTTTTTTGCTGTTCATTAAATATCTTGGATTGTGAACTGTAGCCTGCAAGTGGGTCCTTTCCTACACTCCCTAACAGTACGATCTGGCCAATATGGATCCAGCAGACCAGCTAGGTTCAAGTCCATTCTGGAACAGCATGGAGTGTTACTTGGCAGACAACAAGGCCACCTTGATGAACTTGGAAAGTCCTTTAGAACCTTGTCTACTGCTTTTACTGACCTCGCTGCACAGGTACAACAGCTCCAACTGTCTCTTACACCACCTCCTCCATCTTCTCAGCCACCGGCCCAAGCTAACCCAGTCTCAGAGCCCCGTCTGCCTCCCCCAGAGCACTACTCTGGCGAGCCAGGAACTTGCTCTTCCTTCCTGTCCCAATGTGATCTGATTTTTCAACTGCAACCATCTGCTTTTCCTACAGAGCAAACTAAGGTGGCCTACGTGATCACCCAGCTTTCAGGCAGAGCACGAGAGTGGGGGACGGCAGTCTGGAATGCCAGGGAAGTCTTCTGCAACACCTTTGCAGCCTTCTCAGCTGAGATGAAGAAGGTTTTTGATCGCTCTTAGCAAGGCAGAGAGGCAGCATGGGAGATGCTACATGCCAGGCAAGGTAACTGGTCAGTTTCTGACTACGCCATTGAATTCCGCACTCTTGCGGCCTCTTGTGGTTGGAATACCGAAGCCCTTTTTGATGTATTTTTTAATGGTCTCTCTGATCAAATTAAAGATGAACTAATCACACAGGAGCCACCTACTGGTCTGGACACGCTGGTGGATCTAGCCATTCATATCGACTCTTGGCTGCAGCAGCGCCGCAAGTGGAGGAACTCCAGGTGGCCTCTCCGCCTGACCCAAGACTCCCCCTCCACTCAACCGCCCTCGCCCTCCCCACGGTTTCCATCTGCATATACAACTGTGAGCCCCGAACCCATGCAGATAAACCGCTACCACATCTCAGCTACAGAGAAACAGCGGAGGTTCAGCTCTAACAGCTGCCTTTACTGTGGGGGGGCAGGCCACTACGCCTCATCATGCCCAGCAAAAGGCAAAGCTCATCAATAAGGCGAGGAGTATTGGTGAGTGCAACTACTTTTAATTCCTCCTCAACCCTTTTTTCTGTGACCTTGGAGTGCCATGGTCAACAACACCAGACAGGTGCCCTCATTGATTCAGGGGCAGATGAGAGCTTCATTGACGTGTCCCTGGCTGCACAGTGGCGCATAGCAGCACTACCCCTCCAATCCCCCCTAGTGGCCAATGCCCTGAACGGCAAGAAACTGGGAAGAGTCACCCATGTCTCACCCCCTGTGTCCTTACTGGTTTCTGGTAATCACCGTGAGTTGATCCAGTTTCATTTAATTGACTCTCCCCATGCCCCTGTAGTCCTGGGCTGTCCCTGGCTCATTAAGCATAACCCACAGATCGACTGGGTCAATAACAGAATCATGGGTTGGAGTCCTTCCTGCCTGTCTTGTTGCCTTCGTCAAGCCCTTGTTCCTGCCTTGTTGTCTGGAGACTCCCCAGAGGGGTTCCCTGATCTGACAGCAGTTCCTGCTTGCTATATGGACCTCAAGGTTGTTTTCAGTAAGTCCCGAGCAGTCGCCTTGCCTCCTCACCGACCATACGATTGCTCCATCAATCTCCTACCTGTGAGGGTGCCACCTAGAGGCAGGCTGTAGGCAAGGCAAGGCAAGGCAATTTTATTTGTATAGCCCGTTTTCACAAACAGTTTGTCTCAAAGGGCTTCACATGGCATCATAACAACATCCTCTGCCCTTAGACCCTCACATCGACTGAGGAAAAACTCCATAGAAAACCCTTTTAACAGGGAAAAATCTGAGAAACCTCAGGGTGAGCAACAGAGGAGGGATCCCTCACCCAGGACGGACAGACGTGCAGTAGATGTTGTTACAGACAAGAAAACAGTTTACAATACAAAATGTGGAAAACACGGAAATGTTAATAACAGCTGAAGAAGGAAGCTTCTGGTAGGGGAGGCAGGGAGAGCAAGCCAGCTTGATGGGGGACTGGATGGCAGACTGGTTCATGGAAGGGGAGCGCAGGCCGGTGTAACAGTAGGGAATAAGAGGGGGGGGGCGATGCAGGCGGCGGTTGGGGCTCTGGTGGATCTGTGGAAACACAGAGAGACTGCGAGACACCAAGGCCAAACTACAAAGTGCAACAAGTAATGGTAATGACAGTTCCAAAAATGTGCGGGGAGGAGAGGAGGAGAGAGGGGGAGAGGAGAGGAGAGGAGGGAAGAGCTCCATGTAACCTGATGTGTCCCCCAGCAGTCTAAGCCTGTAGCAGCATAGCTATCAATGGTTCAGAGCTACCTGAACCAGTCCTAACTGAAGGCTCTGTCATAGAGGAAGGTCTTAAGCCTGGACTTAAACGTAGTTAAAGTGTCTGCCTCTCTGACCCATGGAGAGAGCTGGTTCCACAGTAAAGGAGCCCGGTAACTAAAGGCTCTACCTCCCAGTCTGTTTTTATTGATACTGGGAATCACTAAAAGACCTGCATTCTGGGAGCGGAGTGCTCTGGTCGGACAGTAGGGACTAATGAGCTCTTTCAAATAGGATGGAGCTTTATTATTGAGAGCCTTATAAGTTAGCAGAAGGACTTTGAAGTCGATTCTAGATCCTACAGGAAGCCAGTGGAGAGAAGCTAAAGTGGGAGAGATGTGTTCTCTCTTCTTAACTCCTGTCAAAACCCTCGCTGCAGCGTTCTGGACCAGCTGGAGACTCTTTAGAGAGTATTTAGGACATCCTGACAGGAGAGAGTTGCAGTAGTCCAGTAGTCCTCCCTTTCCAAACCTGAGACGGAGGCTATGGAGAAATACATCCAGGAGTCAATGGCAGCAGGCATCATCCGCCCCTCATCTTCACCAGCGGGTGCAGGCTTCTTCTTTGTTGCCAAGAAGGATGGTTCTCTTCGCCCATGCATTGATTACCAGGGCCTCAATGAAATTACAGTCAAGGATCGATATCCCTTGCCCCTCATGTCTTTTGCCTTCGAACTTCTGCATGGCTCAACCATTTTTTCCAAACTCGACTTACGCAATGCCTATCACCTGGTTAGGATAAGGGAGGGAGATGAATGGAGGACAGCTTTTAACACCCCTACTGGCCACTATGAGTATCTAGTTATGCCGTTTGGTCTGACCAATGCTCCAGCAGTCTTTCAAGCCCTGGTGAATGATGTCCTGAGGGATATGATAAACAAGTTTGTATTTGTTTATTTAGATGACATTTTAATTTTCTCCCGTAACCCTTCAGATCATGTCTGTCACGTCCGCCAGGTTCTCCAGCAACTGCTAAAGAACCATCTCTATGTTAAAGCTGAAAAGTGTGAGTTCCGCTGCCCAACAGTCTCGTTCCTAGGATGTGTTGTGTCTGCTGGAAAGATGGAGATGGATCAGGCTAAGGTCAAGGCCATTTTGGAGTGGCCTCAACCCGCTACCCGTCGAGAGCTGCAGCGGTTCCTGGGGTTTGCACATTTTTATCGACGGTTCATAATGAACTATAGTGCGCTGCCTGCCCCACTCACTGCCCTTACCTCTACCCTTAAGTTTTCCTGGTCTCTTGCAGCTTCCAAGGCCTTCCACGACCTTAAAAGAAGATTTACCTCATCCCCCATTCTTGAACAACCTGACCCCAGCCGGCAGTTCATTGTGGAGGTGGACGCATCCGATGTGGGCGTTGGAGCCGTCCTGTCCCAGGAGTCAGCTAAGGATGGAAAGGTACACCCTTGTGCTTTTTTTTCTCGCCGTCTCTCCCCATCAGAGCGCAATTACGACATTGGCGATCGTGAATTGCTGGCAGTCAAACTGGCTCTGGAGGAATGGCGACACTGGCTTGAGGGATCTGCTGTGCCGTTCTTGGTGTGGACCGACCACAAGAATCTTGAGTACATTAGTTCTGCCAAACGCCTCAACTCTCGCCAAGCCCGCTGGTCTCTCTTCTTCTCTCGGTTCAACTTCACCCTGTCCTTCCGCCCTGGCTCCAAGAATGGTAAACCAGATGCTCTGTCACGCAATTTTCCTTTATCTGATGTCTCCAAGGAACCCAGTAATATCCTCCCAGATCACTGTTTTGTCGGGGCATTGCAGTGGGATATTGAGGCCAAGGTTCGCGCTGCCCAAGCCAACAGTGTCATCCCCAGGCAATGTCCTGCTAACCATTTGTTTGTCCCTCAACGCCTCCATTCCCAGGTCCTGCAGTGGGGGCATTCCTCCCGTCTCTCTTGCCATCCTGGAGCTCAGCGGACCCTCGCCTTCATCAGGAGGAGGTTATGGTGGCCTACGATGTGGAAGGATGCCCATGCTTTCGTCTCTGCCTGCTCCGTTTGTGCTCGGAATAAGACTTCTACTCAACCCCCAGCCGGACTTCTGCAACCTCTCCCCATCCCCGGGAGGCCCTGGTCCCACATTGCACTGGACGTTGTCACTGGCCTTCCCATCTCAGATGGTAACAACACCATCCTCACAGAGGTGGACCGCTTCTCTAAATCTGTCCACCTCATCCCTCTACCTAAGCTCCTGTCTGCCAAGGAGACTGCCACCCTTATCCTTGAACATGTCTTCAAGTACCATGGTTTGCCCCTGGATATTGTTTCTGACCGTGGCCCACAATTCACCTCTAGCTTCTGGAAGGCTTTCTGCTCACTCATTGGTGCCTCTTTGAGTCTGTCCTCAGGCTTCCATCCCCAGAGTAACGGTCAAACGGAGAGGGCCAACCAACACCTGGAGGCAACCCTGCGGTGCATGACATCAGAGAGACAGTCCTCATGGAGCCGTTACCTCCCCTGGGTGAAGTATTCCATTAACTCTCTCCCATCTGCTTCCACAGGCCTCTCTCCCTTTGAGTGTTGTCTCAGTTATCAGCCCCCCTTGTTTCCGCATCAGGAGGTAGAGGTCGGAGGACCCTCTGCCAGGGCCTTCATCCGCCGTTGCTGCCAGACATGGAGGAGGACCCGATTGGCTCTGAGGCGGTCATCCTCTAGGATGAGGCAGCAAGCTGACCGTCACCGCTCAAGGGCTCCTGTTTATTGTGAGGGTCAGCGGGTCTGGCTTTCTGCCCGGGACATTCCGCTCAAGGTAGAGTCTCGGAAACTTGCCCCCAGGTTCATTGGCCCTTTCCCCATTCAGAGGATCATTGGTCCCTCTGCTGTTCGTCTCAAGCTCCCCCCCCCCCCCCACCCTCCGCCGTATCCACCCAACATTTCATGTTTCCAGGATCAAGCCTTTCATCTGCAACCAGCTCTGCCCTGCCCCTAAACCCCCACCCCCACCACGTGTCATTCACGGCTCTGAGACTTTTACAGTTCGCCAGATCCTGGATGTTCGCCGCCGTGGCCGCGGCCGCCAGTTCCTAGTTGACTGGGAGGGTTATGGTCCAGAAGAGAGATGCTGGATTCCTTCCCGGAACAGTATCGATCGTAGCCTTGTTCGGAACTTTCTTAAGGCTCACCCCATTTAGACACCAGGAGGCGTCCCTTTGAAAGGGGGGTAATGTTAGTGTTCTGTTGTGCTTTTGTTCTAGTTCCCTGCAAAATGTGCTTTTGTGTTGATTCTGCTTCATGTGTGCTTTGTTTTACAGGCCCACATGTGCTGCTGTGTTGTGGCTGTGCCCCACCCAGCCCTTTGTTCAGTTTCCCGCCATTTTTACAGCACACCTGTTTTGCTTTAATAATCATTTCTTGTGGGTATTTAAGCCCAGGGCTCTGTTCAGTCCTTGCCAGATCGTGCCAGTATTTACCCTGACTGTCTGCGACACTTGAATCTTGCCTGTCCCTGTTTTTGACTTTGCCTGCATTTCTTGTATCTTTTTTTGCTGTTCATTAAACATCTTGGATTGTGAACTGTAGCCTGCAAGTGGGTCCTTTCCTACACTCCCTAACAGCTCTCTATCAGTCTGCTGTCTGTGGGACATTACTCATTCAGTGGCAATCACGGTTTTTATCTGTTCTGTTGTCCCAACATTAGTTGTTCATGGCCGCGCCCTCGGGGCGGGTCCCATACTCGGTCAATGAATGGTTTGTTCCATCATTGCTTGTTCATGGCCACACCCTCGGGGTGGGTCCCGTGTGGTTCGGTCAATGAACGGTTCCGTGAGGGATTTTTTTGTGCCTGCGCTAAAGCGGCAGCCCGCAGGGATACAGACGCGCGCCTGTCTGTCTTTTTCTTTGTGTGTGTGTGTGTGTGTGTGTGTGTGTGTGTGTGTCTGCCTCTGTATCCGTGGACGCACACATCACAGTAGGAATGTGCGTGGATGCAGCCACTATGAACGTTGCGTTGTAGGCGCGGAGTGGCTATCGGGACGGCCCGGAAAATTTCCCGGTCGGCCGGCCGTCTGATTAGCTCAAGAGGCAGCCGTATGACGTTCATAAGTGGCCCATTGAGTTACAAACTATTATAAAACAGAGATACTACCGTGCAATCATCTGATTTATTCGACTACTACACAATATAAGCAAAGATATTCTATTTATCTAACCGTCTTTTATATAAGATTCACCCTCATAACCGATCAAGTATTTTTTAAAAATTCGAATTTTGTAATGCACCAGTTAAGTACAAATAAAGTTTGGTATAAAAAAGAACTCAAGTGTGTTATGTCTGTGTGTGTTTATTGAATCGTGCGTTTTTGACACAAGCGAGAATCAGTGAGTGCATCCATTTTAGATGTGTGAAACTTGTTTATTTATACATGTATGATTAGCAGGGTAATTACCTGCAATATCAGTGTCGGCTAAATGAGGGCCTAGTGAAGGCTAAATAAGGGCTGTCCACTGGGGGCCATCGCAGGGCCAGTGCAGGTCTCCCGTGGGTTTAGTTAGGGCTGCCTGCTGAGGGCCATCGCAGGGCCAGTGCAGGCGCCCCGTGGGTATAGTTAGGGCTGCCTGCTCCGGGCCATCGCAGGGCCAGTGCAGGTGCCCCATGGGTTTAGTTAGGGCTGCCATTGCGGGGCCAGCACTATGGTGCCAGCGTATTGCCAATGAGCAAAGTCTTACAGGCCCGGTGCGGGCTGCCCACTCGGGCCCCCTAGACCGGCCGCCCAGTGTGGCCTGCTTGCTGGGGTATCACTAAGATTAGGAATATCCTTTCCCAGAGTGATGCTGAGAAACTGGAGCATGCATTTATCACTTCTAGGCTGGACTACGACAACTCTCTCCTGTCAGGATGTCAGAAAAATTCTCTAGTCTCCAGCTAGTCCAGAATGCTGCAGCGAGGGTTTTGACAGGAATTAGGAGAGAGCACATCAGAACACATCTCTCCCACTTTAGCTTCTCTCCACCGGCTTCCTGTAGAATTTAGAATTGACTTCAAAATCCTTCTGCTGACTTATAAGGCTCTCAATGATAAAGTTCCATCCTATCTGAAATAACTCATTATTCCTTACTGTCCCACCACAGCACTCCGCCCCCAGAATGCAGGTCTCTTAGTGATTCCCAGTATTTCTAAAAACAGACTGGGAGGTACAGCCTTCAGTTACCGGGCTCCTTCACTGTGGAACCAGCTCTCTCCATGGGTCAGAGAGGCAGACACTCTGACTACTTTTAAGTTAAGTTACATTTAAGTCAAGGCTTAAGACCGTCTTCTATAACAGAGCTTTTAGTGAGGGCTGGTTCAGGTAAGCTCTGAACCATTTTATAGCTATGCTGCTATAGGCTTAGACTGCTGGAGGACACGTGGTTACATGGAGCCCTCTCCTCTCTTCTCCTCTCTTCTCCTCTCCTCTCTTCTCCTCTCTTCTCCTCTCCTCTTCGCACATTCTGAACTGTCACTATCATTATCTGTTGCTCTTTGTAGTTTGGCCGTGGTGCCTCGCATCTCTCTGTGTTTCCACAGATCCACTGGAGCTCCATCTCTCTGCACCAATTGCCACCTGCATAATCCCCCTTTTTTCCCTACTATCCAGCCCTCTCATTAAGCTGGCTTGCTCTGCCTGCCTCCCTTGCCTACCAGAAGCTTCCCTCTTCAGCTGCTGTTAACATTTCCATGTTTTCCACATTCTGTATTATAAACTGTTTTCTTGTCTGTAACAACATCTATTGCATGTTTGTCCATTCTGGGTGAGGGATCCCTCCTCTGTTGCTCACCCTGATGTTTCTCTGATTTTTCCCTGTTAAAAGGGTTTTCTATGGAGTTTTTCCCCAGTCAATGTGAGGGTCTAAGGGCAGAAGATGTTGTTATGATGCCATGTGAAGCCCTTTGAGATGAACTACCTGTACTTGTAAAGATGGGCTATACATATAAAATTGCCTTGCCTTTCCTATTTTGCAAAAAGCCGCATAATTCTTTTTCTTTTTTTACATAATCAGACAAAGAACATTACAAAAAGGTTTTGGGTTCTTTCTCTTTTTTTGCCTGTATTAGTGTTTTCCCTATGCCCTGTTTCCAAGCCCCAACCTGGAGGAACAGCGGGTTGCACTTCGTCAGGCCTCTACCCATCTACCTGTCTGATGTCAGAATAACACTACAACAAACTTCTTTCCTTTTTCTCTCTCTTTTCCCCTTTTTCTCAGGTACATCGAACAGCAATCTGGTTTGGATCAGCCACCAAAAAGGACAGGTCCAGACTGCAACGGACAATCAGGTCTGCAGAGAGGCTCATCGGTGCTGAACTTCCCTCCATCCAGGACCTGTACCAGTCCAGGGTCAGGAAACAGGCAGCTCTCTGCAGACCCCTCCCATTTCGGACACAGACTATTCAAGCTGCTCTCCTCTTGTCAAGACTCTGAGCCATCTTACTTCTCTAAGTGATCGATCTGTATATTATTATACTGCCCTTTTTTGGTACGCAGAGTCAAATGTGCCTCTTGTTTCTGAGTTTGTGGAGGCATCATTTCCGTGTAACTCCTATACCAGGGGTCGGCAACCCGCGGCTCCGGAGCCTCTTTCATCCTTATGTTGCGGCTCTGCGTAGCTTGGGAAAATAAATCACAAGTGTCCGATTGAAGTGTATGTTATTTGTCTCAAAAATGTGTACCATGTCTTCTAATTAAGTCAAAGTTTTTAACTTCTGTCTTCAGACCTTGTGCAATTTCTGTGATCAGCATTCGCCTTCTTCAGAGACGTTTGACAGCACTCGACGTGTCAGCTGGCAGCCGGCATGCGCGGAAAGCCCAGCGACACCAAAACTGCGCAATATCTGAACAAAGTATTTTCTTTGTGTTTGTGCATTTGTTTAATTGTAGTTGTCAATTGTAAGATTACTGTGATCTCGAAATATCAAAATAAAATTATACATAATTTTTTATAC
The DNA here is from genome assembly GCF_037954235.1 of Aulostomus chinensis. Lineage (NCBI taxonomy): Eukaryota > Metazoa > Chordata > Actinopteri > Syngnathiformes > Aulostomidae > Aulostomus > Aulostomus chinensis. Next base: position 14,707,767 of record NC_141329.1, on the reverse strand, counting down.
TATTTTTATGATTAACTTCTGGACTATAAGCCACAAATTTTTCCCCCTGCTTTGAACGCTGCAGCTTATACAACGGTGCGGCTGGCGGTTTCTGGTAGGCTGGTTATGTTTTAAACAGACGTTACAGCACCTTTAGGCCTACTGCTGTGTTACAGGCACTTTTAAAAAACACTTAAAGGGCTGCAACGATTAGTTGATTTGTCGACAAAAATCGATAATAGAAATAGTCGACAATGAGTTCCATTGTCGACTATTGTCGCCAGACGCGTTTTTCCAACATAGTGAGGCATCACACTTGATTTATAATCTCTGCCGAGAGTCGCGCATGTGCAGTAGCATCTCTGTCTCTAACATACAGAAATGGCGGCGTCAACATCAGGTACGAGCACCAAAACTTCTAAAGTTTGGGAGCATTTTAGCCTGGATACGGCGATTAAAAAGAGTACTAGCAAAGTTTGCAAAGCAGTATCATGGCGGTGATGCACGAACATTTAAAGGATCCCATCGGGCAGTTGAACGAAAGGGAGTCTGACTCACCTCTGTGAGATTCAAGTAACATTCAAGCCAGTACGGTTTTTATGACATACATTGTACATTTTATAAGCTTATTTTTGCTATAAAAATTTTAAATTGATTTTGATTTGTGATTCATTTGCCTGTCCCTAAAAAAATGGACAAAGGTTTATTTATTTATTGATTTATGTCTTTACTGACCGAGCACTGGGCCGAGTTGGTTTTAGACAGGACATTTTTATTTTATTTTTGTACGAATCTGAAGTATGTTCAATAAAAGATGGATTTTTCATTGTACCGATCTTTCTTGTGTTTATTATCATTTGCCACATAATAAAATCAACTTCATGCTAAATTTAAGAAAAAATTAATTATCCGATTAGTCGACTAATCGTTTCAATATTCGGTGACTAGTCGACTATTAAAATAGTCGTTAGTCGCAGCCCTATTAATTTAGGCATAGCCTCGTCGAGCGCTGTAAGCTTTGTTTATGGTAAGTGCGCTGAGAGCTCACCGTTTATTTTGACACAGTAAATACTTTTCAAATGCTGTGAAAGTTTGTGTGTCTGAAACGCAATGAATCATGTGATACAGTACAGTTTACACAGCACGGTACATGTTCCATACTATTATTATAAGTTATGCATAAATGCAACTTGTTGTTTGTAGGAAATGCTAACAAATCGGAAGCTTCCCCAAACAGCCATCTCTTTCCTGACAATCCCCTGTGCACGAACCCTTACATATGGTAATTAAACAGTAAAACAACTGTGGCTTATTGTCCAATGGCCTTGTATATGTACACATTTGTTTTTTACCTAAATTTCGCTGGTGCGGCTTATAGTCCGGAAATTATGGTGTGTGCGTGTGTGTATTGTATTATTTTAAATATAAAAAGTGTTTGCGGCTCCCAGTGTTGTCTTTTCCATTGAAACCGGGTCGAAATGGCTCTTTGAGTGTTAAAGGTTGCCGACCCATGACTGCAGAACTGTTGCCTTATTCAACTAATGATGGTGCAAAGTTCAAAGACACATTCACATGATGGTGCAAGGAATTCAGACCCCCTGTGTCTGAACTAAAGTGACTGTTGGTCTCATGATGACAGCATGTGACTTTACTAAACTTCAACCTCTCTTCCAACAGGAAGCTCATTTGGTGAATCCAGACTAGGAGCATGGTGACAATGCAGCCAACAAAGGACGAGTGGCTGAAATTGGTGATGGTATGGTAAATGCATTTCCTCTGAAACTCATTATGGCGAAGGTTCTTGCCTGTCACCAGGAAGAAACTGAACAAGTGATGCTTATCTTACCTGTCTTACTGGACTGTTCATTGGCCATGGGGGTATTGACCATCCAACTCAGCTTGGTTGTTATGATGTGGTTGTACTTTTTAGCCAGTCTTTTATATGCAAATAGGTGTGTGCCACAGCCATGCGACCATTGGTGGAAAGGCTCTACGTCCTGTCAGTGATTGGTTGAAACTGACAACCACCTGGAATATGAGGAGCCAATCGCTTGTGGGATGCAGGCATACTTCATCCTCCTCTGGCCATACTTCTGCTGTGTTTAAACCCTTGTGTGTTCTGTAGATGGTTTCTTTTGAGTGGTAGGGGTGGGCTGCCAGTTTTGTTAACCTTGTTTTCTCCTGTTTATTTAGTTAGGGACGTAAGTCTTTTGTCATTTGTTTCCTTCATTTAGTTATATTAGTTACTTACTTCTTAGACAGGATCTTTTATTTTTTGTTATTTTGACCTTAGTCCACCCTGAAGCCTAGAAACTCAGCATTATTTACTTTTCCACATTTATATGTTCATTTACTTATTTTGGTAAATAAATCCTTTTCGTTAAATTCAAACAAATCCTTGTTTGTGGCTACTTGGGACTTATGGAAGAAGGGGACTTCCCCTGTCATGGTCTAGGCACCCCTAGACTGGGGCATAACATGGTGATACTTCAAGTGCATGGGAAGAATATCTGAGTGGCCCCTTTCTAGCAGGCCTTCGCCCAGCACTCAACAAAGCAAAGCTCATGTCATGCGTGGGTGCAAATGATGGTGCTTGACTGGAAGAACTCAGATGACATGCTGTCCATCATGAGAAACAAGAGAAGGCTGAAGAAAAAAACAAACCAACACAAGAAAGACTCTGAACTTCACAATGCTACAGTGATGTATACGAGCATACAACTGAACCGTAATCAGCGCCCCATCAGAAGAAGCACTCCACTCAACTCTGATGATGACCCATAGTTCAACTGTGGGAAAACTGGACATTGGTCACATGAGTGCCCACACAAGAGTAGGGGATAGTTGTGGTGGACACAACAACAACAGGAGAAGAAGAGATGACACCAGAGGGAGCAATCAACAGCAAGTGGATAGAGGACAGGGTGAGGGGAAAGGTTCACCGCTCACAGACAGGTCGTCATCACTGTATTTGACAGGTCATGCACCAGACAAGAACACACACACACACACACACACACATGCCACTGCAATGAAGAGACGCTTGCTGCTAAGGAAACAACTGGCTCAAGAGACCGAACATATTAAAAAAGGGACGCCACGAATGGAGACCGTGGCCAAAAGAAACTAAAGAGGAGGTAGAGGACTGAGCCAGCCATGCAATAGACTGTCGCCTCAGTCCAATCCCCATAAACTACCTAACCAAAACCCACCTACTGAACCACAAAAGCGAAAAACAGGACTAGTAACAATCCCCACTCAAACTAAAACAACAAAGACCCACACGCTAAACATGCTGGTGCCAAAACAAAAAAGAAAGAAATCCAGAGAGAGAACTCCCCAGCCGTCTGCTGCGCTGCGGAGGAGGTTTTGCCTCTCTCTCCCTCCCCCTGCCTCCTCTTAAAACTTCGCTCCTGTTTGAATGACAGCAGGTGGAACCTGTAATGGTATGGGGGGAGCCGAAGAGATAGAGAGAGAGACACACACACACACACACAAATTTGGTACGGATTTGAGATACACCACTATCTAACCCTGATCTTACGTTCTATGTATAAGGTTCTTTATTCAGGTACTTTGATCATGGAGTTAACTGTACCAGATATACTGTTTGTGATGACCATTCTGTTATCTCCTCAGGATCTCTACCATCTGACCTTTCTGCTCAGGCCACAGAGCTGGTAAACTCCCGGAAGGGAAATCTCTCAAAAATAAACTGGCAAAATGCAGTGAGCAAACAGGACTCCCATGGACAAAGGATTACCACACGTTAACATATATGCATAAAAGTTGACCATACCACTTGAGTCCATTTGAGATTTCTGTTACACCTATTCACCATTAATTAGTTGCTTATTAACATGCACACTAGTAACATATTGGCTCTTAATTAGTCATTATTAAGTACTTATTAATGCCTTGTTCTGCATGGCCTTATTATACAACCAGTAAGCCATTTAGAATCTTCCCTCAATAACCTCAGAATTATTGCTTATTAGTACTGAGTAAGGAAGTTGTTGTGTATGAATTATGATCTCAATATGCTTTGTTTAGTATGAACTTAATAAGGTGGTAGTACCCCAAGAATAGTTATTCTCCCTTAATACCACTTAATGAATATGGTCTGTTCTTACATAACAAAATACAAAACTACAAATATTAAGTGTCCAAATAACTCTAAATTAAGTATTTGTTACTTAAAATATGTTCTCCATACTAAAGTGACATCTTGAGCATTACTAATTCACTAATAGTTTAACACTTATTAACCAAAACATGTTCCCTAATCTAAAGTTGCCTTCTTTTCACAACTAGTTAATATATTATAGCACATAACTACTGCAATAAACAAGTGATGGGTTACACCTTTGAAAAACGGATCCATCTATAGGTTCCCTCTCATTCAGTGGTAGAATAACAAAGACAGCACAAGTACAAATACCTCATTTATTAAACCACTGGTTCAGGTTTTCCCAAGGCTGACAACAAATACTGCTCGAACAGGTAATGTGGTCTTCCTGAAATTTCAAACGCTGACAACTGTATGCAAATATGTCATACAGGTACCCTATTGTTGAAAAACCCTGCACAATATAAAGTACAAAAATACAACAAAATGAAATCTAAAAAATATAAAACCTGCACAGCTCAACATGACTTGTCAAAGGTTAGAACAAATGTACTGAACTGTACAAACATTGCACTTCCACAGCCTAAACTTGCTCTATAGAGCAAGTTTAGGCTGTGGAAGTGCAATTATATATAATTACCGCATCAGGTGATTTATTCCCCTGTGCACAAATATTTCACTTTTCTAATACAATAGAACAGAATTTTAACTGAACAAAGAAGCTCACTTAAGTCTTAATATTTCATCGACAAGGGGAGGAGTTGACCTTCGGCCTTCATGTCCTCTATAATGCTCTTCTTCTCAGAGGTTATGTGCGTTGCACACCTCTTAGCAAAGGACTGCAGGGTCTCAGTTGCAGGATCATACTTCAGGGTGTTGAAGGTTACAGGATCCACAATGTTGAGCTCTGCAATTGGAGCAGTCAACTTGATGGTTCCCCGGTCCACCCCATTGATTCTGAAGGCTTCGGTCATGGAATGGACTTTTCTTAAGCTTTTCAAGACCTTTTATATCTGCTGATAACCTCAGCTGGCCCTTTCACTGAAAAATATATAAAACAAAAACAAAGAAGATGAGAAATGAGCACAAACCACGGCTTAAGGTCAGCTGAAATTGCTCAAACTGGTCACTTCTCCTTTGATAAAAGTATGAAGCATATTCTAGGAATTGAAGAATCTGCTCATCTCCTGATGTGATTTCACATACAATATGTGGTTTGGAATCATTTATAAAAATGATACTCTGTAAGATCTGTTTAGTTAGATAATTAGTTTAATTATGTTTAATTCTGAGAGACAAATCTTTCTAGCAATACATTTGATGTTGGATAATAATTAGTGTGAATGCTGCAAAATAAAATGGAGCTTTATTCTTGATGAAAACCATATTTTGGCTTTAGACATTTAATTTTTATTTATCATCAGATTCCTAGTATATTCAGAATCTACAACTGAAGCTCTGTATTTTGCCTCATAATTACTTCAGGACATATTTATAACAGCTCTTCCAACGCTTTTATTAATATTTATTTTTCATGACCACTTGGTGCTAACAGGACAGGTGGTTCAAGTTATGCCACTCTTACCTCTTACATGAGCTTTTCCAGGCACAGCCACATTTGCAGATGCAGGTGGCTGTGTCCGATGTTTCTTCCGTCTTTGGATGACAACATCACTTTCTGAAGACTCACTGATGTCTGGAGAAGATGGAGGAATGACGTCATCTTCATCCATGTTGCCATCATCATCCTCGTTGTCGTCCTCCAAGGTAAATACTTTAGGTTGAACTTTGATCAAATAGAGGATAGATGAGATAAAGATCAGATTGTTATGACAATATATCACACTGTTCATTACAATTACATTATATTTTGCAGATACAAGTTGCCCCCAAATCACTCACATGATCTCTTCTTTTCCATGATTTGCTCATGCAAGAAATTGCGCTCTTCCTCAAGATCCTTTATTATTTTTTCTTGTCATTGGATCCTGGCCTCTAGGAACTCCACTTTAGGAATTGATCCTTAAAAACAAGAGAGCAGGATACAAAAAAGATTGACTTGACAGTATTAAATGAGTGAGACAGAGAGAGAATGGCATGTATGCAACAAAGGTAGTGGACCAGATATGGTGTGTGCCTTAATTTGATTTGTAAGCACACACATCTATACTGACAAAATCTGCCAACAACTTTAATCTCAGGTGGAAAAATCACGCAAAAAATGAAACTCAGTTTAGACAACAAAGATACACTGCTAGAAAATGAGAAATCATTACCTGATCCAATGCTGCTTATGCTGCTGCAACTTGGAGCAGAGCCTTTATCTCCTTTATCTTCAGGACCTACAGAATGGCATAGGTACAACAAAATGTATAAATATAACATATGAATAGATGACTTTAAACATTTAAACACATTTGGACAAGATAATTATTTAAGTAATACAGTTCCTTTAAAGTTAACAAAGAAAAATTTACCATCCAGATAATTTTTGGTCTCCTCTGTCATCGAGTCATCTTTAGGGACATTTTCTTCTTGGCCTTAGGCTGTAAAAATATTTAAAAAGTTAATGTCACTATACCAGCAAAATGTAACTTAATAAGAATCTACACAAGATTCAAAAGCTCTTCTTGTTCAATGACTGCATAGTGCATCATTTCTTTTTCATTATAAAATGTGGTTCATACCAGAGATGGGACCATGTGCAAGTCTTAAGTAAGTCCCAAGTCATTTTTCTTTGGGCAAGTCAAGTCTAAGTCAAGTCCTGCATAGATCGAGTCATGTCACATTATTATTGCAATTTCACCCAGAATCTAATCTAAATAATGTGTAGACAATATATCAGAAGAGAAGAGAAGAGAAGAGAAAATCTACTCTATCTATCATGACAACACCATTCTCAGTCTGCACTCATACCAAATAGTTTTAGATAATAATTTGATATTTCATATTCTATCCCCCTCTCAGTCTCTCTCCAGTGGTCCTTTCAAAATAAATGCATAAAAAGTCCGGGAAAATAAAAAACTGAGCTGATGCCGTGCCGGTGAGAAATTCAGCTGTGGCGTTTTTTTTTGTCCAGTCAAGTCAAAAGTCATCAAAATAGCGACTCGAGTCCAAGTCACGGTGACTGGAGTCCCCATCTCTGGAGTTACGCTGAAGCATTACGCACCTGCACTCAGCTAGCTTAACATTACATTAGCTAATTAGCCTAGACACTGAAGATAAACGGGAGGGTTTAATACTCTTTAACTATGTAAACTGCCCGGGGACAGCTGTTATGATGTGCTTACAAAACTCAGGGACACTTTCAATTAACAGGCTAGCGCTTAACTTACCATTTTTGTTGCACGAATTTTCCTCTTCACTTTCCAAGCTATGAACGAAACGTCAAATACCCACCTTCTCCGGATCTTTAACGTGAGTGGTGGTTTGGACGATTGGATGAGGATGTCACATGACAGTGGAGGAACAGTCAATGATTGGATGAGAGCAACACATCGGAGTAGCACGGCTACGGATTGGTAGATTCTTATGTCAGTCATAACTCTATAAAGTGGGTCACTTTGCGCCTTTTTTGAAGCAGGACTGCTACGTTGAAACCATAGACTGTACGTATATATCAATAGTAAAAAAAAAAAAAAATCGCCATGGTATGAGATAAAAAAAAAGAAATTATGAGAAGAAGATGTTGGGTTACGAATTTTTGAGTCAAATACATTTTAGACAGTGCCCCAAAGAAAACTACAAGTTCACCAGATGGTTAATGAGAGAAGGCCTACTTCGAAAATCAATGAAATGCCCCTCTTGCTCTCATGTTATGAAGTTGAAACGGCCCTACGACAAAAAGGAGGCAGCATGGTGAGTAGAACAACTAGACGTGTGCCGTATTTATTAATTTTCTGTGTGTAAGCATAGGGGAGTGTGCAGCATGCAGCCATCTAAGATCTGCTAGAATTCAGTGCCAAATCCTATGTTTTACGACAATGTTTTTAATACAGAAGCTATGAGTAGTGTGCACATAAGTCATTACAAAGTCACAATACAAATCACACACACAGCTGCAAATTAAAATTTTTAAGTAAGCTTCTATTTGGTAGCTAGAGATAGGGCTGCTCATGTTTCCACAAATGTACAATACCAGAAATGAAAAATGCCTTTTTTTAAACAGTTTTAGATCACATTCCTGGTCATATTGTTCACCTATTTATTATTATTATTCAATCAGCTTGACTTTAAACTTGTACATACACAGGGATGAGAACCCTTTTCGTGCTGTGGCACAGTGATAAGTAGAGTAGACACAGCAAAATTTACTCAAATGTCTAACCCGATTTAAGGTGTAACAGTTGTAGATATTACTTGTCATGTGGGCCTAGAAATGGGACTGTTCTGTTGTGATTTGAGATTGCATGGGGGGAGGGAATCATAAGGGCTACAGAGTACAGTGCACCTTGTACAATCGCAAGCTTAGCTGTTTCAACACCTATACGTAAATATCTATGTCCCCCTCTTCATCTTCATTTATGTTACATTTTTATTGAGTGAAATCAGTACAGTATCATGGGTTTTTATTTTTTATAAATTAACCTTTGGATTTAATCATCAGGATTTGCCGAGATTCCTGTCACAAAGGGAAATCGGTGTCGAGGTCCATCCAAAGTGGCTCCCTATTTGAGAAATCGCACCTTCGACTGCAAACGTGGATGCATTACATCTACAGGTGCATGGTTTCACATTGTATAATAACAAAAGCCATCAATGACAAACTCTAACTCAGACCATAATGTTTTCTTTCAATGTTCTCACTACACTGTTGGTTGGGATGGGTCCTATAAGAGCCAATGCTTACGAGACATGAGTTTATACAGTATATGGGAAGAATTCTGAATATCAGTCAAATTTATTTATTTATTTATTAAGTATGTGTAATTGTATAAGTGCTGGGTTGCAAAAAGTCCAATGTAGTACAAAAGTCTTGTGGATGTTTAGGTTTTAGGTGGTTCCTGAAAATTGTCTCAAAAGAACTTAACTTTTTTAAACAGACACCTCACTGTGCTAATTTACTCAGTATCCATTTTTTGTTTTTTTCTTAAAACTCTTCAAAGATACAGCAGATGTCATTTGTTTTGGGGTTTTATTCCATTCCTCCTCTTATATAGGGAATGTTCTTCATCCCACTTTGCTTTTGAGATTTGTTGTTTCAGGTTAAATACACTCTTATATTCAGACTATGAGTATTTGCTGTGTCTGGGACTGCAAATGAGAAATTATGGTTATAATTATGGTTATAGAAAGACTAATGACAACTTAAGAAATTGGTTTTAACCACCCACTTCTAAATTGTCATTGAAGTATTTATCTGGTTGATCTATTACAGATTTGCCCAAGGCCTTCGACTGAGGCAAGTGGACATGCTGCAGGAAGGAATTACTCGGAGTTCTGCAACTCTGAGTAAGCTTGCAGACAAGCTGCGGAGAGTTTGCAAATCAGGAATGAAAAGAATGAGAAGAAGAGGCAAGCAGACTGTTGGACAAAGAGCAAAGATTGTTATGATAGATGAAAACAAATTTGGCCATAAAAGAAAGTGAAAGTTACACTTATGAGTATTACTTTGATGCCAAATACGTGATTTTGTGTTTAATAACGTGTATTTGATGTTGGTTAAGTCTGTGCTAAACTCAGCTACTGTCAGTAGAGACAATATACATACATTTAATACCTGTTTTTGCCTGAGGTGCTTGGAGGTGTATCTTCTGTATCTCAAACTACTGCATTATGGAATAAGATACATTGAAGTTCATTGATGCAATCGAGGGGAATGTCGGTTTTAAGAAACTACATTATTCCTACACCCCAGAACAGTTCAATATTTGTAAACATGCACCACTACTCCAAAGCTAAAGAGAACTTTTGAATTTTTAACTTATGATTAATTCTCTCCCATTTCCCAACCATTATTGCAGAATCATTGTCTTCGTCTTTTAAAGTATTTGCTCTCGTGAATTTCAGTACAACAGAGGACGGGCAAGCAACAGGAGTTCCTGGGTGTTCGGAATGCTAGGGATTAAGGATGACAGGAGGAGACCCATTCTTAAGATTGTGCGTCACCGTTCAGCCAGGCATCTCTTGCCTCTAATAAAGAAGCACGTTCGTCGTGGAAGCTCCATCATTTCAGATGGGTGGAGGTCTTGCCGCTGTCTTCAGGATGAAGGCTACAATCACCTGACTGTCAACCATCAAGATTTTTTTGTTGACCCTGTTACAGGTGCACATACACAAAACCTGGAGAGATTTTGGGGTATTTGCAAGTCAGCTATCTGGAAACAAAGAGGGAACCGCACACAAAAACTGTTGAGGGATCACTTGGATGTAATTGAGTGGACTTATTGGCGTGGAAACCATCACAGTAACGGAACACTTGGAATGCTTTTGCATGACATTAGGAAAAAATATCCAGTATGAAACCTGTCTGAAATGTAGATAAAGATATCAAGTTGATGTTTATACTACCACTCAAAAGTTTTGACACTCTAAATGTACTGTTACCTCTGAGAAAAGGCTATTATCATGGACATGAAGGCCAGTTCAGTACATTTGTTCTAACCTTTGACAAGTCATGTTGAGCTGTGCAGGTTTTATATTTTTTAGATTTCATTTTGTTGTATTTTTGTACTTTATATTGTGCAGTGTTTTTCAACTATAGAGTACCTGTATGACATATTTGCATACAGTTGTCAGCGTTTGGAATTTCAGGAAGACCACATTACCTGTTCGAGCAGTATTTGTTGTCAGCCTTGGGAAAACCTGAACAAGTGGTTTAATAAATGAGGTATTTGTACTTGTGCTGTCTTTGTTATTCTCCCACTGAATGAGAGGGAACCTATAGATAGATCAGTTTTTCAAAGGTGTAACCCATCACTTGTTTATTGCAGTAGTTATGTGCTATAACATATTAACTAGTTGTGAAAAGGAGGCAACTTTAGATTAGGGAACATGTTTTGGTTAATAAGTGTTTAACTATTAGTGAATTAGTAATGCTCAAGATGTCACTTTAGTATGGAGAACATATTTTAAGTAACAAATACTTAATTTAGAGTTATTTGGACACTATTAATATTTGTAGTTTTGTATTTTGTTATGTAAGAACAGACCATATTCATTAAGTGGTATTAAGGGAGAATAACTATTCTTGGGGTACTACCACCTTATTAAGTTCGTACTAAACAAAGCATATTGAGATCATAATTCATACACAACAACTTCCTTACTCAGTACTAATAAGCAATAATTCTGAGGTTATTGAGGGAAGACTCTTAATGGCTTACTGGTTGTATAATAAGGCCATGCAGAACAAGGCATTAATAAGTACTTAATAATGACTAATTAAGAGCCAATATGTTACTAGTGTGCATGTTAATAAGCAAATAATTAATGGTGAGTAGGTGTACCTTAAAATAAAGTGATAGTGAGATTTCATTTAGTAGACCCCCAGCTCTGGGGTCAGACACCCTACCTAAACCTCTTCCTTCTACAGCACTGTGTGATGATCAAATACCGTAGAGTTATCCTATACTCTCTCAAGTTTCTGCTCAGGTGAAAGCCATCCAACCACATCCTGCTGACATAACTCTCCATGACATTAAACCTGGGAACTGGATCATTGTGAAGGATCACACGAGAAAACACTGGAAACAACAAAGGTGGCAGGGCCCCTATCAGGTTCTCCTATTGACCCACACGGCAGTGAAGGTGGCTGAAGGAGCGACACGGATTCACGCCAGCCACTGCAAGCTGATTCCTGAACCCAAAGACTACTTTGACCCTGCTTTGGATCATCCACTGGCATAAACGGAGGAGACTTCCCTTGCTAGACACAAAGTGAGACTGTATTGACTCAGAGACGTGAGTGTGAGCCTAGCATAGTTCACAATTGAGCAGTTCTCAGTTTCTGATTTACAGGAGATTTTTTCATGGTGTCAGCCAACAAAGCAAACCCTGTTGGCTTCCACTGTGAGAAATCGTGGGAGAACTAGCAACTGGAGTATTATTGGTGATGGATTTTTAAAAAAAAAAAAGAGTTGGATTCTTACAGAAGGGTCCTGTTCTAGAATCCACATAGCAGGAGGCTGATACTAGGATAATACTTGATACCTTTTACAGAGTCTAGAATGAAGGCATGGATAGAATTTTAATCCAAGCCAATGACTCTGATATTGTGATGCTACTTCGGTGCAACACACAAGAGATCTACCAGGGTTGTGGGTAAGAACCGCCCAGAAGGCATACAGTACCTAACCTGTGAGCAAGACAATCTTGTGCATTGCTGCAATTGAAGGCTGCTGGGGAAATAGTTCTAATGCAAAAAGGCAATTTCATGCTACATATAGGTGCTGCTGCCAGGGACTGGCAAGGAATGTGGAAACTGCAACACCTGTAGGTAGTAAAAGCAACAGTGACTCAGAAAATGATAAGAAAAATATACTAAAAACAACTACAATGCCATTATTAAGCAAAAATGTGTTTGAACACTGGGCATTTATTTTCAGTTATGGACACAGTTATATTGTGTTTATAACTGCAATCCTGTCTAATGTTCTATTTTTGGCCAAGTGGAGGATTATTTGTGTTCCACTTCTGTTGACTTGGGGTCATTTCAGCCGATACATCAATGGCAAACATCAATTTATAGTTTATAGTTTGTCTGTGAAAACATTTTTGTGGAGTCTGTAAACTAGCCATCAACTTCTGAGCCGTAGCCGCCCATTCTTGTGTTAACTGTTCTAGCATAGTTAGCATGCGTCTTGGGTCAGGGTTAAGATTTAGGTTTAGGGTTTAGGTTTAGGTATAGGGTTAGGGTTAGTGACAACGAATATTGTATTTTTTGAAAAACCACTACAGTTTCTTGGCACATCAGGCATACATCCCTTGACTGGACTTCAGTGAAAAAATATTTCATTGTCCACTCTTTATAACACACTCAGCACTCACTGTCTACTTTTATATTCTTCGGTCCGCTCGTTTTTATAGAAGGACCCAAAGTGCAAAGCGAAATAGTGAAGTAGAGAGTAATACTCCACACTCCAACTGTTCCTCCCACGGTCCAAAGACATGCAAGAGGGGACTAGGCTAATTGAATACTCTAAATTGATTGTAGGTGTGGCTGTAAGAGCGAATGGTTGTCTGTCTATATGTGTTGGCCCTGCGATGGACTGGTGATCCGTCCATGGTGTACCCTGCCTCTCACCCAAAGCTGGGATAGGCTCCAGCCCCCCTGCTACCCTTAAAAGGATAAGCAGCAGAAAACAGATGGATGGATGGATTTTTCCTGTTTACTTTACTGTGACAGACCTCCAAAGTGACTGTGCATCCTTCTCTGATCACATTGACACTGATTGCATTATCAAGCATGTGCATTTTCGAAAGGCTGCTGGTAATTTGATGCATAATCTGGCAAACTCCTCAATTTCTCTTTAAAACTTACATCCTCTGAAAATACAATTTCACCACTCTTTACCCAATAAAATCATGTAAACATGAATACTTCTTTCTCAGAAAAATAATGCTATTCTCAAGCCCATATTAGGGCTTTGGTGACAATACCTTGGTGACCTACATTAGTCTTAAAATTATTTCTTTCGCTCAAAGTGGCCAAAGTGTAGCATTATCAGTGTCAGCCACATTATTATCACTTTATATTAAATAATAATAAAAATATAAGGTAATATTAATCATGTTCATCAGTATCTGATTGAAGACAAAAGAACTAGCTGAGCAACACCCCAAACATGCCGCTTATCACAAAGTTTGTCTGAAACTGTGACGTCACCTACCAAGGCTATATCAACACCAGGACCCCAGAAGCTCACCCTCTTCTGATGTGGACCCTTGTTTCGGACAGCAAACCCATCGTTGATAGAAGAGCCTGCGCGTTAAAGACACACAGTACAGCCTGGCCCGAGACCATGGAGTGACCCTCTCACCCAAATGTGAAACGTGGAAGCCAACAAAGCCCTACCCAGAAGAAGGAGGATAACCAGGACCTTGCTTCTTTACAGCCGATCCCTAATTCCCCATTGTGAGCCAAAATTGGATGCCTCGCCAGAGATTAGCAATCCCACCGGGAAGACATGGTAGCCACTGAGAGCCGCTCACGGAACCCACCTCACTGCACAAAGGGCACTGAGGATGGACCAAACTCATTGCTTCCCCTGCACAAGAGTAAGAGGCTTGTAGCTCTGGGCAGATTTTAATTATTAGAGTGTTTTGAACTGTTTGCTTTGTTGTTATACACATCCACTGCTGTTAACAATACAGTCTGTTGTTTATTTTAACAAAACTGCTTGTCTATTGTTTGTGTTGTTGTTACACCTGTTTGCTTATGTCATCACACTCAAGTAAACTGTGATTTGATCCATCAACGGCGGCTCAAACTTGTGCTGCTTTGCACTCACGGACAAGATCAGTACTTGCTGTGTTAGTTAAATGTCCAGACTCATGCCGCTCATCAGCTGAGCCAAGTGAGTTTCTGTGTAACAGAGAGAAACGATGCTCCTCAACCACGATCAGCAGAGAACTGCTGCTGAATATCTCTACCTCTTCCTTCCTCCAAAGCACGGATTCACACGCAATCTCACACACACGTACACACATCATATAGTTTAAATCTCCCACTCAGTTGTTCACCTTTCTTCCAGTCATGTGTTACTGCTGAGCCGCTATTACACTCTGCAGTCCTCCTTTCAGCTGACCCTAGGTCAGGGGTCGGCAACACGCGTCTCCAGAGCTGCATGCGGCTCTTTAGCGCCCCCATTGTGGCTCCTTGGTGCCTCTTCAAAAATGTATGAAAATGGAAAAAAAAACATGGGGGTAATATATATATATATATATATATATATATATATATATATATAATAGGGTTTCTGTATGGGGACAAAAATTCTTAATGTTTTCCAATGTAAAAATGTGCATAAAAAATATTAAATATTAAATTTGATCTGTCAACCAAGATATGCGTCATATCCTGCGACGCATGTTTCAGCACGGCGCAGTGGCAGGCAGGTGGCTGTTGTAAACAAACCAGCGTGTCATGGACCATGGATAAAGGGAAAAGGAAAGATAGCTGATGAGAACAGAGGATTCAAGGAAGAATGGACCGAATTATTTGCTTTCATCGCCAACGCAGAAGGATTGCCGGCATGTTTGCTTTGTAATGAGAAGTTGTCAAATTACAAAAAGAGTAATTTGGAGAGACATTTCCAGGGAAAGCATCCTAAATTTGCGGCCAACTACCCAGTTGGGAGTGAGAGAAAAAGTGCCATTGCAGTTCTTCTGGAGAAATTAGAGGAGCGCAAAGATAGATTTAAGAAGAAGTGGATTGCATCTCCAAACTCCACTACTGCTGCAAGTTGTGTTGCGACCCAAGAGATAATAAAGCGTGAAAAGCCGTTCACAGATGATTACATGAAGGATTCATTCATCAAAACATCAGAGCACCTATTTTCAGACTACAAAAACAAAACCGAGATAATGCAGAAGATAAAAGACATGACTCAAAGACGGTGAAAGAAAGAGCCATTAAAATGGCAGGCGACATCACTGAACGGCAAATCAAGGACATAAATTCAGCTGCAGCATACTCAATTGCCCGTGAT
The DNA here is from genome assembly GCF_037954235.1 of Aulostomus chinensis. Lineage (NCBI taxonomy): Eukaryota > Metazoa > Chordata > Actinopteri > Syngnathiformes > Aulostomidae > Aulostomus > Aulostomus chinensis. The sequence goes on along the minus strand of NC_141329.1, from coordinate 14,692,008 downwards.
GAATCTTGTGATGTAATGGACATCGAACAGACAGCGCTGCTGTGCAGGTACGTGAACTCTGATGGGCCGCAAGAAGAAATGGTAGAATTAATACCACTGAAAGGACAGACACGGGGGGAGGATATCTGTGAGGCTGTGCTGAAGTGTTTAAATGAAAAAGGAATAAACACCAACCACCTTATTTCAGTGGCTACAGATGGAGCTTATTTAATCATGAATGCTCATTATTTATTTCTAACCTTAATAGTAGGCTAATATAGCTGATATACACTTACAGCCTGTTTTGCCTTCATTATAAGGCTTATGGCTTTGAATTTTTTGCGGCTCCAGAAAGATTTGGTTTTTGTTTTTTTGCTCCAATTTGGCTCTTTGAACATTTTGGGTTAGGTTTTGCCCTAGGTGATGTGCCATCTTGCCATCTTGCTCTGCCTCCCCTCAGGAGCGAACACACACACACACACACACACACACACACACACACACACACACACAGATATTCTGTTGGTAGTTGTAGCCTATAATAGGATTTGTCAGAGAGAATTGATATCAATTGAAGATTGACTTTACTGATGTTAATAAATCTTGTTGTATTTTAAAGAAAAGTTGTCCTTGTGTTTTTACATGTACAGTATATTGTGATTTGGTTATTGGTCTGGATTTTTTGGTGGTGCCCCGTTTTATTATTAATTTTGATTAATAATTTTTTTTAGAACAATTAATAAGCATCAAAGATTATTATTATTATTAATTATAACTAATAACAAAATTTCACTCTTGCACTGCACAACAATGTGTAAAATACTTAAAGCAGTATTTTCAGCAAATGCAATTTAAATAAAATTTTAAAAATAATAATCAAACTTTTTGTTATTTAATCTTGAAATATCAAGGTAAGTGTAAATTTTTTTAATTTGAAATGTATTTTATGATCATTTGGAGTTTATCCATTCAGGTTTATGGGAACGGGCATAAAATTACAGTTAATTTCAGATCTGTTTGATCTCTGATCCTTTTCATTTTGAGAGCATGGTGGAGAAAACACACCCAGTTTTCTGGGTTCAGATGTGTCATTTGTTACAATAATAGAGAAATAAGAGCAAAACAGGAAAAAATAAATGTCAGCTAATGTGCAAAATGTCTTTGGTTTTTGTCTCGCTGTACAAGTGTGTAATACTTGTGTGCATGTGAGCTGTGAACTGCGTGCTTACCTGGGAATTGGAAGCAGTTGTCCCAGGATCCCTGTGGTGATGGGATGGGAGGGGGGGTGTTTATACTCGGGGGGGTGCTCTGCTGGCAGTGTGCTGGAGAAGAAGATGTGGACGAGCTGGCTGATGAGGGGTTACTGCTGGAGTCAGGCTGGATAAAAGTGGCAGGAGGCGCCAACAAATGAATGTGTGCGCACACACACACACACACACACACACACACACACACACACACACACTGACTACAAATAACAGCTTAGCATGTTAGGGTTTCAATTTTCGTTTCTTTTAATTTCCTAGAGAATATGGCCTGAACACAGGGTTCACACAGAGATGAGGAACCTGCTTAGTGGTGGTCCTGTTAGCCTCTGTAGGTCAAACAGAGACACCTGTCTTAAGCTGGTTGCATGATTAGTTAAAAAGTTCTTCAGCATAACATCTGATTTAATCAACTACAGACATTGAGGTGAAAATATAATTTAATAACTGATGGAAAACCATTTTCCAAAAACAGCTAATTTTGCTTTTCTGACCATTTCTCATTACTGTAGAGGCATGGCAGATCATGTTTTGATTGACATCTGTCTCAGGCTGCCTACATCAAACAATCCCTTATAATGGGAACATTCACACTCATATTTTGTGCAAAACAGAATTCAAATAGTCCAGCCCTGAATGTTTAAGCAGCATTTTTTTCTCAAATACCATGAGTAATGTTTGGGTTCAGTAAGGGCAGGATGCAGTAGAAGCCCTGTTTGCAATGTAAGCTAATGCTCTTTTCTCATTGACTACAACTGGAAAGTAAACAAATTATTCCTTCAACAGTGGTTGTGCAGCCAAAGATGGCAAAAACCACCATTATTAGGGGGAGTGAGAATCAGTCACATAACTGTAATATGTAATGACATCTGAGCATGTGTAATTCAAGCCTAATATCCTGACTGTTTACTGACTGATTTTTCAGAACTCTCAAATGCTCTATATTACACATATGAAACCCTAGGTATGTAGAGGGATATTTGAATGTGGATTTCAATTAAAAAAGAAAGGTTAAAAAAGAACACAGGACAGATCAGAATGAAAACACAAAAAAAGTACCAACCCTTTTGGTTATCGCCTTTGGCAAAGTGCAAAATTGCAGTGGGATCTCTGCCGTGTGATCAATACGATTATTGATATCTGAAGGCACTGATTCTGCCCTACGCATCCTTGGCACTGCAAGGCAGATAGAAACAGAATCCATTAGACCTTTTTAATGACCAAGCAGATAGGATACAAACATTAAATTAGTATCTCTTACATGTCAGAAATTGTATGCGACATGAGGGGGCATCTTTGGTACATTTGTTGTGGCACTTTAATCTGTAAAGAGGAGGATATGAATATATGAGGAAACGAATGGCCATGATTTATTAGGTAATAGCAATATTCAATCAAATCTGATGAGGTGAGTTATATTCATACTCTTACTTGCAGTGTTTACACTTGACACCAAACATCATGCTCTTGCAACATACTTGGCACACCCGGGAGAGCCAGGATTTGGTTGAAAACCTATAAGAACAAAAATATCATGCAAATCCCTTCCATCTACTATGGTTGATTTCTGTGCACAGCATTGCTTAGGCATATAAGATTCAGGGGCAGTGTTACATAAATGTTTGTGTGATTCTTGTGTACATTAGTTTATTTGCACCTTAGGAGAGATCTCATGCTGCCTCTTACAGAGATGAATGATAAAATGACAGTATACTTAACTTGATTTGTTGATATACAATAGACAAAGACAGAAACTTTCATGTGAGGAGGGCTGCTTCTATGTCAATGAGAAATCCATCCATCCATCCATTTTCTATATCGCTTATCCTTTAAGGGTCATGGGGGGGTGCTATCCCAGCTGACGGACAGGTCACAAGTCCATCTCAGGGCCATCAGGAGCGTTTAGGGGCTTAGTATCTTGCTCAAGGGTACTTCAGGATGGTCATTGGGGGAAGTGAGGATCTAACCAGCAACCCTTCGGTTGCAATGAGAAATTGATTATTTAAATTAATAATTTCTGCTGTAGTCAGCCAAGACATACTGAGAGGAAACTTCAGTGCCTCTGTGGTGTTTGATCCTGATGTTACCCCCTGCTCAGAGGTTGATGAGCCAGTTCCATTCATTCAACAGGTCAGAGGCTTCCAGTGAAGCCTTGTTTGAGCTGGCAGTGAAGAGACTTGCCTGGCCTCTCAATTCCTATAGTCCAGACTGCTGCCCCACTCACTCTGATAGTGGCAGCCAGCAGAAAAGCCCCAGGGACACTACAACCAACCCCTGTTGTAGAAGCTCTCCTCTTTTCAAAATGAGCACTTAATCCTTTATCTTTAATTCAGAATTCCAACCCTAGAGCATCATTGCACACAATAATACTTTTTCATGACATTTAAAAAAATATTCAATTTATATGTTGAAAATCAAGATCAAGTTAAGTTACCATATATGTTTCAATTAAATTAAATTCAAAGGACATTATTTATCCATTAGGAACTTTGTTTGTGCAGAGCATCAGTGCGTATATAGTTCACATGCCCAGCAACACAGTATGCATTCAAGACAGACCAACAGTTAACCATCAATTTATAGTCAAAAGAAAAGAAAGCTTGCCAGCACACTAAATACATGATGAATAGGAAATGGTAAAAACAATTGTTAAAAATAGGTGATAAATAAATAAATAAATGAAAGCATCCATGGTCAAGTTAAAAAAAAAGTGTGTTGTAAACAACCATGTACTGTACATACATAAAAAAAACAGACATCCATGAGCCATGTACTTCATGTACGTACAAACCCATAAACACACGTCAGGCATTCATAAGCCGGATGGATAAGGGTATAAAGCTTGACTTGGCTCTCTTCGGCCTGAATGCAAGTGACCTGTATCTCTGTCCTGAAGGTAGCAGACTGTAGTGGCTGTGCAGTGTGTGAGTGATATCTGAAGCTATGTGTGTACCTTTAAGTTTAACCCTTCTGTTGTAGATGTTGGTGAGTGATTCCTGCTCCAGTCCAATTATCTTACTGCTCAGTGTTATTTTGTTTAGTAAGTTGCGATGGATGTTGGATAGTGAACCAAACCAGGCTGATATGTTGAAGGTGATTATGGATTCAATGAAGCATTTGTAAAAAGCTGTGAGAACTGACTGGTGAACCTGGAGTCTGCGAAGCTTCCTCAAGAAGAAGAGACGCTGCTGACATTTGGAGAATATTGTTTCAGTGTTTGATTGGAAGGTGAGTCTGTGATCAGTTAATGTCCCGAGGTATTTTTATGACTCAACTCTCTCTATTAGTTGGTTGTTGACTGAGAGAGGGGGAATGATGGTGGGCTTACTGCGGAAGTCGACAACCACTTCCTTCGTTTTAGAGGAGTTGAGATCCAGGCTGTTCTGCATGCACCACTCCACAAAAATGTTTCACTCAGACTGTAGTTGTCCTGGTGTGTTTGTAGTGTCCATGATTACAGTGACATCAGAATATTTAATGTATGTTATGTCTGGGTTAGTGCTCCTACACTCATCCGTGTACAGAGTGAACAAGACAAGTGAGATTACAGAGACCTGTGGGGCTCCTATGGAGACAGACTTGTATGAGCTGAGGTGATCATTGACTCTGACCTTCTGTTGTCTATCGGTCAGGAAAGACAGGATCCAGAGAATCAGGTGCGGGTTGACATCCATCTGAAGTAGCTTACGTCCCATCAGGTGAGGTTGCACCGTGTTGAAGGCGCTCGAGAAGTCCACAAACACCAGTCGGGTGAATGACTTGGGCTTCTCGAGATGAGCATAAGCACCATGCAGCAGTGTCAGTACAACATCATCCACACCCCTGTGATGTTTGTATGCAAACTGAAGGGGGTCAACTTGCATACTGACCTCCTCCTGAAGCTGGGAAAGAACAAGCCTTTCAAGGCCTTTCATTACGAGAGATGTTAATGCTACTGGACGACAGTCATTATTGCAGGTGGGATTGTTCTTTTTGACTACTGGACAGATTATGGAGGATTTCCAGAGAGACGGGATTGAATGTTCGGGAGCGGTTGAAGAGATGGCAAAAAACGCCAGCCAGCTGGCTACAGCAGGACTTCAGCAGCCGCCCACAAATCCGGTCAGGTCCTGGTGCCTTGTTTGGTTTTGTCCTCTTTAGCATGAGCTCAACCTCTACCTGTTGCAGCTCAAGGTCAACTTGGGTGGGTGTCACTGAGGTGAGCTCAGCTATAAGCTGCTTCCTCTCCTGTGAGTAGTCAGACTGGTCAAATCTGCAGTACAATTGATTAAGGTCCTCTGCCAGGTTGACGGGTCTCTTGTCCCTTTATTTAATGATGCTGACTTATTAGGGAGGCCAGTCAGTGTTTTAACACCTCGCCAGGCATCCCTGGCATCGCTTACCTTAAAATGTTTCTTGACCCTCTCTTAGCTGCTTTTATTTCTTTATTCAGCCTGTTTTGGATGAGTTTAGACTCAATTCTGTTTCCTGAGTTGAATGCTATTTTCTTCTCGTTTGGAGTTTTTTCAGGGCTTTTGTGATCCAGGGCTTGTTGTTGGAAAACACCTGTACAGTCTTTGTGGGGATAATCATTTCCTCACAGAAGGTGATGTAGTTAGTGACTACCTCAGTGGCTTCCTCAAGGCTGCTCCCATCAGTGAGCACATCCCAATCTGTACATTGCAAGCAGTCCTGAAGAGTCTCAACCGCATCCACATCCCACCTTTCCACCAACTTCTTGGTCATGCCTTCTCTCTGCAGTTTAGTGCGATAGGAAGGGATCAGATTAACAGCATTATGGTCTGCAGTACTAATAGGTGTTTTTTTTTTGTTTGCTTTATATGCGTTCTTTATATTTCCGTAACAGAGGTTGATTGTTTTGTCACCTCTGGTGGCGCATGTAACATACTGTTGGTAAGTTGGAAGAATCTTATATAGCATGCAGCCATTGAACTCCCCTAAGATGAGAACAGGGGAGTCCGGGGATTCACTCTCAATCTGATGGACACACAAGCAGCAATAGCCTCTGACGTGCGTGTGACGTTGCCAGAGGGAGGGATGTAAACAAGAACTAGGGCCAGCTGACCAAACTCCCAGGGAAGATACTTGGGTCTGAATGACACTGCCAGCATTTCCAAATCAGGTGTACAGCAAGAGTCTTTCACATCAGCAGTTCTGCCCCAGTCCAATATGTTTCCTTTTCCAACTAGGGCAACACATTTTCTTTTTTTTTTTTAAACCTGTCCTTTTTCAGCAGCTGGGGCAAGCAGTATAAATGTTTGTGTTGCCTTGTTGTACTGAAGCAGTTTTACTCTGCAAAGTAGGAATCTGATAAACTCCTCCTCTCGCCATCTGTGTCTTAATTTATTTGAAATGGAATTGGTTCATTGATAAAGCTACCGGACTGAGGCTCAGGAGTCGATAGAAAGAGAGAACAGGGACAGAATAGGGAAAATGGGCAGGGGGGGCACAGAAACAGTAACAACAAAAACAACAGAAACAACAATCACAACAGAAAAAAGAAAAACATTGAGACACAAGACTGTTGCTGATGTGGGGGACCAGAACAACATGCCCACGGTCCAGGATAGAAGGCAGGTCAGGACCAAGCCACCAGGGCACCCAGAAACCCCCCGAACACGGTCCTAGGCAAGGGGCCAGACAAAGAACAGTTCAACAATTCCCACATGGAAATAAAAGCAAGGAATTTGTGTACCCAGCCCACAGGGGCACCAGGGCCCCACCCTGGAGCCAGGCCCAGGGTAGGGGCTCGATGGCAAGTGCCTGGTGGCCGGGCCTTGGTTCATGGGGCCCAGCCAGGCCTAGCCCGAAAAGGAGACATGAATTCATACTCCCATGGACCCACCACCCATAGGAGGAACTGGAAGGGTCCAGTGCATTGGGGCTTGGGTAGCAGTCCAAGGAAGGGGCCTTGGCTGTCTGATCCCCAGGCATGAAAACTGGCTTTTGGGACATGGAATGTCACCTCTCTGTTGGGGAAGGACCCGGAGCTGGTGGAAGAGGTTGAGAGTTACTGGCTAGATATAGTCGGCCTCACCTTGATACATAGCTCCAGGTCCGGAACCCAAGACCTTGAGAGGGCTTGGACTCTCTCTTTCGCTGGAGTTGTTCCGGGTGAGAGGCGGAGGGCTGGGGCGGGCTTTTTGATTGCCCCTAGACGGAAAAGAGTGGTTTGCCCACTCCAGGTCGGGGGGGAGGTCCTACCTCAGGTGGAGGAGTTTAAGTATCTCGGGGTCTTGTTCACAAGGGAGGGTAGGATGGAGCAGGAGATTGACAGGTGGATTGGGGCGGCATCTGCAGTGATGCAGGTGCTAAACCAGTCCGTTGTGGTGAAGAGGGAGCTTAGCCAATGGGCAAGGCTCTCAATTTACCGGTCAATCAACGTTCCAACCCTCACCTATGGTCATGAGTTCTGGGTAATCACCGAAAGAATGAAATCACGAATACAAGCGGCCGAAAAAAGTTTCCTCCGCAGGGTGGCTCGGCTCTCCCTCAGAGATAGGGTGAGAAGCTCAGTTATTCAGGAGGTGCTAAGAGTGGAGCCGCTGCTCAGTTGAAGTGGTTCGGGCATCTGGTGAGGATGCCTCCTGGACACCTCCCTTGGGAGGTGTTCCAGGCATACCCAACTGGGAGGAGACCCCGAGGCCGACCCAGGACACGCTGGAGGGATTATATCTCTCGGCTGGCCTGGGAACGCCTCAGGATTCCCCCAGAAGAGCTGGTGGCAGTGGCTGGGGAGAGGCTTCCTTGCTGAGGCTGCTGCCATGACCCGGACCAACCGGATAAAGCAGAGGACGATGACAATGACAACGGCTTAACCCCTCCTTTCACAACACCTAAAGCATCAAGCTGCTGTTTAGCAGCCCCATTAAAGTTAGCAGGTAGTTTTCCAACCCATCCCTCTACTGCTTGTGCACCTCCTTCCAAGCCTTCGGCTTTCTCTTTTACCAAAGTCACAACGTCATCTTTCAGTTGTACTTCATCCGCTCAATATCATGTTTACTCTTTCCATGACCACACTGCATTCAGTGTTCAGCTGGAGAATCTTAGGTGCTTTTAGTACAGAGGCAATTATAGAAGGTGTGGCAGGCCACGTCTCACTGTTTTTACTGTTTTATTTCAATGCATTTATTTATTTACTGTTTGCTATTCTGTAATTTATATAAACTTGTTTTTACTTTTAGCAACCCCCCCAGCCTGAACCAAAGAGCATTTGTAAATAAGAACTTGTTCTTATTTGCTTGCCTGGGTAAATTAAGGGGCGGCATGGTGGTGCAGTGGTTAGCACTGTTTCCTCACAGCAAGCAGGTTCCGGGTTCGAGTCCCGGCTCGGGCACGGGATCTTTCTGTGTGGAGTTTGCATGTTCTCCCTGTGCCTGCATGGGTTCTCTCCTGGCTTCCTCCCACAGTCCAAAGACATGCAAATGTGGACTACGCTAATTGAATACTCTAAATTGACCGAAGGTATGACTGTGAGTGTAAATGGTTGTCTGTCTATATGTGTTGGCCCTGCGATGGACTGGCGACCTGTCCAGGGTGAACCCCGCCTCTTGCCCGAAAGCCACTGGGATAGGCTCCAGCCCCTTAACAGGATAAGCGGAAGAAAATGGATGGATGGATGGATGGTGACCTAGAGGACACAGGTATGCGGTGAAGAGGACTGGTCCAAGCACAGACCCTTGTGGAACACCATAACTGATTACAGTGGTTTCAGAGGGATTATTATTAGTGAGTACGAACTGAGATCTAGTAAATATGACCTAAACATATTTAGTGCAGTTCCTTGAATGCCAATGACATGCTCCAGTCCCTGAAGAATGATATGGTGGTCAATGGTATCAAAAGCTGCATTAAGATCTAATTAGACCAGCACAGAGATGAGTCCCTCATATGATGCCAGAAGGAGGTCATTGGTAACTTTGACTGGTGCTGTTTCTGTGCTATGACTATAGTCAGCTATAACCTGACTAGAAATCCTCTAATCAGCTGTTGCTGTGGAGAAAGTCATAGGTATGACTGTGAATGTGAATGGTTGTCTGTCTATATATGTTAGCCCTGGGATGGACTGCTAACCCATCCAGGGTGTACCGTGCCTCTCACCCGAAGGCCGCTGGGATAGGCTTTAGCCCCACACCCTTTTTTAGCAATGTTACCTCCTCTGACATCAGAGGGTTCTGAAGTCTGACAGAACACTGTTGATACAAAAGCAAATATCGGTTGGATGAACTTGTTTTGATCAAATAACTTATTTAGGCTACCGATATGCTCAAACATTGTGCCATGGGCACAAGCAATCGTGGCAAACATTACTAGGAGAGGTTTAGAGGAGGTGTAAGATTTATTCCTTTCCCCAAACCTAAATCCAACCTTGATAAATGTTTGCTGTGGATAAAACTGCATGGACGTCCACAAAACTAACTGAGTCCTTCCAAGTTTGACAGGCACACCTATGTCTGCTCCAAGGTAAGCTAAGTTAATTGGTTTCATGAACCTTAAAACAATAGTATGCTGTTGTAAGTCAGATGATCAGTGGTTTAATATATAATAGTAAAGCCCAGCCAGTAAATGTTAACTTCAGTTAGCTAGCATCTTAGTGTTCTGTTGTGCTTTGTTCTAAGTTCCCTGCAAAATGTGCTTTTGTTTTGATTCTGCGTCATGTGTGCTTTGTTTTGACAGGCCCACATGTGCTGCTGTGTTGTGGCTGTGCCCTGCCCAGTCCTTTGTTCATTTTCCTGCCATTTTTGTAAGCACACCTGTTTTGCTTTAATAATTATTTCTTGTGGGTATTTAAGCCCAGGGCTCTGTTTAGTCCTTGCCAGATCATGCCAGTATTTTCCCTGACCGATTCAGCATTGTTAGTTTTTGAGACTGTTACGATATCTCCGTGTTCTGACTTCTGCCTGTTTTTTGACCTGCCCTCTGGAAATTGCCTTGGATACCTTTGCCCTCACTGCCTGTGACGCCTGAATCTTGCCTGTCCCTGTTTTTGACTTTGCCTGCCATTCTTGTACCTTTTTGGCTGTTCATTAAACTTTTTGGGTTGTGAACTGTAGCCTGCAAGTGGGTCCTTTCCTACACTCCCTAACATAGCAGGTTAACCATTTACTGTAGGTTTGCTAACGTTACATTACACAAATGGTTGATGATAACAATGGGCATTGGCCTACTTTGCAGCTAGTTTAAATGTCTGCTTAATCAGCTATAAACCTTACTGATATTATTGTCCAAAGCAATGCAACGTTAGCTAACTCTGCTTTTCGAGAAGCTTGATACTATGTTGTTAGTCAGTCGATTGGTCAAGTTGGAGATAACGTACACCTGATTTCAAAATGTAACTCAATATTTTTCGATCCACGGAAAACATTTATCAGGGTTGGATTTGGGTTTACAGAAATGAAATAAATCTTACATCCCCTCTCAACTTCGCCAGGTAAGGTGTGTCACTATTGTATGTGCCCCAGGCACAATGTTTGATCATAAATGTAGCCTAAATAAAAGTTATTTGATCAAAACAAGTGCCTCAGACGAATATTTGCTTTAGGTTTGTCAAATTTTAGGACCTCAGGTGTTGCAGAAAGTAACATTGCCATGTGTAAGTCTGAAGGGGGCGGGGCTTATGTGAAAGATGAATTTTATAATGTTGAATCCAGTCCTACTCATGTTTCAGGTGGTGGTCCCATAGCTGTGTACTGTGTTGTGCCAACTCAACCAGACCAAGAGATTAATTCAGAGATGTGACAATCAGTCCAGCTGAAGAAAGGCTTTCGGCCTGTGAGGCCTAACACCCCTTTTCAAAGCCTGAATTCAAGTGACCACATGTTCTCAGACAAAGGATCGCAAAAGCTTATGACTCCGGCCACTGGCCCCCCTCTGAGAACTCTGGTCACTGACCAGATCCAACAACCTGTCAAATGCTATTGGCTGAGAGCCTGTATCATCCCACAGGAAGTGACATCATCGGCCTCCAGATACAAAACTTCAGCGCGAAGAAGACTCTCTCTAGGAGACTCTCTCTCTCTCTGTGATTTTCGCCTCTTGGTGATCTTCTTCTCTCGGTGGTTGTCTTCCCTTGGGTGGTTCGCAAGTCTTCAAGAAGATCCCACCGGTTCTCCACCTCGGACCTCGAGTACAGTGTAGCGACGACAGAGTCTCCAGAAGGACAACTCTCTCCCTCCTGTTCACTCGTCCAGAGAAGCCACCGTCGAGCCACGCAACCCGCGTGAACTGGTACCAGGTGAGAGAAAGCCCATCCCAGCTTCTTCATCCTTCCCACCAGTAACTCCAGCAGACCCTGCAGGCTGCCCCGCTGCCGCTCTGCTGCCTTCCGAGTCGAGCCGAACCGCGCTCCGGAACACGGAAACTGGATCCCTTACCGCTCCACCGGGTCAAGTAAGGATTCCCTTTACTAGGCATTTTCTGGGCAGAGAAATAGCTTAGTGTGTTGTATAATGTCTATGAATGCTCTGTTTATGTGACGAAGTCCTGTAATTAGCAGAAATTACATAGCATTATATATTATTTATTGATGTTAGTTATTAATAACCGTGACCTCTCAAGAAGTTGTTACCGGTTACTAATACTGCACAAGTGTGGTAACACACACATTTTTGGGTTCATCTTTGTTCTTTCCTTCCTTCCTTTCTCTCTCTCCTTCCCTCTCGCTAAGCGCTCTGCTTAGTGATTAACACTCCATAAGTTCTACCTCCACGGTGCTAACTAGCGGCTAGCTAGCCTCAGGTAACTAGCCTAGTTTTTAGCCCTGCTGCGAGGCTAACTGGTTGCTAGGCAACCATACTCCCCCCTCCCCTGCTTCACTCACTTACACACACACACACACACACACACACACACACACACACACACACACACACACACACACACATATTATCACTTGTGTCTTTCGTTAGATAACAGTTGTACCAACGTGTTGCTGATTGATTGATACACTGTGTTAATAAATATATTTTTATTACATGAGAGAAGTAGTAGTGTCTTTGTGTACGAACTTGTGGTCACGTGTCTAAGCAATAGCCAGTGCTCGGATCTCATCCTTCAACATCAGAGCTGTCCCTAGGTAGTTAATGTTACAGAATATTGACTGTTTAGTAGATAAACTCTGTTCAAGACTGATAACTGTTACAAGTTTGGTCGTATTATAGTTTCCCTGAACTCATCAGGGTGGTGCCCCGTATAATTAATATGTAATATTAATTAGTAATTTATTTATTAATCGATAATTATATTCATAATTATCAATTATCATTATTTTTGACCAATTCGCTCTTCAGCGCACAACAACTGTATTTCTTTATCATCTCCAAAGAATTACCTGTTTACTGCACACACAATTCCTTTGAAATATTTTGGAGGATATAATTTTCCTAAATCGGGAAAGTCATGTTCTTTTTTTATAGCTCATTTATTTGGGTATAGATGAATTTTCTGACTACCAAGTGGTATATTTTTCAACATTAACAAGCTGTCTCTACCATCCAGCATATCCACAAGATGAACTTTTTCTCTGCATAGTAGACCCATATGCATCATATGTTCATCCTCATTCAACCCCATTTCAACTGTTCCCTTAGTAAAGGAATGCAAAGATTTCACTGGTTTTCTCAGCCTTTCTGACAGGCAGACTTGACTGAAGTTTTTTTTTTGGTGCTCAGCATGTTGTTTAGAGGCCCACCAGCACACAATTCAGTTTACATTAATCAAACTGTGATACAAGCAATGGCATCATATCTCTGGGAGGGACTTATGATGGTTTCAACTTGGGATGAGCAAATACACCATTATCCATATCTTTACAACCACCAAAATTATCTGAATCCATATCTATACTCAGAGGGCTGTGGGCTTTATCTGAAAATTACATATTCATTTGGCCAGGTGCGCTTCAGTGGATATTACCCTCCTTTTCTTCAGCTTATGTGGATTCTATCTTGGGGTTTGTGCTGCAGAAGAGGCAAGATGTTTGAGTGCAGACTTCATCTCAGTTTTTGGCAACCCTGTCATCACTGTATGGGAGCTTACTTAGAGGGGTTATTGGGAGTAAGCACACACATCCTATGTATCATTTTAAAAAGGTTTTACCTTGGGATGTGCTACCTGAAGCAGCTCACAAGAGTAATGGGCCACATGCTGATGGAGGCAACTTTTGGAAGATTGGGAATTTCTCTTTTTTACCTGATACAGATATTATTATACACTGTATATTTTTATTTGCATTGTAAAGGGATTAAAGTACTTTTAATTTCCTAATGTGTTATCCAGTGTACCTTTTAATGTGAATATGTTTAGTGTGAAACTATATACCTGAATCCTATTCATATCAGACAAACAGCCCAGTATCTCAGGCCTTGACACCTGAGCAGAGAATGGGAAAGAGTTTGTGTGTGAGCTGCACAGAGGTAAGATAAGGGTAACTTGGTAGTTGTGGTGGCAAGATTTTGAGGCAAGGATAAGGGGAAAGGCAGAGGAAACAATGGCCAGCTTATTCCTGGGAGGGTTCATGTGTCCCATGTGACTAAATAGATATTTATTAATGACATATACACTGAAGGTGGCATGGTGGTGTAGTGGTTACCACTGTTGCCTCACAGCAAGAAAGTTCTGGGTTTAAGCCCAGGCTTGGGCATGGGATCTTTAGTGTGGGGTTTGCATGTTCTCCCTGTCCCTTTGTGGGCTCCCACTCAAACTTTTAATCATATCCTTGATTTGGTACTTACTTATGGAATAGAAGGTAACTGCATCACAGTTCTTCTTAATTACATTTGAATTCACTTTAACAAATTATATCCTACCCAGGGAAAAAAATCCCACTTCAGTAGATGTTTATCCGACACTTCTTTTTCTAGATTTAAGGAGCTTATTCCAGCAGAGCTTGCTGCCACATCTTGTAATAATATAATGGGCAATTATGCTGATTTCAACCCCACGCAGGTAGACTATCTTGTGGATAGCACTGCAGCAGCACTCCTTGGGACACTTGATGCCATACCTCCCCTGAAACGGAAGGTTATCAACCAGAAAAGAATAGCTCCATGGTACAGCTCAAACCTGTGTGCTTTGAAACACAAGACCAGACAGCTGGAAAGGCCAGCCAGCATGAGGAAGACCGTCAAGCCTGGAAGGATGGTTTATTAATATATAAAAAAGAACTCTGTAATGCTAGATGCACTTACTACTCATCCTTAATAGAAAAGTATAAGAACAACCCCAGGTTCCTCTTCAACACTGTGGCCAGGCTAACCAAGAACCATAGTGCTGTTGAGCCATGCATCCCTCCAACTCTCAGCTGTAATGACTTTTGAAACTTCTTTAAAGAAAGATTGTGAATATTAGAACAAAGATTGCCAGTAATGGAGGACAGATTACAGTCCCCACAGAAGCATCTCCCAGACTTGGTGCATACTTGGACAGCTTCTCCCCCATCGACCTGTCAGACTTAACTTCTGCACTTACTTCCTCCAAGTCAGCCACTTGTCTGCTGGATCCTGTCCCAACAAGACTACTTAAGGATGCCTTCCCCTTAGTCAACATTTCTATATTGAACCAAATCTATTTTTCCCTAGGCAAGGCAAGGCAAGGCAATTTTATTTGTATAGCCCGTTTTCACAAACAGTTTGTCTCAAAGGGCTTCACATGGCATCATAACAACATCCTCTGCCCTTAGACCCTCACATCGACTGAGGAAAAACTCCATAGAAAACCCTTTTAACAGGGAAAAATCTGAGAAACCTCAGGGTGAGCAACAGAGGAGGGATCCCTCACCCAGGACGGACAGACGTGCAGTAGATGTTGTTACAGACAAGAAAACAGTTTACAATACAAAATGTGGGAAACACGGAAATGTTAATAACAGCTGAAGAAGGAAGCTTCTGGTAGGGGAGGCAGGGAGAGCAAGCCAGCTTGATGGGGGACTGGATGGCAGACTTGTTCATGGAAGGGGAGCGCAGGCCGGTGTAACAGTAGGGAATAAGGGGGGGGGGGGCGATGCAGGCGGCGGTTGGGGCTCCGGTGGATCTGTGGAAACACAGAGAGACTGCGAGACACCAAGGCCAAACTACAAAGTGCAACAAGTAAAATGTGCAGGGAGGAGAGGAGGAGAGAGGGGGAGAGGAGAGGAGAGGAGGGAAGGGCTCAATGTAACCTGATGTGTCCCCCAGCAGTCTAAGCCTATAGCAGCATAGCTATCAATGGTTCAGAGCTACCTGAACCAGTCCTAACTGAAGGCTCTGTCATAGAGGAAGGTCTTAAGCCTGGACTTAAACGTAGTTAAAGTGTCTGCCTCTCTGACCCATGGAGAGAGCTGGTTCCACAGTAAAGGAGCCCGGTAACTAAAAGCTCTACCTCCCAGTCTGTTTGTATTGATACTGGGAGTCACTAAAAGACCTGCATTCTGGGAGCGGAGTGCTCTGGTCGGACAGTAGGGACTAATGAGCTCTTTCAAATAGGATGGAGCTTTATCATTGAGAGCCTTATAAGTTAGCAGAAGGACTTTGAAGTCGATTCTAGATCCTACAGGAAGCCAGTGGAGAGAAGCTAAAGTGGGAGTGATGTGTTCTCTCTTCTTAACTCCCGTCAAAACCCTCGCTGCAGCGTTCTGGACCAGCTGGAGACTCTTTAGAGAGTATTTAGGACATCCTGACAAGAGAGAGTTGCAGTAGTCCAGCCGAGAAGTGATAAATGCATGCACCAGTTTTTCAGCATCACTCTGGGAAAGGATATTCCTAATCTTAGCGATACTTCGAAGATGGAAGAAGGCGGTCCTAGTCACATGCTTTATGTGGGAGCTGAAGGAAAGGTCCTGGTCAAAAATGACCCCAAGGTTCCTTGCAGTTGTACTCGAAGTTAGGGTGATGCCATCTAGAGTAGAGATCCGATTCAAGAGTGTGTCCCTGTGGTGTTTAGGTCCAAAAATGATTACCTCAGTTTTATCTGAATTGAGCATTAAGAAGTTAGAAGACATCCAGGATTTAATGTCTTTCAGGCAGTCTTGCAGATGAGTAAACTGGCTTGTGTCGTCTGGCTCCATCGACAAGTAAAGTTGTGTGTCATCTGCATAACAGTGGAAGTTGATCGAGTGCTTCCGGATTATGTCACCTAATGGGAGCATGTAAAGAGTGAAGAGAATCGGTCCTAAAACTGAACCCTGTGGTACACCATATGTAACTCTGCTATACTCCGAATGGTCATTATTAACATTAACAAACTGAAACCTGTCAGATAAGTAGGACTTAAACCATTTTAGGGCAGTTCCTTTAATCCCAATGTCATGGTCTAGTCTCTGTAGCAGGATGCTGTGGTCGATGGTGTCAAATGCAGCACTGAGGTCCAAAAGGACAAGCACAGAGACAAGACCTCTGTCTGAAGCTATAAGAAGATCATTCGAGACTCTGACCAGTGCTGTTTCAGTGCTATGGTGTTCCCTGAATCCAGACTGGAAGGCTTCAAAGAGCTCGTTGCTGTGCAGATGTTCATGTAACTGCTCCAGGACAACCTTCTCAAGGATCTTGGAGATGTAGGGGAGGTTGGATATAGGCCTATAGTTGGCTAACACATCTGGGTCAAGAGAAGGTTTTTTAAGTAAAGGGTTGATGACAGCCACCTTAAAGGCCTGTGGCACATAACCTGTGACTAAGGAAAGATTAATTTGATTTAATATAGAAGTGTTGACTAGAGGGAAGGCATCCTTAAGGAGGCTTGTCGGGATGGGATCCAGCAGACAAGTGGCTGACTTGGAGGAACCGACTGCAGAAGTTAATTCTGACAGGTCAATGGGGGCGAAGCTGTCCAAGTATGCACCAAGTCTGGGAGGTGCTTCTATGGGGACTGTAGTCTGTCCTCCATTACTGGCAATCTTCGTTCTCATATTCACAATCTTTTCAGTAAAGAAAGAAAGGAAGTCGTTACTGCTGAGAGTTGGGGGGATGCATGGCTCAACAGCACTATGGTTCTTGGTGAGCCTGCCCACGGTGCTGAAGAGGAACCTGGGGTTGTTCTTATTCTTTTCTATCAGGGACGAGTAGTAAGCGCTTCTGGCATTACGGAGTTCTTTTTTATATATTAATAAACTCTCCTTCCAGGCTTGGTGGACTTCCTCGTGCTGGCTGGAATGTGTCTTCCTTTCCAGTTGTCTGGTCTTCTGTTTTAAGGCACGCAGCTCTGGGCTGTACCAGGGAACTATTCTTTTCTGGTTGATAACCTTCTTCTTCAGGGGAGCTACGGCATCAAGTGTCCCAAGGAGTGCTGCTGCAGTGCTGTCCACAAGATAGTCTACCTGCCAGGGGGTGAAATCAGCATAACTGCCCAATATATTATTACAAGATGTGGCAGCAAGCTCTGCTGGAATAAGCTCCTTAAATCTAGAAACAGCAGTGTCAGATAGACATCTACTGAAGCGGGACTTTTTCCCAGGTAGAATATAATTTGTTAAAGTAAATTCAAATGTAATTAAGGAGTGATCAGACAAGACGGGGTTCTGAGGAAGAACTGTGATTCGGTCAGCTTCTATTCCATAAGTGAGTACTAAATCAAGGATGTGATTAAAAGTGTGAGTGGGTTTGTTTACCCTCTGACAGAAGCCAACAGAATCAAGAAGCGACTTAAACGCAGTGGCCAGAGAATCATCATTGACGTCCACATGGATGTTAAAGTCACCCACTATAATGACTTTGTCTGAGTTCAATGCCAAGTTAGACAGAAAGTCAGGGAATTCTTCTAAGAACTCAGAATAAGGTGCAGGAGGACGGTACACCACAGCAAGTAAGAGTGGTTTCTCTGCTTTCCAGTCTGGGTGGGAAAAGCTGACAATAAGGCTCTCAAATGAGTTAAATGAACTGTTAGGTCGAGAGTTAAGCACCAAATTTGACTGATAGATTGCAGCTACTCCTCCTCCTCTGCCAGTGGTGCGAGGTACATGGTAGTTAATGTAACCAGGAGGGGAAGATTCATTTAAACTAACATACTCATCTTGCTGCACCCAGGTTTCAGTGAGTGCTAATACACCAATCTGATAATTAGTAATTAAATCGTTCACTAGGAGAGACTTGGATGCAAGAGATCGAATATTAAGCAAACCACATTTAATAGTTTTACTGGGTTGGTTTGCTGGAGCAGTGGTTTTAATTTTAACTAAGTTGCTATAAGTTACTCCTCCAGATTTGGGTGCAGGCTTATAAAGCCTCGGGGCAGACACAGTTTCTATAGGCTGGGTGGGTGACAACACGAAGGAACCAGCAGAGGGGCGTGTTAAACTGCAGCTCTGCCTGCTGGTCTGAACTCTGGTTGCTTGTCAGGGGTCACAGGTTACGTGCCACAGACCTTTAAGGTGGCTGTCATTAACCCTTGACTTAAAAATCCTTCTCTTGACCCAGATGTATTAGCCAACTATAGGCCTCAAGAAGGTTGTCCTGGAGCAGCCCCATGAACATCTGCACAGCAACAAGTTCTCTGAAGCTTTCCAATCTGGATTCAGAGAACACCATAGCACTGAAACAGCACTGGTAAAAGTCTGTAATGATCTTCTTATAGCTTCAGACAGAGGTCTGGTCTCTGTCCTTGTACTTTAGGACCTCAGTGCTGCATGCAGACCACGAAATTGGGATTAAAGGATCTGTCCTAAAATGGTTTAAGTCATACTTATCTTACAGGTTTCAATTTGTTAATGTTAATAATGACAAGAGTATTGCAGAGTTACATATGGTGTACCACAGGGTTCAGTTTTAGGACCAATTCTTTACATGCTCCCATTAGGTGACATAATCTGGAAGCACTCAATCAATTTTCACTGTTATGCAGATAATAAGCAACTCTACCTGTCGATGGTGCCAGATGGCAGAAGCCGGCTCACCAATCTTCAAGACTGCTGGAAAAACATTAAATCTTGGATGTCCTCTAACTTCTTGCTACTGAATTCAGATAAAACTGAAATGTTTGGACCTAAACACCATAAGGATGACCAAAAAAACTCTCTAAAGAGTCTCCAGCTAGTCCACAACGCTGAAGCAAGGGTTTTGACAGGAGTTAGGAAGAGAGAACACATCTCTCCTACTTTAGCTTCTCTCCACTGGCTTCCTTTTGGATTCAGAATAGACTCCAAAATCCTTCTGCTGACTTATAAGGCTCTGAATGAGCTCCATCCTATCTGAAATAACTCATTATTCCTTACTGTCCCACCAGAGCACTCCGCTCCCAGAATGCAGGTCTTTTAGTGATTCCCAGTATCTCTAAAAACAGTCTGGGAGGTACAGCCTTCAGTTACCGGGCTCCATTACTGTGGAACCAGCTCTCTCCATGGGTCAGAGAGGCAGACACTCTAACTATATTTAAGTCGAGGCTTTAGACCGTCCTCTATAACAGAGCTTTTAGTTAGGGCTGGTTCAGGTAGCTCTGAACCATTTTATAGCTATGCTGCTATAGGCTTAGATTGCTGGGGGACATCTGGTTACATGGAGCCCTCTCCTCTCCTCTCTTCTCCTCTAATCTCCTCTCCTCTCTGCACATTCTGAACTGTCACTAATATTATCTGTTGCACTTTGTAGTTTGGCCTTGGTGTCTTGCACTCTCTCTGTGTTTCCACAGATCCACCAGAGCGCCATCTCTCTGCACCAACTGCCGCCTGCATTGCCCCCCTACCCCCCTTTTTTCCCTGCTGTTACACCAGCCTGCGCTCCCCTCCCATGAACCAGTCTGCAATCCAGTCCTCCCATTAAACTGGCCTGCTCTCCCTGCCTCCCTTGCCTACTAGAAGCTTCCTTCTTCAGCTGTTATTCACATTTCTATGTTTCTCACATTCTGCATTGTAAACTGTTTTCTTGTCTGTAACAACATCTACTGCACGTCTGTCCGTCCTGGGTGAGGGATCCCTCCTCTGTTGCTCACCCTGAGGTTTCTCTGATTTTTCAATGGAATTTTTCCTCAGTTGATGTGAGGGTCTAAAGGCAGAGAATGTTGTTATGATGCCATGTAAAGCCCTTTGAGACAAACTGTGTAAAAAAAATGGGCTGTAAAAATAAAATTGCGAGGGGACTAGGCTAGATACTCTAAATTGACTGTAGGCGTGGCTGTGAGTGTGAATGGTTGTCTGTCTATATATTTGCCTTGAGATGGTCTGGCAACATATCCAGGGTGTACCCCACCTGGGATAGGCTCCAGTCCCCCCGCCACCCTTAAAAGGATAAGCAGTAGAAAATTAATGGATGGATGGATGGATGCATTGAACTTCCATTGAAGTGTTTTAATACTGGTATTGAGAGCCTGCCAAAAAACAGTAGATGTGACTGGGGGAGCCATTAAAATGTTATCAGGTTTCAATGGGGAAAGATAAGACATCCAGGGGATGCAGACTCAGCTGTCCACATTCGACTCCAGTCCATGCTATGAAACCTTCAAAGACTTTTGGCGTTTTAAAGCTAATTATGAAAAAATGTCCGGACTCTCATTCTTGCTTCTCACATCCAACAAATAACAACCTAGGACAGTAGTTCCCATGTCCAGATAAGTTCTAGTTCAATAAACAATGTGTAGCAAGCACTTCAGCATCTGCCACTTTTCCATTTTAGCAACTCAATAGTTTCCAAAAAAAGTTGTCGAACATGTGGCTCATATTTCTTGAAGAGAAAACATTTTCTGGCCTAAAAAAGTGGCATTAATCTAAAATTCCCTCTGAATAATATTTAACATGGGCAACATGTAACTAGAGAACAAGGCAGGGATTGACGTTAATGACAACAACAGGCAAACAACTCTAATACAAGGCTTTTCCATGATGCAGTTCAAACAGTTGAAGAGTACAAATGTTTGCATTCTTCACATTTCAATTCTTTCACACTATGGCAACTTCACCAGATTGATGCAGCCACTCCACACAGATTTTTAATCAGATTCACAGTCAATTTCAAGATATATTTGAGAATAGCAGCAAATATATGATGTGTTTTGTTATTTTATTTGAAATTATGTACAGTATAACTTATTAAGATGGTGCAGTAGTTTAAATTTTATAAAGTACACTAAATTGATTGTGTCTACATCCTGAGGCATGAGTTACTCATTCCTGTATAACCCAATTCCAGCTAATAGCTTTTAGAGGAAGCCTATAGTAATGCCAAAACTGACCTGTGTGTCACAGGCAAGCCAATACCTCTCCTCATTGTCTGGGGGGAACTTCTGTGCACAGGCATGTCTATGAATAATACCAGAACACAGCTTGTAAAATAAATGAGACACTGGAATCACAGTCTGTAAATGTGGACAAGAAGACAAGAGTATCATTTACTGACTGTCCAGCAGAGTAGGGGCAGCAGGTGTCATGTATGGGGCCAAGGCAGGGACAAGGCCAGGGGTCCTGGTAGACAGCAATGGAGAGTGCAAGGTCAAATCTTCAGGACTATTCCCATATCCATTGATCTGAATGGGAGCCAAAACTTTGTTCCTCTTACAGGCCCTGCAAAGACAAGAAACATAACACCTAAGCGCCCAAGAAACCAAGTCCACATTGCTCTGAAAAAGATGTATGCAGGCATACATGCATTTGCAATTACTCAAGATGTTAACTATTGTCTTTTACATACTTTTGTGTATATAAACAGTAGTATCAGTCATTTTGCTTATCGTGCATCAGGCAACAAATAAATTCCTGAGAGCCTGCTTCCCAGCTGGATGTGTGTTACCATAATCCATGCTAAGTTTACACAAACATCTAGAGCTGTCAGTAGCATCTTTGTACCCATTTGCTCTTGTACCTGTTCTCAGAAAATTCATAACATTTCTGTGTCTACCTTTCACATTCATACCCTTCATGACTTCTGGAATATTGTACATTATCTTCAAACATTTTCCAACTGAAATACATGGGGAGTTCCCTACATTTTCACATTTCTTCTAACTCTTTCAGGTCATTCATAATTTCACAAAGAAACTATTTTTAAAACGTATTGACATTTTTATATCAAGTCACCTTCTTCATGTCATCCATATTTGGAAAATCAAAGTTAAAACCTTCATAGTGATTGCAACTCCATTTTTTTTTAACAGTACAGGATTAGTGATGTTACAGCTAGAGCTGGGGAGACATTGAATGTTCCTGTATAGAATAATTTTCCTCAGAGGCCTAAATTTCACATAAGTAAATCTTAAGAGTAACAAAGACAGAGCAACAACCATAGCTTGATGGCCAGTTACAGTGTTAGCTAATCACAATGCATTTGTCATGCTGTTGGTGTTGAAGATACTCTTTATTAAATAATCAGAGTAGAACATAGGCTTTTCATAAAAAGCAATTTTTATATTACAAAGTAAATACGGGAGTAACTGATAAACTGATAAATGTGGTTATAGTACATTAGTGTGTCATAGCTATTCCAATGAGCCAGCGAGCGGAATACCAAGTGTAGGTACCATATGACTGCTTAAATAGTTCTTAGTAATTCAGTTCATTTCATTATCGTGTATATTTTGGATTCGATAAGTTTAATAATTTAACTGCATTTAAAAATGTTAATGGAAGTTCATCCATCCATGCATTTTCTTCCACTTATTCCTGTAAAGGGTCATGGGGGGGGGGGGAGCCTATTTTTGGATGGCGGGAGGAAGCCAGAGTACTGGGAGGGAACCCACGCAGGCATGGGGACAACATGCAAACTCCACACAGAAAGATCCCGTACCCGAGCCAGGACTCGAACCCGGAACCTGCTTGCTGTGAGGCAACAGTGCTAACCACTGCACCACCATGTTGCACCTTAATGGTGATTTTTGTATGAAATTAATATTTGCACACAAACATTGAAATTTATTTTTTTTTAAGGTTATTACTATTTTTCGGTGAGGCAGATAAATAAAAGTGCCTGTATCTTTAGAAGGTCACTGTTCAAGGCACGGGGGAGCGAGGCTGAGTGGAAGACAGGGAAGAGAGGAGCGTACGGATTTTTTGACCGTGTTGGGACAGTGTTTTTGATTGTGCGTGGACATGGTTGATAAAGTTTAAAGTGCCTGTGGAAAATTTAACCCCTGGGGCACACCGGAGGTAGAAGTAGCAAGTTTGCTTTTGGCGCCCATATTCACAGATGTACCTGTCCACATCGCAGCCATCTTGCGCTCTGCAGCGATAGTTTCGGCATCTAGACTATTTCAGAGTCTGTCAAGTGACGCAGGAAGTTGGACACAGGAATGGCATCCATCACCCATCAAAATAAAGCACATTTCAAACTATAACAGCTCTTTATCTGATAATAAAGCGGTAGAGGAGCAGAATCGCTCGTTGACTGGCGCAGAGAAATGCGCTTCTGATATGAACAGCCTGGCGCCTGCTCACAAGGGCAAAGATGCTTCGCGGTGCTTCCACTCACGATATGTTCCAGGGGTAAGCCTTTTCTTTTTATAAATTCTGGCAAATAAACCTGTAAAACCAACCATTGAGAAGGACATATTTTTTTGTTTTTGTTTTGGACAACATACATCAGCCATAAGCTCAGGTGTAAACTGAGTTTGTTGGATAACCTACATTTATAGTCAGAATAACCCCATATTCTCTGCCTGGAAAGGACAAGGCTTGTATAAACTGTTGACTGTGAGGATTGGTGCAAGACAAATGACATTTAACACAATTGCTGTGTGAAGAAGAATTAGAAAAGAATCTGAGTTCATGGTTTGAGCTAAAGTTATGGACAGCCAAAGGAGCTGATAAAGGGTTGCCTTCACAGAAGTGGGCTACCAAAGAGCCAAACAGCTGCTGAAAGAGCATTTTGGAAACAATTATAAAATCGCCGTAGCCTACATGAGCAAAGTGTTGGACTGGACACCTATCCTGCCAGAGGATGCAGAGGAAATGAATGCCTTTTCACTCTTCCTGAACGCATGCTGCAACACCATGACAGAAGTGAGTTACATGAAGAATTGGACAATGTTGCAAACTTGAAGGCTATTGTTGCAAAGCTTCCACTCAAGCTGCCTGAAAAGTAGAGAAGAGTTGTGTGTCACATACAAGAGGAATGTGAACGAAGACTCAAGTTTCAGGATTTAGCAGACTTCATTCACAAACAGGCCAAAGTCGCTCTTCACCCAGTCTTCAGTGACATAAAGGATAACATGGCAGATAAAACATCATCAGCAAAACAAAGCTATCACAAAAAGCAGAAAAAGGACATAGTCATGAAGACTTTTACTACAACTGTTGTAAAGCTGGAACAGAGGAACACTCAGCTCCGGCTTCACCAACAACACTAGTGTGTCTCTTCTGTAAAGATTGCAAGTCATAGAGACTTGTAACAAATTTAAAGGCAAGCCACATGAAGAGAAATTGGATTTCTTGAGAAGCAAGGGTCTTTCGTTTTAGCTGTTTCAAGCAGGGTCAAATGAGTAAACTATACAAAGCCAAAGTGAGCTGTGAGGTGTGATTTTAACCACACTTCTGCAAATCAAGAAAAAGGATGTAGTCGCTGCTGTCACAATCCCTGTCTCGTGTTTCCTTTTTTGTTGTGAAGTCAGTGTCCTGTCTTCCTGGGCTCCTCCCTGTGATTGCCTCATGTGGGTGGTCCAATCAACTGGGTGATTGGACCACCTGTGCCTCGTTTTCCCTCATGTATTTAACCTCCATGTTTCCCGTTGTCTGTGTCAGGTCATTGATGTCAAAATTTGCTGAAAGTGTCAGTGATGTTGTCATTGTCATTGTCGTCATCAGTTTCACGTTTGAAGTCATTGTCACTAATCCCAAGCCTCCAGTCTCCAGTCACGAGCCTCCAGTCTCAAGTCTCCTGTCATGGGCCTCCAGTCTCAAGTCCCCCATCTCAAGCCTCAAGCCCCCCGTCTCAAGCCTCAAGTCCCCCGTCTCAAGCCTCCAGCCTCTGGTTTCCCCGTCAAGTCAGTACAAGTCTTGTGGACACTTATTTTGTGAACCCTCCTTGTTCCCCGTCTGCAATTGGGTCTACTTTCCCCCAGCTCACCGTGACAGAATGGCCTGACCACCAAAAGGACGGACCCAGCGGATGAGTTCCTCCCCACGCATGATGACCCTCTTCCAGTATTTTGCCTAAATGGCAAGGACAACGGCGGAGGAGGGGTCACCGGATGTAGAGAATTTCACGGCACCCAGCTGGCCCGGGGGGGTCCTCGCTCAGTGCAGCAAGTCCTCAGTGCAGCTCGGGGGTCATCCAGGAGGGGAAGGAGCTCAAGGCCTGCCGGCAAAAGGCAGGTGAGCCACCCTCTTGATCAACCGTGGTCAGATCCAGCCCTCACTACAGCTAAGCAGCTGCTACCCGTGGATGCCATCCCTGTCTCGGCATTGGGGGTCCCGGCGGGTGCCATTCCTGTCCCAGTGTCAAAGGGTGCAGCACCTAGCTCTGCATCAGAGATGCTGAGGATCCTGGCAGGCGCCAGTCCTGTTCTGGTGCCAAGGGTCCTTGCAGGCATCCCTCCTGTGTCGGCAGACACCGCTACTGCTTTGCCACCAAGGGTCCTGACTGGTGCCACTCCTGTCCCAGCACCAAGGATCCTGGTGGGCTGGTCTGGCGACACCGTTCCTGCTCTTGCTCCTCCGGTCTCTGGCGACGCCACTCCTGCTCCTGTACCTGTGGTCTCTGGTAACCCCACTCCTGCTCCTTCTCCTGTGGTCTCTGGTGACGCCTCTCCTGCTCCTGCTCCGAGGGTCCGGGGGGACGCCTGTCCTGCTCCTACGGCTCTTACAGGCACCTTGGGCCGCCCCCGCACCCTCTGTGCCTCGTTGCTCGGCCCCCGGCCACCCACCTGGCTTCCTGTGGTCTATGCAGCCCCCGGGCCATGCCCCAGACTCTCTGTGCCTCATTGCGCTGCCCCTGGGCTGTCCCCCAGACTTCCCATGGTCTACGCAGCCCCTGGGCCGCCCCCCAGACTCTGTGTCTCGTTGCTCTGCCCCTGGGCATGAAAGGTAATTTTTTGATTGGTCCCTTGTGT
The DNA here is from genome assembly GCF_037954235.1 of Aulostomus chinensis. NCBI lineage: Eukaryota > Metazoa > Chordata > Actinopteri > Syngnathiformes > Aulostomidae > Aulostomus > Aulostomus chinensis. The sequence goes on along the minus strand of NC_141329.1, from coordinate 14,665,834 downwards.
CGTCTTACCCTTTCCCACCTCCTGGCCTCCCCCCACCCACCCTGGTGTTTATTTTGTGATTTTGTGATATCACAGGTGTTATTTTGATTCTGATTCTGATTCTGATTCTGCTCTGATTCAGGCTGCTCAGATGGGGGGACACTCATGTCAGGAGGCCCTGGGACACCTGCAACAGCCATGCAGACTTGGTGCCTCCCTGATGGTTGATATGGTTGACGGCCGAGGTGTTGTCTGACCATTCAATTACGTGCTTCCCTCTCAGGTGCGGCAGGAAGTCCCTGAGGGCTAAATGCTCACAGCTCCAGCACGTTGATGTGTTCTGAGTGGTCTCGCACAGACCACCTTCCCTGCACTGTCCTGCTCTGCCACACTGCACCCAAACCCATGGAGCAGCCATCTGTGGTGACAACCTCTCTCTGGGATGGGCATCCCATAGGGCAGATAGGCTCTGTCCCACCACTGAGCCTGGGAGAGAAGACAGTGCCGTGACACCCTGAGCTTCAGGTGTCTGTGCCGCCTGGCATCGAGGTGGAAGCTGTTCAGCCACCTCTGTAAAGGGCACAGCGACAGCAAGCCCAAGGGAACAACAGCAGAGGCCGAGGTTTCCCATGAGATGTAGAGAGGTGACGTAGGGCAGTAACCTGCCCCTGCAGAAGAGGGTGAGAAGCTGTAGGATATCATCATGAGGGGAGGGGCAGGCCCTCATAGCTCCTGTGTCCAGTGTCACACTGAAGAAGGTTATGGTCTTAGAGGGCTCCAGGCAGCTTTTCTCCATGTTGACCTTGAGGCCTAACTGGGCCACATGAGAGAGCAGGTGGGCTGTGTCCTGGGCCACCTGAGCACAAAATGGCGCACAGATCAGCCAGTCATCCAGGTACGGCAATATTTTCATGGCCTGAGCCTACAGGGACAGCCCGAATGGAAGCACTCTGAACTGTCAGTGGCGACCTCAGTCGGCAAAGCGCAGAAACCGCCTGTGGTGATGTGCAATGGAGACATGGAAGTAGGCGTCCTTCAGGTCTGTGGTTGTGTTACGTCTGGTCTAGGAGACACATAGAAACATGAATGCTCCCCTCATTTCCCACTCCCAAGAACAGCCAGAGTCACGGCAATGCAGTCCAAACAAAGTGTATTTTTTCTTCAATAAGAGGGTAACATGTAGCTTCAGGGTGAGATCAAAACAACAAACAAAACCATCTACACCAGTAGGGTCTGACTTGCCTAAAAAAAGGAATAACATGAACAAAAAGACAAGTATCTTACCTAACTCCCTAAACATAAACAAGAGAAAACAAAGTACAAACAAAAGAGCCTCTCACCCCTACGAACAAACTGAACTGCGAACTGAAGTTCTCAGTAACAAAAAAAGAACCACTAAACAAGCAATGTCATCTAATAAGGCCTGGTGCTGTTGGGAGCAGGGCTGAAGAGGAGAGGGAGACCGCCAGGCTGGCAGCCATTTTATAGTGCCCTTCTTCTGGACAGGACACAGGACCAGGGCGGTAGCACCACAGGCGAGGAGGACCAGCAGCACAGAAAAAGCACCTGGAATGACACCTAGTGGTGGTAGCACCACCTATATGTGAGGGGAGACAACAATAAAATACACACCACCACACACACATGACCACAAGGTCATAACAGTTGTTAGCCATTCCACATGGGCAAGACCATCTGTTGTGCTTACCATGTGAAATGGTAAGACCTTCATATATATGTTGAGTCCCCGCAGGTCTAGAATTGGGCGAAATCCACCAGTTCTCTTCATGACAAGGAAGTACCTTGAATAAAAACCCCTGGAGTGCAACAGAGGGTCCACAGGCTCGATTGCGCCCCTGGCCAGGAGAGTGGCTAACTCCTGGTCCAGTGCTGAGGCTTTTGCTGGGTCCCTGATGATGGTCATTTTGACCCGGCTGGAGACGGGGAGCCAGTGTCGGAACTGAAGCCTGTACCCCTGGGACAAGATGGAAAGCACCCAAGGGTCAGAAGTGTGAGTAGCCCAGTGATCGCGCTGTTGGTGGCAAAAGTATACGATGGCCGGCCCCGGAGCCTCAGTCCTTAGCCCCCTGACCCTGAGGGGCCCTGGAGGCACGGTGGGCGGGGTTCAGGATTCAGCGATGGGTAGGGTCTGGGGCTCAAGGGTCCGTTTCCCGAGATTTCCTGGGAGGCATATGAGCAGCACCCTGAAAATCCCTCATCTGCCTCTGCATGGAAAACTGAGGACCATAATCGCCAGTAGGACGAGACTGCACTGATGGATGGGCTCGCATGGCAGCCAAGGTGGCCCCAGACATGCTGGGGGGAGGCATGCTCCTACTGAGACCTTAAAGCTGCTGACTGGTCTCCTGAGCTCGCACAGCTTGCTCCAGCGCTTCAGATGCGGCAGAGCCGAATATCTCCCCTGGCTCTTCAGGAACGCTGTTGAGGGTCCTCCTACCCGCCTTCATCAGGGGGGACTGTGTGAGCCATACTTGTTAGCAAGTCTGGACCAGAAAAGACATCATCTGCCCAAGTTCCCTCGATATGAGGGCGAAAGCTGCAGAGACGCATCACTGAAGCCTCTGATGGAGGCCTCAGCCCCCCCTCCCTGCAGGGAAGTGGAGAGCGCAAACATAAGGTGGGCCAAGGAGTTGCCAATGCGGCCAGCACGTGTTCAAGCGTTGTAAGCCCTTGTGAGAAGGTCGTCTGTGATTCTAAATTGGGGTCGAGGGCACCTGACAGCCACCTGCAGCGCCTTGTCGGGAGACACAATGAGGGATGTGATGGCTGGCTCAACAGCAGGCATGCAGTCCAGGCCAGCTCCTGCAGCAGCATGTGCGGCCGCCAGGAATTGACTGTCAGCTGAGAGATGTGAAAGAGCCCCAGTATCCCTCCAAGAAGCGTGTAACTCCCTCAAATATTCCTGTGTGGGGGGTACAGCAAAAGTGGTGGGGGCCCGCCTGCGCCCGAAGAAGGTGCTCTCAGATACTGCTTCAGCCTGCTGTGGTATGTCCAGTTGTAGGCGCTCCAAGGTCCTACACAGAATGGCCTGCATGGAGCTATCACCCGCCTCACTCAGAGAGCTCTGAGCCGAAGATAGTGAGCCAGGGTCTGAAACTTGAGAGGCCCTGTCCCCATCTTGTTGACTTGAGGGCCCACCTACAACCTGGGCCAATCTAGCAGCGCTCAGCACATGTGGCATGCAGCTGCAATTTATACACTGACTGTCAGACATCGCCTCAATCAGATGATCATGACTGAGACACATCGGGCAGAGGTCATGGCCATCACTGGCCTGCAGAGGAGCCCTACAGCCTACACAGCAATGGCTACCATCCATAGTGGCAAATGATATTCAGCAATAAAACACTTCAACTGAGGGAAGGGGGCACAACACCGCCTACTCAGGAGAGATCGGAGTGCTTAGCGGAAGGTTAGTGACAACAGCACTCAGGTCAGCCCATGACGGAAGGTATTTGGCATACATGGGGGCGAATAAGACTCCTGTCAGCCAAGTGTGAGCACAAACATGGCAGCAAGAGGGCACCATCGGCTGGGAGAGGGGGCGTGAACACTGCCTTCACCAGCAGAGGTTCCGAACAAACCAGAGAACTTAAAGAACAGCCCGTGGCGCAAACACTCCAGCAGGAATTGCTCTCCTCTTTTCTTAATGAGAAATCAAGCAACATTAACACAAAACTAGCAACCACAATATCGCGAGTGGGGAGCGCAATGCTACCTTCACTGCAAGTGACTGCAACTTATACAGCCGAAAGTAAAGATGCTTATCAAACAACGCTGCTAACTCAAGCAAGCTAATCAGAGCTAAACAAAATTAACAGTTGTCAGGGGGAGGGAGCGTGGATGCTGCCTACACAGACAACTACTGACACAAAGTAAGCAGGGCACGAGTTACCATTAGATGCTGGCAAACAAACCAAAAACAGACAGCCGTCGCAGCCCTTGGAGGACGAACTTCACTGCTCCAACCAACACAGTCACAGGGCACCCAGCGACGGTGCCCAGGAGAGATGTAGACCGATGAAATCTGGGTCTTATGTGTTTAGAAGAGCGGTCAGCCGATGCTACCTGATGCAAACAGACTGTGTGCGAGAAGAAAAAAGGGACAGAACCCCTGATGACAACGGAAGATATTGCCTCTCCCGGGTCATCCAGGGGTCACAGGTGACGTTGTTGGTATTTATATTTGGTTTGCGCATGCGCAAAGGGAATATTCAGTGCTTTAAGCACTGCCCTGTGGTGGTCAGCAGGGATGAAATCGAACTTCCTATGGAGAGAGTCTTGTGTCTCAATTGGTGCATGGAGTCAAAAACATTTCTGTTTAAAATCATCATTTGAGACCACCCACTCAAGAGAAGTGGACTTCTCTCAGTTGTTGGATCAGTATACAATTGCCTGGGTATGTTAGCACCTGTGGTTTTGCAAGCAAAGACTATTCACCAAGATTTGTGCAAGTGGAAGATCAGATAGAATGACAATTTTCCCAAGCACATCAAGAAGAGTTGGTGCCACTGGTTGGCCATTCTTCCTGCTTTAGGGAATTTCAGTTTTGCCAGATGTCTGAAGCCTGAAGGATTTGCAAATTGTGGGTGTGCACCATTGCATCACTTCGCTGATGCAAGCGAGAATGCACATGGATCAGTCAGTTACCTTCTCATGCAGAGCACAAATAACAAACTGCATTTTGCGTTCTTTATGGGCAAGTCCAGAGAAGAACCTCTCAGATCACTGACCATTCCACAGATGGAGCTGACCACCGCTACAGTAGCAATGAAAATGAATGGTTCGGAGAGGAGAATTGCAATTTGGCGTTGTGCAATCAATATTTTGACCAATAGTACAGTAGTACTAAGTATCTGCAAAATTAGACAAAATGTCACAGAACATTTTTTACATAGTGTCAACCATTTTTAAAGGCTCTGATGTGGAACATTGAATGTCACGATTCCTGTCTCGTGCTTCCTGTTTTATTTTGTAGTCATGTCCTGTCTTCCTGTCCTCCCTCCTGTGATCACCTCATGTGTCTCACCTGGGTGATTGCACCACCTGTGTCTTGTTTCCCCTCTTGTATTTATCCCCTGTGTTTTCTCATGTTTGTCCTGGTTCCATTAAGTTTTGTGACGTGTGTTTAGGTTATCATGTGTTGCGTGTCTTTGTTCGAGATAGCACTAATCTATTTCGTGAGTGTGAAGTCACCAGTCTCCAGTCACGTCGTTTGTCTCCAGTCACGTCGTCAGTCGTCAGTCACAAGTCAAGCCGTCGGTCTCCCGTCACAAGTCAAGCCGCCAGTCTCCCGTCACAAGTCAAGCCGTCAGTCTCCCGTCACAAGTCAAGCCGTCAGTCTCCCGTCACAAGTCAAGCCGCCAGTCTCCCATCACAAGTCAAGCCGCCAGGCCTCCCCGTCACAAGTCAAGTCTCCCCGTCACAAGTCAAGTCTCCCCGTCTCCAATAAAACCTTTTGTGCACCACCCTAATTGTCTGCGCCTTGGGTCTACTTTTCTCCCCCCTCCTACACGTAACATTGAAGACATATTGGCACTAACAAGAATCCAGCTGACAGCACCTCAAGACGGCAAAAAATGTGTGACTTCATGAAGAACATGAGTTTGGCGTTAGACAAAGACTCCATTGAGCAATGTTGAATTGCTTTGGATGATCCTGAGATCAACCATTAATTCCATAGGTGTGGAAAAAAGTGTAACTCCATTTAAGAAACTGATGTTTCCTGGGTTGGAGCTTGGCGATAGTGGTCGCACCCTCCCCTCTCCTCCTCCTCCTTTCTCTTTTCTGTCTTGTCTCTATCTCTGTCTCAACTTCTATCTCAACTCGGCTGTGAACTCTCCACTTCAGTCTGCTTTTGAATGACCATGGAATTGACCAGCTGGGGCCTCATGTATCGATACTTGTGTGGATCTCATACTAAAAAACTGCGGTCGCAAGAATAGCAAGTTGCGTACACAAAAAAATCCAGATGTATCAATATGTGTGAGCACCGAATCCACACGTTTCCTTGATACATCCCATGAGTGCAGTCAATTGCTCCAATTACATTATACAATCCAGCTATTGCTGCGAATTGCGCTTTAATATTGGCCCGTTCAACTGCACTGTAAGGGAATTTAATGTACCTGCAGGAGAGGCAGATGATCAGGTCCACCACCAAGGGCATGGCCCGGCTGAGGGTCGACTGGCTCACCCCGGAACTGTCCGCCATCTCTCGCTGGAAGGAGCCAGTGGCCAAGAAGCCCAGTGTCGGCACAGGCACTGCTTGGCCCCTTGCGGTTCTGCGCTGGAGCGCCGGTCGCAGCTCCTCACAAATTTGCAGGAGGATGGCCCGCGATAGCCGGAACCAGCTCATCAGCCACTCATCTGATTTGTGCAGCAGATCCTCCCGCTCCCTGAAATGTCGGTCCGGTCTTATTGCACCGTTTGCCACGTCCTCCAACAGCACAAGTGCTGCCATTGTTGAAAGTTGCAAATTCAGCACAATCATGAAGGCTCTTTTATTGCCGCTTAAGTAATGCCAACAGGTGTTTGAATTTGTGTTGATGGCTTTTTTGTGCCTGATGTATGTGCGGTTGTCAAACAATGTCAGTTACAAAACACCACCACAGGGTGTCGCCAACAGACCAAAGTGCAGCTAATGCAAGATTCTGGTTTCCGCCAACTTCTACGGCACCTCTGGAGTTGGCGTGAAACAGCACAAAAATCAACGAACTTTTCGCATTAATACATCTGAACGTGAGCGCCGATCCTGGCATACACAAGTTGTTCTTGCGTAAACTGCATTGATTCATGAGGCCCCTGGTCTCTCAACATGATTGACACCATAATTTCGACAAGAAAATCATGACCGGGGGAGCCTGCCTGCCTGGCGGAACCCATCCCGGGGTCTATGTCTTCGATTCCTGGGGAAGCTCGCGTGTCGCATGCTTGATGCCACTCTCCGCTGAGGATATCGAGGACCTCTACTTGTTTTATTCATCATCGATGCTAGACTCGCTCTAGTGGAAAACCTCGACAAAGAGTTCCAGGCTTTCCGTGAGTCCCTGGAATTCAGCCAGCAACAGGAGACTTCACTGGCCACTGAAAATCAAGCCCTTAAAACCTCCATTAAATCTCTCACCGAGGGGGTGACGAAGATCACAGTGAAAGAGGCTATCCTTGACATCAAAGCTCAAAGCATGCAGGACAACCTGGTATTTTCCGGCATACCTGAGAAGACGAAGGAAGACCCCAAGATGTCCATCAAAGACTTCCTCCACAAACAGCTGAAACTTCCAATGGAGACCATAAAGAACATCACCTTCCACCAGGTGCATCACCTTGGAGGGAAGAGACCGGACAACTGGCGCCCCAGACCCATCGTTGTGAAGTTTGAACACTTCAAGCAGAAGGAGCTGGTGAAGAGCCAGCATGAACGATCAATTCCCTAAGGAGATGCTGGAGCGTCTGAAATGCCTGTTCCCTGTCAGGAAAAAGTTAATCGACAGAGGATCTCACACTGTCATAGTGGACAAACTACATGTCAACGGCCAGCTGTTCTTTTATCCGGAGATCACCCTGGCATTATTAAAGCGGGTCTCCTCTCTCCACCCGAGATTCACTGGATTCATCGGATTCACGAGTATGGTATTAGTATGGTTAAGGTAACGTATGAAGGTAACACCAATTTCTCTCAGTTATTGTTTTTTGTGTTAATCATGTTAAAATATACAAACGCACATCGCACGCAGTAGGCTACAACATACTTATCTCGCTCACAAATGTGTATTTATGTCACCCCGTTGTTTTTCCTGTTGTTGTTTTGTGTTACACTTTATTCATAAATGTGATGTTTATATGGCTCGCAGCGCGGTTATATAATTTTCAGTTACATTTGCCACACACATGCACTCTCTTCCTCTCTGGCACCACCACACACGCGTGCGCGCGCGCACGCACACAAACACACGCTCACAGGTACACCTTCTCTTACTTACTCACCTTATTACAACTTACACTCAGTAGATTAGTTTAGATACAAACAAACTACAGTTTGTCACTTGGAATGTACACGGAATTGGCTCACGTGAAAAACGGCTAAAAATTTTAACACACCTACACAATTTACAAACAGAGATTGTCCTATTACAGGAAACCCATCTACCTAAAGTAGGAAATCATGTATTAAGCTCACAGTTCCCGCACACATACATAGCTAGTTATATCAAACAAAGAGGAGTAGCCATTCTAATTCACAAAAATGTTAGGTTCACTTGTAAGAACACCATTGTAGACCCGGAAGGTAGGTTTATAATAGTCATCATATCTACACACAACACAGGGGTATGTATTGCCAGTATATATGGTCCAAACGTTGATGACCCCTCCTTCTTCCACAGCTTCTTCACAGCACTTTCAGCCCACTCAGACACAGCACTTATAGTAGAAGGGGACTCCATCCCATCCATCCATTGTATCCATCTCTTATTCCTGTTAAGGGTCACGGGAGGGCTGGAGCCTATCCCAGGGGCTACGGGGGAGAGGCAGGGTACAACCTGGACAGGTCGCCAGTCCATTGCAGGGCCAACATATAGAGACAGACAAATATTCACACTCAAATTCATACCTACAGTCAATTTTGAGTATCCAATTAGCCTAGTTCCCAATTGCATGTCTTTGGATGGTGGGAAGAAGCCAGTGTACCCAGAGGGAACCCACGCAGGCAGGGAGAACATGCAAACTCCACAAAGAAAGATCCCGTGCCTGAGCCAGTACCTTCTTGCTGTGAGGCGATACTGCTAGCCACTGCACCACCATGCCGCCTCTAATTAGATAGGGTGTTTATAAAGTGTTTAGGGCCCAGCACAATAACGTCAGTTTTGTCAGAGTTTAATCAAAGGAAATCATGAGTCATCCATGTTTTTACTTCTTTTAGACAGGCCTCCAGTTTACTCAGCTGATTTGTTTCATGTGGATGCATTGATAAGTACAGGTGCATAGTTTCTGCATAATAGTGAAACTGAATCTTCTGTTTCCTTATAATGTGACCTAGAAGACAGCATGGTGGTGCAGTGGTTAGCACTGTTACCTCACAGCAAGCAGGTTCTGCGTTCGAGTCCCGGCTCGGGCACGGGATCTTTCTGTGTGGAGTTTGCATGTTCTCCCTGTGCCTGCGTTGGTTCTCTCCTGGTACTCTGGCTTCCTCCCACAGTCCAAAGACATGCAAATCTTCTCGGGTTGGGACTCGGCGAGAGCAGTCGCACTCCTCTTCTTTCTTCCTCCTCCTCTTCTTTTCTGTATGACTGTCCCATGCTTTGTCTCAACTTCTATCCAACGCAGCTGGGAACTCTCCACCTAAAACTTATCATGGAATTCATCAGCTGGTCTCTCAACGCTATTGACACCATATTTTCGACAAGGAAATCAGGATCGGAGGAGCCTGCCTGCCCTCTCAGAACCCACCATGCAGGCTACGTCTTCAATTCCTGGGGGAGATGGCATGTCGCATGCTTGACGCCACTCTCCGTGGAGGACATCAAGGACCTCTTCTTATTTGGATTCATGGTTGTGGGGCTTCTCCTCCTCGGACTTGGAGGTGCCCTCACATACCGCAAAATTGGCAAGACGACGGCTGCCACCAGATCTGGATCGCCACAACTGACTGTCATTTACAACGCAATTAACGAGGTTGGCAGAGCGGTGCAACAACAGTCTCATGAACTGAAACGCAACATAGAAACCATCTCGGATCAGTTGGCCGCTGTGCGTAGAGAGGGATGTTGAAGACCAGAAAATATAATTTTACATTTTGGATTGGACTGAAAGAGAAGACAGATTGGAATGTGTGCTCCTCTAACTTAACCCAAACACAGCAACCTTATCGGCTACTGAAGGTCATCTTCCCCATTGTTTATCCTCCAGGAGAACTCCATCTGCCTTGGTGATGCAAATGTCACGTACTATCCTCCCCTCCCCCGTGTGTTCCCAACCCCCGCCATTGCCCTCGCCACCTCCTTTGGGGTGGCAGCGCCGACCTGGCTGCAGCCTGAGAGCGATGCCTCGCTCTCACTTGCCTCCATTGGCACAAAGGACTGTTCAAGTTTAGCGTACATACACAACAAATGCATATGTGCTGTTGTTAATTCTGAAGTGTACCATTATTACGATCAATCTGTAATAATTGTGACTGGTTGTGATAGCTGTTTCAGGCATTGAGTGTGTAATGGAATTTCGCCCTGGGTTCTATCCCTTGGTGACAATAAATCACACCTTGACTCTTGACTTGACTTGACTTGAATTGGGGACTAGGCTAATTGGATACTCTAAATTGACCAAAGGTATGACTGTGAGTGTAAGTGGTTGTCTGTCTATATGTGTTGGCCCTGTGATGGACTGGCGACCTGTCCAGGGTGTACCCCGCCTCTCGCCCGAAAGCCACTGGGATAGGCTCCAGCCCCTTAACAGGATAAGCGGAAGAAAATGGATGGATGGATCTATGGATGGTGACCTAGAGGACACAGGTATAGGGTGAAGAGGACTGGTCCAAGCACAGACCCTTGTGGAACACCATAACTGATTACAGTGGTTTCAGAGGGTTATCATTAGTGAGTACAAATTGAGACTCTCCTCTACGAACTCTAGTTAATATGACCTAAACATATTTAGTCCAGTTCCTTTCATGCCAATGACATGTTCCAGTCTCCATAGAAGGATATGGTGATCAATGGTATCAAAAGCTGCACTAAGATCTAATAAGACCAGCACAGAGACCAGTCCCTCATATGATGCCAGTAGGAGGTCATTGGTAACTTTGACCTGTGCTGTTTCTTTGCTATGATGAGCACTGAAACCTGACCAGAAATCCTCTTATAAGCTGTTGCTGTGGAGAAAGTCACAGAGTTGTTTAGCAACTGCTTTCTCCAGAATTTTGGAGAGAAAAGGAAGATTTGATGTATGTCACTAGTTGGCCAAAACTTCTGGATCCAGGGTTGTTTTTTTGAGAAGGTGTTTGATTACTGCTACTTTAAAGGACTGAGGGATGTAACCAGACAACAGCGACTCATATCATATCTATGAGAGAGGTGCTAACAAGGGGTTGAGAGTTTTAAAGCAGCTTAATTGGAATCTAGAAGACAGGCGGATGGTTTAGAGGAGGAAATTATTGTTCTAAGCTCATGAAGGCTAATGGTAGAAAAACTTTCAGAGTGTATGTTTGATCCAACAGCTGTCTCTATTAATATTGCCTCAAGTTATTACTGGACTGGCAGAGGGGACCTGCTCAGCGGCACTAACACTAACAGAATCGGAGGTGTTCTCCGTCTCATTCGGGACCTCACCTGAGAAGGCAGACATCAGCACACTGTCAGAGAGAGAAATGTCATTTGTTTTGCGGGCCTGAGCAAGAGTGATCATCCATCCATCCATCGTCTTTTTCAGCTTATTCCTTACTAGTAAGGGTCGCGGGGGGGCTGGAGCCTATCCCAGCATCTACGGGCGAGAGGCGGGGTACAACCTGGACAGGTCGCCAGTCCATCGCAGGGCCAACACACAGAGACAAACAACCATTCACACTCACATTCATACCTACGGTCAATTTAGAGAATCGCAGAAGACATGGTGGAGGAAGGCCTATATAAACTCTAAGTGGCACCTGACATCTGAGTCAACCGCTGACTCCAGCTCCAGCTCACGCAGCCGTATAGCTTTATCTGCATCTTGCATCCTCTAAACCTCCAGCTGGTAGTGCATCTCAGCCTCCTTATCTCTCACCTTCTCCTGAGATTCGAGTTGAAGGCAAGCTAGACGCACTTTTAACTGGGCCCCCCTTTTGGACCCAGAGCGGCTGAGGGTAGAAGAGAGATGATCATTTCAAGGCAGCGTCAGCGGTGTCGGCAGCCGCTCCTCTGACTCACCCTCTTCACCTGATGACATAGCTGATTCACCAGCTGTGGGAGGATCACCCGTAACTGGTAGATTCCCGGCCACTTCCCCCAGGGTGTAATCTTCAGTTGTAGCTGACTCTGTCAGCACCGGCACTTTAAAACTTTAACCAGCTCTAACTTACCAACAACAAGAGTCTTAAGCTCCTTTTATAAAATTGTTTTAGGGTAGGTGAGACTAAAATACATATTTGGGCCAAATCATCAGCACCAATCAGGAAGCTGCAAACCCCTTGAAGAATACATGATGAAGTCCACAAATCAGCCTCATTTGCCCAAAAAAACAAAAGTTTGAGCTATGTGTTTATTCAACACAGTCTCACCCCTATTCGTCATATATTGACGTTTGGTCACTGCCCCCTGCCGTCCAGAGCCAACGTGAAGTGTACCCCCTTTCCGTGACTGTCTGACAAAGAGGGTCATTCACTGATTGTAATACTGTCCCCTTATCATTCACATGTTGTCATTCCCTGTGATAAAAAGTCATATTTCCAGATACTTTCCACATTAAAATGTGTTTTAATGACATTTCTATTGCGAAATATGCCTTTTTTTCACCACCTCTGTTCAGTGATTGTATGTATTGTAGGTCTGCGAGGAGATCATAACAATAATGCATTTTTTTTAAACCAACGGGACGTATAGGTAGCTTAGCTAGCAAGCATTCCATTTTGATTCAACAAACATTTGATTTATATCAATCTCTGTCTAATAAAGCAATGACAGTGGGGAGCATTTATGACATTTATAAAGTAGGAAATGAAATGGAGGTTATTTTTCATACCTGATAACGGAGTCAGGAGGTCAGTGAAAATTTGGCGAAATATGTGATTTCCGGTCTGCGTGCGCGTTGGAAAACGACTTCCGGTCTGCACGCATAGATGAATAAAAGTAAAAAATAATCTCTCTCTAAATATTGAGTAATGATTTTGCCACTATCTCAGCACCTGCTGTGCTATAACTGTAGTTTGTCAATAAAAAGAAAGTCCAAGGAAACGAAGGCAAGTGACGCACTTCCTGTTAACAAAACGCTTGTTTTTATGAATGAAATGTAAAAAAAAAAAAGTGTGGAGTTGCGTCACTCGGGATTCCCTTTCGTCGCGACAGGCAGACTTTTAAAAAGCAGTCGTGATGCACAAAATGTGAGATATCAGTGGAGTTATAAGACACAAGGGTATTATGTATTAATGTTTTAGCCTTATTAAAAGCATACAAAGGACCTGTTCTGTCAGTGAAATAATATAAAACATATTGCCCCATCAAAATATAAAATAGCTACACTTGTTTGTTGTTGTTTTTGTGATTGTTGACTATAGCTGTTCAATAAAAATAATATGAAATGGATTTTAGTGCCCCAGGAATTACATATATGAGCTTCCGTGGAATTTGCGACCCCGTTCTTCTGTGAGACAATCCGGAAGTTATCACTCGCTCCAAGGAAAAAAAACAAACATATTTTTAATACTTTGATGAATAAGACAATCAACAAATTAATTTAATTTCTGGATGTTTATGCAACCTACAAAGTAAATTTGTAACCAGTATAGATCTAATAATCAGCATTAAGAATATAAACAATGATTCAAACTAATGGGCGCAGTCTGCTGACATCACATCTGTCACATAGGCTAACTCAGGCACACAGCGGTGGCCTTTTAGTTCTATCATTTCACACTATATTTGCAGATTTATTATTGAGTGAAACAAACCACACTTATGAGTGGGTTAATCAAGGATATAATTAAAGAAATCCAAACTATTTGGCAAGTTAAATTTATCCTAACTGTTCTTCATATATTGTGCTGGTAATGTCATATAATTTCTTTTCAAATGTAACTTTTTTCACCACAGATGCGATCCTTATGGAGGACAGAACAACTTACTTAAATTTAAAATAGGGACAACACAGCAATACTGTGAAAATGGCCTGCTGGTTCATAAACTCCATTATTTGGATTATATTATCAGACAATTCAGTGCATTCATTTGTTTATGGAATTTGCATTCATTAACAAAATGAATAAATTGACATTTTTGCCTGTTAAAAGACAAGTGCTTCACAAATTTAATTTGGAGCCCTATTGTGTGTAAAGTGAAAAAGCAAGCTTGGCTCTGTCTAAGCTGAAAGGTTCATTTGAAATGCCAGGGCCTTGTTTAAAAACAACATGATCTACAGATGTGACTTCAGTACTAATCCTAAAACCCACCTGTGGGTATCAGGCTCCTCACTGCGGTTGGCTAGGTCATGTCTCTTGCTTCGTGTAAGGTTGATGTTGGGGAGGAGCTGTAGCAGTTTGCGAGAGGGCGCTGTGGCTGTTTGGCTTGGCTTGGCAGCACATGTCCTGGATGTTCGGATCAATGAGAGAGTGCTCAGCTCTACTGAGAAGGTGTCAGTCATTTCCTCCACTGGTATGTAAGGTCTGTGGTCATCTGAAATGGAGATAGATCGACCATGGCTGCTGGTGCGTTGGAGGGAGGTAGGAGGACTGACAGGCGTGAAGGCATCAGTGTTGTGTTGGGACTCAGAGCTGCAGGGGCCTGTGTTGGTTGTTACATTTGCTCCTACTGCCAAAGAATTAAGGAGAAAAATAAGTAAGTAGCATACACAAATGTTGACTGATCCATTTAGCTAATGTCAAAGCTCAGTGTGATGCAGCACAGAAAAGTGGCCAGAGTAAAACATACAGTCAGAATCAGTTCAACCTAATTAATATAAATGGGATTTTAAGTGGAATGGAACAAGACAACTGCAATACAAATATCGTGAATAAACCAACTCTAATATGATCTGTTCTCAATAATTATCTATGACAGATTTCTAGAATGACACCCCGCCCCCCCCCCTCCAAAAAAATTGATCCCTTGTTTACATATTTCTGTAGCTCTCTTCAGACAGGAGAGGGGAGCAGTGAGATGCGAACGGTCCTCTAAGTTGGATCCCAGGCGTTTCATGGTGTCCTGCTGCTCAGTGCTTTGTTTTTGTAGCATCCCCTCTGGTGAGACCCTCCCTGCTGCAGCCTGCAGGGAAAGGGGGGGGGGGGGCAATTCCATCTCAGATGTCTGTCAGCCACTTTACTGTTATCTCAGTTGCCAAGATACATTTCATTGAACCTTCCACCCTTTTCTCTCAAGGCAACATGACTCTTCCTGCTAAAAACTATGCCTCAAATCAGTTTGAACTGTACTCAAAACCAAGCAATGTTATCTGATCAGACACCAAGTCAATCACAATGAAAAACACCCATAAGTCATTACACACAAAAACAGAACAAAGGAGAAAACAATGATCAGAACATAAAGCTGTAGAAATTCTCTTTACTATCAAAATAGGCAAATTGCCTTTTGTAAAAACAAAAACATCCTTTTTAGCACTTGTATACAGTAATAAAATAAAAACAAGATTCACAGTACAACTAAAAAGTACATACAGTATCCTTTGTACAATTATTCGTACAAACTATCTTGCCAATGTGCTAAGTCAGGATACAGGACTTCATTCAAAATTTTCCCTAGCCATGCAACATGGTAAATAACTACTGGTGCGGCAGATCAAACTATGCCTCCGCACGTATGTCATTACAGGTCAGATATTTTCCCTGGTGTAGGGTTGGCAGTAGGGGTGGCGCCGTACTACGGCGACACGCTGAGAGCTGCTCTTGCCTTACTGTTCGTTTTTGTGTTGTGTGTCTCTGTCATCACACAAACTGTGTCTTGCACGATTGCTTCTGAGTGCCAGACTTTACTGCACAAAAGATTGAATGTTCCTAGCGCTTGGAAGCCTTGAGACTTACCTACAGAGCTCTACAACACCGGGCCTCCGCCATCATTGAGTAGTGGTGGCAGGACTAGCGGCAGACTTAGATGGGGGAAGCGGGGGGGGGGGCGTGTGTGTTCACAACGGGACATGAGGAACTGTTGTGTGTTTTGCTTCACAGAGACGTCACTGAGCCCTTCTACGCCCGACAGGGCTGTACAACTAGAAGGGTTCTCTGTGTTTCGCACTGACCGCTCCAGGGCGGCAACTGGCAAGACTAAAGGAAGTGGTGTCTGCTTCTTTATTAACGACACTTGGTCCACTGACCTGGTTATTGTATCTCAGAACTGCTCGACTGTGTTGGAACATCTTACGCTAAAATGCAGACCATTCTATCTCCCCAGGGAGTTCCCCTATGTGCTGCTAATGGCCGTTTACATCCACCCAAAAGCTAACGCAGCCAAGGCGCTGGATGAGCTGTAGAGTGCTATTAGCAAGCAGGAGTCTTTGCACCCAGAGGCTATATCTATCATGGCGGGGGACTTTAACCATTGTA
This sequence comes from Aulostomus chinensis, assembly GCF_037954235.1. Classification (NCBI taxonomy): domain Eukaryota; kingdom Metazoa; phylum Chordata; class Actinopteri; order Syngnathiformes; family Aulostomidae; genus Aulostomus; species Aulostomus chinensis. The sequence continues at coordinate 14,649,600 of NC_141329.1, read as the reverse complement.
ACATGAAAACTGTGCTTCCAAAATACTACCAACACATTAAATGCCCAACAAAAGGCAAGAATACGCTTGATCATTGTTACTCCAATGCCAAGGCTGCATACAGAGCTCTCCAGTGCTCTCACTTTGGGAAATCTGGCCTCCTGTCCGTGCTTCTGCTCCCTGCTTTCAAGCAGAAAGTTAAGCGCGAGAAACCCACAGTGAGATCGGTGCCGTGCTGGTCCACCGAAAACGAAACCAAACTCCAGGGCTGCCTTGACTCGACAGACTGGACCATTTTCAGGGACTCTGCCACTCTACCAGACGAGCTGAATAACTTTTTTTCCCTCTTCGAGGCTCACAACCCGGACACGATTACATCAGTGCAGAGCCCAACCAATACGGTGGACTTGCAGGTGACCGAGGACAATGTGAGTAAAGTGTTCAAAAATGTAAATGCTCACAAAGCTGCTGGCCCAAATGGCATAGCCTCGTGTGTCCTTAAGACATGCTATAACCAGCTGTCCTGCGTTTTTATGGACATTTTCAATTTGTCACTGTCAATGAGTGTGGTTCCATTGAGTTTAAATAAAAACATAATTGTGCCCATTGCCAAGAAAACACCTATCTCCTGTCTAAACGAGTATAGACCTGTTGCTTTGACGTCTGTCATCATGAAGTGCCTGGAAAAACTAGTTATAATGCATATCAAAAGCATCATTCCTGCCAGTATTGATCCATTACAGTTTGCCTACTGTTCAAATAGATCTGTTGATGCAAGTATCTCTCTTGCTCTTCACACTGTCCTGGTACATCTTGAAAACAAAAATACCTATGCCAGATTACTGTTCATTGACTACAACTCCGCATTCAACACCATTTTACCATCTAAACTGGTCTTGGTTTAAGCAGCTCCATCTGTAACTGGTTGCTTGATTTTCTGACTGGCAGGCCACAGTGTGTGCGTATTGGGGATAGATGTTCTTCCACCATTCTTACTAGAACCGGGGCCCCTCAGGGCTGCTGCCTTAGTCCTCTATTATATAGCGTGTTCATATTTGACTGTGTCGCCAAATTAAAGAACAACAGCATTATAAAATTTGCAGATGACACCACAGTTATTGGTTTAATAACAGTAATGCTTTGAAGTCTATTCTCTGGCTCACTGGAAGCCAGTGCAAAGTCTTCAAAATTGGTGTGATGTGTTCTGTTCTTTTGGTACGAGTTAGAATCCTAGCAGCAGCATTTTGGATCAGTTGTAGCTGCTTAATGCCGAAAAGAATATTCTCTGTTTTGTCCTGGTTTAGTCGAAGGAAATTGTGGCTCATCCAATTTTTTATTTGCTTCAAACACTTACATCGTGACTCAACTGAACTTAATTCCCCTGGCGACAAAGATACATAAAGCTGTGTGTCATCAGCATAGCTGTGGTATGTTTTATAATCTGACTCAAAGGCAACATGTACAAATTGAACAGCAGGGGGCCTAATATGGACCCCTGGGGGACACCACTAGTCATTGTCAGTTCTTCAGATTCATAGATGCCAGTTGTAACAAGACACATCCTGTCTTCTAAGTAAGATCTGAACCACTTGAGGATCTGAGAGTCCAACCCAGGTTTTTAACCTGTGCAGCAAGATTCCATGATCAACAGTGTGAAATGCAGCACTAAGATCTAATAAAACCAAAATAGATACACGGCCAGAGTCTATATTCAGTCTTATGTCATTTAACACCTTAACCAGGGCCGTTTCAGTGCTGTGGTGAGGTCGGAAACCTGATTGAAATTTGTCCAGAATGCCCACCCTGCCCAGAAAGTCATTAAGCTGATTAAATACAACTTTCTCAATGATCTTAGCTAGAAAAGGGAGGTTTGAGACTGGTCTGTAATTATTCAGAATTAAGGCATCTTGGTTTCTCTTTTTTAGAAGCGGTTTAACGGCAGCTTTTTTTAGCATCTCTGGAAAGATACCTGATGACAGTGAAATGTTTCCTATTTGCAGTAAATCAGCTTCTACTGAGGGTAGAACAGTTTTTAGAAAGTCAGATGGCATTACGTCCAGAGTGCATGTTGTTGATCTTAAATGACGGACAGTGTCTTCCAATACTTTTGAGTCAATCAGATTAAACTCTGACAAAACAGTTGAAAGATGTGCTTGCTATTGGAGAATTGCTGGCTGTAAATTAACAACAGGAGTGGCGCTTGACCTACTCAGTTTGTGTAGTGTCATGAAGAAACATATCTTGTGATTTGGAGCTATACAAATAAAATTGACTTCCATCGTCATCATCCGTTTATTCCTTACTTGTAAGGGTCGCTGGAGCCTATCACAGCATCAACAGGCGGGAGGCAGGGTACACCCTGGACAGGTCACCAGTCCATCGCAGGGCCAACATACAGAGACAAACAACCATTCACATTCATACCTACGGTCAATTTAGAGAATTCAATCAGCCTAGTCCCCAAATTGCATGTCTTTGGATGGTGGGAGGAAGCCGGAGTACCTGGAGAGAACCCATGCAGGCACAGGGAAAACATGCAAACTCCACACAGACAGATCCCGTGCCCGAGCCGGGACTTGAACCCGGAACCTCATTGCTGTGAGGCCACAGTGCTAACCACTGCACCACCGTGCAGCCCTAAAACTGACTTGACTTTTTAAATTAATAAAATTCTATTAATTGAAAAAAATAAAATACCATTTGGTGTTTTTTTCCCCTTTTAGATAAAGCATGGTTTTAGATTTTAAAATGATGAATTTCTTACCTTTTATGTAGAATGATAGATGCTGGCGTGTCAAAAAACAAAGGTGTTTGCAGTGCCCATCTGATTCAAGGGGTATATAGGTTGTTTCTTCAAATCAATCACAAAGCTCAGAAAGACTGCGGTTTCCACTTAAGTCAAAGGGCAATTGCTTAGCAAGTGCTGGGTAAGACAAAATGGAGAGACATGGACAAGTCTGCTTCAAAGTTTCATTCGATCGCTACATCACCGGCGACGCCAGCAGGTAATGACAGAAATGATTAACACCTACCATATCATTTGTAAGCAAGAGGATAAAAAAAAACACCATAGGCCTAATGGCATCAAAAAGGACTTAATTCCAGCCTTGCGGAAAAACGGAAGAAAAAGAAAACTGATGAAGAAAAATGGGCAAAGGATAAAGGTAAGTTATTTGAGGTTGAGGTTGAGGTTGAGGTGAAATGCCTTTTTTTTCTCCCCATGTTTGTTTAATTGTGTTGCTTGCCAGATAGCTAACGTTGGATAAATGTTAGCTGGCTGGCTAAAATTTGTTCTTCATGAACTCAGCTTTTTTTGTTTGTTTTAAGAAAGTTGGCTATGTCCTGCTAAGTTAGACAGGCCCATCATGGCAGCCATGGGGGACACTGCAATCACAATGTTTAATATAAAAACAAATTAATTTTAATTTTCCTGTATTACTGCAACATCACTGTAATAAAAAAATAGGAAAATGCACTCATGATCTATTCTGCTTGATGATCTAATGAGCTTTTTCTTTGCAGGAGCAATTCTAAAATTTTAGGAGCTCCACTACACTGAGCCAAAGGGATCTCTCAAACATCCTGGATGGAGATGAAAGTGACATTGATGGAAAGGAGCTGGCTGTGGAGGTCAAAAACTTGCCAAGCTTGCCTGATGACATGACTGCTATTGAGCTCTTCACTTTCATCCACAAAAAGCATTTGGAGGAACTGTGTACCAATCTGTGGTTTGCCCTAAGAATAACTTGCACTCTGCATGTGACTGTGGCCTCAGCTGAGAGGAGTTTCTCAAAGCTGAAGCTCATCAAGACCTACCTAAGATCATCCATGGGACAAGATCGCCTCACTGGTCTTGTAATAATAAGCATCAACCATGAGACAGGCAAGCAGCTGTCATATGAGGACATCGTTAATGACTTTGCACACAAAAAAGCCAGGGAGCAGACATTTTGAGGACAATACACTGTGACTGTCACGGTAAATAATGTGTGTTATTATTAGGTGTTATGCTGATAGTGTGAGACTATTTAAGTATTATTCAAGTGTTGGTTGGTTATTATTGTTGCACTTGTTGGTTTGTTGGATTTTCTTATTTAAATTAAACATTCTTTATAAATACTCAATCTGTTCTATTTATTGACATATAGATGATTACTTTCCTTGTATTATAGAGTTTTTTTCTAAGTCAGTTTACCTTGCCTGAGTGGCTCAACTTAAGATGTTTAATTTGACCTGTAGCCTGTTTAGCTCATGAAGTGTGATACATTGTGGCATAGTAGACTATCTAAAGGGATAGGAAGGTCTTCATCACAGTTTGACAAACTAGAGGCCCCCAAACAGCATCTTGCCTAGGGTCCCTATGAAACTAGAGACGGCCCTGAGCTCAACTATTTGCTGCAGTGCAAAGTTATTCTGTAACCATCATATTTCAATTAATTGATCAAAGTAAACACACACATACATTTAAAAATGTACAGCTTCATCCACACACAAAATCACCTAGAATTTTTCATCAAATCAGCAATAAGTTAGATTTGTCAGCCTGCAGACATGAGCAAACTTGATATTCCAGAGGGTCGAAAGAGTTCAGGGCTAAAAAGGGTCGGATCAGACTGTTGAGTGAGGTAAGTTACCATCTACATGAAATGCTTAAAAACTGTAAAAAGCCGAGGCATACCAAAACCTGGGCAGTGCCTGGGCATGTCTCGGCTGACGTTGTTTACAGCTGCTGAAAGTCTGAAAAGAAAGGAAGCAAAAAGGGAGGTATTTTGACAGACGGGACACCAACTAAAAATGGGAGAGTCAAATGAGACAGCTTTTCTTTTAGACCCTCAAAGGATATGAAAGGGAGTTCTGTATGAAAATGTGAAATGTATTTTCTTTCTATATCTTACATACACAAACACACGCACAGACACACATGCACAAAGGTCTTGGTACATGGTAAAGCTGATCGACTGGATGGGAGGGTTAGAGTCCATACTAACAGATATGTGAATTGGTTTATGCCTCCACCTTGCAAGCAAACACTACATTGCCCGATACTCCTTGTCTCTGCCAATTCTGATACACAAGAGTGCAGCAGCTGAATAAACAGTAACAACACACACTTTACAATACAAGTGACATAGAGAAAGGTAAACATGCAGTTGAAAGTTGCTACTGTAAATTACCATGTCAACAGGATCTTGTAAGTACAGACGTTCCTGCTTTCATAATCCAGGTGTTGATACAGTTTCCTCTGTGAATGCAGCAAGCTGCTTGGAAACACACCGACAGAGAGTCAGCAAATCTTCCCAGCACTGTTATCACACTCCCTGATTTTCTCCTCCCTGAAACTTCTCCCCCTCCCTCTCTCAGCAAGATTTTTTAGATTGCCAGTTCCTCACTCTATTTTCCTGACATGCCAACACAAGTTATCACACAGTGGACTGGCAAACAACTGAGGGTCACCTAATTCTCATGAAGGGGTTTCATGTTTTTTTCACTTGGTATTTCATCTTTCTTGAGCTGGGACAACTCATCTCCAGTGATTCCACCATTCATAGTTCTTTTACGATCATTCTGAAAACTAAGATTGTCAACCAACTTTACAATTACCACAGTTTCATAATCCCAAGGACATTTTGTCCCACTTTGTCTATTCAAGTGGTACTGTCACAATACAATTAGAAAAAGCTGTTGTAACTTCTCTTGAACTTGTTCAGTTCTAATCAGTGTTGGGCCCCACCCTATCTCTCAAGAAATCCTCCACTCCCTCCACATGCTTTCTTTCTCACTCTACTGTTCCCCTGCAGTGTCTGAGGCATGTTATATTCTAGATAATCATGAGAGGAGGAGGGAAGAGAGGGGCAGCTGTCTTTTGGTGTTTGACAGGAAATAGATGTTTCGAGCAAAAGCTGGTATGAAACAGCAGAAAGAATCTACAGGCACCTGCTGATTATGATTTGATTATTGCTGCTAGGAGGTTCAGTATAATGATCTCAGTTTAAAGCAAAAAAATACTTCCCTGAATGTGATCAAGACTTTCTGTAAACCTAATGGTTGACTTTAATAGGGCCTGAGCCCCAAAGGAAGCAAAGACCCTACTGTATCTGTTGCTTTTCTTTTTAGGGCCTGAGCCCGAAGGTACATCGGGGTGAAGACCCTATTGTGTTTGCTGTAGTATTCTGCCACTTTGAACATTTATTTGACCCCTTAAACACACTCAAAAACTCACCAAATTTGTGAACCCAAACGGTTTGGATTTTATAAGCCCTCAAAGTTGGGGAGACATTTTTCACCCATCATGAAAACCAATGGGGAATATGTCTCCTCTCAACTACATACTCTCAAACACACAGTTCTCACATCTAAACTAAAACTCCCACACATTCAAAAAACACACCACGGAATTCCTGACAAAAATATGGTATTACATTCCACTTTTGACCCAAATCTGCCCACTTAGGAGCCTTTTCCATAAAAAAAACCTGTCAAAAACTCCTCCTCCTCTCCACTCTGACATAGGTGGCAGAGAGCAGTGGGGGAGGGGCTCTTACAGGCGCAGCTCTCAGCTCTGCACGCACTTTGTTAGGGCCTGAGCACGAAGGAACTTCAGAGTAAGACCCTATGGAAATTCAGGGCGAAGAACCTATTAAGTTTGCTTGACACACCCAAAACACTAACACTAAAATTTACCCCTTAAACACACTTGAAAACTCACCAAATTTTGCACACACATCCGGTCTGGCGGAGAAATCTATAATCCAATTTTTTTTTTTAAACTAAGCCACATAGGGAGACAAAAACATGTTTCTGCCCTTAAATGCCCCTAGGAATGTCATACACACATGGGACCAACACCAATTTATTTGTCTCATCAAGATGCACAAATCATACACTGACACCCCTAACCTAAAACCAACAAAAGTCCACAAAATGGACAAATCTGTCAAAATCAGGACATTTGCACACACCGAACAAATGCTATCTCCTCCTAGGGCATTAATGGTATTGCTTTCAAAATTTAAGACATGACTCAGGACACATTACGCATCAAAAGTTATTAAAAGTTTTTATATAACTCACTTGGTTTGGATTTTATAAGGCCTCAAAGTTGGGGACACTTTTTTCCACATACGATGGAAACCAGTGGGGAGGCTGTCTCCTCTCATGGTACAGACTCTCAAACACAGGCTTGCCATGTCTAAACTATAACTCCCACACCGTAAAAAACACACCATTGAATCCCTGACAAAAATCCCCGCAAAAATAAGATATTAAATTCTACTTTTGACCAACATATGGGGAGTTGTGACTGATTTTCACACTAAAAACTGACCAAATTAAAGCTGCAAGCAGCGTTGTTAGGGCCTGAGCCTCCTAACAACCGCAGCCAGGTGGCAAACGTCGGCCCGAATCCAACAGGACTTGTAGTTGAGGAGATAGAAGCCTCACACTGCGTCCGAATTGCCAAGTAGGTTGGATCGTAGGTCGCAGAGTAGGTCATAGGCTGTCCAAAACCACAACTGGCGCGAGTAGGGACCTACTTCGCAACCTAAATTCCTCTAAATTCCTTCTTCTTCATCCCCTAAAAACTTGTGGACCTGCAAGCCAAGTTTGCACCACCAACAGTCTCCCATTTCTTATGCAACACGAACATTTATTCATTGTTGATAACTAAAAGTGTGTTCACACCAAATGCGACACGTGTGAACACACCTTTACAGGTGCGTTAATGTGCTTAATAATAGAGAAGGAATGAAGGGTGCGCTCAGAGTGGAATGCAGTACGACAGTCAGGCCAGCAGGTGGGGCTTTTGTTGGTGCCGTCTACCTATCTGTGCTCTGCCAGCAGAATCAGTGTGATGCAGAGTGAGAGCAGAGTTGAGAGCTGGCCCTTTAAGAAGCCCTTCCCCACTGCTCTGTCTTTGATCTGTGCTAGAGTGAGAGCAGAGTTGAGAGCTGGCCCTTTAAGAAGCCCTCCCCCACTGCTCTGTCTGTGTCAGAGTGGAGAGCAGAGGAGGAGTTTTACAAGGGCCTGAGCTCGGAGGTACTCCGGGGCGAAGACCCTTGTAAAAGACCTAAACTACAAGGCCCAGGGATTTGCCAAATACACCGTTGGATTTGGGAAAACTCCTGCCACCCGGCCGCGGGCACAAAAATTTCCAGGCCCTAACAACACTGCTTGCAGCTTTAATGAGGGCCTGAGCCCGGAGGGACTCCGGGTCGAAGACCCTATTATGTTTGTTTGACACACTCAAAAGACTCACGCTAAAATTGACCCGCTCAAAAACTCACCAAATTTTGCATGCACATCCGATCTGGCAGACAAATCGATTATCAAAAAAACAAATTTTAAAAAACTCTCTAGTGCCACCTAGGCAGATGAAAATGTGTTTCTGCCCATAAATGCCCTAGGAATGTTGGACACACATGGGACCAACACTGATTTATTAGTCTCATCAAGACACACAAATAATACAGTGACACTGCTAACCTAAATCCTACAGAAGTCTGCAAAATGGACAAAAACGTCAAAATGAGCACATTTACACACCCCGAACAAATGCTATCTCCTCCTAGGACGTTAATGGTATCGCTTCCAAAATTAATACATGTCTCAGGACATTTTAAGGATCAAAATTTGTTAAAAGTTTTATATAACTCACAGGGTTTGGATTTTATTAGGCCTCAAAGTCGGGGACACTTTTTTCCACATACAATGGAAACCTGGATGGATGGATTTTAGCAAATCAATGGGATTTATTAGAACCTGAGCCCAAAGGGGCAAAGACATATATGTTCTGTTTCTTTCTTTTCTTTTTTTCTTGCTATTCCACCACTACAGACCACAATTGGACCCCTAAACATGCTCAAAAACTCACCAAATTTGGCACACACATCAAAAATAAAAACTTTTCTATGAGGACAGCAAGGAGACGCTTCAGGTGAGTAAGCCGATCAGAGTGCAGCCTGAGGTGAAGGGTGAAAAAATTTGTTAAAATGTAAAATTTACCTCCAAAGTGCCAAAATGTGCACTAAAGTGCCACCTATGCTTCTAAAAAAGGGGTGCCATGGCCCATAGGAATGTTGTAAAGAGGTGAAAAAACAAACAAACAAACAAAAAAAAACTAAAACATAATTGGGCAGGCCTGGCCAACCCCCGGCTCCCGGGCCTCATGCGGCTCTTTGGCTGGTTTCATGCGGCTCTTCAGCGCCTTTCAGACAGGAGGCGGTTTCCGCCCCTCCCAATTCATTTTCAATGAGAGGCAGGTGATTATTTTGGCCACCGCGCGGAGAGGAGGGGCGGTGAGGAGAACGGGGTTGATGGATAGTGTTCATCTTTGTAAATATAGCCTGGCGTTTACCCACGGAGCGGTTGTGTTTGTATCTCCACCGCGGCGTTTAAGGGGCTTTCACATAACAAGCGTCAAAAACGCTCAGCGCTGGCACTGCCATTCATTCCCTACGTGGCAAGCTGACCAGGAAGCCGGTTCGAGTAACGTCAAACGCGCATGTGTGTCATGAAAATAGATCAATTGAGAAGTAAACAATTTGTGTCAAGTTCGCTCTCAAAATGGCATGTTTTGTTGAACATAATGGCAAGCAACTCATGTCTAAATCATTGAATTTAGACAACGTCATGAAGCCTGTGATGGAAATCATCAACTACATCCGCACACATGCGCTTAACCACAGGCAATTCAGGAATCTCATCACTGAGCTGGACCAAGGGCTTCCAGGAGACCTGCCGCTGCACTGCACTGTGGGTGGCTGTCAAAAGGCAAGGTACTCTCACTTCTTTGAACTTTTGGATGCCGTGAAACTGTTCATGGAAGAGAAGGACAAGGACTATCCCGAGCTGTCGGACCTCGAGTGGATTATGGATCTGGCCTTTTTGGTCGACATGCTGTGTCACTTGAACAGACTGAACCTGACCCTGCAGGGTAAGTTAAAAATGCTGCCTGACCTGGAGCAAAGTGTGTTTGTGTTTGTCAACAAACTGAAGCTGTTCAAGGCGTATTTTCAAAAGGGAGATTTAACACATTTTCCCTCTCTGCTAAAAGCCAGCGGGCAAGTCACCAGTTCTACCCTGAATAAGCAAACAGCCAGATATGCAACACTGGTTGAAAACCTGCATGAAAGCTTTGTGACCCAGTTCCTTGATCTACAACTGAAAAGGCCACAGATTACGTTCCTTGTCGACCCATTTAATGCGGAGACGGACTGTTTGACAGCCCCGCTAGTCACAGATGAGGCTGCGGCTGAGTTGGAGATGATCGATCTTTGTGAGGAGAACCAACTGAAAGCTGCTTTAAGGGAAGGGACCATTGAGTTCTGGAAAAGTGTGCCAATGGAAAAATACCCCAATGTCAAATGGGCTGTGCTTAAGATACTGTCAATACGGTCAACATACGTCTGCGAGTCTGTGTTTTCTACCCTGAAACATGTGAAATCAAAGCATCGATCTGTTCTGACTGACACCCATGTGAAAGAATTGCTCTGAGTGGCAACAACGGAATACAAGCCAGATTTGAAGAGGATTGTTCAAGACAAGGAATGCCTGAAGTCCCACGGAGCAACATGCATAGTAAGAGAAAAACATTATTGTAAATTATTATATTTTTGTTTGTGGACTTAGTTGAACTGAGAGTTTGTGTGTGTGCACACAATGTTCATTGTTGAAAATGACTGGCCTGTGGTCTTAGTACTGAAGGAGTCAATTTCTGTCATTATCATGTTGATGTGTGACATTTACAATAAATCTTGCTAAACAGAGGTCTGTGTGTGTGCGTGTGTGTGTGTGTGTGTGTGTGTGTGTGTGTGTGTGTGTGTGTGTGTGTGTGTGTGAGTGAGGAAGGGATGGGGTGATGTTCAAGTGTGCCCATGTGTATGATGTGGCTGTTTGCAGTAAAACTGTAAAAAATTTGGCTCTTAGTCTCTGACTGGTTGGCCACGCCTGTAATAGTGTCTTTGCCCCGAAGTAAGGCTCAGGCCCTAATTATTCGTCTCATCAAGTCCTATATATCATATGCTGACATCCCTGACCTAAATCTAAGAGGAAGTCTCTAACAGGAACAGGAAGGCCCTAATTATGCTATGATCAAACTATACTGCGGAGACATGACCTATCAGTCTCCTCATCTAGCATCAAACTTCTGTGTTCAATGTGCTGATATGTTCGTATAAATTAGCCACTTTTTAGCAATAACCAATTTTGACATGCTTCGGAAATCACTGTATTAACTGGCGCATTTATTCAATAGTACAAACCATTAAACAAGACGTTCAAACAATGCAAACTCAGTTTATGGTTTTAGTACTCATTATTAAGCCACTACCGAGTAACTTGCCACTCCATTATTCTCATGACCTGGATGATGAATACAAGGGGTTTTTGATATAGAAGTTTTGATTTTAAATGGGCCTAAAAAAAAAAAAAAAAAAGTGACATTGTTTGTAGCACCACTTGGTGGCATCTATGTGCTTTTCTTTTTTCTCTTTTCTTTTTTTGGCATCTGAGGTACTCAAACTACTACTGGTACAGGCTGCAATACCACTTTCATCAATGGTTAAAAATATAGTAATAATCATAATAAAATCCGAGTGATTTAAATAGGTTTGTAAGACTGGTACTGGGAGCAACGTGGCTTTGCATACATTACGGCCCAGCCCACTTGAGCTTGGACCCTTTAAAAGTATTTTATAGAATTCTCAGCACCACTTGGGAACAATGTAGATACAAACACTTCAGTCCAAGCCCATTCAGCCCATTCAGGCTTAACCCAAATAAAAAATTATCTCACACCCATCTGTTCATCACTGCCTCTTCATACATTTTACCAAATGTAAAAAAAATAAAATTGTGGGAACATGCCTGATCACAGCAAAGTGCTATGGGCATTACTCACCTCTTCCACAGCCATAAATACAGGACTGCACATGCAGAATGACAAAGCAGAGACATGTGAATTCTAATGAAAGTCCAACCTGTCTTTATCAATTAGCTCACAATGTAATTCAGATAATTTTAATAACACCACTTTAATGGTACAACGGATTGTTAAACAGATTCAATAAAACTGAACATTATAGTCATGAAAAGAGGATCTGTGGCAGGACTGTTATATTATACTTATAAGTTTCAATGTAGGGACTGATTACTGTATAACACTTTTTTTATTTGCCAAAATTCAACCTATTCATACATTCAGTGATAGAGGCTGACAGACATGATCAACAGAAACTGACCACAGTCATATCACCTGATAGATTCATACACAGCTGAGAGACCAAACAATCCTGCACAATGATTCACTCAGAGAATGACCACTGTTGCTGGTCAGGTCATGAGCCTACCAGGTTCCAAGAAATGACCAGGGTCACTGGACTGCTGACATACAAATTATAATGGGTAAATTTCAACAAGTACATAACACAACTAATAATGCATGCTATATTCTTTAAATTGTTATTAGCTAAGGCTGAAAGAGGGTTACATTATGGAAATAAAAATATAAGCTTGTTAATTACGATACAATAGTTATACACAGCGCAGTCTTGTGATATGATTAAGTGATTCACTCAGATTCATGTATTCACGAACAATTACCATCTGATTTGAAAAGGACTAGTCTCTCTAATGAGTATGTCAAGTATACACATTTTTGGTGGTCATTCATGTTTTACTTCTAGTTATGTTATGTGATGTTTTTATTGCCACTTGTTTGTTAGTCAGTCTTTTGCCAAGATTATGTAAAAATTTCACAGGCAATGAAAGATTGGATCATGAATCTCAAATTTATAACTTTGAATACAGCTCCTTCGCTTTCAAAGTATTCCTACATTTTTTCAATCATTAGCAAAATTTTGGATAGAAGTTTGTAACAGCAAAATAGATGTGGTAGATTATGTTAGTTAAAGGTGTATGGGTTGGCAGTTCTGAATTTAAAACAGATTTGAATCACTTTTCAAAGCAAATGAAAAGATTTATAACTAGATTTCTGAGCAAGAATCATGCCCTGTCTGTGTAAGCTGAACCAGCTTACTGGGAATGGCCATCTGATTTGACCGGTTGGGGGGAGGAGAGCAGGAAATGGGGGCAGAGACAAAGACAGACAATGGAAAAAGACAGATATAGAGAAGGAAAGAGAGGGACAGATAAAGAGAAAAAGAACAGGGAAAAGAATGACAGACTGGAACATGAACAGGCTGGAAGGAGGTAGACAAGCGAGAAGAAAGACAGAGGGACGTAGGGCACAGCAAACAATCACTACTGTTTACTGTTTACCAATTGTAACATCTACAGGGTACTCGAACAAATCAGAATCAGAAATCCTTTATCAATTAACAGTCATCCATTCATCCATTTTCTACTGCTTATCCTGTTAAGGATTGTGGGGGGGCAGGAGCCTATCCCAGCTGCTAGAGAAGCATGGTACATGCTGGATGTTTAACCAGTAGTGGTTAAAAGTTGTTTGTGGTTCCGGTCTGACTACCACCGTGAATGGCCGTGCTGTGAGGGGGCTCCGGTGAGGACTTGAGAAATTTATGTTTTAACCCCGTTTAAACGAAGTAAAGAAAGCAAAGAACTGTAAAATAAGAAACGGGGACGAGAAATAAACTCTGACCTGTGCCAACAACGACAAAGAGAGAGGAAAAGGGAGACCCGAGTGAGGTGCGCTAGCATTAGCGACTTAAGCTAATACGCTAAGCTAACAAGTCGTTAGCAACACGTGAACCTAAACTACAAACTAAGGGAGACTTCAAAGTAATCCTACAGGAACTGAGGGACTTTCGGCAAGAAAACAAGGAACAACTAGAAAGCATCAAGGAAGAGCTAACTAAAGCGAACGCCAGACTAGATGAAGCCGAGAGCAGGATTGAAAAGACCGAGGAGAGAATCCTAAATGTGGAGGAAACTATGAGTGAACTTCTGCAGCTACACACGCAGCTGGAGGAGAAGATAATGGACTTGGAAAGTCGCGGTTGGAGAGAAAATGTCAGAATTTACGGTGTTCCAGAATTAGCCGAACAAAACTCTCCATCGATGTGTGCGTTCGTTGAGACACTGCTGAGTGAGGGCTTAGAGCTGGACGGCGACACTAACATTAATATTGAAAGAGCCCACCGCTCGCTGGGTCCTCCGCCACCGAGCGAGGCCCCGGCGCGCTCTATCGTGGTCAAGTTTCTGAGCTTCAGGATTAAAGAGCAAATACTCCGCAAAGCGTGGCAGAAGAGAGGATTCACATGGAAGGGTAAACACATAACCCTGGACAACGATTATCCCCCCCTCATTCTCAAGAAGAGACGAGAATATGCAGAAGTACGCGAGGTTTTGAAAGAAAAACAAATACTGTTTCAAACCCTCTACCCAGCCAAGCTGAAAGTGAAATTCACGGACGGAACGAAAACCTACATCAACGCGATGGAGGCAACTGAGGACATGTGCAGAAGAAGCTATGCTGTTACGATCATCAAGCCACCTGAAACAATCCGGGAGCAGCTTCGGCAGCTAACCTGGACTAGAGTGACCCGAGGACGAGGCAGCAGCAGCACAGCGAACCTGAGACAGGATCCAGGCTACAAGGACAAGCTCCGTGCCTTCAGGAGGACTGTAACTACCCCGTCGGGAGATTAAGATTCCAACTTAATCGTGTTAAAAACTCCACAGGTCATCTCTTTTTTTCTTTTTTCTTTTTTTTTGAGATAACTACAGTACTGATACATTACTTGGTGCAGATATTTAAGAAATGCAATGTCCTGGGAGATCTCATTTCACAGCAGAGCCGTAGCCACTAGGGCCCCCCCTTCACCATACTGATGTGGAAGCTGCCCTTAGAGGCTTTACAGGGTCTATTTACAAGACCCCAACCTTGGAAGTTCACATTGTACATAGTTTTTTTTGTTATAGGTTTTGTGTTCACTATGGGGAGTGAGGTACCAGTCCATATACATAATGCAGCAAAAGACATAAGATAAATGCATGACAAACACATAAAATTAGTAACAATCAATATCAACGGCTTGCACAACCCAGTCAAAAGATGGAAAGCACTATCCAAACTTAAAAGAGATAAGGTACAAATTGCCATGATGCAAGAAACGCATCTGTCAGATAAAGAGCATTCAAAGCTAAACAAAATGGGCTTCAAACATGTATTTTACTCCTCTCACAGCTCAGGTCGGCGCAGAGGAGTGGCAATCCTGATAGCCGGATCCCTAAATTATGAACATCTACATGAATATACTGACAAGGAAGGCCGATACATATTGATAACAGGTAAAATTGAAGGTACTCTTACAACCCTACTAAACGTATATGTCCCTCCTGGTAGCGATTGGTCCTTTTATAAACACATACTAGAAATAATGACAACTAAAACTCAAGGAACCGTGATATGTGGTGGAGATTTAAATATTACATTAAATGCAAAATTAGATTCTTCAAATGGGAAGGGTGACTCGAGAAACATAGGGGAAAAAATGACACATTATATGGAAGATATCGGCGTCTTAGATGTATGGAGAGACATTAATCTAACCAAAAGAGAATACACTCATTACTCCCATGTACATAACGTTTACTCCCGCCTGGACTATGTATTCATATTTAAAAGTGATCTGTCTGGGATACAACATTGTGAAATTGGGCCCTGCACAGTTTCTGACCATAATCCTGTGTACGTGCAAATTCTCCTCACAAAGAACAAGAGATCCACCCTTTGGAGATTAAACGCAAATATTTTAAACTATCCAAAAATTAAAGAAAGTTTGAACGTAGCAATCAAGGAGTATTTTGATCTCAACGACAATGATGAAGTCAACCCAGGAATACTCTGGGACACATTTAAAGCAGTGATTAGGGGGAAAATAATAAGCATTTCTTCACATCAAAAAAAATCTAACCTTCAAAAAATGGTCAGCCTAGAAGAGAAACTAATGAAACTACAACAGGAACACTCCAAAAATATGAAAGACGAGACTAAATCTGAGATAAAACAACTTAAGGGAAAAATAAACGATCTTAATACAATAGAAATACAAAAAAAATTAACCTTTATTAAACAGCAATATTATGAGGCAGGTGGGAGATCCTTAAAACTCCTCTCTTACAAACTTAAGAAACAACAAGCAGAGAGAACTATTCACAAAATTAAAAACCCCTTGAACAATAAAATTGAAAATGAACAAAACAAAATTAAACAATGCTTTCGGAACTACTACTTGAAGCTTTATTCCCAAACTCCTATAGATAATGATCGTGACATAGACGCCTTTCTCTCTCAACTAAATCTACCAACACTGACAGACGAGCAAAATAATAGACTTCTCTCACCAATATCTAAAGAGGAAATCCATCTAGCAATTAAAAAACTGAAAAAGGAAAAATGGCAGGCACAGATGGATTTAGCCCTGAGTGGTATAAAACAATGGAGGGTTGCCTGACCCCAATTTTATTAAAGACGTTCAATTGGGTGTTGCAAGGAAAAATGGTTCCTTCTTCATGTAATGAAGCGATAATTTCTACCATCCCAAAAGAAGGAAAAGACAGGCTAGACTGTGCTAACTACCGCCCAATTAGTGTCCTAAATATTGATTACAAATTGTTTGCATCTATTATATCAAGGAGACTAGAAACCATTTTACCACTATTGATACACAAAGATCAGACAGGATTCATTAAACAAGGACAGACCCAGGACAGCATAAGGAAAGTACTACAGGTAATGCAACACGCGGTCCAGGAAAAACAAGAAACGTTGGTGATGAGTTTGGATGCTGAAAAAGCTTTCGACTCGGTAAGATGGTCCTTTCTATTTAAAGTGCTCAATAAATTTGGCTTTAACAAATCTATAATTGAAACAATTACAGGCCTATATAACAAACCTTCGGCTAGAATTAAAATTAATGGGGACCTCACCGAGGTGTTTGTGCTAGAAAGACGAGTGAGACAAGGTTGTAATTTATCTGCACTCCTTTTTGCTTTATACATTGAGCCACTGGGCCAATGGATTAGGCAGAGACAAGATATCTCGGGGATAACCATTGCAGGAAAAGAGCACAAACTAGCCTTATTTGCCGATGATCTATTACTAACCATATCCAAGCCCACCCAAACTTTACCAAAAACTATACAGATGTTAAAAGACTATGGCATCTTGTCAGGATACAAAATTAATGTAAATAAAAACTCAAGTACTGACTTTAAATTATGACCCACCCCAAAATATTAGAGACTTCAAATGGAAATGGAACGCAGAATCTATCAAATACTTAGGGGTGTTACTACACAGAGATTTCACAAAGACGTACGAGATTAATTATGGACCCTTGAATGCCAAAATAAAATCAGACATGGAAAGGTGGAATACCATACCTTTCTTAGACCTCTATTCTCGTATTGACGCTATTAGAATGAACATCCTTCCTCGAATGCTGTATCTGTTTCAGTGCTTACCTTTTAGTATACCTCAAATGCAATTTGCAGAATGGGACAGAAATTTATCAAGGTTCTTATGGAAAGGTAAGAAACCCAGAGTTAAATTAAAAACTTTACGAATAAAGAAGGAAAGAAGTGGTTTCAATGTCCCCTGTTTCCGAAAATATTATTATGCAGCCCAGTTGAGACCTTTGGTTTGCATGTGTTCCCCGACCTATACCGCAGGATGGAAAGACATTGAAGAGGTGATAACAAAAGGAACGCCAATTAAAGCTGTTATAGCAGACACAAAATCGCAATCTAAACTCTGTCTCCCAACTGAATATATATCACATACAACATTAACAATCTGGAACGAAATAGTCAAATTATACGGCTTGAAAGAAGACTCTAAAATTCTCAGATGGTGTGCATACGATTCAGACTTCACTCCAAATAAATACGATACACGATTTAAATCGTGGATTAGTAAAGGATTAACCAACTACAACTCATTTGTCCACAGGGGGGCACTCCAATCATTTGACAACTTGAAGCAAAAACATGGGCTTGGTTCTGAGGACTTTTTTAGATACCTGCAAGTTAGACACTACTTTAACCAGAACATTGAAATACCTTTACATGATCAACGGCTAATTCAAACATTTATTTCACTTACAAAATCAATATCTCCCAACAAAATCATCTCAAAATTATACAACAACATGTTGCTGAGTGGAAGTGAAAACACGTACTACGTGAAAAAAAAATGGGAAAGAGAAGGGAGCTTGACAATAAGTAAGGAGAACTGGGAGCATGTTTGTGGGATACAGTGGATTTCTACTGATTCAGGTGTTTGGCGTGAATTTTGTTGGAAAAAATCATACGTTTTTTCATTACACCAGCTCAAAAAAAATACAGAGGAATGGGAGACTCCTGTTGGAGGTGCGGTGTAGAGGGAGCTCATCACTTCCATGTCTTTTGGAGCTGTCAAATTATTAAAAAATATTGGGTCGAGATTCATTTACATGTACAGAATGTGTTTTCAATTGCTTTCCCCTTTCTATTTGAAACTGTGTACCTTGGAAACATAGCATTAGACGGCCTCAGTAGAGGTGACAAGAAACTGCTTTATATTCTGTTAGCAGCAAGCAAAAAGGCCGTTACCAGACGATGGCTCAAACCGGAACAACCAAAAATTGAGGACTGGATAGACATCATACAAGAAATCTACAAAATGGAAAAAGTGACTTCTCAATTAAAATTGCTAATGGACTCATTCTATAAAACCTGGTAAAAATGGACGGAATATGTCAAGCCGATAAGATCTGACTTCATGTGAAACTGAGCTGGCTTGCTCTCCCTGCCTCCCCTACCAGAAGCTTCCTTCTTCAGCTGTTATTAACATTTCCGTGTTTCTCACATTCTGCATTGTAAACTGTTTTCTTGTCTGTAACAACATCTACTGCACGTCTGTCCGTCCTGGGTGAGGGATCCCTCCTCTGTTGCTCACCCTGAGGTTTCTCAGATTTTTCCCTGTTAAAAGGGTTTTCTATGGAGTTTTTCCTCAGTCGATGTGAGGGTCTAAGGGCAGAGGATGTTGTTATGATGCCATGTGAAGCCCTTTCAGACAAACTGTTTTTGAAAACTTGCTATACAAATAAAATTGCCTTGCCTTGCCTTGTTGTTTAACTGGTGACTTTTAATGCAAACGATGATGTTTTATGGAAAACTGCTATGTGGTAATGGTGCCCCGCCCCAACTGTTCCCCTTTTTTTCTTTCTGTACAAATTGTTAAAAAAAAACTTCATAAAAAGTTAATATAAAAAAAAAGTTGTTTGTAAGGTGCCTGTTGCACTATCAATAAAATGATCAATTTGGGAGGGACTAAGGTTGACAACTCTGTTATAATGGGACATATAACTGAATTTAATGCCAGTGGGATCGCTTTGATAAATCAAGCAACTGTATGTTGTGATAATACAGACATCTGGAAACCATAGTTTTCCTTAGGTGGTGTGTAGTCAAGGAGTACAAATTCAAAAGTGATTAACTCATGGTCAGATAAAAACAGTTCTCTGGAAATACAACTAAACATTCAACTTCAAATCCATACATCAGGACAGGGTTGAGGGTGTGGTAATAACAGCATGATCATGTACAGACTGATGGAAATCAATTGAGTCTAAAAGACATGTTTAATACAATACCCACACTTTCATTATTAACATCCACATGAATATTGAAATCATCCAAAATAATGACTTTATTTGTTTTGAGAACTAAACTGGATATAAACTCTGAGAATTCAGATAACAATTTAAAGTATGGACCAGGAGGGTAGTACACAATAGCAGATAGAAGCAGCTGTATAGTTTTCCAGGCTGGGTGAGACAGGCTGAGAATAAGGCTTTCAAATGGATTAAAACTTGTTTAGGGTTTAGGATTTCTAACTAGACCTCAGCAATAGCGGCAACTCCACCTCCTCGGCCAGGAGAGAGAGAGAGAGAGAGAGAGAGAGAGAGAGAGAGAGAGAGAGAGAGAGTTAATATGACTGGAAGGAGTGGATTTATTTAGACTAACATACTCATCATTACACAACCAGGTTTCAGAGAGACAGAACAGGTCAATATGGTAGTCAATTAATTCATTAATTCATTAATTCAATTCATTCAAGTAATTCATTTACTAATACAGCTTTTGATGACAGAGATCTGATATTTGCTTATTCACCCTCGACCTAATAGTTCATTTAATTCATTTGAGAGCCTGACTGTCAGCTTTTCCCACCCAGACTGGAAAGCAAAGATATCACTCTGACTTGCTGTGGTGTATCATCCTCCTGCAACTTATTCTGAGTTCTTGGAGGAATTCCCTGACTTTCTGTCAAACTTAGCATTGAATTCAGACAAATTCATGATAGTGGGCGACTTTAACATCCATGTGGACGTCGACAATGATTGTCTGGCCACTGCGTTTAAGTCACTTCTGGATACAGTTGGCTTCTCTCAGAGGGTAAACAAATCCACTCATACTTTTAATCACATCCTTGATTTAGTACTTACTTATGGAATAGAAGCTGACTGTATCACAGTTCTTCCTCAAAACCCTGCCTTGTCTGATCACTCCTTAATTACATTTGAATTTACTTTATCAAATTATATCCGACTTGGATATCCTTTTTTCCCTGTTAAAAGGGTTTTCTATGGAGTTTTTCCATCCATTTTCTTCCACTTATCCTGTTAAAGGTCACAGGGGGCCTGGAGCCTATCTCAGCGGCTTTAAGACGACAGGCGGGGTACACGATGGACAGGTTGCCAGTTGCCCCTGTGAGAGTGAATAAATTGATGTGGTGGGGAACAGACACAGTCATGGGGTCTTGGGGGTGGGTAACTGCCTTCGTGGATGCGCAGAGCAATGTGTAAGACAGCAGCTCTGCCTCCTAATCTCAATCCTGGGTATTTGGGTCATTAATAAACTGGGCCGTTACCAATGTTGGATGAATGTCATCTCTCCTAATTAGACCAGGTTGCCCCTAGAAAGTTTTCCAGTTATCTACTAAGCCCACTATGTTTGCTGGACAACACTTCGACAGCCAGTGTTTGAAAAATGAGATGCAGCCAAACATATTATCACTGGTCCAATTTGGCAGGGGTCCAGAGATCTTCTGAATAAACACACCGACTGAATATTTATTTTAGTGACCTTCAACTGTCATAGTCACTTGTCGAAGCGAAGGAAAATCTGGTCAACTGGACGTAAGTTTATCTTGAAGACGTTTCACCTCTCATCTGAGAGGCTTCTTCAGTTCTAGTGAAGAGTGTGGAAACTCCAGCTTATAAACCTATGTGGGAGTGGTCAGTGCTATTGTGGTGGAAACGACCCTCCCGAGACTCGCCTGACCTCCCCAAACGACAGTCGTTGTGAGGTGTCAGGGAGTTTCAGGGGTGGTCGTTAGGGAGTTTCACCGACCACTCAGATGCTAATGGGCTGTGCTGGCAGCAGCCGTTCCACATGGGTCTTTCAGCTGAGCTCTTTGGGGAAGCTTTGAAAGGACTTGGTTGTAAATTGGTGAAAGGAAATGTCGCAGTCCACCTCCTCTGTTCAAAGATGGTTTCTCTATCTTGACGTGGATGGCTTCTTTAACTCCTCTTTCAAACCATTTGTCCTCTCTGTCGAGTATTTGGACATGGTCGTCCTGGAAGGAGTGGCTTTCTTCCTTGAGGTGGAGGAAAACCACTCAGTCCTGTCCTCCAGAGTTGGCTCTTCTATGTTGGGCCATGCGCTTGTTGAGGGGCTGTTTGGTTTCCCCTATGTAGAGATCCGTGCAGGCCTCACTGCATCTGACAGCATATACCAGATTGCTTTTCTGGCTGTGAGGGGTGGGATCTTTGGGGTGAACCAGTCTTTGTCTCAGAGTGTTGTCTGGTTTAAAAGACACAGGGATGCGGTGCTTGTTATAGATTCTCCTTAATTTCTCAGAAACCCCTGCCACATAGGGGATAACTATGTTTTTTCTCCTGCCTTCTTCATCTTCCCTCCTCCTGGAGCTCTCCTCCTTTCTGGACCTGGAAGAGGATTTTACAAAGGTCCAGTCTGGGAAGCCACAAGTTTTAAGTGCTCTTTTCAGATGCTGCTGTTCTTTTTTCCGGCCTTGGACGCTGGTGGGGATGGTCTCCGCTCTGTGTTGCAACGTCCTGATGACACCTAACTTGTGCTCCAGAGGATGGTGAGAGTCAAAAAGCAAGTATTGGTCAGTGTGGGTGGGTTTCCTGTACACATCCACCCTCAGGCTCCTGTCCTCTTGAACGTAGACGTCGCAGTCCAAAAAGGGCAGATGGTTGTCTTTCACATCCTCTCTGGTGAACTTGATGTTGTGGTCTACCGAGTTGATGTGTGCTGTAAACGGTTGTACCTCCTGAACCTTGATCTTCGCCCAGGTGTCATCAACGTATCGGAACAAGTGGGTGGGGGAGGGTACACTGAAGGAAGTCAGGGCCCTCTGTTCCCTCACAGCCAGAAAAGCAATCTGGTATATGCTGTCAGATGCAGTGAGACCTGCACGGATCTCTACATAGGGGAAACCAAACAGCCCCTCAACAAGTGCATGGCCCAACATAGAAGAGCCAACTCTGGAGGACAGGACTCAGCGGTTTTCCTCCACCTCAAGGAAGAAAGCCACTCCTTCCAGGACGACCATGTCCAAATCCTCGACAGAGAGGACAGATGGTTTGAAAGAGGAGTTAAAGAAGCCATCCACGTCAAGATAGAGAAACCATCTTTGAACAGAGGAGGTGGACTGCGACATTTCCTTTCACCAATTTACAACCAAGTCCTTTCAAAGCTTCCCCAAAGAGCTCAGCTGAAAGACCCATGTGGAACAGCTGCTGCCAGCACAGCCCATTAGCATCTGAGTGGTCGGTGAAACTCCCTAACGACCACCCCTGAAACTCCCTGACACCTCACAACGACTGTCGTTTGGGGAGGCCAGGCGAGTCTCGGGAGGGTCGTTTCCACCACAATAGCACTGACCACTCCCACATAGTTTTATAAGCTGGAGTTTCCACACTCTTCACTAGAACTGAAGAAGCCTCTCGGATGAGAGGTGAAACGTCTTCAAGATAAACTTACGTCCAGTTGACCAGATTTTACTTCGCTTCGATCTACGATGACCTGGATGAATGAGAACCTACACAGACATAGTCAGTTGTCAATACCACAGATGTGAATGACAGTTGTACCATATTTACTTTACATTTAGCCAGCAGTTTTAGGTTGGACTCAATGTTGCCCACTCTGGCCCCAGGAATACATTTGACTATCCCCAGTCTCACTACTTCCACAGTACTCAAAAAGGAACTTCCAATGACCGGAGTTTGTTTCTCAGCGGGTGTGTTGCTAAGTGGGGAAACCTGTTGGAAACGTGAACCAGTGGTTTATCACAGTTGGCTTCTGTTTAGGACAAAGCTTCCTACTGACAGTCACCAAGCTGCTCTGGCTTCCTGGCTGCTCAGGAGTTGTTGGGGGAAGCTAGTCTGAACTAAGCTAGGATCGTCCGCACCAGCTGACAGGGGCTGGCTAGCGGCTAATTGTTTGGATCCATCTGTGCAGAATCATCACAGGTCCAATTCAACTTTGCTAAGCCTCACCTCCAGCACTCCTTACAAACTATATTTAAAGTACTTCCCCATATCATTAAAGGAAGCAGAGAAGTAGCTATACATGTGAGACACTGAGCAGACAAGAGAAGAGGAAAAGCAAGAGGAAGAGCCATCGCTAGCTTGGAGTGGAGAGTTAAGAAGGCTATACAACTGTGAATAGAGGCAGAATAATTGTCACTATCAAGCCACTTTCACACTGCACTAAAAACACAGGTTTTTCGGCACTCTGAAAGGGTCGACTTGGCATTTCGACCTGTGTCAACCGACTCGCCAAGCGACCCGTGTGTTTAGCGGCTCAGCTCAACTCAGTGTGAAAAAAGCAACCCGCTTCGTCTCAGGTTTCAAGCAACCTTCCTGTAGCATCCTGATTTTGTCACTGTGCCGCCGGTCAGGCTTCGCCTATAGCTTCTTCGGCTCCCTTCCAGACTAGCCAAAAACTCCACCCTCCTTCATTGTATTAGCACATTTTCCAATCTGCACCTAGTTTGTATGCTTTCCAAAAGAGACAACATTGCAATGCACTCAACAACAACGCTAAGGTTCGACTCAGCGACATCCACATTGTCGTTTGTTTACCTCTCAGTGTTCCAGCGCATGTTTATGTGAAATGACGACGTTGTCAGCACGATGACATACGAGAGAGAAAAATACAGGCACACAGCCCTCACAGCGGGACTTCAGACCCAGGTCTTCTGGAAGCTTGAATGCACCCTAATGCCGAGCAAACACGGGTCCAAAAACCCACGTTGACATGCGTTTTTCAGTGTGAAAAGGGTATCAGACAGATGATTTTTTTCATGCATCAACAAAGTAATAACATTAGGTAACATGCTTACCACAGCAGCACGCCTGCAGTTTCAGAGCTTAGAACTCTTAGAGCAAATTTTTATGCAAAGTAGGTACAATGGTCTGCTATTCAAGGCTGTAGTTGTTCTTTGTTAGCATGTGTTGGCTATCAGTTTCAAACAGACAGCAGTCTATGCAGCTCCTGAGGTGCAAGTTTCATTGGCCCATGGCAGGTGCAAGTAGGCAATTGGACTGTGATCACACAGCAAGATCGTGTCAGCCGCGGACTCCCAGAGCCATTCAAAATTACCTGTTCCAGTTCTAAATATGATTGCAATTTATTTTCAAGCATTTGAAATATTATTGTCATTCATCAAATTTCTTTTTTCTGCCAATACGATACACACGAGTCTACCCCATAGATTTCTTCTGATGTATCATCATGAAATTAATTTCCTACTGGTTGCCTTGTCGTTTGAGTCGGGTCTGATTCTTGCATTTCTCTGTCTCTTTATCGCTTTCCATAAAGGAGATGATGTCAGCAACAAGAAAGATAATGGGAGAAACATAATTCTTCCAAGTGTGGTTAGATAGTTCTTTATTATATGTTTTCAAAATATGAAAAAGAAAGCATGACCATAAGCATCAGTATATTGACTGCACGTCATAGGGAGAACAGCTCCTGTGTTATAATCCAATGCACCTTTCAACCATCCAACAATGTAGTTAGAATGAGTTCCAACTCTTTTTTTCTCTGACAAAATGTTTGTACTTGACAGGATTTATGTCTTACTAACACTTTACATGCTCAAACACTATGCATCACTGGATAGCAAGTCCTTTTTTGATTTATAGATACAGCCATCTCATGATGCATGACAAATTGAAATTTTTAATATTTCTTGACCACAAACACACACTGGTCCTCCACAATTAAAAGGCTGGACAAACTGAAACAGTGAGTATTCCACAATAAAGGGAACAATATTGACATTCACATTAATCTTTGGTATAATCGAAGCCCCTTACACCGCACACGGCTCACTGAGAAGTTAGAAGAGCATTGACAGATAAAGACATTAGAGGCTAGTGAGACATGCTGTCAGCTGTTAATATTTTTCAAATTCAAACAATCTTTATAGACCGAGGTCCTTAAAACTAAAAACTACAAGTTTAAGGCTTCGGTTTTGGGGAATTTTGAGGTTTGAATAAATACTTATCAAAAACAGATAATGTACGTTCTTTGAGTTTGTCTTTCATTATGTTAAGTCTGAAGGATCTTTGACAAAATAGAACAAACATTTAAATGGCAGAAAATTGGTCTGTGTACCTTCCATTCATTCTATTTTCAATTTTGAAAGGCATATCGGAAAACAAAAAACGAGGCATTTTCTTTTTTAATATATGTAGCAGGTTAAAAAAATTTCCATTAAAATACAGCCATAAAATTGTATTCTGTTGTTTTTTTCGATTCCAGATTTTTTTCCCCCCAGATAAACACTAAGAATTCAATCTATGTTAATCCAAAATGGAAAAAAAATGAAGGGATTTTTTTTTTTTTTTAGGTTTTTGTTGGGGTTTTTTGTGCCATAAGCAGGGCAATAAATCCGGGTCCATGCACCTTTTATTTCGGAAATGGATACAGAAAAAAATGCCCTGTTTTTTGTTTACTAATTTGCATTTCAAAATTGAAAATATAATTTTTATTTACAATGAGAAATAATTTTATTTGGTAAATCCGTTTTGAGTTTCATTCCTGTAAATTTGATAAAATCATGAAAGAGACATTGTTTCCATCAGTTAAAAGGAGACATAACTGGAGTCAAGATGGTGAATGTTTCCATCCATCCATTGTCTACCGCTTATTCCTTACTAGTAAGGGTCGTGGGGGGCTGGAGCCTATCCCAGCATCTACAGGAGTGGTACACCCTGGACAGGTCACCAGTCCATCGCAGGGCCAACAAGCAACCAGAGTTCAGACCAGCAGGCAGAGCTGCAGTTTAACACGCCCCTCTGCTGGTTCCTTCGTGTTGTCACCCACCCAGCCTATAGAAACTGTGTCTGCCCCGAGGCTTTATAAGCCTGCTGAAACGGTGGGGGTTATGGACCCAAATGCAACACACAGAGCAACAGAAGTTGAATCGGTAATGGCCTTTATTCCGAGGATGCCAGGAACGTAACCACAATAATGGGCAGGCAAAAACAGAGGCAGTCTTGCAGCGAATCAAGGCAGAAGTGGTTACCAGGGCTGAGGCAGGGGGGAGTAGTCGAAGCAGGCAGGGTCGAAGCCGGGAAGTCAGTCCAAGAAAAACGCTGGAGAGTTGGGCATCAAGCATAACAATCTGGCAGAGAATGAAGGGAGAGGGAGACCTAAATAGCTATGGGACAGGTGCAGGTGATAGAGACTGATTGGCAGAGGAGGTTGGCTGAGGGAGTGAAAGGTGATGCATTCAGGGTGCCTTGGAGAAACTAGTGTTGCAAACTGCAAACCATGACAGAACCCCCCCCCCCTCAAGGGACGGCTCCCGACGTCCCAAAACAGGGGAGGGAGGGAGGAGGGGGAACCAGGTGGGGGGCTAGTACTCAGGAGAAGCAGACCATTCCATGTCTGGGGTGGGGTGGGAGGGAGTCCAGGCAAGAGAGCCATCCTGATCATTCGGAACATCTGTCCCACCCATGTCATCCTGAGACTTCAGAGTCTCCAGAGTGTCCTGAGGTTCCTCTTCCTCTCCATCACGTGGCACTGGGGGAAAAAGGTGATGCTGTTGAGAGAGGACAGATCGACGAGAGTTAACCGTGGTGGAAGTGAGAGAGGGCTGATCAGGGTTCTTCTGGTGAAAGTCAGCAATGAGTTGAGGGTCAACAATAAAAGAGGCAGGAACCCAAGACCTTTCTTCCGGGCCATAACCTTCCCAGTCAACCAAAAACTGTATGCCTCGCCCTCGGCGGCGAGAACGCAGGAGGCGACGGACAACATACACAGGGCCACCTTCAATGATGCGAGGAGGGGGAGGAGGAGGTGTTGGAGGAACCAAGGGACTTTCTGGAGCAGGCTTGATTTTGGAAACATGGAAGGTGGGATGAATGCGCATAGACCGAGGGAGCGTAAGTCTCACTGCTACGGGGTTTATTATCCTTTCGATGGGGAATGGACCAATGAACCTGGGTGCCAATTTATTGGATTCGACACGGAGAGGCAGGTCTTTTGTGGAAAGCCAAACCTTTTGTCCAACCTGGTAAGCAGGGGTTTGTGATCGATGACGGTTGGCAGAAGTGGAGTAGCGATCGGCAGAGCGTTGGAGGGAACTGCGGGCTTGTGTCCAGGTGCGTTGGCAGCGCTGAATGAAAGTGGTCACAGAAGGGCAAGAAGCCTCTTTTTCAAGGGCAGGGAACAGAGGAGGCTGATACCCATATGAACATTGAAAAGGGGAGAGACCGGTGGCTGAACTGACCAGGGTGTTGTGGGCAAATTCTACCCAAACCAATTGTCTAGACCAGGATGAGGGACTTGATGACACCAGACAGCGGAGAGCGGTTTCCATATCTTGGTTCATTCGTTCGGATTGGCCATTTGACTGGGGGTGGAAACCTGAGGACAGGCTAACAGAGGCCCCCAACAAACTACAGAACTCTCGCCAAAAAATGGATGTGAACTGGGGGCCTCGATCAGAAACTATATCGGCAGGGATTCCGTGAAGGCGAACAACATGCTGAAGGAGGAGTTCCGCAGTCTCTTTAGCAGCGGGGAGTTTGGGAAGGGGAATGAAATGTGCCATCTTACTGAACCTATCAACTATGGTGAGTACGGTGGTGTTACCTTCAGAGGGAGGAAGACCAGTTACAAAATCCAGGGATATATGTGACCAGGGCCGATGGGGTATGGGGAGTGGATGAAGGTGACCAGCAGGAGCTTGATGAGATGGTTTGTGTTGATTACAAATCGGACAGGCTTTGACAAACTCACGCACATCCTCATCCATAGTGGCCCACCAGAACCGTCGAGACAGGAACTCCTTGGTTCTGTGTGCCCCAGGGTGACAGGTGAGCTTGGATGCATGTGCCCACTGTAAGACCTCTGACCTTAATGTAGCGGGTACAAAAAGACGATCAGGGGGGCAAGCACTTGGTCCAGGTTGGTTGACTGAAGCGGCTTTGACTCTCTCTTCAATGTCCCAGGAAAGGGAGGCAACAAGACAGGAAGGGGGCAGAAGAGGGGCGGTCTCAACAGGGGAATTGTCTTTAGAAAATTGGCGGGACAGAGCATCGGGCTTGACATTTCTGGACCCTGGGCGGTAGGAGAGAGAAAAGTTGAAGCGTGTAAAAAAGAGTGACCAGCGGGCTTGACGTGAATTTAGGCGTTTGGCTGTGCGGACGTACTC
This sequence comes from Aulostomus chinensis, assembly GCF_037954235.1. Taxonomy (NCBI): domain Eukaryota; kingdom Metazoa; phylum Chordata; class Actinopteri; order Syngnathiformes; family Aulostomidae; genus Aulostomus; species Aulostomus chinensis. The sequence goes on along the minus strand of NC_141329.1, from coordinate 14,620,889 downwards.
CAGGTTCTTATGATCTGTCCAGACGAGGAACGGAACCTTGGTTCCCTCCAGCCAATGCCGCCATTCCTCCAAAGCTAGTTTTACTGCTAGCAATTCTCTGTTACCAATGTCGTAGTTCTGTTCTGCAGGGTTCAGTCGGCGAGAGAAGAAGGCACATGGGTGGAGCTTCTGGTCAGATGCTGAGCGTTGAGACAACACTGCCCCCACTCCAACATCAGAGGCATCCACTTCAACCACAAACTGTCTTTCAGGGTCAGGGACATGCAGAATGGGGGCGGTGGTGAAGCGTGCCTTCAAAGTTTCAAAAGCCCTATTGGCTGCAGGGGTCCAGGAGAATGGGATTTTGGATGAGGTAAGGGCTGTGAGGGGGGAAGCTACCGTGCTGTAACCACGAATGAAGCGGCGATAAAAGTTAGCAAAACCCAGGAAGCGCTGTAGCTGTTTTTGATTCTCAGGGGCGGGCCAGGCTGTTACAGCTGAAATCTTATCGGGGTCCATTTGTAGACTACCCTGGGCCACAATGTACCCAAGGAAGGTGACCGAGGATTCATGGAACTCACACTTCTCAGCTTTGACAAACAAGGAGTTTTCCAGAAGTCGTCGCAAGACTGCCCTTACATGACGAATATGCTCCTCCAAAGACTTGGAGAAAATCAAAATATCGTCTAGATAAACGAAAACAGAGTGGTTCAGCATATCTCTCAGGACATCATTAACTAAAGCCTGGAAGACCGCAGGGGCATTCGTTAAACCAAAAGGCATGACAAGATACTCATAATGGCCTGTGGGGGTGTTGAACGCTGTTTTCCACTCATCCCCCTCCCTGATGCGGACCAAATGGTATGCGTTGCGTAGATCCAGTTTAGTGAAGACCCTGTCCCCCTGGAGTATTTCGAAAGCTGATGACATGAGTGGCAAAGGGTACCTGTTCTTTATGGTTATCTCATTGAGGCCTCTGTAATCAATGCAAGGACTGAGGGTCTTGTCCTTCTTTTCCACAAAAAAGAAGCCAGCGCCAGCAGGAGATGAAGATGGTCGAATGAGACCAGCTGCCAGGGAGTCCTTGATGTAGGTCTCCATGGCCCCCCTTTCAGGGCCAGAAAGGGGGTAGAGGCGCCCCTTGGGAGGGGTGGTGCCCGGCAGAAGGTCAATGGCGCAATCATAGGGACGATGAGGGGGTAGAGACATGGCCTTAACCTTGCTGAATACCTCACGAAGGTCATGATACTGGGCTGGGACCCCAGAGAGATCGGGCTGGCCACAGGGAGGTGGAGAGCGGAGCAGTGCAGCCGCCTGCTTCAGGCAGACCTGATGGCAGGCGGAACTCCAACCACGGATGACCCCTGCCGACCAGTCAATATGGGGGTTATGGTGGCGAAGCCATGAGTAGCCCAGTATAAGAGGGAGGCGAGGTGAGGGCAGGACATAAAACTGGATGGTTTCGTGGTGATTTCCAGACATGAGTAGGTGGACCGGTATGGTCTGATGAGTGACCATCCCCAGCAGATGACCATCCAGAGCCCTGGCAGGCACAGAACAAGGAAGGGGTAACAACCTAATTCCCAGCTGTAGAGCTAACTCCTTGTCAATTATATTCGCATCTGCTCCAGAATCAATAAAAGTGGACAGGACTTGAGAGGCTTCCGGCAGAAGGAGCTTGGCTATAAACAAGGGACGATCAAAAACAGAGGAGGCTTTAAAAGAGGATGGACTCACCAGTAACTCCTCCACTACTGATGAGCCCTCCCCTTTTACTGGACAGTGTGAGATGAAGTGGCCTGGTCGACCACAGTACAGACAGATTTGACTTGCGGCGCCGCTCACGTTCCTCAGGGGACAGACTGGTGCGGCCCAACTGCATGGGTTCAAGGCTGTTGGTTAAGGGCTCAGGAGTGGCTGCAGAGTGGGCCAAGTTGGAAGCAGAGCCTCGTGATGCATGAGCAGATAAATGAGCGGGAGGTGTCCTTTGTTTCTCTCTCCTGCGAGCCTGGATGCGAAGGTCAATGTTTATAGCAAGAGCAATGACATCATCGAGAGAAAGGGGTAGGGGGTAAGACACAAGTTCATCCTTGATGTAATCAGCAAGCCCATGCAGAAAAGCATCACGAAGAGCACTCCCATTCCAGCCACTAGCACGGGCCTTCGTGCGGAAATCAATCGAAAAATCACACACAGACTGACCCTTCTGACATAGACTCAGGAGACCCCCTGCATCCGTTGAATGGACACCCTGCCCAAATACTTTGCGTAGCTCAGAAGCAAATGACTCAAATGAAGTACAGGCCGGAGTCTGTTTATCCCACTCAGCGGTGCCCCACAGCCTCGCTCTCCCTGTTAGCTGATTGATGGTAAAAGCTACTTTAGCTTGTTCAGAAGCAAAGGTGAGAGGTTGCAATGCAAAAAAGATGGTGCAGTTTGTCAGGAATGGATTACAACCGTCAGGCTCACCAGCATAACGTTCAGGGGCTCCAATTCTTGGTTCAGAAACTGGCCCGGGGGCCAGAACAGGGGTTGCTGGAGGAGCAGGGGCAGGGTCAGAGGCAGAGGCAGAGCTAACAGGGATTAATTGGGCGATGGTTGCAGTTAACTGGTGCACTTGGTTAGCCAAAGAGCCGATAGCCTGTTCTTGCGTGGCTGCGGCCTGTCTGGCCTCAGCTGAGGCAGATGCCATGAGGGCCTCATGTTGCTGGAGGACCCCTTCAATGATTTCAAAACGATTTTGGGCAGGGGAAGTGCGTGCTGGGTCCATGTTTGGCCAGATTGTACTGAAACGGTGGGGGTTATGGACCCAAATGCAACACACAGAGCAACAGAAGTTGAATCGGTAATGGCCTTTATTCCGAGGATGCCAGGAACGTAACCACAATAATGGGCAGGCAAAAACAGAGGCAGTCTTGCAGCGAATCAAGGCAGAAGTGGTTACCAGGGCTGAGGCAGGGGGGAGTAGTCGAAGCAGGCAGGGTCGAAGCCGGGAAGTCAGTCCAAGAAAAACGCTGGAGAGTTGGGCATCAAGCATAACAATCTGGCAGAGAATGAAGGGAGAGGGAGACCTAAATAGCTATGGGACAGGTGCAGGTGATAGAGACTGATTGGCAGAGGAGGTTGGCTGAGGGAGTGAAAGGTGATGCATTCAGGGTGCCTTGGAGAAACTAGTGTTGCAAACTGCAAACCATGACACCTGCACCCAAATCTGGAGGAGTAATTTATAGCAACTTAGTTAAAATTAAAACCACTGCTCCAGCAAATCAACCCAATACAACTATTAAATGTGGTTTGCTTAATATTCGATCTCTTGCATCCAAGTCTCTCCTAGTGAACGATTTAATTACTAATTATCAGATTGGTGTATTAGCACTCACTGAAACCTGGGTGCAGCAAGATGAGTATGTTAGTTTCAATGAATCTTCCCCTCCTGGTTACATTAACTACCATGTACCTCGCACCACTGGCAGAGGAGGAGGAGTAGCTGCAATCTATCAGTCAAATTTGGTGCTTAACCCTTGACCTAACAGTTCATATAACTCATTTGAGAGCCTTATTGTCAGCTTTTCCCACCCAGACTGGAAAGCAGAGAAACCACTCTTACTTGCTGTGGTGTACCGTCCTCCTGCACCTTATTCTGAGTTCTTAGAAGAATTCCCTGACTTTCTGTCCAACTTGGCATTGAACTCAGACAAAGTCATTATAGTGGGTGACTTTAACATCCATGTGGACATCAATGATGATTCTCTGGCCACTGCGTTTAAGTCGCTTCTTGATTCTGTTGGCTTCTGTCAGAGGGTAAACAAACCCACTCACACTTTTAATCACATCCTTGATTTAGTACTCACTTATGGAATAGAAGCTGACCGCATCATAGTTCTTCCTCAGAACCCCGTCTTGTCTGATCACTCCTTAATTACATTTGAATTTACTTTAACAAATTATATCCTACCTGGGATAAAGTCCCGCTTCAGTAGATGTCTATCTGACACTGCTGTTTCTAGATTTAAGGAGCTTATTCCAGCAGAGCTTGCTGCCACACCTTGTAGTGATATAATGGGCAGTTATGCTGATTTCACCCCCTCGCAGGTAGACTATCTTGTGGACAGCACTGCAGCAGCACTCCTTGGGACACTTGATGCCATAGCTCCCCTGAAGAAGAAGGTTATCAACCAGAAAAGAATAGTTCCCTGGTACAGCCCAGAGCTGCGTGCCTTAAAACAGAAGACCAGACAACTGGAAAGGAAGACACATTCCAGCCAGCACGAGGAAGTCCGCCAAGCCTGGAAGGAGAGTTTATTAATATATAAAAAAGAACTCCATAATGCCAGAAGAGCTTACTACTCGTCCCTGATAGAAAAGAATAAGAACAACCCCAGGTTCCTCTTCAGCACCGTGGGCAGGCTCACCAAGAACCATAGTGCTGTTGAGCCATGCATCCCCCCAACTCTCAGCAGTAACGACTTCCTTTCTTTCTTTACTGAAAAGATTGTGAATATTAGAACGAAGATTGCCAGTAATGGAGGACAGACTACAGTCCCCATAGAAGCACCTCCCAGACTTGGTGCATACTTGGACAGCTTCTCCCCCATCGACCTGTCAGAATTAACTTCTGCAGTCGGTTCCTCCAAGTCAGCCACTTGTCTGCTGGATCCCATCCCAACAAGCCTCCTTAAGGATGCCTTCCCTCTAGTCAACACTTCCATATTAAATCAAATTAATCTTTCCTTAGTCACAGGTTATGTGCCACAGGCCTTTAAGGTGGCTGTCATCAACCCTTTACTTAAAAAACCTTCTCTTTACCCAGATATATTAGCCAACTATAGGCCAATATCCAACCTCCCCTACATCTCCAAGATCCTTGAGAAGGTTGTCCTGGAGCAGCTACATGAACATCTGCACAGCAACGAGCTCTGTGAAGCCTTCCAATCTGGATTCAGGGAACACAATAGCACTGAAACAGCACTGGTCAGAGTCTCGAATGATCTTCTTATAGCTTCAGACAGAGGTCTTGTCTCTGTGCTTGTCCTTTTGGACCTCAGTGCTGCATTTGACACCATCGACCACAGCATCCTGCTACAGAGACTAGACCATGACATTGGGATTAAAGGAACTGCCCTAAAATGGTTTAAGTCCTACTTATCTGACAGGTTTCAGTTTGTTAATGTTAATAATGACCATTCTGAGTATAGCAGAGTTACATATGGTGTACCACAGGGTTCAGTTTTAGGACCGATTCTCTTCACTCTTTACATGCTCCCATTAGGTGACATAATCCGGAGGCACTCGATCAACTTCCACTGTTATGCAGATGACACACAACTTTACTGGTCGATGGAGCCAGACGACACAAGCCAGCTTACTCATCTGCAAGACTGCCTGAAAGACATTAAATCCTGGATGTCCTCTAACTTCTTAATGCTCAATTCAGATAAAACTGAGGTAATCATTTTTGTACCTAAACACCACAGGGACACACTCTTGAATCGGATCCCTACTCTAGATGGAATCACCCTAACTCCGAGTACAACTGCAAGGAACCTTGGGGTCATTTTTGACCATGACCTTTCCTTCAGCTCCCACATAAAGCATGTGACTAGGACCGCCTTCTTCCATCTGCGAAGTATCGCTAAGTTTAGGAATATCCTTTCCCAGAGTGATGCTGAAAAACTGGTGCATGCATTTATCACTTCTCAGCTGGACTACTGCAACTCTCTCCTGTCAGGATGTCCTAAATACTCCCTAAAGAGTCTCCAGCTGGTCCAGAACGCTGCAGCGAGGGTTTTGACGGGAGTTAAGAAGAGAGAACACATCTCTCCCACTTTAGCTTCTCTCCACTGGCTTCCTGTAGGATCTAGAATCGACTTCAAAGTCCTTCTGCTGACTTATAAGGCTCTCAATGATAAAGCTCCATCCAATTTGAAAGAGCTCATTAGTCCCTACTGTCCGACCAGAGCACTCCGCTCCCAGAATGCAGGTCTTTTAGTGATTCCCAGTATCAATAAAAACAGACTGGGAGGTAGAGCCTTTAGTTACCGGGCTCCTCTACTGTGGAACCAGCTCTCTCCATGGGTCAGAGAGGCAGACACTTTAACTACGTTTAAGTCCAGGCTTAAGACCTTCCTCTATGACAGAGCCTTCAGTTAGGACTGGTTCAGGTAGCTCTGAACCATTGATAGCTATGCTGCTACAGGCTTAGACTGCTGGGGGACACATCAGGTTACATGGAGCCCTTCCCTCCTCTCCTCTCCTCTACCCCTCTCTCCTCCTCTCCTCCCTGCACATTTTTGGAACTGTCACTACCACTACTTGTTGCACTTTGTAGTTTGGCCTTGGTGTCTCGCAGTCTCTCTGTGTTACCACAGATCCACCAGAGCCCCAACCGCCCCCTGCATCGCCCCCCCCCCCTCTTATTCCCTACTGTTACACCGGCCTGCGCTCCCCTTCCATGAACCAGTCTGCCATCCAGTCCCCCATCAAGCTGGCTTGCTCTCCCTTCCTCCCCTACCAGAAGCTTCCTTCTTCAGCTGTTATTAACATTTCCGTGTTTCTCACATTCTGCATTGTAAACTGTTTTCTTGTCTGTAACAACATCTACTGCACGTCTATCCGTCCTGGGTGAGGGATCCCTCCTCTGTTGCTCACCCTGAGGTTTCTCAGATTTTTCCCTGTTAAAAGGGTTTTCTATGGAGTTTTTCCTCAGTCGATGTGAGGGTCTAAGGGCAGAGGATGTTGTTATGATGCCATGTGAAGCCCTTTGAGACAAACTGTTTATGAAAACGGGCTATACAAATAAAATTGCCTTGCCTTGCCAACATACAAAGACACAAAACCATTCACACTCATTCATACGTAAGGTCAATTTAAAGTATTCAATTAACCTAGTCCCCAATTGCATGTCTTTGGATCGTGGGAAGAAGCCAGAGTACCCGGAGAGAACCCTTGCAGGCACGGGGAGAACATGCAAACTCCTGGTTAATGTTTATTTTTGAAAAACACACACATAATGTCAAGACTCATGCCCATTCTTGTGTACTATTTGGAAAGGGATTCAGAACCCGGGCAGTGTCGTGGTTAGCACTGTCGCCTCACATCCAGAAGGTTCTGGGTCTGAGTCCTGGCTCAAGCACGTGTGGAGTTTGCATGTTCTCCCTGTGCCTGCATGGGTTCTCTCCAGGTACTCGAAATTCCTCCCACAGTCCAAAGACATGCAAATGTGAACTAGGCTAATTGAGTACTTTAAATTGACCGTAGGTATGACTGTGACTGTGTCTGTCTATGTGTTGGCCCTGCGATGGGCTAGCGACCCGTCCAGGGTGTACCTACCTCTCGCCTGAAAGCTGCTGGGATAGGCTCCAGCTCCCCAGGATGGACAGATTTGACATAACATATTTTCTTTTTCAAAGACACACACATTAATTAAATATGAGTCTAGTATGTACATGTGTATAACTAATGAAAAAAGCATTACAAAAGAAGTGTGTATTTGAGGCTGAGAAACGTTGACTTTCTGTCCTACCTCAGCATCGTCTGCACCCATACAGGCTCCTGACTGTCACACCAAGTGTCTCTCACTGTTTCTCAGCCCACCTGTCACTTCCTCCTGAACAGTTTCTCAACAGAAAAAAAACTGATGCACAACTCAACCGCCATCTTCCATGTTTTAGGATACTTTTGTTTACAAGAAGCTGTCAAGTCTGCTGATCTTGGTAGGTAGATTGGAAAATGTGTGTGTGTGTGTGTGTGTGTGTGTGTGTGTGTGTGTGTGTGTGTGTGTGTGTGTGTGTGTTTTGGTCTGTGCAGAGTCTGGTTTGGGTGTGCATAAGTAGCATACACGGTAGGGACATTGGCTTGCAGACCAGCTGACTCAACACATTCTAGTTTGGATAAGTACTCATCACACAGAGACGTGTAGCTGAAGATATTCACAAACACTGCAGGATATTGACCGGCAATATCAGAGCTCATGAAACAGATTAATCTTGTATTCTTGCCTTTCTTTCCACATTCTAAATGTGATGTACTTAAATTATTGAAGACAGAGATGTCCTGCTGAAAAGGGTCCACTTGTTCAGATGATGAACACTACAGATACAAAACTGACCTGTTTGTCTGAAGTTCATTTAACACATGTGGACTGCTAATCTCTGTCATACAAGGAAAAAATTCTAAAAATTACAATGTGTTTGGCTCATCAGCTTTGCCTTTGCTGAGACAGTGTAGACAAGAATATAGACGCTAGCAACCATAAATGATGGATTTTACAGGGTAAGTTTTTCTTACCCTTCATGCACAAAAAAACTCAAATTGAAACCGTGACCAAAAAACAATAATACAAAGAGGAATATTGCACCGTTAGTGAATCTGAAGCGGTAACATTCAGGAGAGCACATACCTCAACCAAGCAATCTTAACCAAACCCACTATAAACAAATGCTATTTTTCTTCATGGCCCTGTACACACTTGGTATTCAGATCTGTCCTGAGCGATCTGACCACAAGTGGCCAGTGTTAATATCAGGTGTGCACAGTTGTCATGTGCATCCTGAATTAATCTCGAGATCAATTCACTGAAACCAAATTCAGAGGTGGTTTGGCCATATCTGGCCAAATTCTTTAAGTAGTTTGAACAAAAATTAGTTCTGTACCACCTCATCAGCAGATATCCTTGGTTTAAGCAGACATACACATTATCAAAGATCTGTACATACATTAAGCCACCATTTCCCTGCCTGTTTGTGTGCAGTCATATAAAAAGGCTTTTATTCTCCTTGTTGGTCATTGGTTATCTAGTGCTGGCTCACCAGTTTCATGTATATATACACAAATAGATGAGGAAATGTTAGATTGCCAAACCATGTACATTTAAGATATCCTAGGTATGTGGATCAGACTTCATAGAATAGGCCCCTGGTCAGTTTCAACAGATTTCAATTTGATTTGGAATACCCATAAGTGTAAACAGTATTTCTTTCCAAAAAGCAGAGCAACTTTGACTTGTTTTCTCTTTCGTGTTGTGGCTCAGACTATATTACATGAGGTTGTTGAACAGTTATTCCTGTGGACCACCCAGTGTTAGTGTTGACGGGCCTTAGTAACAGTATAACACACCTTTACATGCACATTGTCTCAACGTCACATTTCTTTCATGTGACGTTGGGGCGCTGTTGATGAAGCGGTAACTCCCTGGCCCGCTGGGGTAACCCTTGTCCATTTAAAGCACTCCCTCTCAATAGACCTTATCTTCCTATTCTGCCACCAGCTGAGAAGTTTTCACTACTGCCACACCTGAAGCAGTGAATGCAGTCCTCTGTATTCTCCTGCTGGCAGGCATAACATCTACAGTGTAGTGCGGGTAGGGAGAGGGCGTTGATTGCCAAACCTTTGGCTGAGTGGAGGATATACATGTTATACTGCAGGGGCTGGAGCAGCCCAGTGTCTCTGTTTTGGGCCATGGTGGACTGGGACTGGTGCTAGCTGAGTGGAGTGAAGTCTGGTGTGGACACTGACTATGGGGTGTCTGGGTAGGTAAGAGGGCTGCTGCATAGACTCTTTGATGGAGGACACTTTGTTAGGGATCCTCCCTCCCATGCTCTCCATGGCCCTCCTCAGGCTGATTCCAGCACAGGTGCCACCTATCAGCAATCAGCCATGCCTGCAGGCAATTGTCGAGCCAGCTATAAGAGGAATCCAGGACCTTCAACCCGGGCTTGATCGTACTGACCCCACGTGGTAACTTTGTCAACAACCTCCTTTGTTTTTCTCGTAGTTTACTACTTCATTGTTCGCTTGCTTCTAGCCATTCTTTTTTTTCACTCATCCCATTTGACTTTGTTTTTTTCCCAAGATTCCCCTGGCTCCAAGCTGCCTCTGAGAACCAATCCATGATTTCCTCCGCGTCTCTCGTCTGCCTCCTCGATTCCTCCACCCTCCACGACTCCACGCCACACTCCTGGACCATTCCCTATCCTCGACCCTCACCTTCACCCCAATCTCTGTCTCCTGGACAAATCCCAACTCCCTGCCTTTGCTTTCCCTCCTCTGGACCCTCGTGCCCTCTGTCCCTAGCGGTAGGGCTCCCTTCCCCACGGACTGGTTAGTACACGCACACGCAACATTTCACAACACACACCCACGCATACACATAGTTAAATTACACATCTCATCTTACACAGCCACACACCACATTCCCCCCATTTTTTAGGTCCCTAAATTAGTGTAGATTTTGTTCCTTCCCCTTTTTTTCCATCCAATAAACAGCCTTTGGGTGGTTTCATCTGGCTCCCTGTGTTCTGTCTGTCTGTGGTTGTGCTACCTGGGTCCAGACCCGTTTTGGGTCGCCTTATTCTGAGCCTAACACACTTCAGCTTTAAGGTCCTTTAAGAGAGGCATGTTAGCTTTCATCTCATGTGGTTCTGAGACAAAATCAGTTTGATTCCTACTGTGACTCTGCTGGCTTGTTTTCTCCTCCTTCTCAGTGGGAGTGTGGTCAGACTGAGCAGAGTGAAGGGCTACAGGTCGCTGTGGTGTTATCATTTTTTCTTTTCTTGTCTATCACTTTCACAGGTGCATGCAGTATTCAGTTTTTCAAACAGGAGTTCATCAGAAACACCACCTTGCACCAGAAATACCTGGAGATCCCATTTGATATTATCGTTCCGCAAGCCAGTCATAACTGAGTGAATGTTCTGTACTAGTGTTGTACTAGTGTAACATGAAGCAATGATGAAGCATGGACTAATGAACAATAGTATTTTTAATATTTTAAATTGTAAATAGTAAATGAATAGTTTGGTTGTAAAATGTAATATTTTTAAATGAATTAGTTTTTCACAATGACTCCCCTTAGAATATCACCAGGAACCGTACCTTCCTACGAATTCTTCTCAACAGAAAATGGGTCTTTTTTTAACCAAGGAAATGTTCAAGCAAAATATCAAATAAAATACAAAATAACTTAGGGGTATACTGATGAACCCTTATCAAATACCCTCAGTGAGAATAACAAACCAAAAATAAAAGCACAACCAATATGTGCAGTGTCACTTGTCAGGGGATCTAACACACTGGATTGACAGTAAACAAATAGTTAAACAATGCAGGCTCTCCGTTCAATATTGTCACGTTTAAACGCTCGGTTTCCAGCTTGGATAACGAATGTCTCTTAAGAGTTCACAGTTCCAAACGAGGGGCTTACGTACAGTCTCAGTATCACACAAGTCTTCAAAACGACTGGTGGCAGGGTACTCGCACACACCGTACACCACTGTGGCTGGAGGGAGAGAGAGAGGGAGAGAGAGAAGCGGTGTAGGGACAGGCAGCCGTTGGAGTAGATCTTGCTCCTCTTCGAAAGAAAGGCGTCGAGCTACAGAAGTCTATTGTTTAACTGAAAAAAACTACCTAATGAGCTCAATCCGTCTCACACACTAACGACGAGTACTGTTTCAACCCGGATGAATGCGGTCTTCAATGTCTTCACGCTGGTTCTTCCGAATACTGACAACTACCGTACTTCTTCCGAAAACAAACTGCAATACTTAAACTCTCAAACTTAGACTTTTAGCTTACATTAGCTGATGTTAAAACTTCTTTTCTTCAGCGAGCTCAGTCGCACACCTCCTCCTTTAAACAGCGCCATGTTCTTCTCTCTTCCTCCCAAACACTCTCTCTCTCTCCCATTGGTCAGCACACGGATGCCGGTGCTCCTGATTGGTCAGTCCTGTGAGCAGTCCTGTGGCACATGGCTAGGTGCATTTAAAGGAACAGTATCCAAAACAAAACAGTAGTCCATTACCCTGGTGCACCACTACATTAGCACTGGATCATATCTTAGGCCTGACTCTGACTTATGTAAACAGAATCTTTTGCTAAAGATCTAGAGCAAGGATGAGGAAGTTGTGCAGTTTTCTTTTATACTCAGGACTTCAGATGACAGCTGTTTATATAATTCTGTTGCACTCTTTTCATGGTAATGACGATGGAGCATCCTTCTAAGAATTGGTAGTGTGAGGTCACTTTTCCCTTATAAGTAACTGTGTAACCACATTCCTGGAACAATGATTTTTATGACAGCATCAACAATCTCAGTCTCGGGAAAGCCCATGGAGAGGCCATTTTCAATCTGCCATGCAAAACTGGAACATGTGAGGTGGTCTTTATCCCCTGGTTCTCCTATTTGTCCACATATTTTGAATTCTTTAAGCCAGGGGGAGGGGTCTGACCAGGACCTGTACCTGAGGTTGGCATTCTGTGAATGACTTAAAGACCTGAGCCATACATTCATTTCCCCAATGAGTTCTTCCTGTAGGAGGTTGTGGCTGTAACTGAAAGGGCCTATTTTCTTGTGTTATTTTGCCCTGTGCCTTGTCTTGTCCATTTTGCTCATCATTTAGTGGTGTTTGGGGCTCAGTTAAGTCTTCAGCCATAGCTATCTCAGTTATGTTGTCTTTAATGTAGAGGAGCTCTGCCATTCCCATATCATCGAGTAGCTGTAAGTCCTCCCTCTGCAGGTGATTACTTATCATTGTGATTAAAGCTACCCTGTTCTTTCCTGCCACATGCTTGAATTCTGGTCCAGCAATCCTGACCAATTCAAATATTATTTCTTTTTTTTTTTAACTGTCTGCTGGCAGTGTACACATGCAAGTATTTCCAAGTGCAATGTTTCTATCTCAGTTGACTCCATTGTCCGTGTGGCAACAACTCAGTGTTCTGTAGCAGTAGTAGTTAGTGCTAAATCTTGGAGATAGCGCTCCTGGTGCCTTAGTTTCACCTCAGATTGCTCAGATTAGACGTCCGTTGCTGTTACAAGTCGAACCTCGTCTCATCCAATCCCAGCAGTGCCTCTCGAAAATTGTTACACCTCTGCAAAGGGGAACAATACATGAAAAACACCAATTCATTCACATCCAGCGCTGTAATGGACCAGATGCAGTTGCTCAGACAAAAGCAATCAAGAATCGATCAGTGATTACAGCAATAACTTTGAAAGAAATGATCTCTGAAGAAAAGGAAGCACTGTTGAAAACAATATAAGACAGTAATCACAAATATTCCATCATAACATCAGGAATTAGTTATGCCTTAAACACAGATCATCCTCTCGGGTTTATCATGCTTGTTTACGTGGAAGACCAGAGCAGTAGACCACAGATCAGTCAATCGGCAGATCAGAGTGACTTTCACCTTATTCAGTATTTACTTCTGTGATGAATTATGATGTTCTGTTTTTAACCCTGTACTGCAATGACTTAAAGCAGTCTTTTGCTGAATGTTTTCTTTAGCATATTCACAAATTTTTTTAGAGTTTTAAAAGCCATGTAATAACCATTACACCAACACATATAAACAGACAACCATTCACACTCCCAGCCACGCCTACAGTCAATTCAAAGTATCCACTTTGTTATGAGTTGGGTGTTTCTTAGGTATGCTTGTGTTTATGTATCATGTTTTTTGTTGTTTTCCTCCTAACTCTGCGGGGGAGGTGTGGCCTCCGCCGTGTGGAGCACGTCCAGCATGTGCGGTTGGTGCTGCAGAGACTATTAGAAAACAGACTATTTATTAAAGCTCAGAAGTGCTGCTTTCACCAGTCGTCAATTCCGTTTTTGGGCTACATCATCGAAAGGGGACAGCTCAGGGCTGATCCGCTTAAGGTGCAGGCGGTTGCAGAGTGGCCCACCCCGTCCAACCATAAGCAGCTCCAGCGGTTCTTGGGGTTCGCCAACTTCTACCGGCGCTTCATTAAAGACTTCAGCCGAGTGGTGGCGCCACTGACTCGCCTCACCTCCACCAAACTTGCTTTCCCCTGGCCGGAGGAGGTGGAGCAAGCCTTTCAGACCTTGAAGACTCTTTTCACTGCGGCCCCTGTGCTTGCGCAGCCGGATCCCTCCAGGCAGTTTGTTGTGGAGGTGGACGCCTCGGACACCGGGATCGGGGCTGTGCTTTCTCAGCGCGCTGCACCAGACCAGCGCCTTCACCCCTGCGCCTACTTCTCCCGTAAACTGAGCCCAGTCTGGATACATACACACATACACATATGACTATATAACTATACAGTCAGTGTGGATCCTGACAGCAAACCAAACTACAGGCAAAAACAGTAGCAAACTTGTCCAGGTGTTGTACATCCGGCATAGTCAGTACAAACACGCCACTTGTTTCACTCTCATCCCACTAGTCACCACAGCTTGTCAACCTTAAACAGGTATCAACAGTTCGCATCGGCCAGTATGCAACTCTAGGAGGGTGGTTTTGGTTTCTAAAAATAGCAGAAGGGCATATCCTGATGTTATACGACAAAGACCTTTTAAAAGTGTTCTAGGGCGTGTGTAAATTAGCAGCCACTGGTGCAACAGCAGTGGTGTTTTCATGATTTGGAAAGTAACGCCCATGTTTAAAACAGGAAATGAAATGCTGGAGATCGACTGCACAGGTAAAAATACACAGGACTGGGAAGTCCCACAAGAGTACAGACAACACCCCCAACTAGCTATACATAGAAGAAATTTGACACAGTCCTTATGTAACCATGACACTATGCCTTTGTATGCCTTAAACTTCCTGTCTGTCTCTTTCCCAACTTTTTTGAGTGTCAAGTCAAGTTAAATCAATTTTATTTGTATAGTACCAAATCACAACAAAAGTTATCTCATGACACTTTACAAGTAGAGCAGGTCTAGTACCACACTCCTTCAATGAATCTACACCCAACAATTCTCCATGAGCAAGCAAATCCTGCAATAGTGGTGACAAAAACCTTCCTTTTAACAGGCAGGAACGTTGAGCAGATCCAGGCTCAATGGGGACGGCCTTCTGCTTTGACCAGTTGGGGGGGAAAGAGAGCAGGAGAGCGGGGCAGAGACAAAGACAGATAATGGAGGAAAACAGATATAGAGAAGAAAAGAGAAGGACAGAGGAAAAGAGAGAGAGAAAGGGAAGACACTGATTGACAGATGGGGACGTGAGCAGGTGGTGCTATGGGTGGCAGCTTGAGCCTCTTCAGGTCTGCAGCCTCCTTCAGCAGCACCCAGGATTTGGGACGTGGGGAGCCCGAAGGCTCCAAAGAAGATGAGTTACTAACACATATGAGTATGATTTATGTATAACACGTACAGGAATATAGAAAGGAACGAGAGGAGGAGAGAGAAACCACCATGGGAGATCCCCCGGCAGTCTGACCCTATCGCAGTGTACTGTACTCGCCCCCTTTCTACTGATCACATTCTTCAGGATGTCTGGAGTAAATCCCTTCAGAACACTCAACCTAGAAAGATAAGCTAGAACTTCCTCTCCCTGGCCTTTTATAATGACAATAAACCTTTGTATGGACCCAGGACTCCTACTTCCCCTTCCTTTTTACGGCGTCAAGCCATTCATAACCATCAAGATGGTGGTCATCCTTGAACATCAAGAGGAACAATCACTCCTAATCAGGAACTAGCAACTCCGGCCAGGAAAGCTAGCCGAAAGGGGTTTCTCACCTCTCTGCGACCTCTACCCCCACAGGGCGTAATAAACATTTGCCTTGTGGAACAGACCCGGGATTATGAACTGGGGTGCATTGTCTGATCATGTGAAGATGCACCCTCTTTCTTGGGATGTATGTGTGCTTAAACATTCCAGCATCTGATTGCTTGTATATCACACACAGGTCAAAGGTCACTCCCCCCAGGCAGACCAGTTTACTATAATATTTATGACACCATCCGTGGGGTTGGGTTCGGGGGCTCTCTTCAGCACTTCTTGTTTTGTGCACGAGCTCCTAGAGCGGCTGGTCCATCTCTCCCCTTTTCTATTCTGCTTAATTTTTGTTTCTTTGTTCTTTAACTTTATATAGAACGTTTTGTCTTTCCTTGCAACACCTTTTCCTTTAATAAAGTTTTTTTCGGTACACTGAGTTGAACGAGCCCCTCATCTTTGAGCTTGTGAACGCATCATTCTGCGTAGCTTTTAAATTCCTGATTTTCTATTTTTGTAACTCTTCATCAATCGTGGCTCACGTTCACAATACTATTGACCTCCCATGAGCCTTGCATCTCCATCCTGACCACCTTGTGCCTGAGAAGGGCGTTGCGTCGAGCCAGCCAGCAGCCTGACACCATACAGTAGCGAATCAATGCGCTTGCCTTCCCCATCCAGCAAATCCCAGCGGGAGCCATGGTCGTCGAGGTGGAACCTTTGGAGGCCGTCTTCCCACCAGTTCGTTGGAGAGGTACGGTATATCGATGGGAGCAATCCAACTGAGAACGTAAACCGATTCCATTGGTTTACACGCTGTCACAATGACAATGATCAGTGCTGCATCTATGAGTCAGCTCAACGTCTACTCAATAGTTTTCATTTATTTGTAGGTCACTATCCTTCATACAGCACACCTTTTCACCTGCCACCTTTGACGTCCACTTAAGTCTCAGATAAATCTTATAATTCATGTCTGATCCTCCACATGTGCCTTAATTGCTTTGCTGGAACTGTTGCCCTGTTTCATACGTTTCTTACTCATATTAAAATCTTTATAAAACCTCTAAGAAATGTCCCAACTAATTTTTATATTTGTGCGCAAGCCACTGATCCACAAAGAACTCATTGATAAGCTATAATCTGAGACTGATCATTTCTTGTTCGACGAAACTAAATTACAACGAGTGGTGCCCCGAGTAACAACTGTGTAAAACATCCTAAAGATACATCATCATCACCCTCAGCTTATTACATCACTACACAGCATATCTAAGGGCTAGCCTAAGCAGCCCTAACTTTAAGCCAAAGGAAGGTCTTAATTCTGCTCTTAAATGTAGAGAGGGTGTCTGCCTCCCACACTGAAACTTGGAGATACAGTAGTTCCACAGGAGGGGAGCTTGATAGCTGAAGGCTCTGGCTCCCATTTTATTTTTAGAAACTCTAGGAACCACAAGTAACCCTGCATCCTGGAAGCAAAGGGTTCTAGCTGGATAATAGGGGACTATGAGCTCTGTCAGATATGAAGGTGCCTGATTGTTGAGGACTTTGTATGTTAGAAGAAGAATTTTAAATTCTATTCTGAATTTGACAGGGAGCCCATGCAGAGAAGCTGGTACATGAGAGACATGGGGCCTCATGTATCAATACTTGCGTGGATCTAAAAAAAAAAACAGTGGTTGCAAGAATCCCGAAAGTTGCGCACGCAGGAAAAAAATCCAGATGTATCAATCTCTGCGAGCACCGTAATCCATGCACATTTCCTTGATACATCCCAATCAGCGTGGAATTGAGCGCAGATGTCGGAGTGACTGAGCCCTCCCCCGTTACGCCCACCTATAAATACACAAATTTATTGAAATAGGGTCTCCGCTGTCCGCACTCACAAAACAATGTCATAGAAAAAGAGGTTCACGGCATACAAGCTGGACGTGCTGGTCGGGGAGGTGGAGGAGAGACAGCAGATTTTGTTTGGCAGCCTGTCCAGTGGTGTCAGTACTAAAAAAACTTGAGTGAGTGGGATAAGAAGTGAAAGGGTGAACGCGGTGGGTTTGGAGCAATGCACCCCTGCAGAGATTAAAAAAAAGTGGTTGGACATGTTATTGGCTAAAGTTCCCTTCTAATCACCAGTGTTGTTTATCATCATGTTCATACATCTTAACCACCTCTAATGACGGAAAGAACGAGTCGCTACGTGTGTTTGAAGATTTATGATGACAGTAGAAAACAGTGTTCGCTCCTCCTTTACTGAACAATCAAAGTGATACAAAGCACAGTTTTCCTCACTAAACCTGCGAGACACGAGACAGGTTTAGTGAGCATAACTACGTCATCAACTTGCACCACTGCTAACGCTCTGAAAGATTTCATATCTCAATTCTAATGCATATCTGCAATTCTAACTTCCTAAACAATGCAAACTAAAAGTATGACTAAATTTAACACTGCGCAATCACTAAATGCAATAACTACAATAATGAATTGGCTTAAATCTAAATTTGGAGGTGGAGGTCAAACGGCATACAGCTGCCCTCCCGGAGAGTGCCAGCCAGACAGGAGGGGGTCAGGGAGAGGGGCACCTGACGGAATTTGAGCAGCGGGTGGCAGCGGTCATGGGCAGCACCTGTGTGGGGGGGATTGTCGCTGCCACTCATGTGGACTCCGAGAGCCTGGAGGGTAAGTGGCAACTCCATTTCTTATGCAACATTTCCACATGCCACAGATGTAAACGCAACAAATACAGAGAATCAGCAGGCAGTAGCATTCTGGACCAGCTGGGGAGTCTTTAGGAACTTTTTAGTGTAGCCCGATAGGAGGGAAACATAGTAATCCAGCCTGGAAGTGACAAAAGCACGGACTAGTTTTCCAGGGTAGTGCTGTTTCAGTACGTTGATGAACCCTGAAACCTGACTGGAAATCCTCTAATAAGTGGAGAAAGTCACAGAGTTGTTTAGGAACTGCTTTCTCCAGAATTTTGGAGAGAAAATTAAGATTTGATATTGGTCTGTAGTTGGCCAAAATATCTGGATACAGGGTTGTTGTTGTTGTTTTTTTGTTTGTTTGTTTGTTTGTTTTTTTTAGAAGAGGTTTAATTACTGATTGTCATGTCCTGTCATTTGTTAGTCATGTCTTATGGTAGATTTCCATGTTTAGATCATGTCTGCGTCTTATCCTAAGTGGAGCACTGGGTGAGTCTAGTTTATGTCACTGTTTTTGTCTGTCCTGCATTGCCTGTTTTATTGTGAAGGTTAACTCTCCTCTCGTTTCAGGTTACTTGCTCTTCCTGCCTCCTGTGTTTCCCGCTCCTGTGATTGTCTGGCCCCTCCCTAATGTGCTCCACCTGTGCCCCATTACCTTGTGTATATATATAGTCCTCGTCTCCCTTTGTCCCGTGCCAGTTCGTGTTGTTCTCTTCGCTCACCTTGAGATAGTCTTGATCCTGTGCCTATTCTTGATCCTCGTAGTTTTTGCCCTTAGTAGTGTTTTTGTTTCTCACCTTGTTCCTTTTTAGTGCCATCTAGTTTTGAGTTTTTTGTCCTTTGATTGTTGCCAAGTGCCTGAGTACCTTAGTTAATAAAGCCTTTTTGTTCTCATTTTGGAGTCTGCTTTTGGATTTTGCACCCGTATTTTTGGACCTGACACTGATACTTTAAAGGAATGTGGGATGTAGCCAAATAACAGTGACACATTGATCATATCAAAGAGAGAGGGGCAAACTAGGGAGAGTCTTTACGCAGCTTAGTTGGGATGGGGTCCAGGAGACAGGTGGATGATTTAGAGAAGGAAATTATTGTGCTAAGCTCATGAAGGCTAATGGAAGAAAAACTATCAAAGTGTATGTCTGGTCCTACAGCTTTCTCTGAGGTTATCAGTACCGTGTAGTCAGCTCATGGTAGGAGTAGAAGAATTTTCTCTCTAATAAGTAGAATTTTGTCATTGAAGAAGTCCATGAAATCTTTGCTACTCATGGATACAGGAATACTAGCTTCAATCAAGTCAATCTGTCACTGGTATGTTGTTTATCAGTCTTTTTCAATAACAGCTCTGCTCCCAATGTTTTTTCCCCAGTCAGCTCCTTCCCTGTCTTTGTTTTTCTTACAACTCTCCTAGCATTAGTAGACTCTGTGTTAAGGTTCAGTATCAAGTTCTTTGTAGCCTACCTCTTATCCATTTGTCTGCATTTGGGTATACCTACTCTTTTCAACCTTACGAGATTAATGTGCATAAAAACAGTAGCTTTGAAGTCCTAGAGTAACAAATACAGTGGGTAAAATAAGTATTGAACACATCACCATTTTTCACAGTAAATATGTTTCTAAAGGTGCTACGAACATGAAATTTTCACCGGAACAGTAGCGACCCATTTAACTCTCAAAAATGATCAAACTGGGCAACTGGACTCACCTCTTGTAAGTGAAGACGTTTTGCCTCATATCCAAGAAGCTTCTTCAGTTCTAAAATTCTGGGGGGAATTATCGGGTATGTAACCACCCAAGGGGTGGTGGCAAAAACAAGTGGTCGTAAGGCCATAACAATAAGGCTCATTAGGTGGTGATGTGAGTCGTTGGCCTCAGTTTCGGGTCATTACCCCTCCCAGTCCTCTTAGGAGGGTCGCTCGGGTCACCTGAATGAAGGTGTGAAAGCTGGCTGCACTTGAGGGATCTAAGGATGGCATTGTAGGTGGGTGATAAGTGGTGTCTGAGGCCCCCTCCTCTGTTCAAAGATGGATGTTCTAGTTTGACGTGAATGGTTTCTTTCACCCCACCTTCAAACCATCTGTCCTCCCTGGCTAGAACGCGTACCTTGTGGTCTTCAAAGGAGTGACCCTTCTCCTTGAGGTGGAGATGGACTGCTGAGTCCTGGCCTGTGGTTGTGGCTCTCCTGTGTTGCGCCATGCATTTGTGCAGTTATTTTGTCTCCCATATGTACAGGTCAGGGCACTCCTCTTTACACTGGACTGCATAAACAACATTACTCTGTTTATGCCTTTGAACCTTGTCTTTGGGATGGACAAGTTTTTGCCTCTGGGTGCTGCTGGGCTTAAAGTGCACAGGGATCTGATGCGTGTTAAAGATCCTTCTGAGTTTCTCTGAAACCCCTGCCACATATGGGATGACAATGCTCCTCTTCTTTTTGGCTTCATCGTTCTGATCCTCCCTGGGCTTCTTGGCAGTTTTAATGAAAGCCCAGTCCGGATAACTGCAATTTTGGAGAGCTGAGTGGATGTGGTTGTGTTCCCTTCTTTTCCCATCTGTTTTAGAAGGGATATTTTGTGCTCTGTGTTTGAGGGTTCGGATCACCCCTAGTTTGTGCTCGAGTGTGTCACGATCCCTGTCTCGTGTCTCCTGTTTTATTTTGTAGTCATGTCTTGTCTTCCTGACCTCCCCCATGTGATTACCTTATGTGTCTCACCTGCGTGATTACACCACCTGTGTTTTGTTTCCCCTCGTGTATTTAACCTCTGTGTTTTCCCCTGTTAGGTGATGGGCCATTTTTGTATTTTGCACTAATGTGCCGTCGGGGTGTGTTTAACTTGCTAACTGTCACTAGTCTCGAGTCTGCAGTCTCAAGTCATCAGTCGTCAGTCTCCAGCCTCCAGCCTCAAGCCAAGTCATCAGCCTCCAGCCTCCCGAGTCTCCAATAAATCTCTTTTGTGCACCCTCCTACACTCTGTCTGCTATTGGGTCTACTTCCCTCCACCTCATCTCGTAACAGAGTGGGTGGTGTGAGTCAAACAGGCAAACAACTGATCCATGTGGGGGGGTTTCCTGTAGACCCCAATGTTTTCAACATGTACCGCACACGTTGAAAACAATGGAGTACCTTTCAGATTCAGATTCAGATGACTTTATTTATCCCCGAGGGGCAATTAAAATACGGTACAACTGAGCAGCATGACATTAAAAAACAAAACAAAGAAAAAAAAAAAGAAAGGAAAAAAGAAAAAAAAACGGACATGACAGTGGGAATAAATAAGAGAATAAAAATAAGATTAAAGATAAAAATACAATAAATATACTACATACAGTATGTACACAATGTAGAATGAAGAGTAAGGTGACTGGAGTGAGTGAATAAAGTGCAGACAATGTAAACAGTATAAACAGTGTAACAGTGAAGACAGGATATTGAGTAGTCCGGGGAGAGTATGTAGGTGTGTGTGTATGTAGGTGTGTGTGTGTGTAGGGTGTTGGTGTGGGGAAGGTGTTAGTACCTGATACTTCCCGCCAGAATTTTAGAACTAAAGAAGCTTCTTGGATGAGAGGCGAAATGTCTTCACTTTCAAGAGGTGAATCCAGTTGCCTTGTTTGATCATTTTAGAATTACGATGACCTGGATGACTAAGAATATTCACAAATTCAACCCATTTAACCCACACATGCAAAGAAGTCGAACCTTAGATGTCCATAAATTTATCTGTCATCAAATGACACAGGGAAAAAGTATTGAACACACCTACTTAAATTTATTTGATAGTTTGCACAAAATCCTTTGTTGGTAAAACCAGTTTCAAGAAATCTCCTGCAAGGAGAAATTAGTTACATGCATTGTTCAGGTGGGGGTGGCATGGCTCAGAGGTAGAGTGGCTGTCCAGCAACCGAAGGGTTCCTGGTTCAATCCTAATTTCCCCTGGTGACCATGTCAAAGTATCCTTGAGCAAGATACTAAGCCCCTTTTTGCTCCTGATGGCCCTGTGACGGACTGGTGACCCATCCAGGGTGTACCCCACCTCTCACCCAATGTCAGCCAAACTCAGTCAAATTCAAGGACCAAACACATTGTATTTTGAGAGAACCAACATCAACGAATGATCCATGGATATGACAGTAACTGTACATTACTGATGTTGCATTGCTGACACAGCTTTATAGAAGCTGAAACAATTAAGAGAGAGGCCTGAGCATGTGAACCCTTCTCAACTGAGCTCTGTTAACTACGTAACAGTGCACACAAAAATTAAATTTCTGTCATCACTATTCACCTTTGTACCAGTTGAAACACACTACTAGTAATTAAGTATCTGCGCAACCGATGTAAATGGTGGCTAGCTTTATCTTCAGTAGTGTTTTGTGTCGTAATAACAAACTGCGTTCTTCTTATCAACTCTTTGTATGCGCTTTAGGATGTGTGTCAACAGCTGCCAGTTGCTTGTAATTTGGATTATTTACCATAATTCATAATATGACTCTCATGATGAAAAATCCAGAAGAATTCTTACAGAAGAGATTGTTTCCCTGGTTGAGGGTGAATTAGACCAGTTTCATTTTGTCTATCAGAGTGGCAAAGGTGTGGAGAACACCAAACTCTTGGTCCTTGGTAAGAATTCAAGCACCTGGAGAAACCAGTTTCTTTAGTTCACTGATTTTTCCTCAGCTTTCAATAAGATGCAACCTCATATTTTAAATGAGTCTTGTTTCTTATTTTAACTTCGACTCTTACTCTACCTTAAACTCTTCAAACTTTTACAAACAACACACATCAGTTTTTGGCAAATGGTATTTTGATAAGGGCTGCATGGTGTTGCAGTGGTTAGCACTGTGGCCTCACAGCAAGAAGGTTCTGGGTTCGAGTTCTGGCTCGGGCTCGGGATCTTTCTGTGTGGAGTTTGCATGTTCTCCCTGTGCCTGTGTGGGTTCTCTCCGGGTACTCCAGCTTCCTCCCACATCCAAAGACATGCAATTGGGGACTAGGCTAATTTGAATACTCTAAATTGACCGTAGATATGAATGTGAGTGTGAATGGCTTTGTTTGCAGAGCAAGACTCCGTCAGAGGTTGTTTGTCTTTGTATGTTGGCCCTGCGATGGACTGGCAACAGCCTCTGGCCCATTGACACTGGGATAGGCTCCAGTCCCCCCGCGACCCTTACTATAGGAATAAGCGAAAGACAATGGATGTATTGTATTTTAATAAATGTCTGGTTTTCCCAATGGTTGTGTTCATATATATATATATATATATATATATATATATATATATATATATATATGTATATATATATATATATATATATATATATATATATATATATATATATATATGTATAGTATATACTGACAGTTGCAGGTCCCTTACTGAGAGCAGCCATCTGGTTCAATTCTTAAATGACACTGCACTCCTGTCAGTCCTCCAGGGAAGGGAGTCGGTGTGCTCTTGCATTTCTAATTTGGTGTGATGGCAATCCCTTTTTAATATGCTAAAATAATATGCCTTATGAAGAGCAAACTAACCTCACTCTCACTTATTATTCATGGTAAAAATGTTCAAATTGTGTACAAGTACTCAGACAACATATTTAACTCACAAAGGTTTCATGCAAATTCTGTGTTACCTGTTAATCATGGTCAACAAAGACTCCATTTGTTGCAGAGGATAAACTCTTTTGGTGTGTGTGAACCCCTTTTGTGAACTGTCAACCTGTCAATAGCTGTGTTTCCATGATCCCTAGAATTGCGCTAAACGTAAATATTAGAGTAAAAAACTTGTAATGAAAACACCTAAATTTTGAAAAACCTCCCAAATATCACTAAAAGTTTTTACCCTCTCATGAGGTGTTTTTTCAGACGTGTCTACATTGAGGAATATCGCAAATGTGCAATGGAAACACATTTTTCGCATTTACACATCTATTTACACAGTAAGGTTTTAAGGTTTTCTTTATCATCATTGAATGTTTCTGTTCAATGAAATGTAGTTGGACACAGTCCGTCACACAGCAGCATAAATAGATAAGAACAGACAATAAATTGCAGGATAGAAAAAGAATAAGAATAAAGGATAGTGCAGTGAGTCCAGTGATGATGTAGGCTTGTGAATTCCATCCATCACAAGTAAAGTGCAGGATGAAAGGTGCAACATCAGTCCAGTTCAGGCAGTCATCAGAGCTTTCACAGCCCTGGGGAAGAAGCTGTTTCTCAGTCTTTCTGTCCATGCCCTCACTACCCTGAGTCTGCCAGAGGGAAGGGGGTCAAAAAGACCTTGTTCAGGGTGTGTCCAGTCAGACCTGATTTTTCCAGCTCTGTTTTCCAGAGTAGAGTAGATCTGATGCAGGGGTGTGAGAGGGGTGCCGATGATTTTTTTGGGCAGTCTTGATGATCCACTGCAGGTCTTTCCTCTCTTCTGAGGTGCAGCTGGAGAACCACACAGTGCACCCATAGCTCAGGACACTCTATGGTGCACTGGCAGAAGTTTGTGAGGAGTTTCTGTGGTAGGCCGGTTTTCCTGAGGGTCTGGAGAAAGAAGAGTCTCTGCTGGGCCTTCTTCACCAGTTCCCTGGTGTTCACTCTCCATGTCAGCTCCTTGGAGAGATGAACACCAAGGTATCTGAAACTCTCCACCTTTTCCACCACTTCTCCATTGATCATCAGACTGGTGTGTGATGGGTGCCTGTGTTTCCTAAAGTCAATGACGAGCTTCTTTGTCCTGCTGGTGCTGAGGAGCAGGTCATTGTTCCGACACCAGGATGTGAGGGCCTGGACCTCCTCTCTGTAGGCTGCCTCATTGCCGTTGGTGATCACCCCCACTATGGCTGTGTTGTCTGCAAACTTGAATGTGTAATTTGTTGAGTGAATGGGAGTGCCGTCATGGGTGAAGAGTGAATAGAGGAGGGGCCTAAGAACACAGTCTTGGAGGGTGCCAGTGTTGAGGATGGTGGTGGATGAAGTGACGTCTCCCAGTCTCACCTGCTGAGGTCTGTAGGAGAGGAAGTCCTTAATCCAACTACAGAGGTGGTAATCCAGGCCGAGTGACAGCAGCTTGTCAACCAGCTTGCTTGGGTTGATGGTGCTGAAAGCAGAGCTGAAGTCAACAAACAACATCCTCACGTAGGTGTCGGGGATCTCCAGGTGAGTGAGGGCCGTGTGGAGCAGGAGTGAGACGGCGTCGTCAGTGCACCTGTTGATCTTGTAGGCGAACTGGTACTGGTCCAGGTCAGGAGGGATGAAGGCCTTGATGTGTCTCATCACCAGTCTCTCAAAGCATTTCATGATTATCGGTGTTAGAGCAACGAGCCAATAATCATTCAAGCATGTGACTGCTGAGCGCTTTGGGACAGGGATGATTGGTTGTGGCTTTCAGGCAGGTGGGGCATTGGTGTCAAATCTTGAGAAGAAAGGGTTCAGCTGATCAGGGTGGGAGGGGTTGACTGAGGAGCGTGGGCAGGGTTTCTGTTTGTAGTTGGAAATTATCCTGATCCCATGCCGCATGCTGCGGTTGTTGTTATTTATAAAATGCTGTTCTACTTGCATTTTATATCTCAGCAGTAATCCCATAACGTAGATCTGCTCTGGATCTCCTGTAGGCCTCCTTGTCACCTGATCTCAGTGCTGCATTTCTGGCCTTCAGCAGAGTGTGGACGGTGCTGTTGAACCAGGGCTTCTGGTTTTGAGGCACCCTGATGTGCTTGGTGGTGGTGGTGTTCTCAACACAGAACTTGATATAATCCAGAACTGTGGAGGTGTATTGCTCTGTGTCTACCTGATCCCACCTTGTGTCCTCGAAACAGTCTTGCGGCTCTGCCTCAGTCTCCTCAGACCAGATTAGAACTGTTCTGACCTGGTTCTTTGTCCTGCTAATGAGTGGCTTGTATGAAGTTGTAAAAACAGAACCAAATGGTCTGACTGTCCGAGGTGGGGGGCTGGGCGGACTTTGTTGGCACCTCTGAAGTTGGTGTAAACCTGGTCTGAGTTTTAAAGTCCCAATGAGGATATTTTTATGGAACTTAGGAAACACAGACTTCAGGTTTGTGTGGTTGAAGTCCTCTGCCACAATAATAAACTGTCCAGTTGCCTGTCCTGCTGTTTACTGATGGCATCATGTAGCCTGCTCATGGCCAATTTAGCATTGCCCTGAGGACGTGTGTACACAGCAACAACAAGCAGCGAACAGTGTTCCCGACTGAGGTGAAATGGCCTGCATTTCAGCATCAGAAACTCTAAGTCTGTACAAATATGTCTTTCTAGGACGGTGACATCAGTGCAGAAGTCGTTCCTCACATACACACACACGCCTCGTCCTATCTTCTTGCCGGCATGTGATGTGCGGTCCGCTCTCTAGAGACTGTCCCCTACAGCTGCGTCTGAGATGCAGCCATGTCTCAGAAATTCATGTTATGCAGCTGTCTCATCTGCTGTTAACAAACCGGAGTCTCAAATCGTCCATTTTGTTGGCGAGGGAGCGAGCGTTCAAAAGAAGCAAGCTCGGAATGGCTGGTTTGTGGGGGCCTGACGGAGTCTCGCTCTGCAGCCGGCCTGTTTACCTCGCTTTTGCCCTCTGGATCTCTGCAGTCTCAGACGCTTCTCCACTCAGATCAGTTACAGGCACTTCCGTGGTTAAATAATCCATTTAGGGAAAGATTTAAAATCCTCTGGAACATAGTCTGAACAGTGGTTCTGAATGTCCATGAGTTCTGAGCAGGAATAGTTACGAGAAAAACAGAAAAAACTGCTGTGGGTTGGAGAGCATCGGGCCGCTGCAACTACTCACGCTGCCATCTTAGATTCCAAAGTAAAGATAGCACAGTATGCATGGATGCAGGAGGAGACAGAATTTGTTTTTGGAAGTTATCAAAGAGAAAAATATAACCACCATTCTTGACAGCAAACTGCGAAATGCAAAGTGTCCACTCACATACATATGGATTTAGCCTTTGAACTATCATCTTGTGATGACAACAGCAGCAACATGAGAAGTGACAACTGAAATAGCTGCTCAAAAATGCAAAATGTTTTTTACCTCCATCCCTCTCAAAGTGGAGTCTCACAGGACGAAATTTTTACGAGAATTATGGCTTATGCACTCAACACCATTTAATGGAAACACTTGCAAATCGCAATTGTACTTTGTTGAAATTTTAGAAATATTGCTTTTATTTTGTGAAAAACTCTAATGGAAGCACAGCTACACAATGCGAAAAAAATTTCATTCAATCATTCTCACACTACCAAGTCTCAGGTCCTGATTAGGCCTGCCTTTCCTTTCCATCCCCATGTAATTTGATTTTTTACTTTCCTTTAAAGAATCTTTTGTCATAAAATAAGTCACTTTTAAAACAGTAATGCTATCCCCTGTAGTGGAACCTGGGATCCAATCCAATCCAATCCATTTTATTTATATAGCACGATTTAAACAAACACAAGGTTTCCAAAGTGCTGCACAGCAAGATAAAAATACATAAGTAACACAGCAGAAGCACAATAAAACAATGAGGTCAATAGGATAAAACAGAATAAAATAAGATAAAGCAAAATAAGATGAAAATAAAGTGAGATAAAACACAGTGCATATGCTGAGGCAGGTTATTCCAGAGTGTTGGGGGTGCAACAGCAAAGGCACGATCCCCTCTGAGCTTCCACTTTGTTTTAGGCTCTCTCAGGACGTCGTTTGGGTATGGCAAGGTGTGGCACTTGCCATACCTTGACTGGTGTGGAATGAACGGAGTATGCTACTGGCACTCCTAGATTAACCCCCTGGTGTACCGGGACTTTTTTGCAGCGTCGCGGGATGACGTAATTCAGTCCTGTTCTAACGCTCTCGGACCGATTCTTGACGGTGATCTCTTCTGCTGACACCTCTCTGCTGCTCCTCTCTGTCTGGCCCGTGCTCAGCGCACAGCATGCAAACATAAAAAGGGGTTTCCGAAGTGAGACCTCTGAGGATAAACGATCTTTGGGGCTGTTTGTGCACATGGTTACCGTGACGTCACTACGCATGAATATAGCGTGAAAACCACACACTGGGGCTGCGTCCGAATTGCCAAGTAGCAACCTACGTCCTCCTGCTACAACCTACCGTTACAGCCTACTTCTACAACCTAAACACAGCGGCACCATTCAGACACCCTAGAAGATTGGTGGTGAAGCACGACCTCTGCTGGCAGAGCACAGATACCGCAAATAGGTAGACGGCACCAACGAAAGACCAACCTGCTGGCCTGACTGTCGTACTGCACTCCACTTTGAGCACACCCGTCATTCATTCTCTATTATTAAGCACATTAACGTACCTGTAAAGGTGTGTTCACACCGCGTCGCGTTTGGTGACTATAAATGTTAGTGGTGCATAAGAAAGAGAGGCTGTTGGTGGCGCAAACTTGGCTTGCGAGTCGTCAAGTTTTTAGAGCAAGAAGAAGAAGTCAGCGGTGCATTGTGGGCCATAGGTTGCTACGTAGGATGCACCTGAACCGACCTACAATGTGGGTGTGTTTAGGCTGGAATTTAGGTTGCGAAGTAGGTCGCAGCTCGCACCAGTTGTGGTTTCGGACAGCCTACGACCTACTCTGCGACCTACGATCTTACCTACTTGGCTATTCAGACGCAGCGTACGACTTCCCCAGGTCACTACCAGGAAGTCGCGTTTGTTTATGTTTGGGTTTCAGCAGAAAAGCTCCAAGCTTCTGGACTGTATAAGGTAACCTCCCATTTGTCCGACGCTCCATCAGTCCGACATCAGTGTCCAACAGACAACAATAAACAAACTGACCAGTTTCCTTCTTGAGTCAACCAGTGGCCAGAGACAGGGTAATGAAAATAGGAGGATGTTCTTTGAGGTTGTTGATCAGGTCAGAATGGAATTCACAAGCCGCTTCCCTGAGAATGAGGATCTCATTTCCTCCCTCCAAGCTTTTGATATGAACTCACCTAAGTTCATGGATCCCTGCATTGTTAAAGACTTTGCCCGTCTCTATGAGAGCCATATTGACTCAACACAGCTCCAGACCCAGTGCCACTCAACTAAGGCTTTTGACAAAGATGATGATGATGATGATGGTGATAGCATTCTTGCCTCCCTCTCAAAACTCAGCCTGTTGCTTTCTCAGAGGTACTGAAGCTTTTTAAGATTGTGGCTACATTGCCCATCTCTACTGCCTCCAATGAGCGCTTCTTCTCTGTGCTCAATAGAGTAAAAACTTATTTGAGGACCACTATGAGGATGAAAGGCTCACCCACCTTATGCTCATGGCTGTAGAGCAGAAATTGGTGAAATCCTTCAACGTGGATGGTCTAGTGGATGATTTTGCCAAGTTGAAACCCCGCCGGTACCCTCTGATGGATTGCTGATTATCAGGTATTTTTTTAATGATTATTTAAATATTATCCATATAATTATGGTCCGATTTCATAAAGACCCACTTACGAGTGCCCGGTTGACTGTCAGCTTGTCAGCTCTGGACCACCTACCTTACCTGCTCTGTGTCAATCTTGGTTTTATTGTTTCCATAGGAAAGAATGGAGGAAAAAAGTAAAGAAAGGAGAGAGGGAGGGAGTCAGGAGAAGAGGGATGAGGAGAGGAGAATGTGGTTGAAGTTAAAGTTTTTGACCAATATTGTCTCCTGTTGTTGTCTCCTGGATATTTGGGTTCATTCTTCTGTTGTTTGTAAAAGAAAATGATATATTTTGAACACCTGTGTGGGGTATTGTGACTATAATCTAATCCATAGTAGTGATAGTGATAATTGATATATAAAGTTTCTTAATTTTGCTCTGAAATCACAACAGCTTGCTGCGTTCTGCTATTCTCACATTGCTAAATTGCTTCACGGGAAGGGGGGGGGGGCTTGCCATACCTTGTCTGAAACTGAAATGACACCACTGCTCAGGAGCAGCTGATCAGCTGACCTGAGAGGCTGGACTACTGCATGAAGAGAACAGCACAACCTCAGCGGTATCTTTGCCTCGAGATGAAGGTGACATTGAGAGCGACACTGAAAAGGTTTGTGACAGAGATGTTCTGAGGCTCTTCAACTCCGACACAGAAGAAAACAACTTCTGTGCTTTCAGTGCAGGGAGGAGGATGAATAAAAACATTAATGACTTTTCTGTTTTGTTCGATCAGCCGTTTTACTGCTGTGTTACAGGCACGTTTGGAAACAAGTTAAGTATGTAAATAAACATTTACAAAATCTTTCTGTGTAAATATCTCATTTCACAACATATATATCTGCAGCTGATAGTCTGGTGCGGCTAATATATGTAAAAAAATTCCTTTTAAAATTTTGTGGGTGCGGCTTATATTCTGTTGCATTGCACTGGCAATGTGAATAAGTAAGTTGGCATGTGTTCAGCCTTTTTCAAACAAAAAGAAAATTCTCCTGATGAATGGACCTGTTGACTTCCATCACAAAGAATTGAAAACGAGAATCGTTTAGATCAGGAATCGACATTGAGAATCGGAACTGGAATCAGTAAAATCCAAATGATACCCAACCCTACTTCTCTGCATACCTCAGCTGAAACAAGTGGTTATTTGGTTAATTTTGCCAGTCTCATTAGCTCAAACCAGCCTCACTCTTCTCTTCTGACGTCAGCCATCAAACATAGCACTTATAACCCAGAAAACCTAGCTCACTGGATGTTTTCACTACAAATGATTGTCCATGAAAGTCCCAGTAGATCAGCAGTTTCTGCATGCACAAAAACAAACTGTGTTCCCTCATTTGTTGATATGGCAGTTTTTTTTTTTGTTTGGCCCTTTAATTATTTTTAAATACCACATAACGACCTACAACCACAGTGTGACAGTCCTTGGTAAACGGAGGACCCAGGGGCAGAGATGTGTCCATAAGGCAGATCTTTATTGATGAACAGAAAATCACCTCTTACCGAGGGAAAAACAAAGACTATGAAATGTTAAAATTCTTAAACTAAAAATCACTCCTGAGAGGCTGTAAAATTAGGAAACAGAAAATGACTCAGATTGGAGGACAAAAAAAAGGTTACAAACTGTATCAACTTAAAGCACTCCAAACGGGAGGAAAAAACTAATTAGGCTACAAACAAAAAGGCACACCTAAAACAATCAGTGGTTCTATTCTAATTCAGAAAACTAAACGAAGGCTATGAAATTTTACAACAGAAAATCACTCGGTAACGAGGAAGGCTCAGGCAGGAATAATGCGACCGAGACTGTGACGATAGTACGATTGATAGTAAGTTGACTTGGGTGGAGCACATTAGGAGGGTTGAGGGCAGGTGTAGGAAAGTGATAAATGTGATGAGGTGTTTGTCAGGTCGGGACTGGGGGGCACTGAAGACGATTTGTATTTCGATTGTGAGGGCGGCACTAGATTATGGGTGTATAGTGTATGGGTCGGCTGCTAAGTGTCACTTGCGGGTTCTGGATGTGATATGCAATAAGGCACTGAGGGTGTGTTGTGGGGCACTTGGGACGACACTGGTGGCAGCACTGCAGGTGGAGATGGGTGAGATGCCCCTGGAGGTAAGAAGGAAGCAGTTAATGGTGAGGTATTGGGTTAACCTGCAGGGTCACTCAAGGGTGCATCCGACCAAGAGTGTGTTGGATGAGTGTTGGGAGTACGGGGGGGGGGGGGCACAGGGAGCACTTTGGGAGGATAGGGAATGTACTGGCAAGGGAGCTAGGAGTAGGGCACATTAGGGTGAGTCAAACAGTGGTGTGATTTCGGGGAGAGGGATAGTAGGCGCACGACAGATGGGCTGGGGGTTTACACAGTGGAGATGGTAGCGGTGCTGGTGGCACTGAGGTGGGTGGAGTGTACACAGGTGGGGAAGGCGGTGGTCTGCTCAGATTCAGCAGCAGTCCTAACTAGCATCAGGTCAATTCACTTGGGTAGTCGTCAGGATGTTTTGCACCAGGTTCCTCAGGCAGTCACGAGGATAGTTCAGCGGGGGGGGGGTCAGGTTAGGTTTTTATGGGTACCAGCACATGTGGGGGTGGAGGGGAACGAGAAGGCAGATGAGTTGGCAAAGGGGGTGTTGGTGAAGAGGATGGTGGAGATGAATGTGAGGGTGAGTAGGGCTGAGGTGATAGTGAGGGAGAGGGTGATGGGCATGTGGCAGGGAAGGTGCGACAAAGAGAAGAAGGATAGGCACTTTTATAGGGTTCAGAGGAGTGTGCGGGCTAGAGGGGGTAGGGGTGGAGGTGGGCAGAGGAGGGAGAAAGTAGTGAAGGTGAGGCTGAGGATGGGACACTGTGGACTGAACGGAACTTTGAAGGTGTTTGGGAAGCACGATACTGGGCTGTGTGAGGGCTGTGGTGAGGAAGAGTCAGTAGAGCACGTACTCCTGAGGTGTGGCAGGTATGAGGTGGAGAGGAGGGTGATGAGGGACAGGTAGAGGAACATGGGGAGGGGTGAGATCAGTCTGGAGGGAGTTCTGAGGATGGAGGATAGGGAGAGTGTTAGGGTTCTTTTAGATTATTTGAGGGATACAGGACTGTATGATAGGTGTTAGGTATAGGGATTATGTTTAGGATTTAGAGGTAGGATTTAGTTGTAGGGGTTAGAAGTAGGGAAAGATGGTGTTCTGCGATGGGACAGAAGAGGGCGGTAATGCTCCATCTTGTTGGTTGCCAACCGCCGTAAAAACCGAAGAAGAAGAAGAAGGACAAGTGACCTGAAACGAGAGGAGAGTCAAGACTCTCAAAATAAAACAGGAAGTCACACGACAGAAAACCCCAGACGAGACAACCTCACCGCGGTGTGACACAGTGTACCACAGGGTACAGTTAGTCTCCAACTGATCAGAGGGTGGCTGAGGTAATGTCAGTGAAGCATGCTGGTTTATTGGATCCATGTGTTGTTTATGTGTCACTCTGCCAACACAATCGTATTAAGTAGTTTGTGTTCAGAGTGACACAGAATGTTCAAGTTAATGTGATGTTTGAATATGCAGTTTTCAATGCATATTTGAGCAAACTGTCTGGCCCTTTCAATCATGCCATCTGCAAAGTCACTGAAATCATCTTCTCCATTCTGATGATCAGTTGGAACTTCAGCTGATTGTCTTGACCAAGCCTTAATGCATTGAGTTGCAAAAATTTGATATTCATTTTATTGGAGGGCTGCACGGTGGTGCAGTGGTTAGCACTGTGGCCTCACAGCAAGAAGGTTCCGGGTTTCAGTCCCAGCTTGGGCGCGGGATCTTTCTGTGTGGAGTTTGCATGTTCTCCCTGTGCCTGTGTGGGTTCTCTCTGGGTACTCCGGCTTCCTCCCACCGTCCAAAGACATGCAATTTGGGGACTAGGCTGATTGGATTCTGTAAATTGACCGTAGGTATGAATGTGAGTGTGAGTGGTTGTTCGTCTCTGTATATTGGCCCTGCGATGGACTGGCGACCTGTCCAGGGTGTACCCCGCCTCTCGCCCGTAGATGCTGGGATAGGCTCCAGCCCCCCCGTGACCCTTACTAGTAAGGAATAAGCAGAAGACGACGATGGACGATGGATTTTATTGGAATAGACAGCTAGAACTTTTTGTCCCCTGGATGCTAAAGAAACACTTTTAGTAGACTGCAAAGGGTTGCAGCATCTTTTAAACCCTGTTCAGACTACACAACTTTTTTGGTCGGTGACACGCCCTGTTGTTCACACCACCACTCAATTGGGCTGCTGTTCACACCACACGATTTGTTGGCAGACGGGAGTGTTCAGACTACACGATTTTCTCCGTCAGTAGGCGTGACCGACTGCCCTGCTGGCCGGGAAACTCTTGAACGCAGCGCACGCCTCTTTCATTGTAAACATGGAAGTGGAACAGAGCGCAGCCCTCCAGGTCGTTTGTGTGCTACTATGCAGTGAAAACAAAAGAGGAAGAGAGTGTGGGCGAAGGAATGGATTGGCAAACATGGACAGCATGGACTATCGGTTCTGCAGAGAGAGTTGGAGGTAAAGTATAGATCAACACTTTTGAAGTAAAAAGCTGCTAGCAAGCTAGCTCGTAGCCTGTTATGTTGACGCACTTCGATAAAACTACCGTTTTTTTCTTATCTCTGTATTTATAGATGCATGACAAGTCAGGCTTCATGGAGCTCTTTTTGTCTGGGTTCGCAGTACCTCCCAAGTCTGCTTTCACTGGCTGCAGCTCCATTCACGTCACTGCGACAAATCCTGGATATCTAGCAGTGCTAGATGTCCACATTTGTCCCCGAAGTTGCATGCGACCTCCCAGTCCATTGTCTTGAGCTGTTCACACCTCATTACTTTTGTCGCGGTAGTCGTTAGTGCTTCACCCCGATTTGGGGGAGGGAAGTCGCTGACGCCTAAAATCATGTTGTGTGAACTGGGCTTTAGTGGATTGTGAAATGCTTTCAAGTTGAAGCAAACTTTTTGGAAGTGAAATTATTTACTAAATTCAACATGTCGTTATCGTCCTCCACTTAGCCGGTTGGTCGGGTTCGCGGGGGCAGCAGTCTCAGCAAGGAAGCCAAGACTGTCCTCTCCCCAGCCACGTTCACCAGCTCTTCCAGGGGAATCCCGAGGCGTTCCCAGGCCAGCTAAGAGATATAATCCCTCCAGCATGTCCTGGGTCAACCCCGAGGCCTCCTCCTGGTTGGGCATGTCTGGAACACCTCCCAAGGGAGGTGTCCAGGAGGCATTCCCACCAGATGCCCAAACCACCTCAACTTACTCCTCGCAACATGGAGGAGCAGTGGCTCTACTCTGAGCACCTCCTGAATGACTGACTCTCACCCTGTCTCTAAGGGAGAGCCCAGCCATCCTGTGGAGGAAACTCATTTCGGCTGCTTGTGTTCGCGATCTCATTCTTTCTGTCATAACCTAAAGCTCATGACCATAGGTGAGGGTTGGAATGTAGATTGACCGGTAAATCGAGAGCCTCTTGTTTTGGCTAAGCTCCCTCTTCACCTCAACAGACTGGTTTAGCACCATCATTGCGGTTGCCACCCGAATCTGCCTGTCAATCTCCTGCTCCATCCTACCCTCACTCGTGAACAAGACCCCGAGATACTTAAACTCCTCCACCTGAGGCAGGACCTCCCCCCCAACCTGAGGTGGGCAAACCACCCTTTTCCAGCTAAATTCAACATGGACATGAAAATTATGAGGGAAAGTGTATATTCAAATGTTGCATGTTTGCATTGTGAACAGATGGGCCTTGACTTGATGTTCGCGTCCAGATTCTGCTCAAAGTACAGAAGTCCCTGCTGACATTGGCAGTGACCTACAGTATATATACTTACAAATCCAGCCCTGAAACATAAGCTGTCTCACTCTGTTTGTTTTTGTTGGCAGCAGCTCATGAACTTTGGGACTCTCTGACTAGCCTCAGACCTCAGGACAGTGTTTTGGCAAAGAAGACTGATCAACCAAAGCAATTCATGGCATAGCTACCATAAGTGAACAAGAGAACACAGATTATATTTAAATGAAGAAAATTTTAAAAAATTATTAAAGCCTGTAGGTGGCACTTCCAAGGAATTATAGAGTTGACTGTCCTGATATGGAGGTCACTAAGCTTTGTAAAAACAGACCTATATGACAGAGAGGAGGGCTGTCATTCCTTGGCTGGGTTGGATCTCTGCAGCTTTTATGACCGTGAAGATGTTGCTGTTGCCTGTGTGTGCATGCTTTGTTGAGGTTGTAAAGAGGGACTGTCGGGATAGCGGAGTGTGTTCTGGACGAAAAGTCACCTGAGGGGCTCCTCCACATTTACCATTTGTAAATGGCGACCAAGCCAGCTGAGTGCAGGCTCTCTATGTTTTAGTGTGAGCAAGGAAAAATAAAAATAAAGATATTCCAGAAGCAAAGACAAATCCAACAGGTCCAAGCAAGGGAATATGCCTGTGTTGAAGATTTTTTTAATACATCATAATATATATGATAATCAATCAGCAGCAGCTCATAGGAACAACATATAGTGTATGTTGGAGGGAGGCATCAAACAGTGGCAATAAACATATTTTATATTTTAAAATCATCATTGCTGCCTTGAGTCAGCTTTTCAACCAACATTTATTGTTCTAAATCTTTCATATATTAATCACATGATTCACCATTTCAAGATAGCATTGCAGTCTTAGCTTTCAAGCTTTCAGTATTCACATTTCAATTTCTTCAGAAACTGATTTTTTTTTAAATGAAAATAAAACCCTTATCTCTTTCTCATGTCTTCTAAATCATAGCATAAATGTGTCAGTTGGACAGTGAAATCAGCTTCCATATCATGAAGTGATAACACTGTTTTCTCTGGCATATTAAGATATGTTTGATTACCACTTTAGTCCTGATTCCTGTGACTTACACGCATGGGCCATGTTTGCTCTACGTTATTTTATCATGTTTGATAATACTGCGTCCAAAGCGAGTTGCCTCCTGCTTTGCACAGCTCCACACAGTCACACAAGTACAAAAACACTGCTCAACTTCCTCTGATTGCCTCACCTGCAAGAAGAAAAATTTATTTTGTACAAGAGAGCACTGACAGCTTGCAGTGTCACATGCTCAAATATGCATTGAAAACTGCATATTCAAACATCACATTAACTTGAACATTCTGTGTCACTCTGAACACAAATTACTTAATACGATTTTGATGGCAGGGTGACACATAAACGATACATGGATCCAATAAACCAGCATGCTTCACCTACATTACTTAAGCCACCCTCTGACCAGTTGGAGACTAACTGTACCCTGTGGTACACTGTGGTTGTAGGTCATTATGTGGTATTTAAAATAATTAAAGGGCCAAAAAAACCTGCCATATCAACAAATGAGGGAACACAGTTTGTTTTTGTGCATGCAGACTGCTCTACCCTCCTGGCCTTGAGAACCCATAACAGCAATGAATTCCTTTCTCATTGTGTCTCATACTCATGTGAAGACTCGTGGTCATGATGAAGACATCGCAGACACAGTTGTCATGATTTAACTTGGCATGTACTTCAAAGTGGATTGACATGCAGCCCCCTGCTTGCTAATGTTTAACTAAGTGTTACCTAAAGTGTCAAGTAATTATTAACAAATGGTGTTCATGTTAACTTTACAGGTTACGGCAAAGAGGGATGGAAAAACTGGGGGTGGTTGGTTGTGGGGATCGCATTAGATTTGGGGAAGGTATTCAGGGTTAAGTGATAATTAAGGGATGCATATCTTTTCTTTTTCTTCTTCTTTTTTATAGCGCCAAATCACAACAAAAGCTATCTCATGACTCTTTACAAGTAGAGCAGTTTGACTGGTAGTCCTTTAGGACCCTGGGGAGATGAGGAGTGTATGGTAAGGTGTGGGTTAACAGGTAGACCTTTGGGTCCCTGGGGAGATGAGGAAGGAATAAATAGGGTGGAAGATTGAGGCTTCCCTTTTGACTCATCCGGATTTGGGTGTTTGGAGGAAGTGCTGTCGAACCTGCACTGCTGCACTGCTGCCTCCACATTTGGCCCAGCCCCCTGAACAATACCAGAGATGCATTTTGATTTTTTTTCCATATGTGTATTTTTATTTGATAATAAAATTGAGAACTAGCTATTAACTATTTTCATTATTAACTATTAAAGTGTGTTCACTAGGGCTGCAATGATTAGTCGACTTTGTCGACATAAATAGATAACAGAAATAGTCAACAATGAATTCCATTGTCGACTATTGTCGCCACACGCGTTTTTCCAACAGAGTGGGCATCTCACTTGATTATAATCTCTGCCGAGAGTCGCTCATGCGCAATAGCGTCTCTGTCTCTGAGCGGTAACTTACAGGAATGCGGCGTCAACATCAGGTACGCGCACCAAAACTTCTAAAGTTTGGGAGCATTTTAGCCTGGATACGGCGGTGATGCACGAACATTTAAAGAAGCCCGTCGGGCAGTTGAATGAAACGGAGTCTGA
The DNA here is from genome assembly GCF_037954235.1 of Aulostomus chinensis. NCBI lineage: Eukaryota > Metazoa > Chordata > Actinopteri > Syngnathiformes > Aulostomidae > Aulostomus > Aulostomus chinensis. Next base: position 14,582,859 of record NC_141329.1, on the reverse strand, counting down.
CTCGCCTCGGTGAGATTCAAGTAACATTCAAGCCAATACGGTTTTTATGACATACATTGTACATTTTATAAGCCTATTTTCGCTATAAAAGACAGCTTGAGCGTTATGCCAGATTGTGTCTGACAAACGTATTTTAAATTAATGAATGTTGAATAAAAGATGTATTTTTCATTATACCCATCCTTCTTGTTTATTATCATTAGCCACATAATTAAATCAACTTCATGGTAAATTTAAGAAAAAATTAATAATTATCCAATTAGTCGACTAATCGTTTCAATAGTCGATGACGAGTCGACTAATCATTTCAATTGTCGGTCACTAGTCGACTATTAAAATAGTCGTTAGTTGCAGCACTAATGTTCACACCAAACGCAATGCAAATTTTCACGTCACTATTCGTGCGAATTTGATCGCTGGATCAATATGTTTATATTCGCGAATAAAGCGACGCGAAAATTCACATTGCCGTTTGGTGTGAACACACAGTCAGTTAGTAACTATTTCATACACGCATAGAGCGTGACATTCTATTCCACCCTTCTGCAGTCTGTGCCCCTATCTGGCAACCCCCAGAAAAAAATCCTAGACCCGAACCCAGAGAGGGTTATTTGGTAGTGGCATTATATATTTCCTGACTTTTCTTCTGTGAAGAACCCAGAGAGGGTTATTTGGTAGTGTGGCTTTCTGGAAAAAAATACATTTTTACGTTTAGGCAACCCCATGATCGCCACACTTTTTCTGATACAAATTGACCCCAGACCCCCATCGGAGAAAGGGAAAGTTATGTGGCCCTCATAGAAAAAAGTTTGGGGACCCCTGCTTTAGGGGATTACTGGCGTAGCCTGATCGGAGGGAATTGCAGTAATCCAGCCTGGAAGTGACAAAAGCATGGACTAGTTTTTTCTGCATCTTTTTGAGACAGGATGTGCCTGATGCAATGTTACATAAATGAAAGAAAGCAGTCCTAGAAATCTGCTTAATGTGGGAGTTAAATGACAGATCCTGATCAAAGAGAACTCCGAGGTTCCTTACGGCAATGCTGGGGGCCAGGGTGATGCCATCCAAGGTACCCATCTCATTGGATAGGGTTTCTCTAAGGTGTTTTGGGCCCAGCACAATAACTTCAATTTTGTCAGAGTTTAATAAAAGGAAATTATGGGTCATCCATGTTTTTATTTCCTTTAGACAGGCCTCCAGTTTAGTCAGCTGATTTGTTTCATGTGGATGCATTGATAAGTACAGCTGCGTGTCGTCTGCATAGTAGTGAAAAATAATCGTGTTTCCTTACAATGTGACCTAGAGGAAGCAGGTACTGAGTGAAGAGGACTGGTCCAAGCACAGACCCTTGTGGAACACCATAACTGACTGCAGAGGTTTCAGAGGGGTTATCATCATTAGTCAGTACAAAGTGAGATCCATCCATCCATCCATTTTCTTCCACTTATCCTAATGTCTAGGTGGTGCTTAAATAACAACGTGGCTTACATGGACAATTGGAGCTCCTTCTGGGGAAAGCCTGGTCTGATTCGGAGAGATGGTGTCCATCCTACTTTGGATGGTGCATCTCTCTTATCTAGGAACATAGGCCAATTTATTAGCCATGCTAATCCCTGACAAGCAACCAGAGTTCAGACCAGCAGGCAGAGCTGCAGTTTAACACGCCCCTCTGCTGGTTCCTTCGTGTTGTCACCCACCCAGCCTATAGAAACTGTGTCTGCCCCGAGGCTATATAAGGCTACACCCAAATCTGGAGGAGTAACTTATAGCAACTTAGTTAAAATTAAAACCACTGCTCCAGCAAATCAACCCAATACAACTATTAAATGTGGTTTGCTTAATATTCGATCTCTCCCATCCAAGTCTCTCCTAGTGAACGATTTAATTACTAATCATCAGATTGGTGTATTAGCACTTACTGAAACCTGGGTGCAGCAAGATGAATATGTTAGTTTAAATGAATCTCCCCCTCCTGGTTACATTAACTACCATGTACCTCGCACCACTGGCAGAGGAGGAGGAGTAGCTGCAATTTATCAGTCAAATTTGCTTATTAACCCTTGACCTAATTGTTCATTTAATTCATTTGAGAGCCTTATTGTCAGCTTTTCCCACCCTGACCGGAAAGCAGAGAAACCACTCTTACTTGCTGTGGTGTATCGTCCTCCTGCACCTTATTCTGAGTTCTTAGAAGAATTCCCTGACTTTCTGTCAAGCTTGGCATTGAACTCAGACAAAGTCATTATAGTGGGTGACTTTAACATCCATGTGGACGTCGATGATGATTGTCTGGCCACTGCGTTTAAGTCGCTTCTTGATTCAGTTGGCTTCTGTCAGAGGGTAAACAAACCCACTCACACTTTTAATCACATCCTTGATTTAGTACTGTTGTGCCAACTCAGCCAAGTCAAGAGATTAATTCAGAGATGTGACAATTAATCCAGCTGAAGAAAGAGGTTTCTGGCCTTTGAGGCCTAACACCCCTTTCTGGAGCCTGCATTTGAGTGACCACATGTTTCTTGAAACAAAGGGTCATTAACAGGGGGCTCAATCTGGCCATTTAGTCCCCCCAAGAACTCGTGCCCCGCTTGAACAGACGGTTGCACGCTGAACTGCTATTGGCTGAGAGCCAGTACCATCCCACAGGAAGTGACATCATCTTCCTCACCAGATAAAACTTCAGCGCAAGAAAGGATTCGGCCTCTTCGGTTCTCTTCAACCTCTTCGGTTCTCTTGGGCTCTCCTCTTTGGACCTCAAGCTGGCAGTACAGCGACGCCAAAGAACTCCACAAAGGACACCTCTCTTCACCCTGTCCACTCGTCCAGGGAAGCCACCGTCGAGCCACGCAATCTGCGTGAACTGGTCCCTGGTGAAAGAAAGCTCATTCCAGCTTCTTCACCCTTCCTACCAGTAACTCCAGCAGATCGTGCAGGCTGCCCCACTGCTGCTCTGCTGCCCTCCGAACCGAGCCAAACCGCGCTTTGGATCAACGGAGATCGAATCCCTTACCACTCCACTGGGTCAAGTAAGGATTCCTTTAACTAGGCATTTTCTGGGCAGAGAAATAGTTTAGTTGTGTTTGTATAATGTCTATGAATGTACTGTTTATGTGACGGATGTCCTGTAATTAGCAGATACTATTACATAGCATTATATGGTGTCTATTGATGTTAGTTATGAATAACCGTAACATTTCAAGAAGGTGTTACCTGTTGTTAATTCTGCACAATCCTGTACAAGTGTGTTAACACACGCATTTCTGGGTTTACCTTTGTCCTTTCCTCTCTCTATCTCTCTCTATCTCTCTCTCTCTTCCGCTAAGCACTCAGCGTAGTAACTAACCGCTCCACATTTTATACCTCCACGGTGCTAACTAGCGGCTAGCTAGGCCTCAGCTAACTAACCTAGCTGCTAGCCCCGCTGCAACGCTAACTGGTTGCTAGACAACCAGGCTCCCCCCCTCCCCTCCTCACTCTCTCTTCCAGACACACACACACACTCCCTCACTCACACACGCTCACATATTATCACTTTGTATCTTTTGGTTTGACAAACCGTTATACCAACGTGTTGCTGATTGATTGATGCACTGTGTTAATAAATACATTTTTATTATAGGAGAGAAGTTGTAATGTCTTTTGTGTACAAAAGTTGTGGTCCCATGTCTAAGTAATAGCCAGAGCTCGGATCTCATCCTTCAACATCAGCGCTGTCCCTAGGTAGTTAATGTTACAGAATATTGACTGTTTAGTAGATAAACTCTGTTCGAGACTGATAACTTTTCCAAGTTTGATTGTATTTCAGTTTCCCTGAACTCATCAGGGTGGTGCCCCAAATAATTAATATTTAATATTAATTAGTAACTTATTTAATAATCAATAATTATATCCATAATTATCGATCATCATTATTTTTGACCAATTCGCTCTTCAGTGCACAACAATACTCACTTATGGAATAGAAGCTGACCGCATCACAGTTCTTCCTCAAAACCCCATCTTGTCTGATCGCTCCTTAATTACATTTGAATTTACTTTAACAAATTATATCATACCTGGGAAAAAATCCCGCTTCAGTAGACGTTTATCTGACACTGCTGTTTCTAGATTTAAGGAGCTTATTCCAGCAGAGCTTGCTGCCACATCTTGTAATAATATAATGGGCAGTTATGCTGATTTCACCCCCATGCAGGTAGACTATCTTGTGGATAGCACTGCAGCAGCACTCCTTGGGACACTTGAAGCTGTAGCTTCCCTGAAAAAGAAGGCTCCGGAGAAGAAGATGAGTTAGTAATATGTATGAGTATGATTTATATATGACAAATATAGGAGGAAAGAGAAGAGTAGAGAGAAGCCCAGTGCACCATGGGAGATCCCCCAGCATCCTAAGCTTATAGCAGCATATGTAAGGGTCAGCCTAAGCAGCCCAACTATAAGCCTGATCAAAAAGGAAGGTCTTAAGTCTGCTCTTAAAGGTCAAGAGGGTGCCTGCATCCCGGACTGAAACTGGGAGACGGTTCCACAGGAGCGGAGCCTGATAGCTGAAGGCTCTGGCTCCCATTCTACTTTTAGAAACTCTAGGAACCACCAGGAACCCTGCATCCTGGGAGCGAAGGGTTCTCGCTGGATAATAGCGGACTATGAGCTCTGTCAAATATGAAGGAGCCTGACTGTTGAGGACTTTGTATGTTAGAAGGAGAATTTTGAATTCTGTTCTAAATTTTGACAGGGAGCCAATGCAGAGAGGCCAGCACAGGAGAGACGTGGTCTCTTCTACTAGTTCTGGTCAACACGCGGGCAGCAGCATTTTGGACCAGCTGGAGAGTCTTTAGGGACCTACTGGTGCAGCCTGATAGGAGGGAATTGCAGTAATCCAGCCTGAAAGTGACAAAGGCATGGACTAGTTTTTCTGCATCCTTTTGAGACAGGATGTGTCTGATCTTAGCAATGTTTCCTAAATGAAAGAAAGCAGTCCTAGAAATTTGCTTAATGTGGGCATGAAAGGACAAATCCTGATCAAAGAGAACTCCTAGGTTCCTTACGGTAGTGCTGGGGGCCAAGATAATACCTTCCAGGGTACCTGTCTCATTAGATAGGGTGTCTCTAAGATGTTTTGGGCCCAGGACAATGACTTCAGTTTTGTCAGAGTTTAATAAAAGGAAATTAAGGGTCATCCAAGTTTTTATCTCCTTTAGACAGGCCTCCAGTTTAGTCAGCTGATTTATTTCATATGGATGCATTGATAAGTACAGCTGTGTGTCGTCAGCATAACAGTGAAAATTAATTGAGTGTTTCCTAATAATGTGACCTAGAGGAAGCAGATAAAGGGTGAAGAGGATTGGTCCAAGCACAGAGCCTTGTGGAACACCATAAGTGACTGCAGTGGTTTCCGAGGGTTTATCATTAGTCAGTACAAACTGAGATCAACCTAGTAAATATGACCTGAACCAGTTAAGTGCAGTTCCTTTCATGCCAATGACATGTTCCAGTCTCCGTAGAAGGATATGGTGGTCAATGGTATCAAAAGCTGCACTAAGATCTAACAAGACCAGCACAGAGACCAGTCCCTCATCTGATGCTAGTAGGAGGTCATTGGTAACTCTGACTAGTGCTGTTTCTGTGCTATGATGAACCCTGAACCCTGACTGGAAATCCTGTAATAGGCTGTTGCTATGGAGAAAGTCACACAGCAACAAGGAAGTTATTTGGGACCGTTATTGTACACAATTTTCACCAATGACTTACCATTTGTTCTGAAAAATACAAACATAGGAATGTACGCTAATGATTCTACCTTATATGCCTCTGCACTCACTACCGATGAGTTAAATTCAGTTTTAAAAGAAGATTTAAAATCAGTTCTGGACAGGGTAAACAAGAACAGACTATTGTTGAATGTATCCAAAACCAACTGTATGGTAATTGGCTCTCATCGCAACATCAGTAAAAACCCTTAGTTAAATCTGAAAATTAAAGAGGTATCCATTAAACAAGTGCAAGAGACCAGACTGCTGGGAGTTGTAATAGATGAAAAACTCTCATGGAAAACACATATAAATAAAATTGTTAATAAAATTGGAAGTGGCATCTCTGTCATTAGAAGATGAAGGGCATATCTGTCACCAAAGTCAACCAAACTAATAACACAAGCTTTAATATTATCACATCTTAACTACTGCCCAGTGGTCTGGTCAAATGCCACAGCAGACACGATCAAGAAACTGCAAAAGGTGCAAAATAGAGCAGCTCGCATTATCCTTGGTTGTCATTACAGAACAAATGTTTTACAAATGCATAGAAATCTCAGCTGGTTAATGGTAAGTGAAAAATTACTTTATTCGTTATTAATATTCATAAGAAATGTTTCTATATCCAAAACCCCACAAGTTCTACACAAAAAACTATGCTACAGTACAGAAATTCATAGCTATAGCACGAGACATGCTGCTAGAGGGAATTTTTTACTGCCAATAACAATGACTAACTATGTAAGAGGATGGTGATGTACAGAGCGATGTATGAATGGAACTTACTTCCAAAACACTTCCAGCAAACAATAAGTATAAAGGAATTTAAAGTGTTAGTAAAGAAACATTTCTTAAATAGATACATATAAAAAACTCATTTAATTATTATTAACTGAGTACTGTTTTAATAAAAATGGTTATTGGTTTAAGTTATGATAACTGCATTGTTTGAATTTGTTGATGCTAGTTATTGAGTGTATGAGTATGGTTGTATGGAATCTTACTGCATGATTGTATATTGTATCTAGATATTTAACGGAGTATATTTACGGATTGTAACTTCAATATGAATGTCTAAAGTAGTATTGGTATTCTTTGTCAGTGATCAAACATGTTTTTTGTAGCATAATATCACTTTTGTACTTTTTAGTCTTTTTTTTTCTTTACATGCTACATTTTTATGTTTCTATGTTTACTTTTAATTTTTGTTGTAGTAATGTGCTGTATATTATGTGTGTCGGACCCCAGGAAGAATAGCTGCAGTTCTTCTGCAGCGAATGGGGATCCAAATAAAACTAAAACTAAACTCTCTAAAGAGTCTCCAGCTGGTCCAGAACGCTGCAGCGTGGGTTTTCACGGGAGTTAAGAAGAGAGAACACATCTCTCCCACTTTAGCTTCTCTCCACTGGCTTCCTGTAGGATCTAGAATTGACTTCAAAATCCTTCTGCTGACTTATAAGGCTCTCAATGATAAAGCCCCATCCTATTTGAAAGAACTCATTAGTCCCTACTGTCCTACCAGAGCTCTCCGCTCCCAGAATGCAGGTCTTTTAGTGATTCCCAGTATTTCTAAAAAAAAGACTGGGAGGTAGAGCCTTTAGTTACCGGGCTCCTTTACTGTGGAACCAGCTCTCTCCATGGGTCAGAGAGGCAGACACTCTAACTACGTTTAAGTCCAGGCTTAAGACTTTCCTTTATGACAGAGCCTTCAGTTAGGACTGGTTCAGGTAGCTCTGAACCATTGATAGCTTTGCTGCTATAGGCTTAGACTGCTGGGGGACACATCAGGTTACATGGAGCCCTTCCCTCCTCTCCTCTCCTCTCATCTCTGCTCCTCTCCTCCATTTTGGAACTGTCACTACCACTACTTGTTGCACTTTGTAGTTTGGCCTTGGTGTCTCGCAGTCTCTCTGTGTTTCCACAGATCCACCAGAGCTCCAACCACCGCTTGCATCACCCCCTCACCCCCACCCTTTTTTTATCCCCTGCTGTTACACCGGCCTGCGCTCCCCTTCCATGAACCAGTCTGCCATCCAGTCCCCCATCAAGCTGGCTTGCTCTCCCTGCCTCCCCTACCAGAAGCTTCCTTCTTCAGCTGTTATTAACATTTCCATGTTTCTCACATTCTGCATTGTAAACTGTTTTCTTGTCTGTAACAACATCTACTGCACGTCTGTCCGTCCTGGGTGAGGGATCCCTCCTCTGTTGCTCACCCTGAGGTTTCTCAGATTTTTCCCTGTTAAAAGGGTTTTCTATGGAGTTTTTCCTCAGTCGATGTGAGGGTCTAAGGGCAGAGGATGTTGTTATGATGCCATGTGAAGCCCTTTGAGACAAACTGTTTGTGAAAACGGGCTCTACAAATAAAATTGCCTTGCCTTGCGGGTCGTGGGGGGCTGGAGCCTATCATAGCACCTTTCGGACAAGAGGCAAGGTTCACCCTGGACAGTTTGCCAGTCTATCGCAGGACCAACATACATAGACAGACAACCATTCACACTCACAGTCACACCTACAGTCAACTTAAGAGTATCAATCAGCCTCGTCCCCAATTGCATGTTTTTGGACTGTGGGAGGAAGCCAGAGTACCCGGAGAGAACCCACGCAGACAGAGGGAGAACATGCAAACTCCACATACAAAGATCCCATGCCCGACCTGAGACTCCAACCCA